>NC_072024.1:5722902-6355759 GCF_027791375.1 Indicator indicator | reverse complement strand
GCACTCAGTTTCCAATCTGAACTCTTCTACTTCTATGCATCTGATCTCATTAGGTCTCTTGCTGGCAGATAAAAGCCTACTCCACTTTCAGGTATCAATGCCCACAGCCCACTGTCATGTCTCAGACTTCCACATAAGAGAGATGGAGGGAGCCTCTCCTTGGAAGGCTTTGCACTATTAAATTCATCATGCAGTTCTTTTCTGCATCACTGCCAGTTTCTGAACATCAGATCTTTGAAGCGAACCATGGAAGGTAGAATAACCAGAGATGATCTTTATCGGTACCACAAATAGGAGTAACAAACCTTCCAGCTTGTACCTCATGTTCCCTCCTGATATATCTTGCTTGTCTAAACAGCTGGAGGATGGACAAGTAAGGTGCTTAAAGTCTTCAGTTCTGCCCATCATTAATCACACTGAGTAACAGTTACACCAGAGAGGAAGGAATTATGCAGTCTGAGGAAGGACACAAAGTTATGCACGTAGTAAATAAGATTCTTCTCACAGTGCAAGAAACGAAAACTTCTGCTGAGCCCAAATCCTCTACCCTTTATTCCCAAAGTCAACATCAACTTTTCTGTTGTTTGCTCTCCTGCAGCTATCACTGAGAGAGGCCCAGTCACATCAAGCTTCACAGCATAAGGCAAACTGAAGTGAGAAGTCTCTGCAGACAGCAAGAAAGTTAGCCAGACCAGGTAGCACTAAACTGCAAGGGTTCCTCTTCACTTTCAAGCCAAGTGTGTAGCCTAACAACCACAAGGGGGCTGCAGCAATTTCCAGCACCTTCTAGACCCTAGCAGACTCCCAACATGCTTCACCTGCCATTTTTTAAGGTTTAAAATTTTTTAATTTGTAAAATGTTTTTATGAAATCACTTTCCATTTACAACATCAGTCTCTGCTAGTGACTCCTCAAGTCTGTCGCCACTAGTCAGCCCTTTCCACAGGAATATTTCAAATCTCACTTACTGGCAACTGGGGGAAGAATGGAGGGGGGAAAAAATGTCAGTGAGAGCTAAAGGAAATGAATCACAACCTCCTAAGAAAAAAGAACCAAACTGCTATTGTATCCACATAGCTTGAGGTATCAGCCACACCAGCAGCTGAACCATCAACACACAGACAAGATGTGTCATGTGTTCTGGGGAAAATGTGTCTGTCTTCAGCATCTGGAGTTCTCTGAGGTCTGTCTTCACTGCCTCCTTCAGAGATGAGAACAAACCTTCCATACACTGTGAGCATGCTAAGAGGATGTACTGGGACAACTGCAAAAATATGCTTAAACCACCCCATTTCTGTCTCTAATCACTGTAGCCTTCCTCAGCTAACTGTGACAGAGTGAGACTAGTGGTGGATGCTCTCTTGGAAAGCCTTTTTCAGTCAGACTCATTTTCAGTGAAAGTTTGTGGCTGCCAAGTTTAATCCAGCAGAGCTCAGGTCAGAAAGAGTGACAGCACTGCAGAGAATCAGAAAACAAATTCAAGCAAAGGACTGAAGGTGAGAGCTAGCAGACTGCCAGATCTCAAGTTCACACAGTGTAAGGAGAAGTTAGAAATCAAAGCTGTTGCCCTCTTCTACTGAAGCAGATTAAGTCAGGTGTCTACTCAGATGCAATGGAAACTACAGGGGCTAGCTCAGGTCTCCTCCAGGCCAGGCAAGTGTAACTTTTTCATATCCACTAACTCCAGTGCGTATTCTGGGGACATTTGGTCACCAGAACTCACAGCTTTCAAGTGTATTTACAAGGCAAGAAGTAGTACTTTTGCAAATGAAGCATATGAATTATGCTGGCAAGAATAGCTGATCACTTGCAGTCCAAAAGTCCAATCTCTGTGTGTGAAACAATCATCACAAGGACGTAAAATCTCAACTGGATTTTTAGAAAAACATTTCAGAATCTCCTCTAGCATTTCAAAGTGAGTCCTCATCTTTGCATTAGGAAAAAAGCCTACCAAGACCATCAGGACTACTCAGAGAGTAAAGTACAACTATCCTAGGCAAACTAAACTCCTGAAGAGGTATTGCCTTCAAAGTTTCATTTGTAAGGTTGCACAGACTTCCTAATTTAGGCACCCAGCACAGGATATCTCCTCATTACGGCCCAGCATTTCAACTCTTTCAACTACATTATCAGAGAGAATTTTTCATTGTGATTATCCAGGTTCTTTCAGTCCCTCACTACAGCTCAAAATCTTCCACACCCTCTGGTGTATGGCACACTTAAGAGATGGGCAGACTTACAGGCAGTGCGTTCAGGGAAGCACAGGAATTGATTCAGCCCTGTTCAAAGAGGAGGCAGAGCACAGGCAATGCCCTGCTCCACTCCCACTGACCTCCCAGAAGCAGAGCAGCACTCACGTAGTGCAGGCAGCACATCAAAAAAAAAAAGAGAGAAGTGTCTTCGAGGGAACTATCTTCAGCAATGCTTCAGACATGGCAAATATGCATTTTTCCTTACTGTAAACTTCTCCTGCCAGGTAGCAAACCATTCAAGTTGCTGCACAGATTATCTCAAGCAATGAAACACTGTTTCCTATTCCCAGGACTTTTATTTCTGCCATGGAAGGAAAAGATAACTGACCCACTACAGAGCAGGTCACTCACCTTTCTTCCCACTCACGAAGGACCCAGGTGAGCTGCTAGGTTATTTTGCAAAGATTACCAGGAGAGGAAGAGAGGGAAAGGACAGAGAAGGGATCTCATGCAATTTTGTGCCTCTGGGTAACGCACTTGGAGGTCCCAGAGCTGTTCTGTGTGCCTGGTGGCCAGCCCAGGACTCACAATATAAGAAGTAGCTGGTAACTGACTATGGGTGAAAATTCAAATTAAGAATGAGAGGTAATCCCAGGGGAATAACAGAGAGATTAAGAGATTGAACATTTGCAAGCAGTAAAGAAAGACTGTGCTGTTTAGTCAAAAAAAAAAAAAAAAGAAGAGTTTATTGGATACATTTCTAACTGTCTCCTTGAAGAGGTTTGAACAAAGAAGGGTGTGATTTAAACAAGTGGTTCTCTGTAGCTACTGCAAACAGCATGCAAATAGTGTGCTGCAAAAACTATTTAGTGTGTGCATGAGCAGAAATCTTCTGTATCTCACTGTGGGAAACCTGTGGTACAAGCTACTCAAAAAAAACACAAAAAAATCAGAGCCTGTTTTGATGGAGGCTTTTTTAAAACTGGCTGAACACCTGTGGGATGAGCAAAGCTCCCTTCTCCATTCATAGGGCTGGGTTACATGTTTGCTCAAGGTCTGGAGCAGAACTACATCTCCTTTGTGCCTTGGAGCAAAAAATGGACTGGAATATAAATGTGAGGTAAATAGTCACTGTTCACAGTGTCATCCTCAGTACCAACAAGTCAGAGGCTAGTGGAGGAAAACTGTGGTAGAAAGAAACTGAAAATACCTCCTGCAAGTATTGATTTGTTTGTTTGTTTCATGCAGACAGGGTCAGCTTGTTTTATATTTAGATACTTTTCTGGTTGTTGTCAGGGTTTTTATGAAACCAAATTTGGATCTTCTGATTCCACTACATTAGAAGACTGTTTTCTCTTATTCTTCCCCAAAACACCTCATTCACAGTAAATAGTTACATCACATCTGCTCATGCTTCCCTAAGCTGTGTTGGCCTCTGGCTGCAGCAGGGTCTGTCCATTTCTGTGTCACCAATACAACCTGGGCTCTGCTTTTGTTTCAAATTCATGGAACACTCCAAGGGGAAAGCACAGAAAAACTACTTCTGCTTTTAGAACACAAACATGCAGTATGAACAGTGGATGCACACTGCCTGATGAAGAATCCCAACTGTCTGGGTATATGGGATAATTGTTCCACTTGGGACTCATTAGCTAATTGTTAAAATATTCTAAGGAAAAGCATTTCATAAATACAGCACTAAATTTTCCAGAGGTGTAATTATGGGCTGAATGCACATTTTTACCACCTGTGTTATCAACTACATAAGCCAACAGCAAAATATCTTGTGGTGTGCCATCTCTGTTCTTCCTGCCCATCTTGAGGTAGCATGTAGGATAACTACCAGCAAACTGGAAGGAAACATTATGGGTATTCCAAATTCTGTACAAACACAATCAGCTTGGGACTAGCTGAAAATTCTTCCCCTAGCATACAGAATATCCTGCAGCAACAGTGAAGAACTAAACTTTCACAGGAGGGGAGAGATACAAACCAAAGAGCTATAACTCAGCTCCTTGATCTTGTTTTATCACTTGGTTTTCATGTTACAAAACAAGCTGTTTACCCAGTGTTAGAAAATATTGCTTGGAAGAATCTGCTTCTCAAGTTATTGTAATAAAATCATTGCTCTACTGAGTAGGAAAATTCCAAAACTGGGTTTCCAAGCCATCAGTTCAGAAACTGTTACCAAAAACAAGCCAACACAAACAAACAAACAAAACCCAAACCAAAACAACAACAACAAGTAATATTCCTCATTTTCTGTAATTGAATGGCAGAAGCAAAACACTGTTAACAACCTAGCAAGGCATTTGTATGGCATAGTCAATACACAACTGCACTTCACAGGAGAACCCAGCCTTGTTTAATCTTGATCCCAGTTGAATGAACAAAAGCATACTCAGAACAAAGTTCCATTGACTTTTCTACAGCTTGGCAACATCGTGCTGGATGGATGAAGTGAGCACCACACAGACTGCACCCACACTGTACACAGCACTAAGCTAGGAATGACTTCATTTCTATCCCAGAACTGACACCACTGATCTTCATCCCTAAACTCTGACCTCTGCTCAACATGGAGAGAAGTCTCCTTGTTTAGAGCTAACTGGAGCACCGTAGTCACAGCAGAGGCATGGTACAGTTGGGTTTTGCTCTCATTGAGTCTGAGAGACCTGGGTGAGGCTGCAGCTGTCCACTGTTTGTATTGTGTTCTTCAGATACCAGGAGATTATAAGGTTTTCTAAAGCCTGACAGTACCGTACTACTGAGGTAAGAAGAAAATCAAGCAGATAGATGTATCTGTTAATTATCTCCTGAGCCCTTGGTCCTGTGGTGCTGGAATCAATATTACATTGCCAGAAGAAAAAGAAAATTTCAAAAGTGGACAGACCTCAAAAAGATCTTTCAGTTGTGACATGTAAGCAGTGTGCTCTAGCTGGCACTGCTGCTCTGACAGACCACTGCCATGCACATGGAGTGACTCTACCCCTCTCCTGCAGACCCTTGGCTTTCTCCTTGTAACCAGAAAAGTTCCAAATTCCAGTATGGACACATAAGGTTGCACAGTGTCCCAGGTATTTTGATCTTAAGCAAATTACCTCCTTCGCTCCAGAAGGGATTTCCTTCATCCATTTCTCTTGCAGTCCCAGCCTTCAGGCCTCCTTCCCTGATCCTTCTCAGCCCTTGCCTGAGTTTCTTGCTTGCATAGCATCTCTCCCTGCCTCTTCTCCCTCGGAGAAGTTCAGCCGTGGAGCAGCAGCAGGTGTGTGAGCATCAAGAGAATGCTGGCAGGCACGGAAAGAGACTACACCTGAGTCACATAGTGATCAACGGTGAATAAAGGTCTCCCTCTTTAGAGCAGGTTAATCGTTTGCTGCCTGCTGCTCTCATCCTTGCTGAACAGGCATGAGGAAACAAGCCAGACCCCTGGCTACTGTCGCAATTAAAAAGGACAGAACCTCAAAAAAAAGGTGCTGAGGGATTGGAAAGGAGAATAGTACTGGGCACCATCCTGTCTCTGCTCTACAAAAGCAGTAAGAGGAGCTGTTAGCATGGTGTTGCCCTCTGAAGTACCTGAATCGTCAAAGTGTCCTCCTTCCATTAACAACCTGTTGCCACCCAGGAGGCTCAATCAATTGCTGTGAAGTGAGACCGCAGCCATCCTTTGAATGAGTGAAGCCATGCCTTCTTCATGGCTCAAGTTAGAAACTCTGATTTTGTTGTTGGGATTGGTTTTTTTTTCCTTGTTTGTTTGTTTTGTTGTTGTTTGGGGGTTTTTTCTTGGGGTGGGGCTTTGCTGGGTTTTTTTGTTTGGTTTGGGGCTGAGAGGTTTTTGTTGTTGTTGTTGTTTGGGGAGGTGTTAAAAAAAAAAAGTAAGTAAGTTTTCTCTTTCACAGAGCTGAGGGGAGGCGGAACTTTAGTCTTTCAGGTCCTAATCTGCCTAGGATGGACTTGTTTTTCTGTTGCCCCTTCATTCATGCACAAGACATTTCATGGTCACATAACCATATGCATAATTGATGGAGGAGCTAGGGGAAGAGTAAGTGGCATAAATTGATTATGCTTTGATATGTGCAAGGTTGGAAATCGAGTAAGAGATCCCCTCACTCTCCCTGCCTCACTTGAAGCCAATTAGGATTGCCCTAGAGATGTGAGACCTGTTGGAAGTAAGAAGTTGTTGATGGTTTGTTTATTTTCAGGGTAGACAAGAATCAGTTTTTAATCGACTTTGCATCATCACTGGAGAGTTATTAACTCTCTTAAAAAGAATTATAAGCCAGAAAAGAAAAATGTCCTCCAATTATTTTCATCCAAGAAACTGGGACTTCATGAAAAGAAATCTCAGGATTCATGTGTAAAAAAAAGTTAACTTGATGGCACATTTAGTTCACTCTTCTATCAGTGAGATTGCCAGAGAGGTGGGGAAACAAAGCATGAAAGCCTGAGCTGTACTTAATATTTTTCCACAAAGCTTGTCACACATAGTCACCCAGCAGGCTGAGTGCAGATTGACTCCTACACCTTCTCACAGCCAGCACTGCCTGGCTCTCCTCCTTCCAAATCTCTCTCTCAAGATTTTCTCTATCTTCTGTTTCCCAGAGCATTGTCCTTTGACCACAGCCTTCAGGTTTAGTCCCATATTGGCCCTTGCTTCCCTTTACATCTCCTCAATACTTGTCTGCACCACTGCTCACAATGTCAGAGCTAAAGAAAACCACTTTTTCGCTTTCTGTGGATTCTGCCTCTTTAGCTTGTGTGATGTCATAAATAGAGGCATTTGAACAATAAGCAATGTTTGCAGCCACCTTGGGTGGACACTCATTTCTGTTGAAGCCTGTGGGTTTTTCGAAAGGAAACTGATTGTAGGAGTCTTCCATTTCTCTGATGTATGACTAGTCACAGAATCTTATCATTCACTTCCCCACAACACATTCTTTTTTCCCATTTTTTGAATAAATTAATTGTGAATATTGTCCTGGGGCAAATGGTACTCAAACTCAGCTACAATAAAGAGAGCAACCTCCAGATTCAATCGCATTAGCAGCAGGTATGAAAGGTCTCAGTAGATATTTCCTTCTTGTCACTTCAGACGGGTAACTAGAACAGAGACTCTCCACCTCACATACAACTTCACAGAAGTTTCTCCCTCCAATGATCCCATGAAAACATATCCTCAATGTGCCTTATTTTCTTCCACTCTACTACCACAAACACCTTTACCAGTATGCTGGTTGCAACTCAAATGCAGTCATCCTTAGAGGAAAACAAGATCAATCACGAGCACTCTGTTAGATCCTGAGACAACTGCTGTTGTGCTGTTGCTGAACTGCTGCTGCTCCACAGGTATTTGCCTTTTAGGATGGTGACCCAGTCAGAGTCCACTGTCTGCTCCTAAAGTGCAGTTAAGTAGCAAGCAGCCTTTGATAAGAAGACTGAGGGACAGGTAGGCTTTGTTGTTATCACATTGCAGGGAACCTGTCCTCAAAGCAAGGGAGGGGTGTGCCCTTCTTGGTGGTGGACATCAGCCAACTGCAAGTGCTCAGATCCAGTGAGAGCTAACTGAAAAAAAACACAACAGGCTGTATAAAACCAATCAGATTGTATTATGGATTAAGGGAGGACTGTGAAGGGCTGAGGTAATCAAGTACCCCAACACCAGCACTCCAGTGTCTTCATTTTATGGAGTTTTTATTATTTTCAGTTGCCAATTGGAGATGAATTGTGATTCACTTTAAAAAGGGATCCTTCTTGTAAATCAATCAGTGTTAGATCCATTTGACCTACTAGTGGCTCCTTAAAGATTGATGAACTGGAACACAAAAGTAACACTCTCTCACTTTAACTGTTCCCATCCGAGTTTTCTGCACTGTGAGATACATTTTTAAGAGGTCTATGGAGTGTTTGCATCATTGATTCAAATTCTAGGGTTCTTGCACATAGCCTGGCAGTGGGCAAGAAAGCCACACAGACAGAAGACAGGCCATTGACAAAGAAACTCACAGGACTGGTTTAAATTAAAAACTGCTGTTATTAAAAATGTTCTACATTTTCAGGGACCATAGCAGGAATTTGTCAGGCATTTTGCTTCAATACTGGACAGTAATTAAATGCAAACCAGCAACACTAATTAAAAAAAAAAAAAAAATCACTCATTGGATTTGTATTTTCCCCTCCCCAAGTGAAACCCTTTTCTTGCAGCTGACAAGTGTTTTGGCCAAGATTAGCAAGCAAGGCTGCAGGTAACAACCTTCACTCACCAAAGAGTTCTACTGCATTCACAAAGAAAGATACAGATTTTTAATACAGAGCTGTGCCTTGCATTCACAGTATATTAGAGGTTGGAAGGGACCTCAAGAGATCATCAGGTCCAACCTCCCCTGCCAGAGCAGGATCACCTAGGATAGTCCACACAGAAATGCATCTCTGTGGGTTTTGAAAGTCTCCAAAGAAGGAGACTCCACAACCCCCCTGGGCAGCCTGTTCCAGGGCTCTGTCACCCTCCCTGTAAAGAAGTTTCTCCTCATGTTGAGGTGAAATCTTCTATGTTCTAGTTTGAACCCATTGTTCCTTGTCTTATCACTGTGCACCACCCAAAAGAGCCTGGCCCCCTCCACTTGACACCCACCCCTCAGATATTTATAGACATTGGTCAGATCCCCTCTCAGTCTTCTCTTCTCAAGATGAAATAGCCCCAGGGCTCTCAGTCTCTCTTAAAGGAGATGCTCAAGTCCCCTAAGCATCCTGGTGGCATTATTTCAGGCTAACCTCACTTGTTTTTATGTAGCTGTCTATCTCTAGTTTACCCTAACATGCTGGGTTTCAACCAGTGGTGAAATCCTACCTCCTTTTATCCCCCCATAAAATTCACAGACAACAGTCAAAATTCCCTTCTCTGCCCAGAGGTACTATTTGCTGAGCACCCACAGGATATTTTTGAGAGAATACAACCACCCTTATTTTACCCTTTTGATCCTTTTTCTTTTCTTAAGCTGGCTTTGAGCAAATAGGATAAATACTTGAGTATTTATCTGTTGAGCTTCATTTGGATTATGCAACTCTGGGCAGGTGTTTTGTGAGTGTGCAGTGTTTTATGACATCTGCATGTCAGAAAAAAAAAAACAGCAGAACTTGCTTGGCATACTGGTAGTACTGCATGAGACAATAAATAATGAGTGGAGGGTGTGCTATATCATTTTAAATTAATTTTGCATTCCAGACAAAGACAGTTGGTTTCTTAAACCATGATTTTTGTCCTTTTTGACTTCTCTGTTGTATAAGAATTCCTGATTATTTCTGTGCTTGCAACAGCACCGTCCAACTTATTAACTGAGAATAGCAGTATCACATAAATAATCTATTGCCTTTTTAACCTCAAGCTCTGAACATCTGGCTTTCAGGAATATGAAAAATTTCTCATTTAATAATGGAATATTCCTATGATAGTAACCTTAACTAGAAAGTATTACTTTCTGAAGCTTCCTCTTCTCCACTCAAGAGGATTTAGGATCAAATAAATTAGTCAATGACAGCATATCCTCTTCCAGCAGAGACCCAGAAGCGTGGGGAGAGATCAAAAGCAGGCTGGCTGTCACATGGAGAGCCAAGACCCACATGCTTTTTGTCAATATTCAAGTTAGAAGCATGAGTGTTGCACTGAGGAGGTTGCAGGTTGGCTTTTAGCATTGTTGTTCTTGCTCTGTGCTTTGGATCTCGTCTAAGTTAGTGCTCTCTGAAGAAAGGCTGAGTTGAGATTGTTCAGCCTGGAGAAGACAAGGCTCCAGGGAGACACTATGGCAGCCTCTCAGTAATTAAAGAGGGATGAGATGCAGGATGGGGACAGTCTTTATAGCAAGGCCTGTTGTGACAGAACAAGGGATGATGGTTTTAAACTAAAAAAGGGACAATTTAGGCTAGAGAGAAGAAAGAATTTTTTTATGATGGGGCAGAAGATGGAAATATTTCTGGTCAAGCTGTCTGGGGCTCTCAGCTACCTGCTCTAGTTGAAGATGCTCCTGCTCACTGCAGGGGGATTGGACTAGATGGCCTTTAAAGGTCCCTTCTGACCCAAACTCTTCAGTGATTCTACGATTGATGTGGTGCCCAAGCCTGGCTTAAGCAACATTGCAAAAGTCCATACAGAACTGTAGGTTATCTGGGGCTTACTGGAGCTTTCATCCCCCAGAGACCTCTAGCTTACCTCTCTCGTGATAGAAGCTCAGAACCACAGCCATACCCTCTCTGTCTGTGGCACAATGTTGAGCAAAACATTTTCAGAGTGAAAGCAAAAATCCAGAGGTTGCTGCCCTGGCACAGAAGAGCAGGAAACTGTCTCTCTGCTGTGACTGGGAAGTTTCAGCTGAATTTGCACAAGGAGCAGGATGGGCTTTTTTTCTTTCTTTTTTTTAACATCTCTAAGAAAGATCTGCTGAGCACCATGTAATAAAAATACGGACAGACCAGACTTGACAGGTTTGCAATTAATTTTCCTTGGCTCTTATTTACATCTTTGATTCTGGCAGTCTTCCTCTTCTGAACAAGAAACACTGGCTCCCATTTGTTACTCTTAACATAGCAAAATCCATAACGTGGCAGGTGTTTGCTGCTCATTTCATTGACACAAGTATTATGTTTACTCAAAAGCTGAAGTAAGACAAAAAGAATAAAACAAGATAAAGCAAAGTAAAGCCTGAAGCACAGTCTGTCCTCAACCCTTCACAGTTTGGCAGGGCATTGCTGGGTAGAATCATGAAATCACAGAGTGCATCGGCTTGGAAAAGTCTCTCAAGGGTCATAGCAGGGACATCCTCCAGTAGATCAGGTTGCTCAGCCCCATCAAATCTGATTTTGAATGTCTCCAGGGATGGGACCTCCACCACATCTCTGGGCAACCTATTCCAGTATCTCATCATCCTTGTTGTGAAGAACTTTCTTCTAATATCCAACCTAAACCTGCTCTGCTCTAGTTGAAAGCCATTGTCCATTATCCTATCACTACAAGCCCTTCTAAATAGTCCCTGCCCAGCCTTCCTGTAGATCCCCTTCAGGTATTGAAATGCTGCTGTAAGGTCTCTAAGGAGTCATCTCTTCTCCAGGCTGAACAACCCCAACTTTCTCAGCCTGCCCTTGTAGGAGAGGTGCTCCAGCCCTCTGATCATCTTTGAGGGCCTCCTCTAGACCTGCCCCATCAGGTCCACGTCTTTGTTGTGTTGGGAGTCCCAAAGCTGAATGCAGGACTCCAGGTGGAGTCTCATGAGAGTGGCAGAATCCCCTCTGTCATTCTGCTGGCCACTCAACTCTCCTGCTACACCTCACATAGATTTTTGCCTCAGCACCTGCAGATACAGCTTCTTTCTCAGTTGAACTGAGGTTTCTAGGCTGTACCTTTTAATTTTTGGAAAGTAGGTGCACACCTGTAAGAGCAGAATGTTCATTACTGGCATTTAAAAAACACCTAATGTGGCTCATGCCACAGGGTCACCTTTTCAGTTCAGGGCTTGAAGAAAGCAACTGATCCTTCAGAATTAAAATTCCAGTTAATTATACAAGCAAGTTTTCTTCAGCTATCCTCCTTTAAGGAGTGTGCCTCAATACTTGCAGTGCTGCAAGACGGACAGGCTTGGAGCTGTTTGTGCTTTGCCTCACAGAGTCATCCCTCAGCTGCAAGTTCTAGATCCAGTTTGTTTCCTTCTCCTAGCCAGAACCAGACAAACGTGAGGGGAGCCTGGAGCTGCCCCCATGAGGAAGACTGAGGTACACACACAGCCAGCCTGGCATCCTCCACATTTCCCCTTCCCTCAGCTTCATCTCAAAGACTAAAATTTGTCTTCACGAATCACTCACTGTAGTGTCATACTGGTGTCTGGAAGCTCTACAGAGACATCCTGACTGACTTCTCAGCTCATGCCCTATCCACCAACCAATACTTTACCCAGAGATTTTACAAAGTCTCCCTCCAATCCCTCCCCATTACATATATGGCCTGCCTACAACACATCACTCTTTCTCATCACCCAGCTGAATTGCTTCACACAGGACAGCCATGAGTCTAGCATTAGAAGAATGGAAAATGTGAAAATCTTTGTGAACCAGCTGTTGCCTCACCCTAGAAAGCTAACAGAGATGTCTAGAAAAGATAGAAATAACTAAACTTCAAAACAACCCTTGGACAATGCATTTGCGAGAGAAAGGCAATGACCCAAGGACCTGAAGCAGAAGCTCAGCCATGCTTGTCAAATGTTGTATTTGTAGCTGCACTGAGATTTGAGAAAACATATTCTGCAAAATAAGATCTTCAAGCTTGAAAACCAGCATGACTTAGGAGTCACTTAGAATTTAAGCATGAGAATTGTGAAAGCCTTATTCAAGGCACAGCACCGTATACATAACTATTCCCACCAGGGAATCCTCCAGTGGAACTTGTGTGGGTGCTTGCTCTGTTATGCAAGACCAAAAAAAAACCACAAACCACAAGCTGAAAGAGTTTGAGACACAGAGCAGCCCTTCCAGCAGAAGGCTGTTTATCTCCTCCTTTAATAAGATCAACAACCATGTCTTAATAGAGCAGCTCCTCCTAACAGCTCCTCCTCCTCTCCTACACTGTGTGTACCCTGACGAGATCTACATGATATCAAAAGCAACGCTGGGTGGGAGACAGAGGCCCCAAGATGTCCCTTTTTCATCATGTATAATTTATAAAGCTGGTCAAAAAATAGCAAGCAATTTAGTCTGGAATTTTGCCAACTCTGATATTCGTAGCACATGTGATCAAAGAGCAGAATTTGCCTGTCACAGGAAAAACAATCAAGCTCGTAACCCGACTTCCACCACCAAAGACAAAGCCTGTAAACATTACTATTGATCAGAGCAGAACTACTCTCATCAGGCTGCATTGCACTGGGCATTAAACATCTGCAGAGTCAAGACCTATGTAGCTGAAGTTGGGGCAGACAGTTCCAAGAATTTAAAATTCCCCATACAGGAGCAGTTTTCAAAAGATTACAGTGAAATCACACTGGAAATTAAAGCAAAGGATCTCATGAATTTTATGTAACACCCTGGGCTATGTTACAGCATATTGACACATACAACAAATTAAAACAGCTAATTCATCTTACTGCTTTCCACTGATAATTTTTTAATTAAGTCACTTATCTTTATCTACATATTTAAGAATGTAGATCTTTCATTATTCATCTCTTAAAGAAAATCAATGTTGTCCTGCTTTGCTAGGGCTCAAATAAGTGAACAGTATTAGCTAAGATAAGACAGCCTAATAGAAAAATAATTCATTAACTGCATTAACAAGCCCAGAGAAAATTCTATTCTATTTTCATATTCCTAAAAGTCTGAATTGTGAACCAAAAGCTTAATGGTGTTCAGAATGACTAACAGATATATAATGGATTTTAAAAAAGAAAAAAAACCAACTTACAAATATAAAAGGAAAAGGGGGAAAACTATTAAAAACTATTAGAAGAGTTCAATGAAATGTTTTAGAGAGCTCATCCCTAATACTGAATTATGTTCTAAAAACCACTATCAAAAAGTCTGTAATGAATTAAGAGACTGGAGGCTAATCTGTAGCACTTGGTTAGACAGGAGTGTCTCAGTGCCTATCCACTAGGCAGTTCTGAACTATTTGCACATCAAAACAGACTCTGGTTTTACACTTGGGATTCTAAAGCCTTATAAAAAGCCACTGTCGAAAGAGTAAACTTTGAATCTCAATTTCTCCAGGAAGCAGACTTTTTCTAGTCATCTTAAGTGTCCTTTCTCGTCTCAGGGTGACCTTAACTTTCAGGTTTGTAAAATGGTTTCCTCTTGTGTTCAATCCCCCCGGCGCCATAACTTTTAAAAATGACTATTTATCTTCTTTAATATATTAGTCACATGGAGCAGGGGAGGCCTCTGAGGGAATTTCTCGCTCTCGAGTTCGCTCAAGCTTAAGTCAATGCCGATTTAGAAAACACAACTTAACGCTTAGCAACAAACAATCATGAATATATTTATTGGAATAACATCTTCCCATTCTCCTCCAGCAGCACGTTTGGTTTATCAGTCCCAGCCCTATATATTGATATATATTTACAGTGACCAAGGCAATCTGAAAGTAGCGTTTTGACGTGGCCCCTTCTCGTTAGGTTTTCACAAGCCTGAATTGTTGGCATTTGGCAAACAAATAGGACTGATTGTTCTGCCAAAAAAAAAAAAAAAAAAAAAAAAACCAAAAACAAACAAACCAAACAGTAAATGAAATGCAAATTAACCAGGCAGGTATAAGATCTATTTCCTTCTGAAGGGTGAGAATCGCTGCGCTGCTCGAAACCTGCCTGTTGACGGAGTTCTCTTGAAGCAAGTTCAAATATTTTTTTGATTTTACCTTACTAATCATGACCTGGGCTGCTTGCACCATGTAATGACAATAATGAATAAACATGCTGTGCTTATGAAGAACGAGAACCTAACAAGCTGATCAATTGTTAATTCTATAAAGTGACTAAAACGTGTCTCTACTATCAATAAGTAAATCAGCTTCTATTTGTAGGACTAATGCACCTTGTATATATCCTCCAGCTATCCTGCCCTTCTCTATAATAATGTAATTATCAGTTTGGTCATATTTAAGTACAACCTGAATGAGATTTGATATTATTTTTTTCCTGAGGGTGGGAAAACAGAAGGAAAAATTATTTGGCTACTTAAAGAGACACACTACCTTTGTTTGGAGGGTGCAGATTTTCCATTTGCCCTCCAATTAGGTATACACAATTATTCATTTAAAAACTAATTTTTTGACAGTATTATTCTTAAATCTTCCAGGCTATTATCAGACAGACATTCCAGAGAAGAAGGCCTTTTTATTATCAAAGCCCTCTTGCTCTCAGCCTCTGCAGCAAAGAATTTAAACAAAAGACAACAATGCTCATTAACTGTAACAGAAGATGTAGAAAAGGTACTTAAAGAAAAGGTATTTCTGTAGAAAAAGGTATTTAAAACAAGACCAGTTTGGCTTTATCCAGTCTTTAGTTTTCCTCTTAGACAAGGAAAACACAGAAGGTGTATCAAATTTTCAGCCATAATACAATTATGCATATTCCAAATATGCTAATTACAAATAGCTGCCAGTCTCCACCACATTTCCAAGTGAGATTTAACAGCAATAGTTTATTCATTGCTGAGGAGTCTGCTCAACAGCAAGAATGTGTAACACATGCAAAACCCAAGAGTTTTGCTGAAAAGATCTGTTTTCCTTCCCGTTCCCACAGATGCCTGCGAAGACACTGGGTGAATGCAGCTACCCCTTCATCCACTCAGCAGCACAGCTTGTCTCAGTCCGGGGTGCAAGTAGAGAGCAAACACAACATGAAGCATATTGTAGGTGAATGATTCACATTGGCAGAGTAAATAATTGTATTTAAAGTTGCTGCACCTTTTTCAGAGTGATAAACAGTAATCATTCTTAAAGGTTTAGGGCTTCTGTGTCTATTCTGTTGTTAAAGTGAAATATATCTCATGGAAATACATTAGAAACATCTACAGGAAGGAAATGTTCTGGAGGGAAATGCTATTAAGTATGTGGATAAGCTCAATACCAATTAATTTCTGACCCTTAATGAACCAAATGGATCTATTAATTTTTCAGGTGGAAGGTTACACTAATTCTGTCAGAAATTCTGCTGCTTCACCTCAGATCCATCCCTCTGTGTGAATTCAGTGTAGAAAGAGAAGGAGAATCCTTTTTTTTACCCAGAGCTCCCTTAAATTAAGAGAATCAGTGCAGGTCTTTAATGTTTTCTAACAACATTTTGTTCTCTTGTTCTCTGAACAGAAATACATCTGTCATTAAACAAAAGCAGAATGGATCATTTGATCAGCACACCAAAAATATGGAGATAATTTAGCACTAAAATAATTATTTTGCCTTTTCCCCATTCAGCACCAGGTAAGCCCATACATCCTCTAACTGGTATTTCCAGTTAAACTGTTACTCCAGTAGTATCTTTTAGCTAAACAAGCCAATGTCTGATACTCTCTGATATTTTTCCTAATAACAGGTATTCACTCAAAGGTTCCAAGACATTGATTAAGTGAGCATCCTTCCAGGAGTACACACATATGACCATCTTCCCATATTCCACAAAATTACTAATCCTTCATTCAGATTCAGTGGCCTGCTTTAAGTGTAAGTCCACTCAGTGCCACAGACGTGTGTTTGGGGGAAATTTTATAGCACTGGACTTCTAACCCTGGTGCTTCACAGTCACTAAACTGACAGTGCTCAGCACAAACAATCAGGCAGCCCATACGAGCACACCACACAGTCCAGGGCAGTGCTTTACAGCTGCCTGTATTCGGGCTGGGCCAGTTCCAGTAAAACACTCATGGAGTGAGGCACAGATGTATAGATACAAAAGGAAAAAGGGTTAGCCTCCTAACCATACCAGCTGGCCAACATTAACCTCACTGGCTCACTGCATCCCCATTTTCCTCGGGATGGAAGCAGTGTTGTGGTCCCAGAGCAGTCACAACAGCCTTCTCTCTTCTTGTTTCTGAGTGTGGCTGACAAGAATCTCCTTCCCTGCCTGCTTGACAAGGCACAATCCAGGGACTGTGTCTGAGTGGTGTCAAGGAAAGCTCATCCAGTTCTTCTCATGAGCTGATGCACATAGTGCACAGGTGGCAGTGGAAGGGAGCTGCAGGACATCACCAATATTTCCTTCACACTCTATCACATCTTGCAGGAACAGGGACATGGATATCCTGAATACAGCTCTGGCAATGGCCAAAAGAAGAGAAAACAGTAAAGAGGAAGAGATGACCTCTCCTTCCTTCCTAGTAACCCTATCTACTGAGCATTTACCAGGAGATTGCAAGGAAACCAGCAAGGAGTGTGGGCTGCCTGATGCCCAGCAAAGGGACCATCACTACCAACTGTAGCTTCTCTATTCTCTTTTCAGGATTACAGGGAACAAAAAGTCCCCAAAATCAATTTAAACAAGGCATATTAACTCCCTGGCTTGTGTCCGAAAGCATACTTCCGTTGAAGACCTCAAGCACACCTGTTTAACAGTTTAAACTAAAGAAGAAGTTTCATTTAGGAGTGTAAGTTAAATGAATTTTGCTAGGAAACTGTAACACGGATGCATTATATTCATTTCTGAAATAAGGCATTTCTCTTCCTGTCTCTAACATTATTAGCATGTTACAGTGGCTTAAATTAAAAAAGAAACATTTATTTTATCACCCTGATATCAGCTTGCTGCAATATACCATTTTTGAAACAGGAAAATATCACAGCTTAGCATCATAAATTCAATACTGCAACAAGATAAATCCTTCCCATTAATGTAAACCGCTGCACTTCACGATATATCTACATCTGCAATGCACTTCTGCTTGCTGGTTGGACTATCACAAACACACATAATTCTCACTGAATAATGGGGAAACAACAAAGATATCCGAGGGTTACTACGTTCTCTAGGCTAAACCAGCCACAGCCTGGTCCTTTGCACGGATTCATGTGTGCAGGGCTGTTCCTGCTTATGACAACATAAAACATCATCGTCCCCATAACCACAATCTGGATAACACAGCAAATGACATCAAAGTGCAGTCACTCCTTAATCACACATGCCCAGGATGTATGCTGCAAGCTTTATTAACTTGCAATATGTATAAATCCCAGCGATGCACATATGCAAGGCTGGGTGCCCTATCCATTAGGGATCTCCACATTTCTCACTGAATACCTGAGGTGGCACTGAAATGAATCCAAAAAAAAAAAAAAGAAAAAAGCTCATTAAATTTTGTTAGAAAGAAAAATCACTACCTGTTCAACACTGCCTACAACAACCAAATTTTCTCCTTTCCCCTTTGCACTGAGATGAACTCTCTGAAACTTGTGCCAAATGGGAATTGGGCACCCAGTTTAGGAGATGTAAACACATCAATTAACAACCTGAATTATGCAAATACGAACCCAAGATTTGCAGCTTGTTTTTAAAAGCTAAAAGAACTCCCTATAACTAGCTTATCCGTGTCCAGGCTTTACTGAAATGCTTCTGGTTTAGTTAGCAGTTTCTTGCAGGCAAGAGAAAAGCCTACAAATGTTTTAAGAGCTAAAGCATCAAAGTCCTGCTCCCTCCTTCTAAAGGGTTAGTTGCTTCCAGACCCAGCAAGTCCAGGCTGACCCCGGTCACATCATGTCCTTCAGTTCCTCAGGATGTAAGGCATGACAGCAGTGCATTGCAAGTGCCTGGCTGGAGAACAGAAAGGGGCAAGAGCTCAGTATGGATGGCTGGGGACTAAATCCTTTAAGCAGACTTTTACCATCATGTAACACCAAGGCTGGGATTTCTGCCCCTTAATATATTTATCTTTCCTTGCTCTATCTCACAGCGCTTGTTACACAACTGTTACTTCAAAGGAAGAAGGGAGAAAACTTGTACTGGTGCTGTGCAGAGGGAAATACCCTCTGAGGAGAAAGGCTTGACCTCACCAGAGTTTTTATTCCACAGATGTTCCCTGCATAGTGTAACTAGAATTGAAACACAACAGAAGAGGCAATAAAAACAACAGGTCACTTTTTGAGTCACTGAGATACCTGATACTACTTTCCTTCATTTGAGATTTACTCCAGCATAGTTGTAGCAAGTCAGAGAAAAATCAGCCTTGCAGCTCACACAGCCTTTCCAAAATAATTGCTGGAAAATATAAAATAAAGCAAAACTGGTGAAAACCTCAGTCCTTTGTTCCTCCTTATAAGCCTCTTTAGAATAGCAAAGAGGCTTCAGTGACACAGACCAACAGCAATCCCCACAGCTCACAAGTATTCAGGATACTTCGCCACTGCAACACAGCTCACATCCACTGCCTAACCTCAGGTGAAAGTGCGCTGTGATCTTCTGATCTGCAGGGCTGGCACCAGCTTCAAAACAACCACTTGCATGATGGTTATCAGGTTTTTCAAAAGGAAAAGAGATGCTGAGGGAGTTCTCCTGCCAGACCTTGAGAGGGGGCAAGGAGTCCCACGGCCATAAACTGCGACAGTGATACAAGGAAAATCCAATACCTTGGACTAAATGTATATATAGGAGAGTTCTTTATTCTGAATATGCTTCTAGAATCCAGGACAGAACTATTTGTTCAAGACTTTCCTCAGGAGACTGGAAGGAGGCTTAGCACTCCAAGGTATCTCATTGCTCCATATTCATATTGAAAGTGAGTTAAAAGGAATTTTTCACAGTGTATTATTAAAGATTGATCTCCTAAATAAAACAAATTTTTGCACCCACAAACTGAAGTGTATCTCTTTAGAGATTTAGATTAAGAGCTTTATTTTTCATGGGCCACAGAGCAAGGTGGCATGGCAAGAGCCAAATTTCAAGAATTCAGATGAAACTTTATTTCACATGAATCTGACAGCTAACTACTTTCCATCAAATATTTTGCTGTTAACCTCGTAAATGCACATTTTCTTCTAACACTTGAGGAGTATTGGCCAAATTCTGCCCTTTTCACTCCAAGCCCAGTTCTTAACTGGGCAGCTTGCCTGAGAGAGGACAGCAGGTGTTGGCCTTAGATTAATAAAAGATTGGCATAGGGAAACCAGGAGCTGCTTCACACAAGTACTGCCAACCGGTTGCCAATTCAGATCTGATCCAGAGCAGTCACATCTGGATGCAAACACCAGGTAACACGGTGAGACATATGACCAGGAGAACTGGTAGATTTAATCTAGTGCTTAGGAATTTATAGAAATCTCAGTGAAGCCAGTGGGAATCTTTTCATGAAGTTTATATCATATTCCAGAATTCCAGAGCTGGAGCAGCCTTGTAGGCAGCTGAGCAAAGAGTCCATGGAATAAGTGGCATGGACCCAGCCTATCTCTGCACCCTGGCAAGGCAGAAAGCTCTTCAACATTGGACTGAAATCTACTACCAAGCCTCTCACATTATTTTGCCAGTGTTTTTTCTTCAATAATTAGGAGCTTGTAGCTTTTAGAATACATCAAACCTTTACTTTCCATGAGCACTAAAGTCACTCAGAAAAATGATAGCAGTGTGAAACTAGAAGGCAAAAGAAAAAAATGCTATAGTGTCATCTAAACATAAGATAGTAAGTAACAGCATTTAAAAAAAATTCTATTTCACACAGATGAAAATCATTATGGTTCTCTAGGGACCTTCTCTCTCTCTCTCTGCAGTAACCCGTGTCATTTCCTAGCTAGTAAAAATGTGCCACAGGATATCAAAAGATGGCAACGTTCTTCTAATTTTAATATTCCTCTAATCCAATAATGGCTTGTTTACTGCTTTCTAATTTAAAGGTAATTCATTAGATGTATCCTGTCATGTCTTATTGGCATGGAAGGCATAAAGAATCATAACACACCTCTGAGGCATCTCAGTTGTGCTGCTCATGTTCTGTGTGGCTCCCCCAAAGCAAGGGGCTCTCGATGCAGTGGGGCTGATAAGGGGGTGCCCCTGTGTGTGTACACAGAAATTGCAAACAAAAGTATTTAAAAACTTCAGGGATGAGCTCTGGACCCAGAAATTTACATTCAACACTAAGAACTCAAATAAACAGAAAATATTTAAGCCGTATAAGTGGTGTGTAAATATTTGATAGGGACATAAAGGGCCTCACACAGCCTGTGGGGAAGCCCCCAGCTGAACTGACAGGGACTTCTTGAGTGAGTCTGCTGCAGAACGATGGAGGTTAAGGAAACATTAGACAGAAGGAGCAGCCTGAACTCAGAAATGCACATTTCAAGAGCCAGACTGTGCTTAGCAACATCTGTTGTGATTCTGCAAAAGCCACCCAAGACAGACGAGTTTTTGAGTGAGCCTCCAGCAATGTAACAGGAACTGAGGCCAAGGGCTTCAAACCTGCTAGACCTTGGCAGCACGGAAGCACTGAGGTCCTGGGGTGAAAGCAGAAGCACAGCAGGAGCCATTAGCACAGTGGGGAACACACGGTTTTCTGCCTCACCAGCCACAGCAGCATCCACCTGGCTGCACAGTTTCCCTCCTCACTTCCCTGACAGGGTCTGTGCCGACCTCCACATGAGCACTCTGCTCCAAGCAATAAGACAAAGGAGGCAATTTACTACAGGTAAATCCACTGTGTGCTACAACACGTTGTTCCAGCAGCTTTCCTGCCACAAGGGCTGAGAACTCTTCAGCTGTTTATATTCTGACAGCAGCCAGCTCAGTCACAGCACCTCTCTCTGCACTAGGGAACTAATGTGTCCACATTCAATAATTTCTTCCCAAGAAGCAAAACCTTTGATCAAGCAGAGAAACCACACACAGTGGCTATTTAATGAGCCATGCCTAGCTCAGAGGAGGGCACAAGAGTGAGGATCGTAATGAAACCTGGCTTGGAAACCACCCCATTTGTCCAAACTTGCATTATTCCTTTGGGGCACAGCAGGTTCACCACATCAGTTTGGAAGACAGTTTGGGTCAGTACATGTCTAAAACCAAAACCTCATTGGCTGTCGGTGATGTCATGCCTGTTCATTAATCCCCAGTGACTGCAGGTTTAACATCATGCACATCACCACATCATCTACACAACAGCAGCAAACCCGAGTCTTAGAGGAAATTACTGGAGCAAAGAATAAAGCAACTTGTTGAAACAAGGGGAAGTCACATCTCTTAAGTGGAGGAGATAATCCTATTTCCAGCTTGTTTTTCGTTCTTTTCTTTTTTATCAAAGTGAAGTTGGTGGGGTCAGGAAACACCACACACCTTGCTGAATTGGGTGGGTATTGTCAATGGCTCTGTTTTAAACAAAGTCAACCTTCAAGATCTGCCACTCAAAAAGGTAAAAGTGACAGTGATAAGAAACCAACTGGTCTGGGAAATAAAAGTATTTTGGGAGCTCTCAAATAGGTAGCTGAGATTAAAAACATTTTTTAAAACAAAAAAAAAAATCAGTAAGTAAGAGTCATACCTACAAAGCAATCTTGCCCATTTGCCAGTGACAGTCTCCTCACCAGAATAACTGTGACAGTAAATGAATCATGCATACACAGGTACAAGGATATATTTAAGTATAATACGAATACTTGAAGTGTTAGACACACAGTCACACTTCCAGTGCCAGAGCTCGCCCAGCCCGCAGGGTTGGCTAAGGACGCACTTAAAAGCCCCAATTACCCCAATTACCCCAAATGCTTGCCGGCAAATGGGGGGCTGCCCTGTGCCGGGCTGTGCAAGGGGACCCTGCTGCCGCCCGGACCCCGCTGGCCACTTCGGGCACAGATAAAGCACTATTACTCACCGCGCTCCAGATAACTGCGCTCTTAAACACAAGTTACATCGCCGATCAAGCTTCTCCCAGGACAGCTGCAGCCTCCCTACCCTGGATCACAGCCCGCCCCCACCCCCCTCAGTCCGCCCGGGACGCGCAGCGCCAAGCCCCAGTCCGGACAGCCAGAGGGGACCCCCGGCCCCAGCTCTGCTCCCCGGGTGCCGCTTACCTGGCCGCCGTCTCGTCCGAGAGGCTGCGCTGGAGCCCGCCGCATGCAGGAGGGGAAATCATCCAGGGAAGAGCGGGGAAGGAGAGCACCCGGCTTTAAGCTGCTAGGAGGATGCTCCGCACAGGCTCCCGCACGCAGCGGCTCATCACCCGAAGCGGCTTTGGAGCTCCCCTCCCGCTCCTCCTCGTCAGAGGCAGTGTGGGGGAGGAAGCACAGTGTTACGGCTTTCCTCTCTCTCCCACCTCCGCGGGGTTCCCCGCTCCCTTCCGTCACTCCCCTACCCCAGCCCCCGACCCCACCGCGCAGGGTAAGAGCTGTGTGGGCAAAGCGCTCCCTGCTCCCTCCGCTCCGGGGAGCGAGATGCTGCTGGGGGTGATTGTGCTGCCTTCCGGAGGCTGAGCCCTGCTCGGCCCGGGCTTTTAACTGCCTGACAGAGCCCTGACCTTATTTTAGCATCCGAGCGGGCGCTGCTCGGCCAAGAGAAGAGAAAAAAGATGTTTCTGGAGCTCGCAGCCGGGCTGGAGTTCGCAGCATCTTTTGGAGAGCCGCAACTTGAGAAGGGTGCACAGGGTCAGGGCCACCACCTCCCCCTGCCTCTGATCGCCTGTCTGATCACTGACACCACCGTCCTACGGGTTATCAATAAATTAGCACCTTCAAAAATTTAGTTTAAGTGGAAAAAAGTGACAGATGATGTTTCACTGACTACAAAGCCAGAGTCACTTTGGCAGGCGTTCCAGCAGCTACTGGGCAACGGATTCTGTTTCTTTCTCTGCCACTGGCTGTCTGCACAACCTTTGTCACCTCACTTTGCACCCTCAGTGTGCTTGAACAGTGGTGTCCAAACCTGTACTTCAGAGGGAGTCGGGCATTTAAATATCCATCAATATTAGTCTCAGTCTGCGAGAGAGGGCGGTGTCTCACCGTAAGTGGCCACAATGCTCAGAGCAACAGTAGGCTGATCTTGGCTATGTTCCCTAAATGCTGTTATGATGTAAATCATCATTATCCTGGGCAAACATTCCTTAAATTGGAAGAATCACTGAAAATATCCCTTGTGGAACAGGTCAGGCTACTTTTATCACAGGAATCACTCCTTAGTCACTGATGTAGAATTGCATAGTGCCTGTCAAGTTGTCCATGTGCAACTTCTCTAGTGCACATGTACGAAACGGGGGGGGGGGGGGGGAAGTCTCAGTAGCTTTCACACCACAGCTCATTGTAAATTAATAATGGAGCACAGACTCTCACAACTTGGATAAATTCATTTATCCTGGAATAAAAGAGTCCAAGCCCCCAGCTCTCCCTTAGCACAATGCAGCTTTGATGAAGGGACAGGAGAAGAGGTCTAAAAGGGGAGGAGCTCCAGGCTCCTTCAAAGGATTGTGAGAAGTAGATCTGGGGACAAGGGAACTGGGGAAGGGAAGTATTTAGGGGTCAGGAAACAGAAATCAGCTGGGAAAAGTTCTGGTCTTGCTGCCTGGGGAACAATTAATTTAAAGCGGGTTAGCAAGGACATCAGGAAGGGATTAGGAACGATCACCACCCCCTAATAAGTATGGACAGAGTAGTTTGCCTGCCACAGGTGATCTTACAGCTGGGCTACTGAGCTGCAGGAGACAGGAGTTTGCTGCTCTCCCTGACCTGGTGCTATCCTGGGCTCACCTTTCCCTCTCCAGGCAGCTCTGTCTCAGGCCCTCTTTTAGACTCAGCTTTCCCATCCATACAATGAAGACACCCACCTTTCTCGTGCAGGGCTGCTGTCAAAATGAATTAAGTGATGTCCAAAGAGTACTTTGAAATGCAGATGTTATGCTTGCTAGTTTTAATGCCTCCAAAGCGGTCTCCAGATATCTCTAAATCCTCAAGATATCCCTGATCAATTCCGGTTTTACTGATGAGAAAGCTGAGCAGAGGGACGGATGCTTTAGTCCATCTCTTTTATGTTGGGTTCTGTGGGTCCTCCTGACCTTGCCAGGGCTCAGGCTTCCAGTTGCTGGCCCACAGTGACCAAGTCACATCCAAAGCCACATTTTGCTGATGGCAGAGGGCAAGCACGTAGTGTCTCCACACCTGATTACTAACCCTCTGTAAAGTTATGTCCTTTGATGAGTGAATGCCTAGGTTTGAGCTCACATCCCCACCCACAAGCTGGTGTTACACACATATTTCTGGGATCTGCTGTGCACTGCAGGTCCCCCCCTGAATGTGTGGGCTTTGTGAGGCCGAACTAAATCCCCCCCCCCCCACCGGCTCCCTGTATTTTCCTTGCCTTTGTAGGTGTATTGTGAAGGAGCAGGACACAGGAGCTTCTAGTCCCCAGGCCTGTGATCAAATTATCTCTCCCTCTGTCACACATCCTAATCATCACAGCTGGCGGTCATGCCAACAATATTAACGCTGCTGAGTAGCTTTCAGTTTTGCAATTAGCAAGGTTTTCTGCTTCCCCCGAATAAAAAACTAGGCATGTACTACTTAATGCTGCATAACGGAGACAGGCACACTCAAGGCCCATGTTACTGTCTCATGGAGATCAATCAACATTCTCAGAGCTGTAGATATTTCAAATCTTTTGAAGATTACGACAGTTACAAAGCTCTTTACTCCTAAAGATGTTTATCCTTCCTCCCTCTTTTTGTTTGCAAAATTAGGCGATGCACAGTTTAAATAAACAACTATTGTACTATTAAACATTGATTAAAGGAAAGGGTTCAATTTAAATTATTAAGCTCTAAGATGAAAAGCATCCCTTCTCTTTTGTACGCCACTTTATTCAGAAGTCAAACTTCTGTAGTCTCACTGAATGCTAATGAGCAGCATAATAATGCACAAGGGCAAGAGGGGGTTGAGTAATTAAAAACAGAGGCCAGAAATCAAAGGGCTTGAAATATACTTACCAAAATAATTCAATTATACATTAGAAACCTGGGATAATCAAGACACATCCCACAGTTTCATTCATCATTATGTCCCAATTTAATATCTGTGCTGGTTTGCTGTACATGGGAAGCAGCGACTGGGACTTTTCACGTGTGATGCCTCAGCTGAAGAGACAAAGGCAATGTGCACGCAGGTCCCAGTCTCCTCACACTGCACCTTGAAAATTGCTTCACTTGACTGACTGTATTCTCAGTTATCTCATTTAGGGAACTATTTTTAGCCACAAGTTATTTCTGTTTTGGTTGTATATTTCTTTCCTCTGTAGCCTTGCAATTAATTAATACAAACCTCCACACCCACCATTTTATCTTTCCTATAAATCCATCTCCCACCTCTCTCCTTGGCTTCACCTCTTCTTGTGGCTTTAGGCTTTCCTGGTTATCCACAAAAACCTCTGCTAAGCAATGTTGTGGGTAGGTTAATTCAGCAAACCATAGATCTAGCTGGGATGGCAACATGAGCCTTTGAGGTTTTACACAAGCTGGGTCAAAAAATCCTAATGTAGCTTTGCAGTATCACCACTCTTATGGGCCAAGCAGTTCTATCATAGGTTCTAGTTTCTAGCATGGCAAAGTATGGGGTGGAACACTGCATTGCAAGGAAATTCCAGAACCATGTGATAAAACAAGGGGGAAAGAGCCAGTCTGGTTTTGGAGATCAGCAATGGATTGATGTGATTTTGCTTTGGGCACACAATAAACAATTGTCAAACCTAGGCCCATTGACACAGGTAACAGCTTCATGGAAGGAACTAAAACTGATGCACTGCCAGGAACCACAGCAAAAACAGAAAAAGTGAGAAGAAGTTTCCAGCTGATAAAGGACAGCTCTGTTGCTCCAAAAGTTTGCAGATGCCCAAGTTTGTTCCCTCCCTTCTGGCACATAATTAAGACAATGACAGGTGAAAACTGCTGGAAACAACCAATTCCAGAAAAAACAACACTCAACTGCATCTCAGCTCCCTGACAAATCAGAGTCTGATTGTCTTATCTGAATTTTTAAAGGTTTAAGAGACTACCAGTTGTCTCTAATGAGCCAAGAAGTCAAACAAAATACTGTTGTGCTTCACAAGCCAAGAGGAGCCTGTAGGCCAGCACAGGTTGCAACATTAAGCAGTAAAAAAAAAGGGAAACAAGAATCTCAGGTCAAGTTTTCCAGAACTAGGGGTTTTAATTAAAATGGAGGTTATGACTTCAGCAGATAGGTGCCCTTTAGCATAGTCCCAGCTATTACTGAGATTTGCTGCATCTTCAATTTAGAACAAAACAAAACACTGCATGAGAAAGGCTGAAGGAGTGTGCTTCAGCCAGTTTGTAACAGCAGCTAATTTGGATGCCTAAAACTTTCCCAGCCCTATCAGCTACATCTTCCTCAATTAGAAATAAAGCTCCTTTTGAGGTGAGGCAGCTTCCCCCAAAGATGTACATTCACTTGTTTAAAAGATCATTAAGACAAACAAACCAGCCTGTAATGTGAGCTGGAGGAGGGTTTGCCAAAGGGGGAGAGGGAAATGGACAAGTTAAGATAGATAGAATTTCAACATAGAGTGGAGCAGAGAGCAAAATGCTTATTTCCCCCCCATTTTTCTAATGAGGAATTAATTTTTAGAAGGAAATGTACACATTGCTTGATTTTGTAGATGGATTGACTGACAGGGGGGAGCTCTGCCCAAGGGCTGAGCTACCCAGGAGCCCCACTGCTCAATATTCGTTTCCCAAGTTTGGTGATGAAATACTCTAATGGATATCTTAGTGACATCCTTTTCTGAGACACAGTCTGGGGCAGTAATTCTAACAGGACAAGTCAGCTGTAATGAATCTCTTTCCTCAGCACAGATGGGGCCTCACTTTACTCACATGCAGAGCTTCTTCCACTTCCTAAGACTATAAGGAGAAAAAAGCCAGCAGCTCTGGCCTCTTCTGCTTACCTGCCTTGAACAATAGAGTGGCAATCAATAAATAAACTTCTTCTTCTTTTTTTTTTTTTTTTTTAAATATGCAATTACAAGAAATAGATTATAGAAGTGACAAAACCCAGAACAACTCCACGAACACAGAGCTGGGCTCTGATTTCTATCAGTGCGAGATCAAAGTGGTGTAGTTGCTCATTTACGGCTCAAAGCTGCATTATTTTCTCTAACTGGGGCTGTATTGCTAGTCAGCTGTACTCTGCAAAGCAGAAATATCAACCCATCTTGATATTCCTCCTACAGTAAATAACAATTTACAAAGGGGGTGGGGGTGCGGTGAAAAATCTCCCTTTCCCTCCCTCTCTCAATTCATTAAGTTCAACTGTGATAACCAGTGAGGCATACAGGAAGGGGTTAGGTATCTCTGCCTCTGAATATTTAATTCAGGGCTAAATGTAATGCACAGCATCCTTATACCCTTGGGAGTTCAGCAGCCAATATGCCAATGAATATACCCTGACAATAGTGATATTTTCTGCACTTTGGAGGCATGAGTGACATTTGCTCACCACATATGTTACATCGGATGCTGAGGTCTACACTTGTGAGAAATTAATCAGAATCCATCTGTTTCCTTCTCATCCTGGACAATTTCATTACAACTTAACCAAAGATTATAGGATTCCCATGTCTGTGTCCCCAGCCCCCAGCCCAGTCTTGGTGATTCCATACTGAATGATTAAAGCTGCTTAGTTT
The DNA here is from genome assembly GCF_027791375.1 of Indicator indicator. Lineage (NCBI taxonomy): Eukaryota > Metazoa > Chordata > Aves > Piciformes > Indicatoridae > Indicator > Indicator indicator. The sequence goes on along the minus strand of NC_072024.1, from coordinate 6,327,465 downwards.
AAGTAAGGTCAGAATCAATCTTCCTTCCTGTAGGGAAAGGCATAATGCTCATGAGCAGGGTCCAAAATCTGCTCTAAATTACATGTAGGTAAATCCAGAATATCTCTACTGAATCAAAGGGGGGTTAGATTTATCATGGTGCAGGATCTGGACCTTGATCCTTCGACACATGTTTCTGGTGGCTGATTTTGATTGGGATCAGGCTCAAGATGCCACAGAGACAGTCACACACTGCAGGTCCTCTGTTCCATTTTCATTTACCTGCCCAGGTGGGGAGCAAATGGATGGTTCAGCCTTCCTGTCAGGCTAGGAGATATTGTGCTGCTGGGGAAAAACAGTGTCCTGCCTTAAAATACTCCTTGCACACGTGCAGCTTAGCAAATTCTTTGCTTATTTCTTATTTACTGGTACCTCTTTAATTTAATGCAATAACAAGGGAGAAATGGACATAAAATTTGCTTGAACTCAGTGGGTTTATTATGCTTGATATTGCACCTTGACAGACATATTTGCCTAAAAGTGTTTTGTTTGTTCTTTTTTTTTTTCCTAAGAGTTCTTTGGATGAGGTACAAATGATAAGAAAAATCAAATAATAATTAAAATAAAGCATAAATGTGAGTGAGAATCTGGTAACCAATTGCTAGATAGCAGCTGCAGCCAAGCCTGCTGACATGAGGTTCCCTGAAAGACAGGGTAGTCAAAAAGTGGCTATGAAGCAAGTGAGATTTTCATTACAGAACTATTGACACCAAATGGCAGGCCTGGAAAAAGCTCTACAGAGAGGGAAATGAGCTCCTGTGATAAGGAGCTGAGAAGCAGCCCTAGAACTCAGGATCCACACCTTGGGGAAGTGAAACCTGGGATAGAAAGGATCAAGACTGCAGGCTGGATGCAGCTGCTCACCAGGAGTGCAGTGGGGGCTGCGCTGCCAACCCAGAGCACGAGATGGCTCCTCGTGTTGGCAGGTCCCTTCTTAGGGGAGCAGCATCTCCTCTACCCAACACCAACCCAAAGACTTTCAGTCACTTACCTGTGAGTGTTTTTGCGGCTTGGCCTGCGTGAGAGAGAGTACTTGGAGATGTGAGGCTTTCCACCAGCTTCAGGAGGACCACTCAGCTCTTCCAGTTGTGGCTCGTCCCATGGTGTGTCTCAAAGTCCGTATCCAGGCTTGTGAGATGGCAGCAAGCAGGAACTGGTCCTGCTGACCATCGAGCTGCTGGACAGGAGCAGCAGGACCCCAATGGGGTTGGGTTAATGTGGTTTCCCTAAACTAGGCAAACATATCTCAGCACTGCAACTCCACAGGGACCAGCCTCAAAACCTGCTGGCAGTGACAGAGAAAGGAAGCAGTCAAGCAGAGCTGTGCAGGACTGGCTAGAAACAGAAGCTGTATGCAAGCAAACAAATTCATCCAACAGTGGGGAGGTGGCAGCTGAAGGCAGATGAGGTCTGCAAAGCAAAACACCACAGAGCCAGCCCGAGATGAGACAGAGCCAGCCCGAGATGAGAAACCACACAAAGCTCCCTGACCCTGTTTGGAGCCGTGCTGCCTTCCCCACTTCTCACAGCTATTATTCCAGCTGACTTGCAGATACCCAATAGTTATTTTTGAAATGAAGGTGCATTCAGATCAGGCTGTCACAGCCTGTCTTTCCAATGAGGAGTTACTTGATCAGATGCTTTTTCACTGTAATGTAATCACATGATACTGGGGCTTTAAAGACGACCTGTATTCTAGCTCCAGTCTTGGATACTTCCTTGCCAGAAAGCTATTGACACGTTGGGAGATAGCTATAAAAGAAAAGAAAGATCTTGCATAAATTAACTTATGCTATTTATAGACATGGAGAGCAGTCTATCCATGGGACCATCTGGTAATCTATGTCCCATGGCAATTAAAGTCAACATTTCAGCATATCTTCTCCATCAAGGGCTGAGATTATGCATTGAACTCTTTTTATTTATATAATGCCAACCTTATATCTGTGCTTTTTAGTGTCTCTTTACAACTTGCCACAGCACTTCCCATACCCAGCGTCTTGAGAGGCTGCTACGAGAAAGGAAAACATCCAATTGTTTATTTTTATTACTATAAGGTCAAAGGGCCAGTAGGTGACAAAGGCTCTATTTGTTTTATTGATCCTAAAGAATAATCTTTTCATAAAATAAAAAAACAAACCAGAGATTATGCACTAAATTATATATCAGGTACAGAGTGGACTTCATTCAGTTAAATCTTTCCAGTGCTCCTTGCTATAAACATCCCACAAAGCAACTTAGCTTTTTGGATGTGATGTTTTTCAGCATCCAGCCCAAAATGCTGCCCAAAATTCTCAAAAACCTGTGAGTAGACCTCTCAGAATCTCATTTTCTTCAAGGAACACTGAAAGCCTAAAAATTATGGCAGCCAAACACTTTGCTTTGGAAAGCATTGCAAAAGACAAACCCCAACTGTGTTTAATGCACAGCTTGCCCATATTACAGATTCCAGAGAATTTTCTGAAGTGACTTAAAAGCTCGAGTCCTACTGCCTTGTTCTCTGGCTTTCTATACACAACACATTTTTACTACTCTGTGTAATATCAATAATTTATACTGACACCATCATTTCAGCAATTGCACTGAGTGCATTCAGCACAGGAGTTACTATAAAAGCAAGGAAGAAAATACAGAAGATTCAATTAGCAGGAAGATTTGGCAGAAAAGCAGCCTTGCAGCAGAACTGAAGGACTCTCTAGCAGGGAAAGATCTTATTTTATAGGAATGACCACGCAGAGATACGTTTCATGGACACTGCTACCGATACACTTAGTTAATTAAAATAGAAGAGAAGAGAATGAAATAGAAGAGAATAAAATAAAATAGAATAAAATAGAATAGAATAAAATAAAATAGAAAAAATAAAATAGAATAAAATAAAATAGAATAAAATAAAATAGAATAGACTTGAATAGAAGAGAATAGAAGAGAATAAAATAGAACAGAATAAAATAGAATAAAATAAAAATAAAAAATAAAATAAAAATAAAATAAACAAAAGCTTTCTTAGCTGGTATGGGTTGGCCAATCACACAAATAACATCTCCAACAGTGCTTCTCCTCTGACATAGCTGATATTACAAAAAGCTTTTCTGAAGATGTGTGGAGATGTGTGTGTGTGAGAGAGAAAGATATTAGAATCTTAAGCAGTGATGTAACCAAATATTAATCCACTTTGGTCTGAAACTTAATGCAGTCACAAGACAATTAGAAATTATGTGAGCACACAGCTCTCCCCAATCTATCCTGCCTGAGCCACTCTGTACAGGAACCATCCTCTCCCACATCTCCCTCTTCTGGTCTCCCCATAACATTCCCTGCTCTGATTTCCATTTTCTAATGCAGGATACAAAAACTCTGAGAAAGGAAGGTGCAGAGGATGAGCTTCATAACCATGATTGTCCTCCCAAAGGTCTAAAATCTGCTCAAGACCTAAAGGTTATTATGCAAAGTCCTAGAGGAGAAAAGCTGGTTTAATACCTTCCTTCATCATCTAAAAGGACATAACAGACCATTATTGGCTACGGATATACTATATACAAAGTATATCAGGGCCTAGATGTAAGTATTTGTGGAAAGGCTTTAAAGCCATTGTTGTCCATTTTTGCACATTAAAACCCACAAAGAGATTTATTTAGAGCACTAAATCATTTCACTTCTCTCTGGCTAGATTTTTAACTCTTAAAATATTCATCATGCACTCCAAGAATCTCTATGCCAAGCATTTATTTTAATTTTTTTTTATATATAACCTTTTAAATAGCTTCTTTAAAATACCTTCAGGTGCACATGTTGCTCTGAAAAAAAAAGAAAAAAAGAAAAGAAAGAAAACAAAACACTGAAGAGCTTTTTGTAAAAGAGAGAAATGAGGCATCAGGCAGACCTGAGAGCAGGGAGCTGCCCACCAGCAGTGGCTTCTGACCACAGTACAACAAAGGGGTAGATTCCATGAATTTTGGTGCTTAGGATAAACAGAAAGGGCATTTTTTTCAAAGTTAAAAGTTTTCAGAGTGAAAGTTCCTGGGGCTAAGAAGAAGGAAAAACTAAGAAGGTTGCTAAGGCTGGAGGGAAAAAAAAGACAAAACCAAAATCTTCTGTAAAGAAGGTAGTTGTGTCAAAAGCTCCCTTTCAGATTTCCCTTCAGATGGACAGTATTTGTTGTAAGATGGATGGTTAGCAGTGAGAAAAATCAGTATTTTCTGTTTGAAAATCTCCTCCTCGTTCTCTTTGACTGACAGGCCCTGGAAAGATGCACAGTAGCCACTCTTAGCTTGCAGGCAGAGTGCTGAACACAGCACTGGAGACGCTGCCCTCCTTTTTTCACCATGTATCATAGATTGATAGAATGGTTTGGGTTGGAAGGGTCATTAAAGATCATCTAGTTCCAACCTCCCTGCCATGGACATTGACACCTTCCACTAGACCAGGTTGCTCAAGGCCCTGTCCAGCCTGGTCCTGAACACTTCCAGGGAGGGGACAATCCATGACTTCCCTGAGCAACCTGTCTCACCACCCTCACCTACCCTAAACCGAATCTGTGCCTCTTACTTACTCCAGCGTGGCCAAGCAGAGCACATCACATAGCTCCTGCTCCTGATAGAGTGGCACAGTGGGTACTGATCAGCCCAAGCTGCACTTGTCAGAGACAGTTAGAGCTGCCCCATCCGAGGTGACATCGTGTGGTGATGCTGTCACCACAGCTGGCTGGTATCATGCGCTTGTCACAGGGGGCAGGAGGAGCCACAGACCAGAAAAGGGATCTGCTACCCACAGTGCAATGGGATGAAAGGCACAGACACTACAATCATCAGATGAGCGAGTAAGAGCTGGATCTGTAGCTCATGAGCTCCTCCCAGAACTGGTTTCCTGGACAAAAGATCATCCATGGAGGCTCAGTCCACCTCATCCTGTACCTTTCCCTGTGGCAGCAGATACCACCTGGAAAGACACCTTGGATGGAGCCCTTGAAAGAGACTGGGGCTAGCTCAGATGCCTTTATACCCCAGTGATGTGTCTGGTCCTCACCCTGCAGCCTCCTCAGCTGGAGATGCTGCATGTGGTCAAATACAGTTTGGCAGCTGTAAAGCTCAGTTACAAACTGTCTGGGAAGAGATTACCTTTGGTTTCAAGAACATTTCTTTTAATCTGAAGAGAAGCAGACTCTTCCCCTTTCCTCCCCTCCCAATAAAGCCTCTGCTTTATGCACAGAGCTAACCTTCTCCAGCACCAGAATTTGAACCATTATGATCCTCTTTCTATTCCCACATGGGATTTAACTTCTTCCACATGCAGAAAAACTATTTTAACTGTCCTTTCTTCTGCCTCTTCCCACAAACCTGAAAAAATGATACCAAACTTCTACCAACTGCTTTGGCATCTCCTCCAAGAGCTCTGTAGCCACCACAGCTCCTTGGGGAACAACGGTAGGCAGCATCTTCAGGTGATTCCATACAGAATTTGTGCCATCACTTCTCTGTCCAAAGGGGTTTCACTCTGCATCTGTATAAATGTAGAAAGCAGAAGTGGCTGTTTACTATTTATAGTCTCCAAGGAGTAAGGGGTGTGCTTGTACATAGTTATTACACCTGCTTTGTTTTCTCTCCCAGACACTGAGATTAATGAAAAAAGGCAAGCACAGCTGCATTGGTAGACACTGACTACATTATTACTGAACACAGAACTTAACACTGAACCTCTGGGTCATTTAAAAGGTGAGATGCATTTGTGAGGAAACACATTTAGCTTATTTATGGACCACAGAGACAGGCAACGGATTCACTGTTTCCGAGGTTTTCCTAGGCAAAATGTTCCAGTCAAGGTAGAGTAACAGAAGACATTCCACAACTGGGGAGAAAGCTTGCTCTTTATAAGCAAATTGCTGCTTATGGTACATTAGATTCAACATCATAGAACGGTTTAGGTTTGGGAGGGACCTTAGAGATCATCTACTCCAACCTCCTTGTTATGGGCAGGGATGTCTCTCAACTAGACTCAGCTGCTTGAGGCCTCATCCAACCTGGCCTTGCACACGGAGGCATCACAACCTCCCTGGGCAGTCCACTTGTACTGAAGAACTTCTTCCCAAGACCCAGTCTAAACCTATTCTCCCTCAGCTTAAAACCATTTCCTCTTGTGGCAGTTTAGGCCCGCATTCTCCACCAGGAGAAAGGAAGGAACAGGGACTCTCAGGTGACTCAGGGCTCTCAGGGTTCGTGCACCGTAGATCTCATGGACTCTCCTCTTGGGCGCGATGCTGTATCTGCGCAACACTCTGAATTTAACCTCTCTCAGCCAAAGTTAGATTTCTTTGTGGAATACACTGAATTTCACCATTTTCTTGCATCACCCAATAGGTGTGACCAGGACCTTCAGCAGAAACCACCCCTCGGACAGGTTTGGCCTCTCCTGAAGGAGAAAATACCCAAACAGTTTTGCCTAACAGATTCTTTTCTCTGATAACAGGAACTCTATCACCTTCTTCCTTTCGCAACAAATCTGATTGGGCAGGTTCAGACTCGATTGCCCTGAGGGGTGGAGACATGCCACTTGAGTGGATGGAGATAGATGTTTGATTGAGAAGTTATGAGGTTGTTTCCAGGTGGCCAGGATGTCCATCGGACCCATGAAGAGTTCACCGTGCAGAAGAATGAACTCTGCGTCGCTGGGAGGTTCCACAGGATAAGGGAGAAGAGCTGGAATGAACTGTGACCTGAGCCCAAGGGAGAGACCTTTCGGAAGGATGCCCAGATGAGGACCTGGACTTTGCCAGACATGTCATCTAAGGACTGTTTCTGATTTGATGATATGTTTTGGGTGCAGGAATTATGGGTCTGAAATAAGGGGTGGCATGTGGCAGTTTAGGCTGGGTGCCCCCTGCCACTGCTATATGAGATACACCTCTGGTGTCCCAGGTGCCCACCCAATAGGGGTGGACACAGGAAACGGCGTATTCCTACCCATAAATCCTGCGCCCTATAAATCCATCTGCAAAGCCATTCTCTTCCTCTTTCTTCCCTCTCTGCTCCCATGGGAGATGCTCTCTCTTATCGGTTAATGCTGGGGGAGTATCCTCAAGGCCTCTTAGGCCTGTCTAGGCCTAATGCCAGGAGGAGAATGGAGGGTGGGCACTCTCAGACCTGGACAGCCTGAGACTTGCCTAGCAGCGGGAGGGGGAAGAAAGAGCCCTGGGGTTTTGGGTTTACCCTCAGGTGGGGAGAAGGGAAGGATTGGGAAGCCTTTGGATATTCTGTGAGGGGTTCTGTATGCTTTTGGGATATTCTTGGCACTATCCTTTGCAGTCTTTTGTAGCTTCACCAATTGCTCTTCCATTTAAACTTTCCATCACTCTCCAATCTGTTTGTGTGAGTCTCATTCTTTTGTCCCTTTCGGGACAAGAGACGATCTGTCTGGCCTCTAAACCAGTACACCTCTTGTCCTGTTGCTAGACACCCTTGTGAAAAGTCCCTCTGCAGCCTTCCTGTAGCACCCCTTGAGGTATTGAATGGCAGCTCTAAGGTCCTCGTGGAGTCTTCTTTTCTCTAGGCTGAACAACCCCAGCTTCCTCATCTTATCCTCATAGCAGAGGTGTACCAGCCCTTGGGTCATCTTTCTGGCCTTCCTCTGGACTCATACCAACAGTTCTGTGTCCTTCTTATGATGGTGATACCAGAACTGGACAATCATTAATGAATTAAATAACTTTATCTGAAACATGACCTGCTATTTGCACAAATGAGTCCCTTAACTTCAGCACATTTATTTCCTGCAAACTCTTTGATTTTCATTTCTATCTAAAAGGCTAAAGACTCCACCTGGCTGCACTGACATTATCTTTTAATTAGCAGAGGTCACTTAATGTTTTAGTGCAATCAACTTTTCCTTTCTTTCCATGATCTGCTGAAAGAGCATCACAGTTAATGCAGACTGATTAAAACTTGAAGATCCCTTAGCATAAAAGCATCTGAGGACAAATATAATCAAGTTATTGCATGCAGATCATTTTCCTTGACAGCTTGGATTGCCACTCCATTAGCATGTGACTGATATTAACCTCACAGAGACACAGAATGGTTTAGGTTGGAAGGGACCTTAAAAATCATCTAGCTGTCGTCTGCAGGCAGTGACAACATCTACAGCTCACCAGTGTGCATCGTCATTTAATGTAAAACACCCTAATTTGTGCAGCAGCACCAGGTCACAGGAAGAATTTAGGACCTCTGGTAAATGGCTTCTCTTCTTGCATTGTGGGTTTCACCAGAGGATTGACAAAGCCGTGGGTGAAATTAATCCCCAGGGCTGCTTCCAGCTGCATGTGTTTGACATCCTTTAAGTGCTTCCAAAACCTTGTCTCAGAAGAAGGAAAACTAAAATTAGGGTTCACATGTGATTGGTAAGCAATAAATAAAGCTGACACTGGAGAGACAACTCGCTGCTCGGCATCGCAGCTGAGTGCACACATAAAAAACGTGACCAACCGTATGATGGCTTGCAAGTGATAAATCAAGTTCCCTCAGACACAGGTGAAGCTGGGAGCCTCACCTGATTTCAGGGGTGTTTGGTGGTGAGAGATTTGCCAAAGAGAGTGAGCTCTTTGGGAACAGGGACCATGCTCAGCTGAAGAGGGTGGCAGGTCTTCTTGCTCCAGAGCCACCTGCCCTTTTGTGGGGCAAGTTTGTGGGGGGCTGAAATTACCCCCCAACATAGAATTGCCAGGCCAGCCCAGTTGAGAGCAAATGAAGCTCTATTTACAAGCACACTACAATCTAGAAATACAGAATGCAATGAATAGGTACAAAATATACAATATTTACATATGTCTACAATTTATAAACAACACAAGAACTCCCCCGCCCTGCACAAAACCAGGGGGTTACCAACAGCTTCCTCCTCTTCCTTCCCTTCCCTCCTGTACACAGCACAAGAGAAAAAAAGGAGAAAAGCAGAGAGTAGCTTATTAGTGCTTAGCCACAACAAAGAACACAGCCAAGGTCAGCAACAGCCAAGAAGAAGCACCCAGCTAGTACCTGCTAGAGTGAAGAAACCAAAAAGAGAGAGAGTTATTTTACACAACTAACTTTATGTAAATAATCAGACCAATGGGATGATTTAGACCTTATCATTATTTTCACTCTTACATCCAGTGGTAATTTATTTACATTCTATCACTTTCTGTTCAAGATCCGTGGAAAAGTTTTCCAGGCACCCGCCTAAAATTGCCACTCCTTTTTAGAGGCATATTTTAAAGCTAAAGGCAGATGAACAGGGCTAGTCTTTCCAATATCTAATAGTTTTATTAATCATTATCCTTCTGACCTATGCACCAAGAAAATTATTCCAGGAAACCAATGGTAAGGACTCCTTTACAATCCCTGTATTGCAGAGTATCTGCTGTTGAATTTGGAAACTGGGTAAAATGAGAAGATCTCTTTCTATGCCTGTTACAAACTAACGAAGGCTTCTTAGCCTTGGTAGCTTTTTATTGCTAGACAAGGAGCATATGTCAGAAAACATATGGCAAACAACAAAACCAGGGTGAACCAGACCAAAAACAATTTTGAAAAAATGAGAAAAAAAAAAAAAACCCAGAGCAAGCATTTCTATTTAAAAAACAATTACATAAAGCTCCTTGGAATGGCCATATCCATCCACAGACCAGCCGTTTTCATCTCCTCTGCTGCATTTAGGTTATGAAAGGATTTAGTTTCCCAAGAAGAGAATTTGAGACACAAGGAATGCAGGGCAATTTTAAATTAAGCAGCATGACTAGGGTAACATCTGCAATAGATTGGGTGCCCTAACCACAGTCCGGGAGATAACAGTCAGCTTATCTATGGTTTGGTAAATAATTTCTCCTACCTCAAGGGTCATTACATCTTCCTGTCATTTGTGATTCCACTGAGGGGCTGAAGAATAAAGTCCCTACAGGTGCTTATGGTGCAAGTGAGCAGCTATAAATAACATCCCCACGTCCGGCTGTGCAGGACAAGAAACCTCATTCGTATCCTGACGTTCTCTCATTAGACACCAACTTTCAGCACTACAGATCTCAGTGTCTCCCAACATTGAATTTGGCAGGCAGTCACCAACCAGCAATATGAGCCATTAGGGAAAGGTTTTCTGCTTTCCTATGTCCCCAAAGCTCCACAGTCATTGGGAAAGAAAGAGAGAGACAGAGAGATGGGGAGTTGGGGTGAGGGAAAATCCCACCAACTGGCATGTTCCCAAACTGGTGAATCTGCAAAGAAATCTTCCTTTGCAGTCTTGAAGTTTGAACTCATGAGGTGAGGGATAACACCAGCCCAGAGCAGATCCCCACTGCAGGGGTAGTGCCACCACATCTTTTCTTTCCCCACGCTGCTGCTGGATGTTTGCACAAGGCTCCCCTAAACTGCCCAGCTGCAAGCTGCTCACAGCTCACTGCCCTGGGAGGGGCACTCCTCAGCTCCATCACAAGCTGCTGTGTGTAAAAATGAACCTGTAGCTCTGTGGCTGGAGACTGGGTTTCTGTCACAAGGGTAAAGGTTAAGACTGGGGCCAGTGCAGCAGCATTCTCCCTGCTGGTCGAGACAGATGTAGGCTCAGCCCTGCTTGCAAAAGGCACCAGCACAAAGAGAAGCTCAAACACAAGGCTCTGAGAGAATCATTTCTGGGTGCTGGTATTTTGGAGAGTGCCAAAAAGAAGAGTGTCACTTCATCTAAAGAGAACAAGGGGAAAACCCAGTGAGATTTAGTGCACAAAGGTATTGAAACCAAAGCTGAAGAGGCACTTAGCTCAGGCAGGCAGAGCTAGACACGTAAGCAATGCACAGAGATCTCCTGGGACAAGGTTAGGACGGAAGTGACAGCTGGGCTGAAGAAATGGCATTTTAAGATCCAAAACCCTGTCAGGAAAACCCAACCGTTGCGGCCGATAGAGAAGTTCAATACAAATGTGCAGGCAGAAAAAGGACAGGAGGTACATAAATACATAGTTATTCAATAAAGCAAGAAATGGAATGGCAAAATTGAGCAAACAAGGCTGCCTGGTGATGGGAGACAGCCTGATTTATTTGCCTTGCTGAAACACGGTGGCGTGGAAAACACAGCAGGGAAAGTGTGTTGTCTCAGTAGGAATTATTCAGCAAAGGACTGTTAGGTCATGGCTAGAGCACCTGAAAGAGCTCCTGGAAGCCAAGTTTCCACAGGAAGAAAAATCACACAGATGATGTACAATCGAGGTACCAGGAGGGTTGTACAGAGAGGGGACAGAGAGGAAAATGATTGAAAAATAATAACAGGAGTTACTAATAAAGCAGTAGTGACTTGTAATTACCTGTATGCAACTGATTATAGCCCATACCAAGTGACAAGCTGTTTCTTAGCAACTCAGAGGCAGCTTTTGGAAGGGCTCTTTCCAGGCAGAGAAGCTCCAATCCCCTGGGGAGCAAAGTTTAGCAGTAAACGATGCCTGGACCATTAGGTTTTAGGGGCTGCAGTAGATTGTAGCGATGTAATTTACCTCCCATAGGAAGAGATTACACTAAAAAAACATAGATTTGATAACGTGGACAAGAATCAAGCAGTCCTGTAAATGGGAATATTCAAAATCTGGAGTCGTCATTGGGGATGCCCAGGTGTTTCTGGCAGAAGGGTGCAGCATCACCAGAGCCAGTATCACGGAGGACAGGGCAGATTATCAGAGCCAGACAGCTCCACCCAAAAGCTCTGCAAGCAGAGAGCAATCCAGTCACTACCCTGGAGATCCCTTGTCATTAACCTCAGGGGTCTCCCTTCTTGTGAAATGCTCAAGGGAAATCCATTTCCCAGCCATGATTTTTTTTTATGCTTGTGCAAAGAAGTCATTAAAAGTTGCACACACCTAGGTGACCGATGTGTTTCTGTAGAGGAAAATTGCACCTTCCCACAAGCTGAGCTGAAAATTAATAAGGGAAACTCACATATTAATTACAGGATCTTTGAAAATGTCTCAGGCAAAGGCACTGGCAAAGGTCTTTTGATGAGCTGAAGCACCCAGGAGAGAAGGAGTATTGCCATGGCTCAAGAACTGGTTAAGGGAGTGGCATAGCTGGCTCATTTTTAAGAGGATCAAAGACCTGCATCACCATTGACGTTTAATAAATTAATGAGCTAGAAAAGCAGACCAAGAGTAAATGTCAAATACTAGAGAGAAGATAGAAGAACTCCAGGGGTTCAGGAAATCTGCATGAGCAGGCATACAGAAAAGTGAAGAAACACACCCAGAGCACAATGCAGCCCTGCTCCTCGGTAGATAGGAGTCTTTTAATTAATTGGAAACTGCTTTCAATAATAATTGATAGTTAAAAAGAACGTAATGAAGTGGAGCTGCCTACAACAGCCCTGCCAAAACTTTTCTGTGTGAAGTGCTGGCTGGAGAGTGGCTGGCAGAAGTGTCACCATGTAAAATGACATCAGTCCCCACCTCTGATGCCATCTCAGCATCACTGGAGTCCCAACAGGGCTGAGCTGTGGGTTCAATGAGGGCAGTGCCAGCCCACATCTTCCAAATGGCAAAATCCAAAGTGTGACCAAAAAACCACCAAAACGAAGCAGTCCAGGTCTGGTTAACATCAAGAGGAGATGAGTAACTGCCCCCAGGGAGAGAAACTTGGGCATCAATTCTTAACACAGAAACAAACAAACAAAAAAGCCTTAAAAAGGGCTTTAACAAAAGCACTTGGGTAACAGGAATTTAGAAGTCGTGGAAGGATGTATTCAGGGACAAAAAAGCTTCAAGGAACATGCTGTACTTACACCACAACAGGTCAATGTCCAGCAAGATTTCACCCACAGTGGGATTTGCACAAGGATCCACGGTCGTGTTCTTTTTTGTCCTACTTCGTTTAAATGCCCCAAGCACAAGATCTGACAGGGAAGTCCCTGTATTGCTGCACTCAGGAGAAACCTCTCAGACAGCAGCTGAAATGCATCCTCTCATGATAGAAGCTTTAAAGAACTGCTCTATTTAAAGTCACCTGCCAACAGAAGAGCATTGGCTGTGTAAATGTGATATTGGAGAGTTGTTAGGAAGCAACTATGAGAAGAAGTAAACAGAATTTTACCAGGGGAGGGTGCAAACCCCAGAAAGCTTTAGAAATAAGCAATATTGTTCACTATTGACAAAATATAAGATCAAAATTTTTAGCTGAGTACCAAGTCAGCAGGATCTGGGATGTCCTCAGCCAAGTCCCTTCTGCTGAGATCAAGCTTCTGCCATGCAGGCAGGGTTTGTACTTTCTCCTGTTGTCTCCACAGTGACAACAGCCTCCTCGATTGATGTCATCGTGAGAAGCTAATATTAAATGCTTTCAAATCTGATCAATAAAATCCAATTTACATTAAATGACCAGAAAGCTGTCAATTCTGGGTTTTAATCCTAGACTTTCTCCTGAGTTCCTGACTCGAAAGGAAAGCACTATGGTTATTAAGTAAGTAAAGATTGATTTATTACGCACCACTCGGAAATGTTTTCTTTGAAGCCTGCATTAAAAGGTCAGATATTCCCAACTTTTTCTGAGGGTGGAATGTTAAAAACACTGAATAGATAATAGCCAGTTTTGCAACCAAGGACATTCGTAGGAGGTCTGGAGCATCTGAGTTCCTCTTCATTTACTTAACCTTTTTTTCCTTCAAAGCAAAAAATGGAGTGTTTGACTCTTCTGCACTGCACTAACTACCTGAGTTTCCTTTCTTAGGGCAAAGCAGTGCACTGAGCACTGTGACACATTCTGGACTCACTGCTCCTGGATGCAGAGCTGCCCTGCAGATCTTGCACACAGAAGCTGGGGTGGGAGGGAATGGCACATCTGGCAGCAATTCAAACACCATACCCAGGGAGCAAGCAGATTGCTTGCAAGAATTCAAATCAAAGCATGTCCCAGACTTCAAACTGTACAGATACATTTTTCTGCTGCAATTGTTCCCATTGACAGTTCTCCAAGTTTGCAATTAAGCACAAGGCAGGGAATGTTCTGTGCTCCAAGTGCACCTCCATCAAAGGAATCTCTTGCACTTCACCAGCACTACCTCAGCTGCTGCTGCAGAACAGGATGCACCACAACTCCAGGTCCCAGCAGGAACCAAGTTTCCACCCAGCTGTCTGGACACCATTCCCTTCACCATACTTAAATTGTGACCAAGCCACTTTTTCACTCAGAACCGCTCCCAGGCTTCAAAGCAGCACAGGTTCAGGCATCACTTCAGCAGGTACTCAAGTGTTTTGCTGAAGCTGTACCACTTGAGCTCTGGCTGCCTGCCTCAGTTGGCTATGGAGCCCTCTGCTCCTCACTGACTTACAGAGACGATGCAGGCACAGGAGAGGGCAGAGGAACAGGAGCATCCCACTCTGCCCCTTGTCTGCTCTAGAGCTGCTGACACAGATACACAAATAACTGATAACATTAAGCTACCAGGGAGGGGTGTGTTTTGTGAAGCAGAATGCAGGCTGCTTAAATAATGAATTAAGAGGCATCAAAGACTGTGTGTGGAAAAGGACAGAGAGGGAAGGTCTGATATTTTAGACTATGCTAGACCACCATGAATAAATTATAAGAAAGGCTGAATACTTTACCAAGTATAAAGATGTCTAGCAAAAAATTTAAAAGTTTAGTTCCTACACTTCTCATCCCCTACTGGGTCCCAAATGAAGACAGGGCTGAGGGCTCAGTTGGTTCATGAGGTTTTTTTTCCATGTACATTAAAACTGTCTTTATTTAGCACCATCCATCCTGCCTTTGAGCCTTTTACACTAGGGACAAGCTTGCTTATTTTCCTGCAGCTGCTGCTGAAGTTCTCCCAGTCATAACAGGCTAAGAAGAGCCAGTCAGTTTGACAAAGATGAAGTGATGGGTAGGAGGCATATTTCATTACGCTATCAAGGCTTTGGCGTGGCAATTGGTGAAGAAACAATTCCGAGCTGTCAGCTCGCTACACACAGATCCACTGACTGATGTGCTGAGTCCCTGATGGGGTAATCAATGATGTGGAGCAGTGGTCACTGCCACGCTCACACCCTCTTACCCAGCAGCCTCACAAAGCCCTGAGCAGTGTGACCATCCCTCCCCATCACAGACAGGGCCCCTCAATCCTTCTTGCACATCCCAAGGGCCAGGGCATTTTCTCACACCTGACACCCAACTGTGATGGAGATTTTCATTATCTGCAAGATGCAAATAATCAAATACCAAAGAGGGAGGACACCCCTCTGCAGTCTCCAGCAGAGCTGGACACACACTGCACTGAAGGCCCAGGACTGTCCAAGTTCCTCACCTGACACAAAGCCATGGATGAATGCAGAGAGATGCCAACTTGTAGCAGTCAGTTACTGACCTTCACTGGCCTTTCTGTTTCCACAGGAGCTGCTCCACTGAAAGGAAAATTGTAATTTCCAGGTTGCATCATCATGAAGCCACAGAGGGACTCCAGAGCCCCAACTCAAACACCAGAGTCGACAGATGTATTGCTCTTGCATCACAGAAAGGGAGACCATCTTCCCTTTTCAACACTTCCATCCTATCACAAAACTCACCTGGCTTTCCACCCTTCTTGCACAATAATTCAAACAATTACTACCTTGCATTAACTTCTAAATCTTATTTTTATTTTGCTCAGCTGTTGAAAACTGTGGGTCAGATGCCAGGCAGAGGAAGCAACTCCACCAGCATTCACTAGTGAGCAGGGGCAATGCAGGACACCACAGCCCTCCCTGGGGCAGCCAGTGGCCTGCAGCAGCTCAGAGGCTCCCAAAGCTGCCAGTCAGCTTCCTTTTTGAATCACCAGCTGTGGAGTAAGTTTGGAAAAGGGATAATCTGCAAAGCTGAACTATTATTCTTTAAAAACAAATGTCCTTGTTGGACAGTTGGCAATTACTGGGTTTTTAGAACAAAACAACTCCACTATTTCCCACTGTTTTCTTACTATTTTTTTTGAGTGTCACTGGCCTACATTTTCAATGACACCAGATGCACACACACACCTCCCAGGGAACTAAATGGGAGAAGTAATCAGGCAGTGGAAGATGCACAATATATTGCAAGACTGGGTAATCTGTTGCATTAAGGGAAAATCAAGACTTTGAAGCAGGGTAGGAATTGCCTTAGCTGCTAAAAAGTGACAGACTGGCACAAAATGTTTTTACAGGAAAATGAGAAACAGCATTTTGCTACAAAAGATTAAAAGATTAACTGAAAATCATTTCCCAACACCAAGTAAGTTGCTTAAAGAAAAATATTGTGATATTATAGCAGCTGAAACACTAAACACTAGAAACTAAAATCTGAA
The DNA here is from genome assembly GCF_027791375.1 of Indicator indicator. Lineage (NCBI taxonomy): Eukaryota > Metazoa > Chordata > Aves > Piciformes > Indicatoridae > Indicator > Indicator indicator. Next base: position 6,311,130 of record NC_072024.1, on the reverse strand, counting down.
TTAATGAATTAATCTTTTTCCGGGCATTTCCTTCTACAAACAGGAAGGGGGGAAACCAAAACCACCCTCTGCAGGAGCAGTTGCCTTAGTGTACTCCTCGGTGAGTTGACTCTGCATTTGAAATGAGATTCCCTTTGAACAACCCAGCAAACGTTGGAAAGGGCTCTAGTGCCACCTGCTGCACTCCACTAACATAGGTAGTAACATCTGCTCGGCCTCACCTGGAAATGAGGTGTCCACTCCAGAGCAAAAGTCATTCCCATCTGCCAGATAACCACTGGGACAAGCAGCAGCCTCCTTTTGTGACCCTCCAGCACACTCCTGAATGCAGTTATGCTCTTCTGGTAAGCCTGAGGATGATGAGACTTACTAAACAGAATTCACAACATGATGTAGAGCTCCATCACTGGCCATGAACACAGGACCAGAAAAAGCAGATTTCAGGTTCTGAACTGATGATATTCAGCAACTAATAAAATGAACCCAAATTCTAAGTGCTGGGGTAACTGAGGTCTAGACAACTGATCTCTTACACCCTCTACTCAAAGGCTTTGTACGTTTTTGTGTCCTGTGTTGTTTCAGGTACTTTTCTAAGGGGCAAAACCAACTTGATTAAAAAAAAAAAAAGGTAAAAAAAGTTAAAAAAATCATCAAGTTTATGCATACTCAAAACAAATTCAACTATTTTCATTCTCAGTAATAGTATCATTTTTCTTTTTTTGTTACTTGTTCCCCTTCTGATTTGCCATGGAAAAAATAGGAAGGGGAAGGAAAGCCAAGAAAATATAAGAGATTCAGTCTGCTCTTTAGTTTTATTCCCTTATCCAGAAGGCCAAGGTAATAACAGAAATGGTTAAAGATAGATAAATATATTTCTAGATTATTTATTATTATTTGCATACACATTAAATAATATTCTATTTTTTATAGCATTAAAGATATTATATACTATTAAAATAATTTTTCTAAGGGAGGATAGCAGACTACCACATACAGTTGGGAATGTGCTGTCAGCTGTCAAACTGTGGCAAAACCCAACCTCCACTGCCCCTTCTAGCTCCCCTCTCTAGCACAACCTCTGAGTCCCGACCCAGTTTTCCAGCCCAAGTCCTTCTTTCCCAGAGTGCCACCTGGACAGGGATGCACCTGCCCTCCTCACCTGGCTCACACCAGGGGAATTCAGGTCCATTCGTGCCTCACTCCTCTACCTCCTTCCAGTTTATGACAGCCTTATTTCCCTCATTGTTGGCTCTGTCCCAATGGGGCTTCCACACACTTCACTTGATTTATAACTGTGTTCACGGAGGTCTTTTGAGCTTCAGCTTTGGGAATGACTCTTTGCTCATTTTATCTGCCTGCAGCCTTTACACTTACTCATTCTTCCTTCCTTCTCACCCTTCTCATTCCCTCTGTGCATTTCCCTCTCCACCTCCACTAAATGCTTTTATCAGCTGCATTATTTGAGATACCCCTGCTAGAAACTGCTCAACTCCACCAACACAGAAGCTACTAAAATTTTGGACCTGGGCTCAGCAAGACTTATTTTCTCCCAGCTCTGCTTTTTTTCTAGAAAGGTTACCCCAACCACAACCAAGACCCATCCACCTGCTTTGAGGTCCTGCCACAGCAGATGAGCAGCTCACACAGCCACCCCTTGTGCCAGAGCCCATGTCCATGGGGAAAATGAGCCTGTGGCAAAGTTTAACCTGCCAGCTTTTGTTAACACTGTTGACTTGTCCAGAAAGCTGGTAGAAGTCCCATCCCTGGAAACATTCAAGATGTGGTTGACCTCTGAGCAACCTGATCTTGCTGATGTCCCTGCTCACTGCAGGAAGGCTGTATTAGGTGTCCTTTAAGCAATCATTTCCAACCCAGATTTAAGTCTGTGATTCTGTGACTTCAGCTGAAATGAGGCAGAGAGCCCTCATGCAAGCTGATGGATGCAGTCCACAGGTGGGAAGAGCAGCTCCCGTTCAGAGTAGGTCAGAGGCTTCAGCCTCAGCACATTCACACCCACACTGGGAGACCAGGAACTGAAATGCAAAAGGGATGATGAGAATTTATGAATGACTAGTGAAGTGCCAAGCTATTCTGGCTGTTTCAAGGCCAATGCCAGAAGAGTACTTAGTAGAAGTTCCTGTAGTTCAGACAAGGTGTTTGATCCACAAGCAACGTGTGTTCAGAGGCCTGGAAGTAAGAGCTCAACTTCAAGGCAAGCACTGCAAATTGAAACAATTACTCAATGTTGAAATCAAAGAAAATTATGCCCTCACATTTTACCCTTCTGAGTAGATAAAAAGCTCTCAAGGAGAGTTCCCTTCAGTTTCTCTCCTGTTTAAAAAAAAAAATAGAAGATTAAGAGACATTTTAAACCCTGAGTTCTCTCATTAATGGTACAACTGGTAAGATTAACAGCAAAAATGAAACAATTTCATTATTATTTCATTGCTTTAAAAATGTGTTGCCTTAGTATTTATAATTGTACTCTTTAAGATTAATAATCCTGATTTGCCACCTCCCCATCAGAAACCATTTCTCACACTTAACCCAACTTCCACAGAACTTCACCAATTAAAAATGGAAAATAGATCTCAAAGACTTCAGAAGTGAAAAGGAAAGACACCACGTGCATCCATAAATTATTCTTTATTTCAAATCCAGCTCTCAGTTTACATCCTACATGAAACACAGGCAATCCTGTAAACATTCAATATTGACAACATTCACTGAATCCCAAAACTAGATTGGACACACTGATTGCCAGTTAAACACAGACTCTAAACTTAAATAAACTGGAGAGACCAAAAAAAACCCCAATCAAAACCCAAAACCTCAGAAGTATCAAGGAACAAGATTCCTATAGTCTGCCAGGAAAATAATCCAGAGCTATACCCTGCCTAAAGAATGAGTATCCCAAAAGACTCACAGATACCCCCCCAAAAAGGGAAATCAAGACAGCAAGCCAGGAGACCCACATGGTTAAACAGGGAACTGCTGGGCAAACTCAAGTGGAAGAAGAGTCTACAGATCATGGAAGGAAGGGCTGGCAACACCTAACATCCTTTGATTCTACGAAATTCCAATTTCCAGGCAGACTGAGATGACCCAGACCCTCTGTAAGAAACCAGGAGCCAGATCCTTGCTCTCGGCCAGGATTTATTGTGCTCCCTCAGGATTTATTGGCAAACCCCCATTAATCCAACTGAATATCTTTCTGCTGCCAAGATCATTTTGTGACTATCTGTAAAGCTAATCAACCAAAACAGTATTTTCATCCCAGCAATATTAAGCCATAAAGGCTGAAGAATATGTTGGCCATCAACTGTTGATGCTGCACTCAAATTTGCTGAAAGTAGTGAATGCTGGCAGGGTATTTTGCCCTTGGATTAAATCCCCACAGTCTCCCTCCACACATTCAGGCATATGTTCGACCACTTGCTTTAGTGAGTCCTCACATAACTTGAAAGAGAAGCTCCTCATTAGCTGCTTCTGTACAGATTCAAGCACTTGTACACTGGCTTCTTCTGCAGCACAGAAAGTTAAGCAGATACAAATGTTTTCCACAAAGCAATCTTGACAAACCTGGCAACAAAGCCATCAGTGCAAGGTGACAGTGTTGTCTCTGAATGATTCCTGCATAACTCCATCTGAAGATCAGTCTGGACCTCAGAACATCAGGTTGTCATGGCGGGGAGAAGTAGAGACACATGACTCTGTGCAATTAACAGTATTTAAAACATTTGCCTCTAAAACCTGGCAAACTATGATCTTTTTTTTTTTTTCATTAAAAAGCTCTTTATTAAAAAAAGTATCAAATATCTGTGCCCAGTCCATAGTTAAACATCTTCTTTATTTTGAGTTGGTTTCATTCAAACTCAGACATTCTACCAACTTCAGTGTCATACTTGGGTTTTTTTCCTTTAGAAATCCCACAAAGTAAAAAACCACACTCACACACAAATACAAAAAACCTATTTCTCAAGGGCTTTTTGGTCATGTCAGGAAGTGCAATTTTGCTTCTATGGTTCTTTAAACAGTTGTATCCCTCAGTAACACAAATACACTACACTAAGAATTGCACCACATATCTTAATCTGTCTTGTGTATCAGCTCTATTTAGCTTTTCCTATGCACTGCTTAAAGTCATGAGATCTATATATGAAAATCATGCTTACAGAAACTCATCTTTACCAGTATAGGCAGGTCAGTAGAAGTATCTATCGTCTGTGAAATTGCCTCTGACTGCTGGAGAATGGCAGTCAATAATATCTACAACTATACCAGTCAAATGTTTACACTTACTGTAACTGTTTTGCTTTTGCATACAAATGTATGCTCTGCTTCCAGCCACTGAGACTGTGTGATTATACTGCAAGTCTGTCAGGCGAATACATTCTCCAATTAAAAAAAATAAAATAAAAAAAAAATCCATAATTTAACACAGAACTCCTGCTTTTTATCTCACCAAACCTGATTCTTCCACACATCCTTCTGGCTCCGGTTAAGACAACAGAACAAATCCCTTTTCTTTTTCTCTACCAGCACCAATATGTCACCTCCAGAGGGAATTTCATGAAGAACTTGGCTATGGCTTCACTGAAAACAGAAAGCTATGCTACTGTTCTCTAAACTGACTCTTCAACATATTGAGAAAACTATATTAACAGGTGAGGCTTTTAATGACTCTAGGAACAAACTGTAGCTGAAAGACAACTTATACATCTTACCATTTGAAATAAAAAAAAAACCAAACCAGAAGCCCATTCCCTTTAGCATCCTGAAAAGACTCAAGTTTTATTCCAATTTGCTTATTTTCTTTGCCCATTCCAGAGTGCTTGTTTATGTGGAAAAGTAGGAGACACCCAGATTACCTAACATTTTAAGTATTCACTTAGGAAAAGATTTACGTGCTTGGAGCCAGAGGACTGACTAAACCTACTGAGCAGACCTGCTATATTTTAGATTCTAAAACCAAAGGGAGAAGAATCAAAGCTTGTATTTAATGCAAAACCAGGACATACTGCTCTCTACCTTGAAAATGTTTCTAAACTTGAACTAGAAGTCTGCACTAGCTGTTGTGCCAAACACCAAAGTTAAAGCTTGATTAACCATTTCATTCTTACAACCACTATTACACAAAGGAAGGTCTTCAAACCTTGAAACAACATAGAAACAGGCACAGCAATGACATGGATGGTGATGGGAAGGAACTAACCAGCCATCCTGGAACCACTGTGTCACATAATTTGACTGCAAATGACATCCTGGGCAGTGTCTTAAACAGGAAGGCAAATCCTATCCAGATTTTTAATTACAGTTACAGACCCTAGTAGAGGAGCATCCAGCTTCTTAAAAAGAGGAACTGAGGAGCTCTGACAGGCCAAGTTCATTCCCAGAGAGACTACACTGACAACCCAAGCTGTAACACTCCCCATCCTTCAGCACTTCCTTACTGAACACCAGGCTTTCATTATTACAAGATTAGTATCTTACCTGAAATGGATGGACATATCTTTTTTGTTTGTATAAAAGACAAGTATTTCAGAATTTGGAATGCAAAAATACAGTGCAAAACCCAAAAAGGAGTTCTGAAAAAGTAGTTTTCATGTAACAAAACCTCCCAGAATTAAAAAGCAGGACTATAAAAGATAAGGTATGGTGCTACCAAGTGGTTTGACAAGTTAATAATGGGTTACCTCCCTCGTAGAGGTTTACATGTTTCACACCAGCATTTTGCTTTATGTCGTTACAATATTTTTTAATGGAGCATTATTTTAAAATAATATTGCAGTCAGGAGTCTAATTTAGAATTCATCATGTTTTACTCTAAATGGCCACTTGGAATGCTGTGAAACATGATTTGCAGCCAGAAGCACCAAGTACATGAATTCTTCCACATCAAAGGAGTAGTTCGTAAATTTTGGATGTTCTCCCAGCGTTGGGTGGTGTCCCTAGAAAAATGAAGTAAGGCCTTTTAGACAGAAAAGGGGAAAAAATATATCTTCCATTCAAAAAGCAAGAAAAAAAGTTGAGCATCTGCCAATTGAATTTATTATTTCTGATCCACTGAGCTGCTTTGAGGGAAAAAGAGTCAGCAAAGCAGCTGTATAACAGGAGTGCTAAGGATGGCTTGGATTAATGGCCAATTAGTTTCATTTCTGTTCTTCCCTCAGCCATTAATATCAAGTGATTTCTTATTCACAACAGGGAAGTTAATTTGGCCTAGGGAATGAAAACCATATTTCAAGTATCAGCACACAGATAGCCTGTTTTCAGGCTAAGAATGCTTCAAGTTCTCATGCCCACCCTTCCAGCAGTGACCACCGTTACCCGATCCTGAGGGAACACTTTGCTCCTTTTCCTCCAGGTGATGTAGTGAATGCCCCTCAGCCTTGCCAGATCCAGGTAACAACGTTCATCCTCACAATTGTATCTAAAGGGCAGGCAGGAAAAAAAACCAATTAGATTTAACTGCAGAGATTGTGCTGGTTTACATTGACCCAGCTTGCCCAGAGAGGTGCCAGAAGCCCCACCCCTGGAAACATTCATGGTCAGGTTGGATGGGGCTGTGAGTGACCTGATCTAGTTGAAGAAGTCCCTGCTTGCTGCAGGGAGGTTGGACTAGAAGACCTTTTAAGGTCCCTTCCAACCCAAACTATTTTATAAAAATACATGAAAAGCAAGCTACTAGAGAAAATTAGGTAGGTAAAACAGAATGACACTCAGCTAAGCTTGGCCAGCAAGCCAGTGCTCATGTCCTGAGCCCAGAAAGGAGGATATAAATAACCTTGGGGGACATCTTTAACACCCTGGACATGCACCTTATGTAATTAAATCACCTGGGTCACCAAAACACCAATAAATTTCACGCTCACCAGGCAGAATCTGACCACCGTGAGTTTCTCTATTTTTTTGCAACTGTTGACCAGGCTGCACTTTATTTGTATCACAGCATCTTAAGAAAGGACAGGCTACAGCTGGGTGACAGTGTTACACTGTATTTTATAATGAAAGCCTCCTTACTTTTAATTCCCAGAAAAGACTGACAAAAATTAAGTCTAGATGAGGATGCCAGACAAACATTCAGAGCCAAATACTGGCAAGGCAAGGTGCTTCATTAACACATATGAACAGATAGCAGCAGTTGTGGTATAAGAGGGTAGAGAGAGAAACAGACTTACAGCTCAAAAACCACAGCCCAGTCTGGTAAAAAAAGCAAATGGCTAAGTCCAGCTCCATGCATCCCAATGAATATATCAGAGTTGTGGGTAATCCTCAATTGCTCTGAAAATTCAAGTTCCCTGCAGACAACACAACAAAACTGGTGATCTGGCACTGGTAGCCACCTCAGCAAGAATTAGTTATGTGTAGAAAAGTGTAAAATTAACTTCAGTGAATACTGAAAGAGAATTGATTTTTCAGGGAACAAGAATGACAAAGGCTGCAGTCAGCCGTAACTCAGCAGGGAATTAGAAGAAATGCACACAGGCTTCAAAATTTCTGTCCCAAAAATTAGAGACTTTTTTTTTACAAGTTAAAGTTTTTGATAGTCTAGGGTTTTCTTTTTATACTTGCCTTTTAAAAATTAAAACTTGCATTGCTTGTTAGAAAAAAAAAAACACCAACAAAAAACAACATACAGGACCTGAACTGCTTTTAATGTAATGCAGAAGTTTCTCATTCTTCCTGCATGATCCATGATGCACCACTTGAGGAGATGGGAGCTGCTGCCATTTGGCACGGGGGTACACCACTTGGAAACTTTTTCTTCAAGCCATTTTTTACTAGCACAGTGCCTACTACATCTGGGCACCACACACTGATATCAAGTGGTGACTTCAGAGGCCACCAAGGCAGCAAATAAGCTGAGTTATTACTCATTACTAAACTAAGGGTCACATAAAATAAGACACTAGCATCCTACAGAGAAATCCCTGTTGACCCACAGGTACTGCAAAGCATTAGCAAATCCAATATGGGTGATGGGACCATAGCTGGTTTTGGGAAAGAAGAAAAAAACAGAAAGAAAAATGATTTCAAACTGTTCATTATATAGTAGCTTTAACCTGAGCCTACTAACTCTAGGGATTCATTCCTTAGTAATGCATCATGGGATGGGAGTGCTTAACTAGCTCACCCAAAACTCCCTTGGCCACATTCTTTCTTCCTTCCTTACCAGTTCTTGGATTTTGCAAAGGTTAGGTATTGGGACATATGTAGGTAGGCCTGCAAAGAGCTTTCACCAGCCACAGGCAGCACCAGATCACACAAGTGTCTTCTACCAACTTACGTACTTGTATTTGTAGTCTACCACTCTGACCTCCAGCATTGATACTGTTTTCAAAGCATTCACAAGCTAAGGAGAAAGAGAAAAAGTCAATGTTTTGGTGGTGTCCTTCAATTAATTCCTCCCCTGCGTTCCTGACTGTCTCATACATTCCTCCTCCCCACCAGGGAATTACAATGAGTGAGGCAGAACATAGTGTCACTGATGTATAAAGCTGCAGTTCCCTTCCTCTTCTGCCTTCCCAGATATTTATGTTATTGCTGGGAGAGTGAGCCCTGGAATCACAGAATCATTTTACTTGGAAAAACCCTTTAAGATCTCTCTGGAGAAGAGACTCAGATCTCTTGACATTCTCACAGAGGCTACTGCAGATTTCTACGTGCTCCAGGACACGACCCTAAACCACTCAAACTAGTAGGAGTTTTGCCACAGTGGGAAGATGTAGATGGAATTTCAAACAAATACTCTAACACCTAAAGATGCAAACTGGTAGCTGGAGGGGTTTTCAGAAATACCTTACTAGGTGAGACTCCTGCTCACAGAAGACGTAAAACCAAGTTAGAGCCTGGGCTTCTAAACTAAAAGGCCTTTTTGTAAGTCTCCAGTCACAGACAGCAGAAAAGGGAGAAAGAGCCAAGTATTTTCTTTTGTAGAAGTGTAGTAAAGATAAGATTAATTTCTCCCTTTCTGTCATGTGCTCATTGCCAGAGGACATGCTACATGTAGCAGTGTAGGCATGCACAGTGGCATGATGTGGGTAATCCTTTAATCAATTACCCAATATGCCATGCCACATGCCTTGCCTAGCAGGTAAGGCAGACATTTAGCCATCCATCTCTTCTGCCACTGAACTACTCCACCAAACAAACCTCTGTTTCTCCCTACATAAGGTGGGGATGATAATGCCAATTCATTTCTGCCATGCATTAAAAGCTAAGAATGAAGACAGGTATGAAAACTTCTGATATTATTTTACCACAAAAGAAGCTACACCATAGGTCCACCAAGTTGTGTGATTTGAAAACATGAATCAGTATGAAAATGCATCAAGTTTCAAATGCACACACTCAGACACAATAGCTTATGCATTTTCATCTGCAAGCATTACAAAAGGTTTTGTTAGAGGCTTCAACACTGGGGATGCTAGAAATAAAAGACATAATTTGAAAGAGAAATAATTTCATGTTATCAGAAGCTCTGCAGTATGTTTGTTAAAAGGAAATACTTTCAGTATTAGACATCTGTAGTTTTCTACTGGATATTTAAAAAGGGCAGCAAGGTTCAGTGTCTGGTGCAGAGAAATAGAAACTGGCTAGAAGGTGTATTAGAAGAAATTAATATTAGCAGTGAACATATTTGTCCAAGATTTGTCAACAGATAGGTGTCTTGGCTATGCCTTAAAAAAAATAATCAAGTAAATGAGCAAAACCTCTAATAAATGTGGTTTGAAACAATAAAAAGGATCTCACCTCATTCTGGTTTAATATTTTCCGATAGTCTGTACTGCGTGCAAGTATTGTGACTCGAATTTTCCCATCCTGGAAAGAAAGAAGCAGCAATGCAATGGCTAAAGGTAGACCTCACAAAAAAACCCTAAACAAGCAAACAAAAACCCTCCCAAAACAAACAAAGAAACCCCAAACAAAACAATCAACCAACCCCAAACACTTCCATATTTACTTTTGGCAATTATATGACCAATTAAATAAGTTCCTTCTACACGTAATAGATGATGGAGCCACCTTAAAATTCACATTGTGTTTTCCAACAAATTAAAAAGTGCCCAAAAATTTGTCAAAGTTTGACTATTAACAAAGAACAAAACATTTTCTGAAAGATTTCTTTTATTCAGTACAAAAGAGCCTTTGTGTTACAGGTTACATGGCAGTTTTGCAAAGCAGCTTTCGGAATGGCTTATGCACAATATCCTTGAGAAAAAACATATTTTACTTCCATAACAGTTCGTCCAGTTACCTCTTTAAATTAATTGGACTCACAGGCGTAAGTGTTCCAAGTGAAATAAAGAGATTTAACTGCATGACTCCCATTAGTGTCAGCAGGAGAAGCATAACTGTACAGTGCTCTGAATGTGTGCCCCTCAGCGATAATGTGTAGGCTGCTCTCCAGCAAAAACTTCAGGAAGCCCCAAGTTGCCAGATCCATCCATGCACCACTACAACATCTTGCAAAAAACACCAGTGTGTACAGCAGAGAAGCCCAGGGATGGGCCCGTGGTGCTAGGCAGGGATGGGAAGGACCAGATTCAATCATTTCCTCCTCTGATCTGTGCTCAGCAGTAATCAGGTGGATTAGTAAAGAGCTAGCTCACTGCATTGCTCTGTAGGATCCCCTCTACTGGACCCAAAGACAGCATCTTGCCAACATGCCCCAGAAGAGTCCATGTACCATGCATCTTGCACAACTAGGAAGGGTACAAAGGCCTTGAGCACAGAGAATGAAGTCAAGGAAGAGCTCCTAGGGTTGGAAGGAAGATGTTTTAAAGTCTGTGCTATGGCAACAAGACACGAAGGCAACACTTATAAGCATACACAAATGCTTGCTGAAGGCTGACTTACTGGAAAAAATCCCCAGCATCAAAGAAAAAAAACAAGTGCACTGCACATCCTTAACTCCCTGCCAGGGCCAGCTTGCTAATGCTACTTCTGTGGTAAAGGCCACCAGCTCCATATTACAACTAGCCAGTTATCATACCTTGGGTCCCTCCTGCGTGATATTTAACCTGTGTAACACATGCTGAGAAAACGCTCGAAACAGTCCTGTACCGTGACAGCCAGAGATCTGAAATTAAAACAGCAACTGTTAACACAAAAAGTCATTTTGCTCAGAAAACCTCTTTCTGATCAGTGTTCTGCCATTTCTTTGTGGAACAAAAGCCTAGTATCATGCGCTGAGCTGAACATGTCACCATTTACTGCAACACAAGTGGCATTTTCATTTACAAAGAAATATAACTCTCTCTACAGTGTTACAGGCTGAACACATGAGCTAATACCCTCAGGGAAGTCTGTCAGTGTACAAGCTCCTGTGCTCTGCAAAAAATACCAGTAAATTTCACAGTGCTAACCCATTAAAGAGGAATAATCTGCATCTCATGAACTGTGACACAGGAGATTGCACAGAATGAGGTACTATCAACCGGCTAAAGTATCTGCAAAATCCTAACCTTTAGGGAAGATTGTTTCATTTGGAGTTGCACAGACCTTCAGTGAAGTACATTTCATGGTAACTCAGCTAGGTATTGAGTTTCCTTAGCTCAGATTTTACACTGGCATAGCCCCATCTGGTTAACACCAGCAGATGGAAAAAAAAAAAAACCAACCAAGGACTCACCAATGGTGTGTTATAAAACAAGCCATAGCGCATTCGAGGCAGTAACGAGAAGACTGCTTCTTTAAAGCACACCTGCAAAAGAAGATCACAAGAAGTTACACTGCACTGCTACCTTCTGCTGTCATTCAGTGGGATCACTGCTTATAATGAGCTAGCAATTACATGCTCCTGTCAAGAACACCCTCACTTCCTTGACTGTGCAAATGAATAGAACAAAGGCAATCCTGATCTTAAACGAGCTCTCACTTAGGATGCTACAGATTCAAGTGTGGGAAGAGGCAAAAAAAAACCAAAAAAAACCCAAACAATACCAACACCTCCAGAACAGAACAAACACGAACTAACTAGAAGAAAACCAGTTTGAGAATAGAGAGCTTAAGACAGGTTTTAAGGGATTTAGGAGACTGAAATGAGCTCTGAATAAATGGGCAGATTTTTTAGTGGGAGTAAAAATGTTGTTGATAATAAGCAGCAGGCATACTAACAATTGCAGGGGAAGATAAAACCTTAGTAGGAATCAGCAGGCTTAGAAAGCCTTCACTTCAGTAGTATGTCCTGCAGAAGTGAAACCAATACACAAATATCACCTCTCAGAAGACACAAAAGTTAGGTCCATCTATATGAAGCATAGACAGGCCACAGAATTAGGTTACAGCTCTGTCTCTGTAAGGTAGAATACTCAGATTACACAAATTAAACATGCATGGAAAGTATGAATTGCTTTCCTCTGAAACACCCATATCCACAAGCAGCATGAGAAGCTGCCATATTTGCTACCTAGTGAGAAGGAATTAAACCACAATATATACAATTCCATACCCTTTTAGAGTCAAAGGTTTTCAAGTGTATTATTTCATAGTCTGTAAATGCCTTCCACGTCTCACTGAACAGGTCACCATAGCCATATGAGCTCTAGGAGGAAAAATAAAAACACAAGGGCATAATGATTACACAAATGCATATAAAAACTCTCTTCATGATTTACAAGATCTGTATGAGAGTTTTAACACAGTTAATATGTGCATCACCACCGTGGGACCTAGCACAGAACACAGACATGATAGAACACTGAACCCTGCACTTACAAGGACAGTTAACTCAAATTACCTGTCAGGTAGTTAACTTTTAATGAAAGAGTTCTATAAATTATCAATCTAGACAAGTTCTTCAGCAGTAGATTAGAATTTATGAGTCAAAAGCAAGAAGTACCTACTACTTTCCTCAGAGAAATCAGAATACAAGTTAAATTTGAAGTAACAGGAACACTGGGATGTGTACCAGACACAGGGTTGGTAGAAGGCGTGAATCTTGTCTCTTGAAACTAAAAATCCACCTAGGAATTCAAGAGCAGCAGTTATGTTTGAAGTAAAGAGGCACAACAAGCCTGCTCTACATTTGCCTCTGTTTGGGGATCATCACTTGCATATTGCACACATATCACAACTTGAAGTCAGAGATCTGATTTGATGGAACACAGAGCCAGGAAACTTCTGGTGTGCATTGTTTTGACAAGCTACCATGAAGCTTCTCTACAGGGCAGTATAAAACTTTCCCCTTTGCAGCAAAGCTCTGTGGATCCTTTTAGGAACCACCTACTCCCTGCAACATTGGCCTAGCAGCAGGGGCTCCTGTCTTCAAGTCTGTAATACTTCCTACACTTCCACAGGCTAAGAGTCACCATCTCTTGCTCTTTGAATGCAATTAAATATGACCTCAGTGGCTCCAGTGCAGGATTCTCACTCAAAGCTTCTTTTCAACTCTGGAGCTGGTTCAAGCTGCTTGGAAAGTTATGTGGAAACAATTTCAACCCAGAAATTTGAAAAGACTACAGAAGACAGCAAATATCTAGTGAAATGTAAGAGAATCTAATGTGTACCACATTTCTTTCAGCTGAAGAGGTGCTTCCTTCCCCTTCTTTTGCCACTAAGCTTTAAGGAATTTTACAATCCATACTACTGTATTATAAGAACTGTTTTTCCAGATTAGAAGTAGAGAACTACCTTCAAAGCTGAAAACACTAATTTCTAACCCTATCTGCTCTCCTTTAGTGAGTGCCTCACAAACACTGCTTCCTTGCCTTTGCAGTCTGCAGATGAACACCCAGTGGATCACCTACTCATTTTCTGCTTTGTTTAATCAACAATCTAAGGGCATTATTGTTTAATAAGAACAGTGCATGGATTCTACAGGAGCTAGAAAGTATGGCAAAATCTAATTACATCAAGCTAAAAAAAAAAACAAACCAAGAGAATGAATACTAAGCTGGTCCATATTTTGATCAGCACAGACAATCCATCAGCAGTTAGCTGGTGCCATCATCTGGTTGTACACAGTAAAGGACTCAAGCAGGCAAAACTCATTTAAAATGAGAGCACTGTGACAGTACCCACTTTGAATGGTGCATTTGAAAAGAGTTATTTGATTCAACAATGTGTAATAGAAGACAAAGAGCTGCTTTTCAAAGTAATTTACAAGGCTGGCTGACACATCTGATCTTTCCAGAAAGCCATCAGAGATGGTCCCTGTATTTTATGAGAACAAGACAATGACATAGCCAAGAACTGTGTGATTTTAGGACATGATTATACATGTTACTTGGCATATTACAAATTGCCTACTTATTCATTATTTAGTTTAACACTCTGCTATGCAAATACTGGTCCACAAAACTAGTGTTACTCTTAAAACAGTCATGGTTTTAACTCAGCAATACAGCAAAAAGAGTCCCACTCAAAAATTTGGTATGGCATTCCAATCATGGCATTTTAAGAGGTGACTGAGAGCAGCAACTGCCAGAAAGCTCTTTAAAAGAATTAAGTATTAGACCCTGTCTTTATGTGTGTGTGTATTTATAAGGATTTAATTTAGTTGTTTTATTTATTACAGGCTGCACATGACTGATTTAGAAAGAAGCAAGTCTGCATTTCCTTTTAAATATAGGCAAACCAGATTTGAGTGGATCCACTTCAATATTCACAGAGAAAAAAAAGTCTACAGAAAACAGCAAATGTTCAATATTATATTAAAAATATAAATCATGTTGGTTTTGAGGTCACACACCAAAAAAAGACATAATTATAGACTAGCAAAACATGAGCTATGGAGTAGTGTTCTAACAGCACATGGTTTATTGCAGAAAAATCTGTTCCCTACCCATTGTTCATATACCTGTATTAATGGAATCCAAAAGCCCGCAAGATAAAGATTGGGTACTAAAAGCTTCAAAGTCTCAATAAAGCAGAAATAGAACCCATTACAAATATATTAAAAGCACAGCAGACTTACAGTGTCCCACATGACTATATTGACATCAGTACTGAAGGAATTATTGATATGTTGAGTAATGTAAAGATTGACAAAATCACAGAAGTGGTGGTACATATTAACACCTGGGAAAGAAAGAAACTGTTAGCAAAATACTACTTTATTTGATCCACTTTATATTGCTTTATGCATTTTTTCCTTATGGTATACTGCATTTTATAGTAGGTTTTCCCTACTTCAGAATGAATGCTTCCTAACACCCTAAAAAGGTGAACCTTTAAAGGGAAGGAATCAAGGGGAGAAAAAAAATCTGAAGTAAGATGTGTTTTTATAAAAGTTCAGAGCAGCCAAAAGACAGCATGAGAAAAAGGTACGTTTCACATGCTGTTTCTCATTACACTTTCCACCTGGTTTCTGAAGTATATAAAAGCAACTACTGCTTTAACAGTAGCTACTTAGACATAGGGGAAACAACAACAACAGGCCTTTGGCACTGATCTCAGCTCTTCTTTACTGTGCTAAGGGAAGCTCTATCTGCAGGACTACAAGACAGAGCTTGTACCTGCACATGAGCCAAAGCCCAAGGAATTCCTCAGGCCTTTTTCTCTCAGAGCTTTCTTGTTCATTCTTGGTTTCTTAAACTGATCCCAAAAGACCATGGTGCATAAAAAACTACCATGAAACAAAAGAGGTAACACTGTGCAGTTTGCTAGTGAAGGCCCCAGGTTTGGAACCATGTGCATGCAGCCCCTGTTTCCAAGCTGAGCTGCCATAACAGGAACTAGCTGCTAGGCTTCCCATACTGCTTCAGCAGCAATTCTCTCCACCTCCCCCAAAAGAAAGGAGCTGAAGAAAACCTTCTCCTGAGCTACAGCCAGAGCACCCTGCTCAAAGGTACAAATTAACAGCACAGCAGCTCTTCCACAGTAACTGTTCAGAGGCCTGCAATAACTTTGTTTAAAAACTAAGCTACTGGCATGCAGAGGGAAGAGGAGCTATTCAGTTTAGAGTTGCAGTGTGACACTGGGTCAGAACACTGCAATTACCCAGTTTAAACCACAGTTCACCCCACAGCTCTATGTTTTTATCTCTACATCCAGAAGACTGTCATTCATTTACATTTGTCAGCAAAATATGCTGCATGAACAAAAAGGCTGGTGAACTTCAAAACCTGTCAGATACCACTGGGTGATTCCTGAAGCTGCTCTGGTGCTGCCCCTCTCTGAATACCACTTCCTCTTCCATACCATTCAAAACACAAAGAATCCTGAACACTACAGGACAGGTACACCCATACCTTGTGTCTCATGGTATGAAAACCTGGCATCCAAAACCAAAGCTAAAAATCAAACACTCTCTACAAAATAGTCTTTGGCACAAAGACTGTCAAAACAGTCTAGAGAATGACTCTGCAAGAGAAGCAGCATAAAATTGTCCTGGTTTTTTTTAATCACCTGTGGGAAAATGTAAGATTTTTAAATCTCAGTTTCCAAGTTCATCAATGGAGCTACAGGGAAAAAAAAAAGGAATGAAAAAGTCATATCATTTTCAAAAATAAAAATTAAATTACAAGAGAACTTGACAATCAGAGAGGCATAACATCGACAGGCAAGATGGATATGGACTCTTTTTTTCCAGCAGTACCAAAAAAACCCAAACAACTAAGCAAAGGTACCAGTTACCTGCATCTAACTTCATGAAGTATGTTGGCTTTTCAATAACCACATCACACTGCTCATCTTCAAGGGGCCTGAAGTTTAATGGAGTGAATGTCTGGAGTTCTGCAAACCTACAAAGATGCACCACACAGAACATGTTTTGTCATTACGCGCTTAAACAAACGTACTTCATACATCTAAGACAGAGTAAGTATTCATCCAGCCCACTTGATTTAAGAGTCTGACAATTAAAATGATTTGAAATTGTAATGGAAGGTTCTTCAGGTTATGAGCTTCAAGAGGTTAAACACTGCCTTTGATCTCAGGAGTGAACAGCACCTTTGATCTACAAATCAAGGCAGCAGAGATGTAACGAAGAGCCTCAGAGCCTAGATCTGTGGATCTATCCAACTTGATCTGTATTGCCTAAGACATCAGCAAGATCTTCATGCTTTGGTCAGAATAATGAATGTAGATGTAATATTTATTATTCCTGGATCTGAACAAGGATGAACAGTTAAGAAGACAAGAGCAGGTAGAGAAGAAAAGTCTTTTCCTCCTCTGCAGCTGCTCTTAACTGACATCAACCATCAATACAAAATGAGGGAAAAAAAAACCACATCAAGACATGAGAAGAGCATAAAAATCAATTCTTACATGGAGCTGAACAGCCTCAATTCCTTCAAGTTTCATTGATGAACTGGCAAAGTAGCTTTGAAGTGCTAAGATGCAACCTGTGATACTTAACGAGCTACCACAAAGCACCCTCTGCACTTCCTACTCAGCCTGCAGACTTGCCCATTTCCCATTCCTAACAGGCTCCCTGGGAACACCTCATGAGTTGATACATATGAATATACATCCAGATCAGGTGTGGCACTGCCCTCAACACCACCAAGGACTGTGTGAATCAAGATGCTAGTGCAAATTTCAAAGGCATTCAAAACTGTCTCCTATAAGCAGATAAGGCATAGAACCACCATCATGTCCAGAAAACAGCTGAGGGTTAGAACTTCAAATTACAAGGTATTTTTTGAGATCTTTTTTCTGCTGTAAATGAGGCAGGACACAATTACTAACAGCATAGTTCAGAACATTCTTCATAGATGTAATTACCAAGGATGTCTAACAGGAACAGGCCTGAGAAAGGAACAACTCTTTCCTGAGAATGAAAACCCCTATATCCCTGCTAATGCCAATGAAAAAAGGAAGGAAAAAAATAAAAGAAAAAATAGTAAATGAACGTGGAAGCAGCCTTGACAAGCCATTCTTACCAAGACTGCAGAGGGCTCTTGCGTTGTCCTTCAGCCAAAAATGCTTGAACATCAAGGGTGCAATGACCTCCAATTTCTCCCTTCTGTAAAAAGTCTTCTTTGAATCTAATGCAAATGAGTAAAGGTCTATCAGCTTTTGTGTAACAGTGCTACAAGCACTCTGCAGTCTTGATTACATACTCAATCCAGCACTATTTAGTCTCAATTCAGCAAAGCACTTCATGCATATTTAAAACCTGAGTATTTTCTCCAGAATAAATCAAGCATTTCTCACAATTCCCAAATAAAGACAGTGGTGTCCTACATATCAGTTTAGAAAACAGCACTAACCCACCCAAAATATTATTAGGAATCATTCTGACATAGTCAGGTGAGTAATTTAATTACATTTTGCTACATAATTGCTTACAGGAGCATTATTGGTTGGGAGTTTTCGTTTCTCACTGAAATTCACATCAGATTTCACAACCCAGTAAGGAACCCAAGAGTTTTATAAAACATACAAAGAGTGAGGAGTAAGAACAGGTTTCATGATAACAAACTACCCAGCAAACCCATTCCTTAAATTAGTTTTGAAGGCTGAGAAACAAAACTTGATTATGAAGGGTACTTGGTACCCCAGTTGTGAAACAGCTCTTTTCAAGTCATGTGTCCAAGATACTGCAGAAGGAACAATGAGTGATGTCAGCATCACTGGTATGTTGGGGGTTTTTCCCTGTTTTTCAATATGTAGCATTTGAATCTGGGATATGGAAGATCCAGGTTCAGATCTCTCTTCAGTCTCACTGTATCAAAAAAATTCAGTTACTGGTTCTGGCATCTAGTTTAGGAAATGGCTTCTCAGTACCTCACAAAAGAAAAGAATGAGACCGGGGACACAGAAAGGATGGGGCTGGGGCCACAGAAAAGTCTTCCTCTCCTCCATCAGAAGGGAGGATTTCAGCCACCCATCATCATTCCACAAAACAGAGAGATTAGGTTTTTAAATAACCTGGCAACAAGCACACTAGCTTTGTTGAACAAGTTCTGAGTTCCTTTCCCTGCCATCCCTTGGTTTTACTCTAGCACAAGGAGATCAGAGACCTGTCGTGGTTTCTCTTTACAGTTCGTAAATCGATGTACAAGTTTGTTGCTCTGCAATGCTGAAGGTATCGAGAACAAGTCAGAGATGAATCTCCCTGTTAAGAAAAGAACAAGTAGGATTTCATCAACAACAAAAATTACATTTCAAACGAGTGGAAAGTATTGTATCTGTCAGAAATACCTACTGGTGCTGCAGGCTTACAATGGGTTTTCATCTCACTGAGCCTCTCTTGAACATAACCAAAGTCAGCTTGTTTCCAGAATATCTGTTGGGCTGTCTCAATGTCATTTGCCCTGAAGGATGAAGGAGAAAGGATTAGAAAAAAATAAAATCAAGGTTGACCACTCAATTCCAGTAATAACTTCAACAAATAACATTTTCCCATTCAAAGTGGCACAGAAGATCCAGTCTTTATTCACATGTAAGATGCAAAACAGGAAGCAACTTATCAGCTGCATGTAAGTGAAAGCATCAGTGACAATCATTTTTTATAATATTTCTTCCTCTGTTTTTAAGGCTAAGAAAGGAAATCCAGAGTTATTTTAGGAATCTGGATTCAAGGCTAAATCACAATAATGAAAACATGTGGCAGGAAGCATTTGAAATAGTATTTTGTTCCTTAAAAAAGTTAATTTTTTTATTAAATCTTGTTGAAAAACACATGTTCTATATAAATACACACATATATACATGCCTATCATCCTTTAAACTCTAGCTACCACAATAGTGCTACCTTCACAGCTAATAGGAAAGTGAGCACTACACTCTTATTTAACATACTATATTTTATAAGTTTAAAAATAAACATACCATCCAGTTTCAACATAATCACAGACTGGGTAGCTGAACCTGTACTCTGAATTGCAGGATTTCTCATAACCCCAGCAGGATTTTAGCTTCTTCAAGTATTTCTGTAACACAGAACAAACAAATTAGGTTATGTGACAGCAAAATGTGAAATTACCTGAGTTAGTTGTTAGCTTATAAACCACCCCTTGCTAATCTTGCATAAAAGGCTCTTGGTTTGGTCTGTTTTCAAACAGTTACAGAAAGCACACACAGATTCTTCATGCACAACAGAGGCTCTGTCTGCTCCAGGACAACCACTTCTTCTGACCCAGTAAGTAGGATTCCAAAATCTTCACATCACTGATAGATACAGATAACAAAGCTGAGCTCACACAAAGCACAGTGCTCCAAGCTCCAGACTGAGTATACCACTGCTCCCCAGACAACTCTAGAAACAGAGGCTTCTGTAGTGATACAGGAAGCCAGAGAAGGGGCAGCGCAGCTCCCGGCTCCAGCTCTATGAAGCAGCTCCAGCCTGATAGACACTAGAACTGCACCCAAGCCACATGCCGTAGGTTCCTCACGTTTGCTATCCCTGCTTCAGGTGAATGAATTATGTCCAACCACTGAATAAGAGTATATCAACATTTCACTGACTTGCCTATAGTCTTGGCAATTCCACAAAAGTACTACAGCAACCCAAAACTTACAGGCCTAGAAACTACCGACTACTTAGTCCCAACACGCTTCACATGTACAGGAGTTGTTCAGATCAAGATCATCATTTTACCTCTGTAACAACTGTAAGAGAGGGGATAAAAATCCTGTGAAACAGGATGTTAAAAATACAGTTTTGTGACAGATCCAGGAAGAGCTTTGTAAAACTATTTCAAAAGCCACAATTCCAATTGCCAGCAGAACTGTTTAATTGGCAAGGAGACCAATTCATCATCAACTGCTGCAACTCCAAGAACAAACCACCACAACATACATTTGAATACACAAACACAATTTAAAAAAAAAAAAAAAATCAAACCTACTTTATACGGGCAATGAGAGTCCTGCTCACAAATGCCAGCAATGTGCTGGTTATTGTGCAAAAAGTATGGAATATGCTCATCGGGTAAGTTGATAGCTTTGTAGCTATAGAACGGTTCTTCTGGAATGCTTTTGAATTCAGTAAGATTTTCAGCTTGGGAATTAACCAGAATTTCTTGCAGTAGCAATCCAAATGCAAGCAACATGAACATGGCAACCTATGAGTTCTTGTACTTCAAAGAAAAAAAAAGACAAGACATTGAACATACCTGCAGCAGAGCACATTTCAAGCATACAAGACAATATTGAGCTCAAATCAGTCATAAAATCAAAGAATTTGTGCTGGTATTTCTGGGGTGGATTCTTTTTCCTACGAAAAGTAAACCTCCAGTATGAGAGGAGACTGTACAATGTCAGGATTCTCTCTGAATCATTAGTCATGGAGGGCTATTACGCACTACCAGCTCCCAGTCAAAGTGAAATGGGTGTGTTTACTTTAGCTAAATCCCATGGGATCCTGAGAGTTCAAGTGTGGAAACTAAGTATAGAGCGTATAACTTTCAGACAGCAGGAAGAAAATGTAAGAAGTATTTGGAAGGGAGGGGTGAGGAGGCATTTCAGTTTTTACAAAAAGGTATAAAAATAATACATTCTCCACTTTGGAACAAATGAATCATTAGCTGAAGGAAAACTATGCAGTCACAAATAAATGGTTAAATTTAAGTCTGTTTTGGGATGCTTGTTTATAGTAGTTAACACTGCATTAAACTTTAAATACTGACTTACACACCTAAAATGAACCACAGATCCACACATATCTTCTACCTTTCTGGTAAAACAACCTTCTCACCAAACCCCCCTGCTTTGAACCACTAAACTTTGTAAGGAAAGAAAAGGAAAGAAAAGGAAAGAAAAGGAAAGAAAAGGAAAGAAAAGGAAAGAAAAGGAAAGAAAAGGAAAGAAAAGGAAAGAAAAGGAAAGAAAAGGAAAGAAAAGGAAAGAAAAAATAGCCTGGATCTGAAAACCCTTTTTTGGCATTATAATTTACCAAAATTTGCATGCTTGCTCGCAACTGGAGCCGTTAGCAATATTCTTACGATATAAGTCGTTTTACCTGTTTGGTTTGAGGAGAACCGCTTCAGATTTCCCAAGTACACAAACCTTGGGGGGGGGGGGGAGGGCTGTGAAGGGGGAAGCAGAGTTAAATAAAATACATCCTGTTCCTCAGAACACAGCTCTGCTTTTTGAAAAACATTCCCCAGTCATGCCAGCAGCCTAACAACAGCCCCGGAACGGTTGTGACCGTCTGGGTATTGCGATCCCTACAAGAAAGCGCTTCCCCTTCCCGATGGCTCACACCCATGGAGGATCGCGGGAGGCGACACTATTCCCCATCCCCAGCTCAGACCCAGCACTGCGCTGTCCGGCTCCCCCGAACCGCTTTGCCCCCTATCCATCCCCTGGGTGAGGATCTGTCAGTTCAGGGAGGCGCCCGACACCCAGCAATAGAGCCAAGCCTACACTGGCACCATGGCTAAACCCAGCCCCGGGCCTGTGCCAGACCCACAGCGAGCCCCGTGAGGCGCCACTACCCCGCCCGAGCCACCCACGCCCCGAGGCCGCGGCGGGTACCTCACCTCAACTCAGCTAAGACCCATCAGCACCGGGCAGCCCCACGGCCCATGGGACTGGCTACTCCTCCCGTTCGGCGCCCGCTGTCAGCTTTAATCCTCATGCCGCCGCGGCAGCTGCGAGCTGTCCGGGGTACGGGGGGGAGCGCGCACTGGCCCGCGCCGCCAAGCTCCGCGGGGCAAAGGCGGCTGCAGAGAGAGGTCTGCGACCGTCTCCCGCCCCTCCTTCACACCCGCGGGGAGCGGAGCGGGCGGCACCACCACACCCCGTCCCGTCCTCCACGGCGGGGCGCAACCGCGGCCTGAGGGCTGCCGCCGCCGGGGCCCGCCTCACCTGAAGGCGGCGGGAGCGCTAAGCCGCCGGGGAAGGAAGGAGGAGCTCGGCCGGGCCGAGCCGGCGGCGCCGCTCGCCGGAAACCGGGTGGGGGAGTGCAGGTCAGGCTCCGCTGCCGTTGCCGTTGCTCAGAACCCCGGCCCAGTGGCCGTCGGGTGGAGCCACGGCGATGCCCGCCGGCGGCGCTGCGACCGCGGCCGAGAACGCTGCCGCCGGGACCGGGCCGTGCGGCACCTGCCTGGGGTCACCGCCTCACCCCGGTATGGCCCACGAAGGGGAAGCGGAGCGGCAGCGGGGGCTGGAGAAGCGTCTTCCTTCTGCTGCCGGAAATCAAGCGCTGCCGCCGTATGGCAGCGGGCACGGCGTTCGCAGGATGCGGAGGAAGAAAAGCCTTTTCCTGCCGCCGCTCAGCAGGAAGCGCAGCCTCCGGGCACCCCATTGTCTAAGGCGTCCTCCCCCCGGGAGCCTGTCCGGGCCGGCTTTCACACGGCAGGGAAGAGCGGTGCCGGGTGGCCCGACGCGGTACCACCGCCCCCCGCTGCTCTCAGTCGCGTTCAGTTGTTGCAGGCAGAGAGGTTAATTAATCCCCTGCTTCGCTTGAGCCGCAGCTAGGCACACGGCATCGCTCTTTCGCGCAGCCTTTATTGGAACCCACAACGTCAGTCACAGTTTCACTCGATCCTTACTTTGACAGGCGCCGCGGGGGTTGCAAGCAGCAGCACTCAAGTGCTTTGAAACCTTCCAAGCACGGGAAAGACCTCTTCTACCCTCGTTTAGAGGTGGGAAATGAGGTTCAGCCGTCGGTGACTAACACCTGGCCCTGGCACAGGACACCCGCGGGAGGAGGCAGCGGTGGCAGCGGCAGAGGTGCTGACATCTCTAAGGACATAGCTGAATCAGAAATTTGGTCTACTGGAATAAAGGAAATCAGTCTAAATTTCACATTATCTTTAATCCCATTACGGCAGTGCTTTTAGAAATAAACCAGGTTCTTTTACCTAAATAGCCATGACTGTACGAGATTGTAACTGGCATTTGTAACGCCAGCCTACACTTGATATATTCAAACTTTATCAGCATTTTCCTTTCGTAGCCCTAGGCTCATACCCACCCACCACAAAACAGCTTTTAAAATCTTTTTGAGAAAAGAACCACAGCACAGTCTTAGCACAAAATTTTATTTACCCTGCCCCATGCTTTTTACAGTTTATACACATTTTACAACTAGAAACCAAGAGTTCCCATTTCACCATGTGATAACCCATTTAATTTCATACCCAGGATCAGTATAGCCCTTAGTAAAACAAACTTGTGTTAATTGCAACAAACGTGTAGCAGGACAAGAAAAGTAATAGACCTAACCCCCTGTCTCTCATGTATGAACACCTAGGATTTTGATCATCTCTGGTGCTGGTAAAGGATGGAAAACAGTGCCCAGGGAGATGAGCACCAACACAATCTATACCTCCACAGACCAGGAGAAAAACCCCTCTAAACTCAAAGGTACACTTTGAGTAAGCTTTTAAAGATAATTTCTTCATACTTGCATATGCAGTGAAAATGAGCTATAAATTAGTTGATTTCAGAAGGAATACTCTAAAAATACATTTAAACACAAATAGACATTAGCATCTGCCCTAAGTCCTTTCATTTTGGATGTTGCTTTTCTAGGCACTCTTAGTAACAGCAATGAAACTACGGTGTCTGAGCAGACATCAGCCTTTCTTCGAATCAAGCATATGAGATTTGTATCAAAGATGACCAAACCAGAATACTGTTGTCTGTTACCTTCTGACAGCCACTTTGTCTTCTAAGGCTTTAATGATTAAGACACAGTTGGCCATCTGATTCACATGTGAAAGTGAAGGTTGCATTAAGTAAGAATAAAGACTCAAAAAATAGTCACTACAACTATTTCCATCTACTTTTGTAATTTTAAAAAAACTAGTACTCTGACAAATGCTGTTGCATCTAAACCAGTTAGCGCTGACTGGATGTTAACACTTCCCATTTAGCTTTTCCTGAAAAGCTAAGACAGCCTGAGACATACCCAAACCTGCACCTGTGTCAGTCCTTCAGGACAATCTACTCACACGTGACATAGGAAATACCACGGTCAAAAGTGCCAGCAGCAAAAGGTCCAAATCAAACTTCAAAGGATCTTATTTTTTAAGGAGTGCTGCATTTGTCTATCAAGACTGTTAAAAAAAAAAAAAAAAGTGAAAAACCAACAATTTATTGATTTGCTGCAGTGAATAAAAGCTGAACAGGGTTTCTAATCTTTGATCATCCCGAAGTCATCTCCTTTTCAAAGGCTGAAATTCTAACATCTGCACATGCTACCACACACATCAGAATGTTCCAAGAAGTGCTTTCATAGAGTGAGGTTTTTATGTGGGTTTTGTTTTGAAACTTAGAGCAACCAACCCTGCTTCCATAGGAAGGCAAACTGTTAGAATCTGAGTTTAGAGGACAAATGGTTTCACTGTGGTTTCCAAATCTGAAGCTAAGACAGCAAGAGTACAGTTCCTTCCCATCTCCCCTCAAAAAGAAAAAAAAAAAAAAAAAGAAAAAAAAAAAAAGGAAGAAAATAAAAGAAAAATAAAGTATTTTATTTTGTTAAAGCAGTTGAAGTTTCTATGACAAACGGGGAGTTAAAACAAATTTTAGTGTTCTTTCTCTGTGGCTTTATTGAAATCCTCAGAATACTTGCTTGAATCTCAAGCTCAGCTAGGCTTTTCCACAAACATACCCTTGCCTGTTTAACTTCAGTGAGCAACCGTTCTCTCAAGGAGGAATAAATCCTTGATGCCTGTAGAAAAGTCCTATTACTGCTCTTCTCCAGAAGGAACTTCTCATCGTTCACATCCTTCGTTGCTCTCAGGCCACCGGACACATGCAGGAACAGAGTTCTCTAACACAAACTAGAACGTGCACAGATGTGAAAAATACCTTTCACAACAGAGGCAATGGTGTTGACAAGCAAAGAATTTCAACTACTGAGTATTTCACAGTTCTGACACGTAGCAAAATATTTGCTGTCTGGAATGCTGAGAAGACGACACTTCTTTCCACAATTCTCAGCGTTCCCAAGGGCCCGATTCAAACATTTCCTCTGACATTGCCAAACATGCAGCCAAACTTCAAGCCACGTGGATGCTATCTGACCAATACCTTGCTTAAAGAATGGCATGAGAAATATTTTGCAGCCACTGGAGACTTGCTTGAAAACTATATTAAGTCACAGTACAACTTTGCCAAACGTCTAAACTTTGCTACTTATATACAAGGAACCGTGAGAGCCCCAGCAATTCATTTGGGAAAAAAAAAAAACAAAACAACAAAAAACCCTTATTTTTTCTGTGTTGTTCTGAACTGTTTTAGCCACTGATAAAAATAAGCAGCCAAATCTACATTGGATATTGAATAGTTCAGATTTGTGGTGTTAGAAGTTAAACACATTTAAGATCACAAGAAGAGCTCCTCTCTCCACAGAGCTCTTGAGACAACACAAGCAATATACAAGATGAGGCTGTAACATAAAACCTCATCTGAGTCTCACACTCTGCTTTAGAGGACTTAGTGTAAAATAATCAGAATAATCTGATTTGCTTAGGAATAGGGATTTGCCACCCCGACATGTTCAGGTATGAGTACAAATATGAGGTTTTCCTGTCAGAAATAGCCACTTATTATGCTTCAGATAGCAAGCCACTGCTACTTTAAGCATTTACTGATGAGATTTTAGAAAAACTTGTATTAAGAACTCTTAAAAAAAGACTTCTAGTTATCATTTTCATAAAACAGAGTTTATGACCTCGAGGCTGCTTTAGTCAAACTCAGGCCTTCCAGTGCTGTTACTGTTCTGTGTCGTTTCTGCTACCGTTTACAAGTAAAATGGTCCATCGTTTAGCAAAACCTTAAATAAAGGGATGACTGAAAAAGTAATTAAATATTGCACAAATAATTTAACTGCAAACAGTACGACACACTTAAAGCATTAATTTTTTTCTGTCAACATATGAACTCTATTATATAGTCACATTTTCTATAATACAGGAGGGTTTTTTTACAAGACGTTTAGATTCAGCATTTACAGAAACAATTCTCTTTACAACCTGTTCTCATATAACGTTATGAGTTGCAGCTGGAATTAATTTTGTCTTTGTTTTAGAAGTTCATCTATCTGAGTCTTATACATGTTTTTCACATCTTCGAGATCCAGTCGGAGTTCCTCAGCTTCCTCTGCCTTCTCTCCGTACATCTGAAGAATTGTATTGTATCTCTGATCCAAATCCTGCAAGGATAGGTAGTTTGTTAGCTGACTGGTTTTCAACTGCTAGGATAGTGATTTGCTCTACCAGGGAAAGTAAGTGTAGTGTTATTTTATCCAGGTATAACAACTTTACAGTGAAACATGTCATAAACTCTTCAAAAGTACTTCAGGCTTTAACTCTCTGAATATGGCAAGATTTAGGACAAGATATAAAAGAAAGATATTCAAAAGACAAAGATCTTGGGCTGGCTTCAGAGGCTGTACTAAAGCACGCTGAAGTTCAGCTGCTCTAAGTATTAAAGAACCAGTTACCAAACCACACCAACTTTTACTACAGCAATGACCAGTCTGGGAAATGTTTCATCAGGAAACTTACCTATTCCAAGTATTTCAATTTGAGTTCTTAAAACATTCAGAGGACTAAGATGTGTCCTATTACCTATATCAGTACTGCACATTCAGTTTCTGCATCAAACTCTTACAAATCCATGCTATTTATCAAAACACCCTCTTCTCTAAAAAAAACAAACAAAAAAACCCCACAAAACCCAAAACAAAACAAAACAAAACAGAAAAACCACAAAACCAACACTACTTCCAGACAAGTATCTTGAACTAAGAGAAACAAACACAACAAAAAAAGGAGTTGTGTCTTTGGTCTTATGCACAGCAAACATTTCCAACAATTACATTTTGAAGTGACCACCTAGTCATGGAGTAGGCATTTTCAGATTCTAATACGCAAAAAATCCCTCAGGCTCTTCAGACATTTATGCTTAAGGAAAGATTTCAATGTAACCCTAAACTGATAGGAGTATTCCTAAAAAAACCTTTAAAGTGGCAGTTTTACATCAGATTTACAACAGAAATACACCTACCTTTAACTGTGCACGTAGTTTTGGTATTTCCTTCACTTTTTCCTCAAGTTCATCATTTTGATTTGTTAATTTCACCAGTTCTTCTGCCATTATTGAGCGAGTTTTCTCAAGGTTTCCAATTTCCACCTAAGGGAAAGACTTTTTACAATTAGGAGGAGAACAGAATTTACTCCATTTATAAACCATTGTATCAAAATATTTGGAAACAGTAATTAAGGCGTTTTCTTAAGCCAGATTATGAAGCAGCATGCCCTGGAAGCGCTGACACTTTCATCTCAAATCTGATCTGTAGTTTGGGGTTTTATTCTTTTTCAGACAGACAAGTGCAGTTTTCCGGACAGCACCTTGTCAAAACAAAAAAGGAAGCAACAAATCTTTCTCTTGCTCTTCTCTACACATTCCTCCACTGGCTATCCTGGTTAATAGCGTGGTTGTGAAAGGGGAAAAGTGAATGCATTCTGTTGTGAGAGGGACCATACTTCTGAATGTACAACTGATGGCATGTATTTTATAGTGAATATCAAATTTGAATAGTGATTGCACTTATCAGTGCTGTGTTTGGTTATGTAAGACGGACTACAGTACCTGTAAATGTGAAATCTCTCCTTCTCTTAGTTTTAGTTGTGATTGAAGGTTTTCAATTATACTTGAACCTGCTCCCATTCTTATAGCATCATAAAGATTGCTCCCACTGGTAGCTGTTGGCCCAAATGAGTGCTCATGAGGATCATCCTACAAAGATAATATTAGAGAAGTTGGAAATTAGACCAAAATGACCAGTCTTTGGAATCCTCCTCCTTCCAAAGCTTTATTTCATTTAAGATTTAAAATTAGACTACTACTAGGCAAGCTCAAAAGCAAAAGCTGAAGGTGAATAGGTACAATTTGAGATAGCTCCTTACTGACAAGTTCTCATGTCACCTTTACAACTGTCATTTAACTTGGACATCAGTAACTGAGTTCATAGGAAAGCAGCAGAAGCAGCAGACTTCACACAGACCACCACTGCCAATGATATTGCCTCAGGAACAGAGTTGTATCCTAAACCTGGATTGCCAGTAAAAGTACATTAATTTGACTCCTAGTAGTGTTGTTCAGTTCTTCCAGATGAAATCAGACATGTGAACTCAGCAGCAATACAAGAAAATATTACTCTGTAAGAAAAGTTACAGTTCCATACTGTCTTTTGCAGATGTTTTACAACCACAGACATTTTGTAAGCATATTTTGGACACTTCTGCATAGGAATTACCTCACCTAATGAAAATATATTCTTCAATAGTCATTTTCTACATTAATAGAACTTCTGGAATAGGGAAAAAAAAAACCAACAATATAACTATATGGTACCTGTGAGAGGAAAGATGTCTGAAGACCTGCCATGTCAACTCCACTTATGGAACTAGAGCGTGACATCGTTGGAGTACTTGAAATAGTTTCAACTGTGAATGACTTCCGATCCTTTAAAAAAGAAACCAAAAGTCAACAAACAAACCACAAAAACACACAGCACCATCAGTTAGATAAACAAGATTACAAGACAGGTTCTGTAAAGAACAGACTGCCCTTTTCTACCACCAACTATAAAACACAACATGACAGATAACCTTTCCCCTTCTCCCATCCCTAAAAACATGTGAAAGTTGAGCAATGACAAATTACTCTGCTACTAACACTTCTAGCTTACATTCAAATCCTCAGACTTCTGTGAAAATGAAGATAAAGTTGCAAATTACACCAAAAGATTTTTTTGTTTCAAGCAGCCAACTGCCTTAATGTATCACAGGACGAATATCCTAAACCCAGAAGTATGTCTCCTTTTAGAATGCAGGTTAATACTTTCTTTTTTTAGTAAGTGTAGAAATTCAATTGAGAGATCTCTCACATGCTAAACACCTTACTGATGTACCTTCCAAACAGATTAAGCTCTTTTTGCAGGCAGTATATGGAAGTATGCTTGCCTCTGATAAAGCAGGTACATTCTAGAACTGGAGATGGTTTAAAAAATAACAGAAACAGTTTAAGAAACAGTTTAGAAAAATTACTTGAATATCAACTACTAATTATTAGTAACAAAGTTACTGATTATTATGGATTGCTCTGTGACTTATGACTTAAGCTAGAAAGCACGTGATACATTACACACTGTCCTGTAAAACAAAACTAACTCAGGAAGCAACACTAGTAGTCAAAGCAAAATAAACAAGTGGCTTCAGAAGAAACCAAAACCATTTAAAAATCCCTGAAGATGAAACCAATCATTACCCACATTTTATCTCTTTTCAGGTTAAAGAGATGATTACCCAAGACTCATTTCAGTGAGTCTCACACAAGTACTTACTTGACTGGAAATGAAAGGCTGTTGCAATGAAGAAAAAGCCAAGCCCCTAATGCCTAGGCCGACAGTATAGTCTACTGCTCTAAGTTACTTGTGACAGTTTCAGGTTCTAGATACCTACTAAAATAATGACAGTATTAAGAAGATTGAACAGAAATACTGGGGTTTGGTACCTTCTCCTTTGCTGCTTCTTGCACAAAAATTGCCTTCTTTCTTTCCTGTTCAACTTTCATCTTCTCCATTTCTAACTGCGTAGCCAGCAGTGTCTACAAAAATAAAAGCAGGCTGTTAAACTCTGATAGCTCAGACTTCATAGGACCACAAGTTAAAACTGAAGTAGGCAATAACCTTCTCTTTCTTTGCATCTTCCAAGGTTTTTGCATACTCATCTTTGAGTCCTTCTAGTTCAACTTCATACCTGCCATGAGGAAAGGAAGAAAGTCAGTAAATAATAAGCATTCTATGTTGACTTGAGATTGATGTACTCTTAAAGCAAACATAGCTTCAAGGCTTTGAACAATTATGAAAATAGCATACTTCAAACAATCTTTAGCAGGAAACACTATATGATGACTTTGGCAACTTTATCAGTAGCTGTCATCATTCTTCAGTCATATCAACACTCAAAAAAAGAATCAAATATCCTAGCTTGAAAAGAGATCTGCTGCAGCTAGTTATGTAAGACATGGCATATTCTATTTCATGACTTAAAGAGGAGCTATTAACCAAAAAATGCAACTCACCTACTGTTTTCATTTTCCATTTTCTTCAATTTGTTTCTCTCCACTTCTAGCTGAGCCTGAAGGCGTGTGTTTTCTTGCCTTAATAGGCTATTTTGAGATTCAGTAGAAGACATCTGAATTTTATTAGAAAGGAGTTCTTCTGTAGCAGCCCGTTCTCTCTCAGCAGCTGCTGCTAGAAGAGTTTGAGACTCACCTAGTATTAAGAAAAGCATGTAACTTAACTTTTTTTGATCAAACATCTACAATATGGGCCAATTATTTAAGCAGCAAAATGGAATCTGAGGTTTTACATGCAACTCATTTATCTTTTTAAAAATTGACCTGGATTATGTTGTCCAGAAAATAAAGTAGTTTCCCCCCATACATTTAAAGGAACAAGACAATGCAGAACAAGAAGACTTCATACTCATTCAGAATGCAACACACAACTACAGATTGCCTCCAGAAACAAAGCAGTTTCTCTGGGTCCACCTTAGAGTAGTTTATGCATTTTTTCATTGAACATAATAAATTACAACTGTATCAACAAACCACTGTCTTGTTACCTATGCAGTTAGGTAAGTAAATGAGTCGTGGCTTTACAATACAGAATCTAAGAAACAGGCTTGACAAATGAACTGCTGGTGTACTTCCAGTGTCTCAGTGTCCATATTCAGATGCTGTAAGGCAATGTATACCTGAACACCTCTATCTTACAATCTTATGTTACGCTGTGTTTTAAAGAGAGTCAGTGAATTATCTGTCAAAGAACCTTTGCAGAATACCCCACATTACATTTCCTTATAGAAAAGCATTTTGTGCTCATTTCTCCTGACTCACCATCTACACCTTGGGCAAGTGTCGAGTTCTTTTCATTTACCTTCAGTCATCTTATATTTTCATCAAGAGCCTCACTGTTCAGTAAAAGCTTAAAACATCTTACCAAGTCTGTCAGAGAGGTTCTTTTCCAATTTTTCCCATGCAGAGGTCTGTGCTCCCAGCGTGGCTTGCAGATTTTCTATCTGCCGGAGAAGTGGCCGTGTAGCAGATGTTACACTTTGACTTAATTCTTGGTTCCGGCTCTCTGCTTCTTGGAGTCTCTGAAAACACAAATTAAATACCATTAAGCTTTTAAATAGTGTGATGGATTAAAAGATTAATACTGAATTCAGCTAAACACATAGCAGTTGCTTGACACATTAGAACTCCTATGTTCAGACTCAGAGTGAAGTAGAGAAATTTCAAGCTAGAAGCCTAACATTTTTGACTATATGACAGAGCAACAGCCCAGAAATTTACATTTCAAGAGCCCTCTGGACATCACTTAAAACATTCTGGCAACAGTCTATCATGTGGACCTTAAGAACAAGAAAAATATTCTTAGGAAGCAGCTACAGGGTAATTGAGAGCATATTTGCTAGCAATTTTAGAGGACTATTACAAACTTAATGGCTATACTTTGTCACACTAAAATTATAACAATATGCTTAAAAGGTATCATAAAGTTATGATGTTGTTTTCAATATGCAATTAAAAAAAAATAATTTGCTTTAGTGCTTTTATTATTGTTCTATACAGGACTAACACTGCAGGTAACCAGGAAAACAAAGCCTCTTTTTCAGGCTCTTAATGTCAGGGCAGCATTTCATTTTCAGTTTGCAGAAGCCCTCCTTGCAGCTACATCATCTATTTGCTGGAGCACCTGCTGTAGTTCACTGATTTCCTGGCGTAAATAGTCTTCTTTTCTTGCTGCCTGCTGCTCTGCACGTTGCAGTGCTAGCCTCAGGTCTGCCACCTAAATAAACAAGACATTGCCATTAATCTCTTGCCAGAAGTTATAATACCACCTATTCCCTGCTGAACACTGTTAGGGTATGGCTGTTTACAAGTTAAAGGTGTAAGCGTTACAGACACAGAGATACTTACAGTCGTTTATCTACCACTAAAATTTTGTCCAACTACATTCTTTGAAGTTTGCTTCATGGGAATTGCACTACAAACACAGAGCCTGCCGAAGTCCCTCTATTTAGACAAATAAAAGTATTTTAAAATAAAGTATTTTAAAGCTTAACATAACTACCACTAGAGACTGAACAAGTTCATAGGACAGAAAACCTTGCGCTGGCAGGGGGGTCGGACCTGATATCTCTTGAGGTCCCTTCCAACCTCTGATATACTGTGATATGCTAGGTACACAAAAATGAGTTCCACCTTCTATTGCAGCTGTTTCCTTATATCAGATGCACACACCACCCCAGTACACTTATTTGTTCAATTAAAAAAAGTTTTATTCACTGCAAGTAAGACCTACCTGAATTGCCAAAGCTTCTTGTTGCTGACGTGCCTCATCCTGGGCCTTCTCCAGAGCTAATCCAAGCTCTTCCTTTGCCTTCATTTCCCGATTCAGGGCTGCTTCTTGTGCCTCACTGTCCTTTGTAGCATTAGCTTTATGAAGATCTGCAAGTTCCCTAGCGAGAGAAAAAAAGAATGCAGGGAAGCATATCCAGTTTATACAACGCCAACAGTGATTTTGGGAATAACTTCATCATATGTTAACATTTCACAAGCATTGCACAAGAAATGGACAGAGAAGCTGTGTGAATATCTGCTTACTTGTATGCACTATCAAGTGCTGCCTCGACACTTCTGTTCCGTTCTTCAAGGTCTTCCACTTCTGCCTGGAGTTTTGCAAGATCTTTTTCTTGTCGCTCCACAACACTGTTCAGTTGTTTAATGCTGTCTCGATGTTGCTTCTCAAGATCTTCCTTGCCATCAAGCACCTATTAGAGTGTGAATAAGAAGCACAAGACTAATTCCAGTACATGGGGTAGCCAACACCATGTGAGGACAGTAACAACTGTGGCAACCTGTTTGGGATGAATTAATGACTAAAATGGCTAAACCCATGTAACAGTTTGCCAAAAGAGAAAGGTTTTGCTCCCCCGTCTTCCCCAGAGGAGGGGGCTGCTCTGCACCACAGTTTCACATACTTCCTCATACTGACTCTGATGCCTCAAAGTTCTTGATTCAATCACTAACTCAGCAATAAAGATCCACCCAAATTTTGTTGGTATAGGTTTTACAGTTAAAATTTAGCATACTGAATTTGGTCAGCCCACCTGATAACCTGGCAGTGCAAATGCAAACAAGCAGCAGGAGAGACACCTGACTGCAGTTTTAAACTGCTCTGAAAACACAAGACAGTAAATCACCTCTCAGTGTCCTAACACAGTGACATATAGAAGTCTCTCAAAGATGAAAAAATAAAAAAAAAAAAACAGTGTATCTAGAGCCTCCTCAAAAGGCTGCTCTGCAGCTCAAATAAAAAAAAATTAAAAAACCCCAAAACCCACACAAATATCTTACTTGTTTTAAATGTTGCAACTCCTCTTCCAACTCCTTTATCTTTTTGCTCTGTTTTGTGCTAATATTTTCTCTCTCTTTCTCTTTGGCTCTCAATTTCTTAATGATGTTGGAGTTGTGCAGCTGCTGTTTGGAAAGCTTTTCTCCTGTGAAAAAAAATTAACATAAAATTGGTGCATATTGCTATTATTCTATGAGCTCTTCCTTTTCACACCTCCCCCTGTTCTTCAGTTCAATGAAAATAATATTTTACTTCCAAAACTGTAAGTTAGACACTGTAGAAACTCCCTGAATAATGCCCTAGTTAGATTTCTGGAGTGTTGTACTGCATACTGTTCTTCTCTCACAGTATCTTTAAATACATACTGCAGGAAGTGCCCCTCCAGCCATCTGTGTCTGATCCCTCCCGTTGCTCTTTGCTGTTAACTAAATCATTCAAATGTTCAGAAACATCCAGCATAGTTCAAACATTGTGGGTTTTCCCTCACAAAGAAGACTCACATGTGAAGACAGTATGCTGCAAATCAGCCTCCAAAATCTTACTGTTGAAAAAAAATGTCTCACCTTCCTCCATTAATCCTTTGATTTGCTCTTCTTTTTCTTTCAACAACTCAACAGTTTCATTGGTATTAAGTCTTGTAGCCAATTCTTCTTTAACAGTCTTTACTTCCTAAGTAAAGAGGTAAAATTCTTAGGACCTTATATTAAAATATAATTAGAGAAAAATGCACAGTAAGTTACAACTGATGTCCTTGTTCTTCTCTCCTTCCTCTGAAAAGGCTTTTCTTTGAAAATAATTTAGGTTGGAAGGGAACTCAGGAGATTATCTGATCAAATGAGATTGCTCAGAGCCTTATGCCATCAAGTTTTAAAAACCTCCAAGGATTGAGACTCCGTAAATTCTCTGTACAGTTTGTTCTAATTTCTCCTTCCATTTCACTCTCTATACTCTAAACGTCTGCAATATAGTAAAAAGAGTTACACCAGTCTGTTATTTGTATCAGTTTGTCTGTTATATCAGATATCAGAAACTTTTTCTACTTCAGCTTACTACTGTGCCAGCACAGTGACACCTACAGTGACAAAACTGTGAAAAACACTTTTTTTCCCATTACAGATTTGAGTTCATCTTTTGTGAGCTAGCAATAAGCTAAAGAAATGCAATGCTGTGATACCAGACCAAGAACATTTAAACTCCATAAACTGCATTGCTGCAGACTTCTTTGATTATTCCAAACCACCACCAGTATTTAATTTTCCTCCCAGTTAATCCTCTAAAGAAGCCATTCCTGTTCTCCACCACTCAAGAAATTTAATTGTGTTCTAAAATAATAAACATTCATTTCACTAAAAAGCCAAAGTACCTTTTTAGCTGCATCTCTTTCTTTGCAGGCTAGCTGGAGCTTCTTTTCAGCATCTGCAATCCGCTGAGCAAACTCCTCTTTCAGAGATGAAAGGCTACTGCTCTCTTCTTTCATTCTAAACATTTCACTATATTGGAAATTAACATATCCCAGAATAGTTGCAGGGTTATGTGACATTGCAGCAGGTTATCATAAAGGCTTTTTTAAAGTATTTTGGGGGTTTTAATTATTCATTTTACACATTAACTATTAGTCAAAAAAACACAACCATATTAAAAGTACTAATCAAAGATCTTTATTAACTTAGTCATTTACCCGTGAAAGAGATGGAATGCTTCATTTACCTTAAATGTTTTCCCCCTTAATCAAGTTCTTTCTGATTAACCATAGCCTGTACCATATACAGGGCAAATTATTAAATGTATTTTTAAGTTTAGGTGAATTTAGTCACTAAATAATATCTTGACATATTAACAGTACACTTTCAAACTTGATATTTGATCACTAAAATGATAAATCCAACTCTTCTTTTTTTCTTCCTTTTAACTGAATTAAATAATTCATGTTTTTCCCTACAACCAGCCCTTCTGCTCATCTTCACTGGCTACATTTTAGTCAGCAAATTAGACAGTAAATAAGATTCACCCATTTAATCAGAAAAGTCAGGTCTCCCTTAATAGCTGAATAAGGTCTTCTACAAAGATCTAACCAACTCTGACTCCATATATCTGTTATTCTTGCTGCTTGGTTACTGAAAATTCTTTCACTAACCTCTTCCCAAAAGAGCTTTTGGACCCAAGAAATACTGTGTATTTAAGAAAAGACCATCACAGCACATGCAATTGTTATTTCCACCTTTCCCAAACAGTGCACATCCCTTGCAACCTTTGCTCTAGTTCTAAAGCCACTTGTTTTATGATTTTGTGTACTGATTGCATTACATTAAAGTCACAGTTACAGCCACTACTGTGTATGTTTTCATACTTACTCTTTCAGGTTATCATAAGCTTCCTCCAGGCGTGCCTTGTCTTTACTAGTACTTAATAACTGTATTTCTCTCTTCTCCAGTTTCTCAGTTAGTGAGTCAATCACCTGGACAATGTTTTTACAGATAAAGATCAGATGAATGGGACAATTAAAACACAAGAGGGGCAGGCTTCCTTTCCCCCTCCCCCCCCCCCATTCCCTCCCAACACTATGAAAAGCTGAACTTGTCAAGGATTTTAGGAATTTGAGGTAAAAGTCAGTCAGGATCACCATGTTTCTGCCACATTAATTTAGAACAAAGCAGTATTTAAACACAAACCAGGTTTTCTACAGGTGTAGAAATCCTACTGAACACATGATTCAGCTAAATTCCTCCCAAAAAAAAAATCAACAGTCTATAGCCTATAAAATTAAAGCTCACATTAGCCATTAAGGCTTCCAGTGCTCCTATGACTCTTCACAGAATCATAGAACCCTAGAACTATGTTAGCACAAAGCAGTGTCAGATAAGGGAAGAAAACTTCCAGGCAGGGTAAAGAGCTCTCAAATAGCATAATCAAAATTTCTTCCTACTAGGTTTTGGAAAGCTAAACAGAGAAGTAACACAAACATACATGCAAATAGACAAATTCAAACAAATGAAACAGATTCTAAAAGCATAGTTTACTATGGCAAATAAAGACAAAATTTGCTGTAGTCCATTATCACCATTTCCCACAACGGTGGAAATTTCTTAATTTTCCTAATTGCAGTTAGGAAAACTTATGGATAACATAAGCTCTGGAGTTCCCCAGGGAATTTACACTGACATTCTGTATGATGACACTGGGGTTTACAAACTCCCTTAAATAACTGCAGTAATGAGTAGGGCCCAGTTGTATCACGTTTTTGGGATACAGACTGCGAGCAAACCAAAACGCAAAGAACCAGAGCAAAACACATGTTAAAGGAGCTCAGAAATTAAAAATAAGAGAGGGACAGGAAGGTGATTTAGGAAATAGAAAAAAATGGCAGTGCACATAACAGAACAAACAGAATTGGACAGAACATGTGCTTCAAAGCTCTGGTTTAGCCTTCCATACACTTGAGTATTCTTCATCACATTTCTAGACCTCTGATCTATCTAAACTAGCCACACAAATGTCATCTATTCACCAGCCATCGCTATGCTCATCATCTTCATTAAAAAGTCTGGTGTGGCCTCTTTTAGAAAGTAAAGATTTTTTTTTTTCTGCTAAAACCAAGCATTAACTAATCTAGCAAAATGGATTTATATACACTAATTACAACTTTCTTCAAGGAACACAAATAATGCTTCTGGAATGTAATCAGATTCTGATAGTTTGGAAATCCATGGGGAAAAAAAAACGCTTGCCTCCTATTTCCATAATTCAAATCAAAATAGTCCAAGGAAACCCTTCTCAGAAAAAAAAAAATTACCCTGAAGAATTAAAATAATACATTTGACTTGTCAAGTTTGCTGGCACTACTGACATTTTACGGTAATGATAACTAGGTGGGTTAGGTGAAACCCGAAACTCTTTGACCAGAAATCTCACCAGTGTTCTTCCACTGCATAACATCAAGGACAGTCTTCTATGAGGTAAAGTAGTTTGGCATCAACTAATTCATTCCAATAAGGTGAAGCTAATACCTATATATGGAAATGAGTTTCATTTGTACTTAAAGAGTGTGTTTCCAAAAAAAAAAAAAAAAATTCAGGTACCTTTTTAAGCTCTTGCTTTTCAGTGTCCTCCTCTAACAAATTTCCAACAGCATCCTGCTGCTGTGGCTCAGTCTCCTCTTTCATAACTTGTTCTTCACCAGTTTGCACAGCAGCAATCAAAACATCTGGCTGCTCAGAATTAACAGGGGTTGCACTTCTCCCACTTTCCTCCATCTCAGCCTCCTCAGCAGGTACAACAGGAGCATCACTCGAGTTCTCAGATTTAGTTTTCAGGGCATCAATCATTTCTGTCTTTGGTGCAGATGGACTGACAGCAGCAGATGCTGAAGCAGAAGCCCTGCCTGATAACTCATCATCTGAATTGATTTCACTTACACTTCTACTGTCTAAAGACTGTACACTAAAAGAATCAATTCTTTCAAAAGCATCAGAGGAGCAGCAGCTCTCAGTCATTTTTTGAAAGTCATCTAGCCGATTATAATCTGCACAGGCAGAGGTAGATAAAAGCTGAAATGATGTTTGCATTAGATGAAGACTGGATTTTGAATCTGCAGCTTCTTGTCTTGAACTTACTGAGCTCTCACTTATTACACTTTCATGGTCCAGAACTTCAATATCACTAGTTGTGGATGTTCCTGAGGAGAAAGTGCTAATGGGAGGCGATGGTGTATTGCTTTGCCTGTCCTCAGGCTTTCGCTCCTTAGTTTCCAAACCCATGTCTTTTGCACCTGCATTAAGGGGCTGTGAAGTGCTCTCTGGTGCACCTCCTGTTCCCTCCTCTCCTCCACTGGATTTTTCATTAAGAGCATCTTCAGGTACTTCCACATTTAGAGCAGACACCTTCTTGTCAGTAACATCATCTGTGCTCTCCTCATGCTTGGCATTAGGTTTAAGCACAGAACTCTCTTCTAATTTCTCCTTAGGAGTATCAAGGTTTTTCAAGTCTGCTCGGCCAGCTACAGAGGAATCATTCACTCCTGCCTCTGCTGTCACTGGTACTTCCAGCTGACTTGGGGGCTGAGACTCCTTTAAAGTGCTTTTCACCTCCTCTTTGGGTCGCTGTGATTTGGCTGGAGGTTTGGACACCACTGGATTTTTCTGTATACTCTGAACATCTGTTGGAGAGAGAAAGGCACTGAAGAAGTTTTCAGATTCATCTACTACTGTCCTCCTCACAGGCTTAGTGATTGCTGTTGGAGACATTGGCTGATTCTGTGGTTCTGCATTTGAACTTAAGCCCCAGGAAGACGTATCCCATCCTCCACTTATGAGAGAATTTGATCCTGGGGAAAAAAAAAAAGAAATGGTATAAGAACACTCTTTTAGATGCCACAGTTCAGAAAAAGAAATGTTTTCGATATCATATACCTTAAAGTGAGTATTATACACGACCACAAACAGCATCATTTTTGTTACTACTTCCTTATAAAGCTTGGAACCAAAGTGTAGACAAAGCAAAACAAGCTTAAGGCAGACGTGAAGGTGAATACAAACACTTCTAGGAAGTAGGAGTACCTGAATGGAACCAACTTGCTCCCTACCCATTAAATAGTAACTTAAGAAAGAAACCACACAAATTCCAACAGTAAAGCCAAGAGTGAAGATTTCAGAAAGAAGATGGAGAGAAGCATCAGGGAAGGTGAAACAAGCCCACACATCATTCTGAAAGCTACAAGAGCAAATCTGAAGCCTATATGGGCACAAAACCCAAGCATTTGCTTTGCGAAGGGAACAAGGGAATGTGCCTTCCTCCTTCCTGTAGCAAGAGGAGGCTAGGCAAAACGATCAGAAAAACTGCAGTTTAAAAGTAGAGAATTGTACAGCTTATAAAAGGAGGAAATAATTATTAGGTCTTAAAAGGTATGTGCCAGCAGCACACAGACAAACACTTCACACACCACGACAGAAAACAGAGGGAAAGAGCTTTATGTAATTGCAGAAACTTCAGGAAGAGTTCTTGCTCTTTCAGTTTGTGACAGGCTTCACATTTTTTCTCACACACCAAACAACAGCAAGAAGTTGAAATGCACATTGCCAGCAGCTCAGCGAAAATGAGAAGTTTACTTTCTCTTCTGTGAAGAGGATTTGTTCTGAAGCTGCCCTAAAACCTGCCCTATCAGGTTTCCCAGGACTTGTCAACAACAAAGATAATGAGAATTTCAGCATCAAATTTCAGTAGCATCCCAAGAAAGAATGATAAATCAATACAACAAAAATCCAGTTTGCCTTTGTACCTACAAATATAATCTGGACAACATATCTATTTCAGGCTATGTGAAAACAAGGTCACTTTTCACAGCAGTATCTATTAAAAAACACTGAGTTATAATATTTAGGGCAGTCTACCACTTTCAGAAACTGTTGATAGCTATTGGCTTCAAGACCTCAAATTCAGATAATTACTGCTCTCATTGCCAAAAATATTACAAATACCTGATTTATTACTACCTTACCCATGACTCAATAGCTTCAGAAAAAGCCTTGTCAGTGAACTGTAGCATCCAGAAAATAATTTAACTGCTGAAAAATAGTTTCAGGGTCATTTTTGCTGCTTTCCTTATAAATGTGCTATAAATACTAAGATATAAATGAAATAGAAAAATAAATATT
Source organism: Indicator indicator (assembly GCF_027791375.1). NCBI lineage: Eukaryota > Metazoa > Chordata > Aves > Piciformes > Indicatoridae > Indicator > Indicator indicator. The sequence goes on along the minus strand of NC_072024.1, from coordinate 6,270,195 downwards.
TGGACAAGTCTAAAGTTTTAAGAAACCAAGCATAAAACAGTCTTCTATAAACAATTCCTGTAATTTAAGACAACGCTGGACTACCAAGCTGGACAAAGACATGCAAAACTTCCTGTAGGCTTTGGTGAGCAACCAGCCTAGCAAATACTTTCAATTGTTACAGTTTTCAGTAATTGAACTCTACTGTGAGAAGACCTGGAAATAACCAAGCCTGGAACTGTTCAAAGCCAGGCTATATGGGGCCTTGAGCAACCTGGTCTAGTGGAAGGTGTCCCTGCCCACAGTAGTGGGGTTGGAACTTTAAGTGCATCTTTAAGGTGTTTCATGGGTTTAGCCAATTGAATTTGCTGATGAGGGCAGGACCCTTCCCACACAAACCATCCCATGATTCTCCTACAAATGCACACTTTTCTTCTAGATATAGTTCAGTAAGGACACTGATTGCGGATGATTTCATTTCCATCCTTTTCTTCATTCTTTAAGGTATTATTTATGAAAGAAGAAGTTTCTAATGAGAGATCCTTTTTATTCCTTCATTTCCAAACAGCAGTTTAGGGCTGATCATTCTTCCAGGTTTTATATTAGCACACACAGAACAGAGACACTTCCTCATAACCAAGCTATGACAGTTCTTCTATCAATACATTCCTTTCAACAAATGTTGGAGGATTATGAACTTAACACCAGAAAAACTGGAAAATAAGAGTCTCTTAGTTTACACAGATCAGACTTCCAGCTTCAGCTCTGCTCTTCCTGTCACAAAGAGCGAATCCACATACGCCTCAGAAACAGAAATAGGGACATAGGACCCAGTGCCACCCGTGCAACAAAAGCAGGATACGGGTGACAGCCATCAGGTATCGTGTGCTGCTGGGGTTTCCTCAGCTTTCTGTCAGTGTCATCCCTCCCTCGCCTGTCAGGGTGGTACGAGAAGTATTACAGGGGTTTCAGAGGATGCTTTGGACGGAGAGGGCTCGTCCAAACCCCAAGAGTGCAACCCCCCGCGCTCCGGGTTAAGTAGAAGAGACGCGAGTGGGGCGGAGGAGAGTGAGGGGAAGAGGAAGGGGCCGGCCTGGCCAGCCCCGCTACACGGGCGGGAGGAGAGGCCGCGAAGTGAGGCGGCTCAGCCCGCCGTCATCCACGCTTACCGTCACCGTAGTCGGGGATGACGGCGTCGGGCCAGGGGGTCTCCTCGGCCTGGATGTCCAGCACCCGGTCGATGGACTTCTGGGCCTGCGACAGCGCCTGCTTGGCGAAGCTGGACAGCTGCGAGGCGTTGAACCAGCTCATTCTCCGCACTGCCCGGTCCCGCACGGAGGCGGCGGCACCGGGCCACAAGCAGAGAGACGGACGGGGAACAGCCGCCTCTCAGAGCCCGCTCCCCAGCCACAGCAGGGCCAGCGGCCTCAGGTTCGGCTGGGTTCGGCGCAGAGGTGAGGGAGCGAAAGGAAAGGCGATCCCAAGCCTGCGCGCCACCGGTCTCCACGTCGCAAACAAGCCCGTGCGCAGCCGCGCTCCGGCCCCCAGCCACATCACAAGCGGTGGGAAAAGGCCTTCCGCCTCAGTATATGTCATGGCGGAGGGCGCACACCGCCTCCGCCTCGGTACGTGTCATGGCGGAGGGCGCACATCCACCGCCGCCTCGGTACGTGTCATGGCGGAGGGCGCACACCCACCGCCGCCTCGGTACGTGTCATGGCGGAGGGCGCACATCCACCGCCGCCTCGGTACGTGTCATGGCGGAGGGCGCACACCCACCGTCGCCTCAGTACATGTCATGGCGGAGGCTGCACACCCACTTCCGTCTCGATACGGTCCATAGCGGACGGGTGAACTCGCCGCCACTTCCGCCTCAGTACCTGTCATGGAATCATGGAATGGTTTGGGTTGGAAGGGACCTCAAGGGTCATCTAGTCCAGTCAGCTGGGACATCCTCCACTAGGTCAGGCTGCTCAGAGCCCTGTCAAGCCTGACCTCCCCTATCTTCAGGGAAGGGGTTTTAACTACTTCCCCACGCAACCTGTTCCACCTTTCTACCACCCTCACAGTAAAGAACTTGTTCCTAACATTCAACCTAAATCTACTCTTCTCTAGTTTTAAACCATTGCCCCTCATCCTGGCACTGCAGGCCTTTAGAAACCAGCCCTTTTCCCAGTCCCCCTTCAGGTACTGGAAGCCTGCTTTCAGGTCTCTGCTGAAAGCAGCCAAAAGATGCCCTACATTTTTTAATCAAGGTTATAAATGCTCCTGGATGTCCACTAATAAGCCACAAACTACACTGTCTTTAAGATATTTTTATTAATAAATACCTTAAGAGCACCAATCATACTTGAACATAAATCCTGCAATACTGTTGCAATGCTGCTCGAGAACTGCAAGTGGACATGTCTGGATTTTTCATGTAGAGTTGATGGTTTTGTCCTTTTGTGTTTGCTTGTAAACAAAGTAATTTCTTCCATAGTTAACAACTTTCATAAAACTGAACAGATCAATATAAAATAACAGGAAAATGCTCATTTTACTCTTTTGGTTTTAAACGTGACTCCTCAATGTATAGGAGTGATACAATTTAGAACCAGATCACTGTGGTTCCTTTTCAAGGGTCTTCTTTTCGCATATCTGTACACACACGTGCTGACAACAAGAATTTTTGGCTACCTTCAAGTTTCCACGTGTCTGAAAGTATTTTAGCATTACCATTTTGATATCAACAACTGGAAAAAAAAAGTGTATTCTTATACATCAGAGTTCTGTATATTAATAAGCATTTATACAAATATAATCCACCAAATATTGGCTTCTACATACAATTCTGAAGTACGGTGATTCATTTGGATTACCTAACCTTGAATGAAGCTAGAACTAACATGAACGTTTCAGGTTGCTTGAACACGCACAGAGTATGCTTGTTTCACAGGGTGGGTACAGGTTTCTCTCCCTGTGTATGCAGTTTACTCATGAATAAGTTAAGTGATGAAGTGAAGCTTGAACAACACAGTCTGTGGTGTTGTAATATCAGCAACTGCAAGCTCCTGGCCATCCACAAGCCCCAGTTCTGAAACAAAAAGAAAAGTTTTAAGTACAGCAAAACTCTGTGGTTTCTTTTGTTTTCTGATTAAAAAAAATAAGTTATGAATGTCATCCATAAACCATGAAATAGAACAGAAAAAAGCTGCAAACAGTTCACCAGTTGAACTAGCATTCATCTCAACATGAGCCAGCACCATGCTCATGCAGCCCAGAAGGCAAATTGTATCCTATGCTGCATCAAGAGGAGTGCAGCCAGCAGGGCAAGAGAGGGGATTCTGCCCCTTTACTCTGCTCTTGTGATGCCCCACCTCCAATACTATGTCCAGTTCTGGTGTGACCATTATAAGGACACAGCAGCTGGAACAAGTTCAGAGGAGAGCCACAAAGATGATCCAGGGGCTGGAACACCTCTGCTCTTGAGGATAGGCTGAGGGAGCTGGGGGTGTTCAGCCTAGGGAAGACTCCAGGGGTACTTTTATAGCTGCCTTCCAATAGCTGAATGGAACCTACAAGAAGGCTTGAGAGGGACTTTTCTTAAGGGTCAGCGATAGGATAAGAAGGAACAGTTTTAAGCTGAGGGAAAGTCGGTTTAGATTGGATCCTACAGCAAGTTCTTCAGTACAAGGATAGTGGGACTCTGGAATAGGCTGCCCAGGGAGGTTGCGGATGCCTCCTCTTTGGGAGTGTTTAAGGCCAGGGTGGATGAGGCCTTGAGCAGCCGAATCTAGTTGAGAGACACCCCTGCCCATGGCAGGGAGATTGGAGTAGATCTCTAAGGCCCCTTCCAACCTAAGCCATTCTATGATCTAATTCAACCAGGAAGTTAACAGACCTCATGAAGAAATAGCTAAAATACTAGTGAAGTATGTTTAATTTACATCAGTTATCAGCTCAATTTGTTGCAGCATTTTTCTCTGTACTTTAAATGTGAATCTACTTCACACCTGAGCAATTCAAAGCTCACCTCTGAGCAACGTGAGAGAGCTATACTACACGTAAAAGGATAAGGAAGCACATTCTATCGCATGGTGCAAAACAAAGCTAAACCTGCCATACAGGGGAATGGAACTAATTTGAGACTCTCTTTAGAGCAGTATCTTGAAAAGCTACACACAAAAACTGCATGATACCTCTTAGTGTCTTGGAAAGATTTGGCCTTGTTCGCTCTTCAATTGAAGCTACTGTCTGTTTAAAAAAAGAAAAAGAAGAAAGAAAAAGCCTAGTATTTCATTTCAAATTCAGGAAAGTAAATTTAAACAAATTAAGACTAAATACAACTACATATGTTCATTCAGATTACCTGTAAATAAAGTGTTCTATTTCTCCCATACATAGTTGCTGTGATTGCAGGAGATTTCATTTGCCTGTATGTAAAACATTTCCAAAAAAGAACGATCAGGTAAAAACACATTTAGAAATTACTTTTTCTATACATTAAACTACCAAAAATTATCATCAAGTAAGTCAGAACAGTTGCACACTTACAGTGAAGCATCATTTGTCAAGTAATCCAAGATCTCCTGCAATTTAGCTGATGGGGAAATCTCTATGTTTTGGGGAAGCTGGCTGCAGGCTGGACAGTTTTCCTAAAACAAAGTAGCACAATAATCCATGTTATGTCAAATATCATTTTTTTAAAATGCTGCTAATAAGGCCTCAAAACTATTTGTGTGATTGTGGAGCTTCTTTTAAACTTTTCGCTCTAGAAGTATTAATAATGTTGCAAACATTAATGACGATAAACAATTTCTCATTAAATCCGTCTCTGTCCAATGGGTCCCAACAGCAGCTGAAGTATTTGTGAACTATCAATTTCATCTGACATAAAAATGCAATACTACAGACTTTCAAATCAATAGTTGTTATAACCTTTTTGAGAGGATTTGCTTATAAGTCTCGGGATTGTATATTTTATTTTGTAAACCACATTTTCTGTGTACCACGGGAAATCTTCACGACTGACTTTGAAAAAAAGCAAGTCCTGTTTTCTTCTGCAGTAGCATAGCAGAAGCAGTTGAGATACCAATGTTGCAACAGCAGTCACCACAGAAACAGCTGTTTGAAGAACCGCCCTTATGTTAGAAGCTACTTTTCTAAGTATTAATAAATCTTGCCTAAATGGGGAAAAATTAAATATGCCACTACATCTACTACACAATAAGTTTTGGTAAACTGATGGGTAGGAGAAAAGGTTTTGTTACCAAGACATCAAGTAAAAACATCTGTTGATCTGAAGGTAAGCAGTCCTGCTGCTCTACATGGACCACCACCACTGTCATCACTATTAGACCCCAAAACCACAGAAGGTGAAAAAAAAAAAAGTAATCATTATCCTACATGCTAAAAGCAATACTCTGGAGACATATCAGTCTAGGAGCACCGTTGTTTATGCTTTTAAAACCTCAGAGATAATATTTTTCAGTGCTAGGTGCCAAGAGATTCAATGTCAGGTTGAAGAAATACATACAAATCATGGAATCAACCCTTCAAACCTTCAATGGCACTAACCTTTCTTTCAGCTTCAAATGTGTATGTGTATAATCCATCCACATCATTAAACACCAAGTAGTTGTTAAGAGGCATGTATGAACTGTAATGACAAATATGTTAAGTGTTAATATGTGGCATTGTGCTCAAAATAATGTATGTTATTAATGAGAAATTAAATACCTTGTGGCTATTTTAAAAACTTCAGTGGCACAAACAGCTGGAATGAGAAAAAAAATAGTTTCAGTTTCTTCACTTTCTAGCTCTATCTCAGAACATGCAGACATTAGTGCACAGTTGAGACAAAAAACCCCAACCCATTGAGTATAGCAATTTGCAATAGGAAAGATAAACACCTGAAGGTAGCTGCTAGTTCTGTGTATCAATAACATAGTTTGAGCACTAATCTGAGACTGTGTTAAACTTACATACTGTGTTTTCCAGTATTTTTTTTTCCACAGCCATATATGAACTTAACATTTATACAGTCTATGATAAAGAGAAACGAGACCATAAGAATAAATCAGGGCCATCTAAACGTTACAATTGCCCAAGTTCTCAATTCCAAACTACTGCCTTACAACTCTAAGGTCTGTAACACAGAAGTGAAATGAGTTCTGTTAACATACCTGCAATTACTGCATTTGTAGAAGCTACTGCTGGAATAATTCGTTTAACCACCCCTGCGAACACAGAACATACCACTTTGTCTTTTCCAAACACTGGAAAAACTTCCCTCTACTGAGGGAAGACTTTTAGCCATTATAATTATAGAAGGCTGTACCCAAAGGTGCTTTAAACTTCCCAAGAATTTCTATGATAAGGTGTAACGCCAGGCTTCTCAAGTACTCTGGCATTTTTGTATTTTAAGAATGGATCAAGCATGTTGAGAAAATAAGAGGTACCACACAAAGAGATCTAGTAAACAAACTCTATAAACAAGTATTCTGCATTTGGCTCTGAAAAATAATTTAAAACTCAGTTCTATTCCTGTTTAACTGCAGAAATAAATAATGGAAAGACATTTGCTTCTAGTATTCCTTCTGTAAGAACAGGCTTGCCCAAAGTTCATTCAACTCTTCTTACTGAGCCCATCCAGTCACACAGCACAGGACACACCGTTACAAGACTTCCTATACATAGGTGTTTGTGTATCAGGAACAAGGAGGTTCACTCTTTTTTTCAGGCCTGCCTAAAAGACAGCAAAGTCCAAAGTAGTTTGGAGTTCCTCTGGCTTCTAATTATTGACTTGTCCCCCTTCACCTGAGAAAACTGGAGTAAGACATTGAACTTGGCGTTCTTTCTGCCAGGTCCTTTAAAACAAAGCCATTTTCAAATTCTGAAAACTGTGCATGTACATAACTAGAGTTCACATTTATCTGTACTACAAAAATACTACTAGAGAAGCCAATATGAAGTGCTGCAAAGACTGTCTACGGTACACTATGTGGAATCTGAGGAAGACACACAAGGAATCATTTCACTCTTTTATGATAGATGGGCACACAGGTTCAAGTGTGGCATTTCAAATGTATTCTGAATACTGTAAGTCAACAAATGGAAGTTACCACAAATTCTGGAGATTCTGTATGAGATTCTCCACTTATTTTCTATTTGGTTAGCATTTAGAACACTGATTAAATGAGTTACAGCATTCTGCACTTGTATTCTGTGTGAACAGAGGCACATGCAGCAGTAAGACAAGACGCTATAGTCTTAACCAGCTTAAACTTGCATGAAGTGTTGCTGTTGCTAAAAGAGGCAGTCACATTCTTTTGCTCCTGCTCTTTGACCCAGCAAAAGTGGTCACTGTGTAATGTAAACTGAAGTTGCCCCAGGTTAAAAATAAGATGGCAAAAAGAATGTTCAGTTTTGTCCCAGGTAAGTTCCTCTGATTCATGATGAATGCCTGAACATCTGACTAATCATAAAAATATTTGCGCTGGCACAGGAAACAAGTTACTTTTTTCTGTTTGAAGATGCTAAAGGAGAAAAGAACCATTATTTCTCAGCACAGCTGTCACCTCAGTCGTATCAAAAAACAAACAATGCCAGTCCAGCCTAACTGCAAATGCCATGAAGTTAGTGGAATGCCATACCCTTACCTTGTGTGAGTCTGTATGTAACACCCTTAATATTAAATTGTGATGCTCTTTCTAAGGACTTCTGGTAAATCCACTGTATGTGTTCAGGGTCATCTCCATCCAATGCAACACCCTCTACAGCGAAGTTAAGAATTACACATAAGTTGCAATTTTAAGAGTTCTTCAGAAATACTTCTCAAAAAAAACCTTTTGTTTTAGTTTAGGTTAAAACTAACAATCCATTAAGCTATTAAAATTTGACAATTTAATTAAAGCATCATTTCTACAAACATCATCAAGTTCCAACACGTTCTGTACAGAAACTATCTGAACTTCACAGATCTATGGAGCTGTTAAAGGTTCTGTTTTGAGTCAGGGAAAACACTGTGCAGTATGAGACAGTTAAACACATGAACATGGAACTGGAGAGCGAGTCCAACAAAATCTATCACCAGCCCAGAGGAGGCTGATTCAGTATGGCAATGAGCCACTTAAGCTTAAAAGGTAGGACTATCTTATTAGAAGTAGCTGTTAAGACCTAACTGAAAACAAATTAGTTATAAGGAGAAATGTCAGCTTAGCATCAGCCTGATTACCTCCAAAAGGCTGTTCCTTTGGCCACTGCAATATCCTCACATATTCAATACAATGCTCTGGCAGTCTGGGCATAGATGCGATAGTACACATAGGAAAATTGACCTGGTGTGGGCAGGGGAACAAAACCAGAAGAAAGCATTTAAAACATTCCATACAGCACTAGGAAAGTAAACAAGCAAAGAGGAAAATTAGAGAATAAAAAAAAAAAAAAAATAAATAAATACCACCGTTGCAATTACCTGTGGTGGATAAAGCTCAAGTGTGCATTCCACACATGCTGTCATACCGGGAATAATCACACGAACATTTCCTTTAAATCCTTCTGTCCCTCCATCTATTAAAGGTATGATGGAGTCTGTATCCAGTTCACCATTTTTATAATGTAAAAATGACATCTAACAAATAAAGGAGGGGTTTTGTTTGGTTAGTTTGTTTGTTTTTTTTAAAGAAAGTTGCAGGAAAAAAACTCATAAAGACTTTATTCTCACTGGTACACCACAAGGTTGAATGTTTCATATACATCTTACTTTAAGGATAGATAACATATGAAATACTACTTGTTTGAGAGTGCACAGAACTTCAGCTACCAAACCACACCTCCACCTCCTCTTACCCCCTTGACAAATGTTATTATTTTCTTTAGTGTATCAGAACAAATAGTTGGCTGGTTTGAAGTATATGGAGGGTTGATCCTTGGTTTGTTGTTTTGGCTTTTAAATACTGGTAATTACTCAAGATTATTATTTTATAAACAAATTCACTAGGATAAAACTAGCTATAAATAAAGAAAAAAAAAACAGAAACAGATACAGAAACCTGTAAGTTTCTGAGCTGTGAGCCTTGAGATCATTTTAGTGACTCATTCTACAGAAATACATTTGATTTTAGTGATCTATACTCAAGCAGTAATCAGGCTTTAAAACAATTGAAGACTTTACCAGCATGCCATTTATCCATCTTCTTGCAATTATAGAGTCCAGCCCACAAACAATAATATGAAACTCTAAGGGGAAAAAACATATGTTATTTGAAGTCTACATTAGTGCATGCTTCTTGATACAAGCAAAGTATTCTGTCCATAACAATCTGGAGGAACTGACTGTAGTTTAACTACCTCCCCTAGAGTGAGGTGGCAGGTACTTAAGTTTGGTCTGGACTTTTACTTCTGCTTCCAGTATACTGTAGAAGACTAAAATAATTAGCAATCTAACTACCAGGAAAAGCAGAAAGTAGCAACAACTGCAATAAGGCACCAGTGGCTGTTTGGCAGCCAAATAAATACCACTTACGTCGATAGAAGCTTTCATCCATGTCTTGAATCTTTTTAAAATACCTGAATGTAAGCCCAGTAAAGGAATTTATTTATGAAGTAGTTAAGTTCACTGTTTTCTATTTGCTAACCTAAAGCCAAAGCTTTATCTAATGTCTTAGTATAATTATAAAACAATAACATACTTTAATGCATTATAAAGTACTTAGTAAGTACTTTACCTGCTTATGAAGTAAGCCTTACTTACTTTAATATGATACCTTTAAAAAAAATGATTGCAAGAGACAAAATTCTCACAGATGAAGCTGTAGTATCTGGCAAAAAAAGTAAGGGACACAATGTAATAGTCACATATAGGAGAAAGCTCAGCAGGCAAACCATTTAGGAACCTCAAAACACATGCTTTCACCAAATCCTGTAGAACTAAGTGCAGCTTTATGTTTATAAACTAAGGTCTCCTATTGGTACATACTTGAAACACTGTGGGGAATAAATCCATAATTCTAATATTTCAGTAAAAATCAGAATATTGTAGTTGAATAAAAAGACTCAGTGGAAACATACAAAATAGTTTCTTGAACCTCAGTCTTCTCTCCCTATGCATATTTCCTGTATGCTAATGTCACCAAGAAAGAATTCTCAATCACCAGCTGTTTTTTACTGCACAAAAAAGAGAGCATTGCAGCAAAATACTTTAGATAGTCTCACCACCTACAGAATTTGCTAGGAGTTGTTGAAGCCTTCAGGGCTACTACTTCTCTATGAAAGGATACGGTATGACAGTACAGTTGGGAATGCGGCTGTTCAGGAATTCTGCTGCAACTTCTGCTTTTGGTCGCCCAACATCCTTTGGTCTGGGATAAAATCCAAGCAATTTCCAATGCATTTTTTCAGTAAAGTCAATTTTCTAAAGACTTTACGTACTGCAATACTGAATTAAGTGGCTAATCACTGCTGTATGACGATTTATTGATACAGATAACATTAAGACATCCCTGTGAAGCATTCAATATGAGAGTCTAAACACATCCATGAAGCTACAGTTATCAGCACAAAAAAAAATCCACCAATTTTTCAATTTGTTTTGGAAAAAAAAGGGTACCAGAAAAACTGGTATCTCAATCTGTGTGTGTTATTCTTTGGTGTCACTTTTTCCATCCATTACTAGCTATATTGGAAGTTAAGGAATGTATGTTAATTACCTTCATGTTCAAATTGTGACATCACAGATCTCAAAAACAGAAGGAATCACAAAACAACATTTAGTTAATTTTGAGGACTGCTGTGATATGAAAGTTCAGTAATCTTTAATGACATCTTGTTGAACCAAAATAATGACCATATTCCCCTATTTGTTTAGGTACATTTAGAAAAGCCAAAGTCAAATGGTGACAGTATCACTTACCGAAAGAGGAACTGTCGGTTGAGATTAGAAACATCTATGGTGTCCATGTCAATAACATGGATCTGCCTAAAGCCAGACAGTGCCTGTAAAAAGAGAGAGTCAACCTCATCCAATGGGTAATAAAATGCTTGTTAGTGCTCCAGAATTCATTTCACATGCCAAAAAAGCAACCTTTGGAGAAACAAACATACTTGCTCCCCATTCCCTGGCTCTTCTTTGATGGGTTGCTAATGATGACAATTAGACAGATGAAATTAGCAGCATTCCAATGGTCAAAGACAATGTTCTACCAAACATATTGCTTTAGCCTTCCCAATCATAGCATGGGGAAGCCAGTGTTAGGCTGAAGTAAGGGGAATGTGCAGTATTCCCTCACAACTGCAGTATATCAAAAGCATTCATTGTGGGGGGGAAAAAATGTGTAATTTGAAGAAAAAACAGAAGCACATCCTTGCTTGGGAGGAATGGAAAATCAATGTTTAATTCCTCTAAAATTTTAAGGTTTTCAACATTCATCATTTTCACAGTTGGCATAAATAAGTCTGACACATCCACCCTCAAATTAGAGTTCAAAGTAAGCCAGCATGCAGTGCTGGAACAGAAGGCAAACACAAAGTCACCTCGTTATCCAAGAACATGCTGGATCTCTGACAAAATTCTGCCGGATCTGTTTGCACAAAGCCCTTGGCTAGATTTGGCAAATAACTTTAAAGTGTCTTAAAACTGTATTGTGGGTCTGATCTGATAAAGTATTAACATCTGTCACGTACAAAGAAACAATGTGAGTTGTGGTTAAAGGGAAACAACAGCTGTAAAACAGTGGGTTTAAAGAAAGGAAATGTGTTCTGATGTTCTGAAGTGACCCCAGAAAAATTTGAGTCCCATTCCATTAAGAATCAATATTGTTATATTTTTAAGACCTTTGAACCTTTCATTTTCCATTTTCTGAATAAGCAGAGCCATCCCATGAGAAGCAACTATTTAAAGTGCTATATTGGGAAACATTAAAATGAGCAACAGGGCTAAAGTTTATCAGGCTAGAAGTGAATTTTAGCAAGAAAAGCAAGGATTTCTGTATGTCCTATTGGGTACCCTACACTGAAAAATCATTCTGTTTCATCGGTAAATGTTCGGCACTATCAAAGCAGACCGGGAGAGCCTGCTAAGGGAAAGAACAAGGCTAGCACATCACAAGCATACAGACTGGAGTCTTTACCAAATTTGTTATTTGTTGTCCCAAAGACATGAATAAATGTGAATAAACTCTAAATTTACTTATGAGCTTTCTAATGGAGATGATAAAAATAAATCATGATAACTTAAAACCTTTTCAAGAGAGGGGAATTGATCACACGCAACAGACTTGCAAAGTCCCACCTCCCATACAAATCCTCCTCTCAATGAGCTATCCACAGATTAGATTTATGTCCCAATAAAGCCATAAAACAGTAGCTCTGGGAAAAGGTTAAATTCACCAGTGCTAATTTCCCAAAGAAGGAAAACTGCCTCACGGCTGTCAGAAACTCTTCAAGTAAAATCTTTTTTCAGCACTGCAGTAACAGATCAGCAACAAGAAGAAAAGCACACAAAAATGCTGGAACTGTAAAACCCCTGTGTTAATGGATCTGGAATGTCTGGCTTTAAGTGAGGTTATTGATTGATCAAGCATTTCAGGCTTGGAGGTAATCTGATTCAGAAATACTGAAATAACAGTATGCAAGTTCTGTAGTAATGTGTGTAACAGTGATGTCTAAGTGTTGGTATAAATTAAGGAAAAAAGTTATTCCATAATAAGTTATTGTATTAATCCACACGTTTTCCATGGAATTCATAAGAACTGAAATTCTTGTTATGAAATAGAAGCATGGAAAAGTACAGCATCAGTCTCAACTGCCAAACTCAGTGATAATAAACATGATATAACAGTGATGATAAACATGAGTTATCTGTGAGGATAAAGAAAGCATTAATAAAGTAATTAAATTCATACCCATTTATTGGGTAAATGTCTAACAGCACATGATCCCATACCTATATTTTAAACACATTAAAACTGCTTTGCAGAACACAGTGAGAGAATCCATTATAAACTAACACTGTGTAAGAAAACTACAGAACAGCTTCTGGTAATGTGTACACCAGGGAAGTCCTGTATCATTCCTTCCCTGTTCCTGCACTATTTCTTATTCCTCCTTTGCCATTTTCACACAGGATAGATAGCACATGCTGGCTTGACTCAGCAAAGCTGCCCTTACATAGGCTGAATTCAGCAATACAGATGCAACTCTGAGGGAGTGACCAGGCTCTGCAGACAACCTCTGATGTACTGGTCTTGAGGAACTAGAAAACCCAAGAGCCACTACTCAGGAGCCAAACAGAATCCACAAACAGGAAGGTTACCACAGACACAGTAATTCTGGATCTACTACTTTCACTACGGAAGAATATAAATAAATCCAACAATTCTAACCCCACTTTGAATTAATCCAAAACTATAAAATAAACTGAAATTAAATTCAGCTTTGTTAATACTGAACTTTGTACCAGCTACTTATGACAGTTCAAAGTGTGACTTTTCAAAGATAACATTGTAGCCATTGTATTCCAAACACTTCCTTGTATCGTTATGAGCAGGATTTGTTCTTAGTTTACTTTATTTCCCTACTGATTTCCTAATTATTAGGGAAAAATACCATCAGAAGTGAATTCTTGCGGACATTTCATAAATAGCACCATGTTGTCCCTCATGACAAGCTTTGAGAGAGAAAAATAACATGCAACATGTCAGACTACCACCTTTAATGCTTATTATCAAAGTGCATTCTTCAAGTTTATTGTCTGTATCATTGCATATTTTGTCTTTTGATTAGACCTTAGAAATTTAGTAGCTATATATAATCAAAAATATCATTTAACAAAGGTAGAGAAGATTAGAAAAGATAATTTCCTAAAAAAAAAAAAAAAAGCTCAAGTAAGACTCTAAGAAGCAAAGGGTGAAAACTGAGTAATTACCAGGTTTTTCAGGAGTTCACATCCTAATCCTCCTGCTCCAATAACTAGTACTTTACATGTGCTTAACAAAAACTCAAAACCCTGCAGAAAATATAAAAAAAGAAAATTAATACACTAAACAGGAAAAAGCACAATTTGTCATTTGCTTCGTAACCCTTATAAATGCATTATGATAAATTTCCAGTGTCTAGTTTCACATAAACCAACTCAGATCACGGCAGCAATCTATACTTGCAAGACTAATTATATTGGACTTCAATTAGGTGTTGAGTTTACACAGTTCCTACATTCCAACTTACAGTAAAGCAAGATCTTTGCTGATAACAGTATTCTTTTTATATTCATTTTGACCATGCAAAAAAGGAAGTTCTACTTATATTTTTATTCTGTTTAAAGATATAATGTTTTCTCCCTTAAAATATTTTACTTTTATATAATATGAAATAGATCTACACAGGCAGACAACACTGCTGGCTAAAAAGGAATGACATTTTTAACTATATAAGTGCTGTGAATTGTTCTACTAGACTCCAGCCTCTAACTAGTAAATAATGAAACAGTACATTAGAAAGGCAACAGTAAAATACACTCAAGTGTAAGCTCTAAACCAGAATGTACCAAAAAAGGAAAGCAGAAGAAATAATTAAAACAGTCTAAACTTTGCTTTTCCCTACTGAACATCTTTCCCAGTTCTCTAAGTACTCTTATTAACCTTAATTCTTTAAGCACAAGAAATTCCTTACTGTATCTGATACCTTAGATACAGAAACAAATGCTTCTATTTTTCACATGGAACTCAAAGACAGAGCATGATTAGTATCTTCTTACATAATTACACATAGGATGACAACAAACTTGCACCTGACTGTACAATTTAGAAACACAAGCTTAGAAAAAGAATACAATGTTCTTCTAAAAATCGTAATGTTCAGCTGATTAAAATATAACCTTTTCACACAGTTTTAGTATTCACACACTGCTGGTGGTCAATTAACAAAACTGTTTACATCAGTTGCAACACATGCTACAGATTTTTTTTATGTAAAGTAAGTGTTTCTCACTTGAGTGCCTGGTTCGAATTCAGGATGTGTGAATGGTCCAGATCGCTCGAGGAACTTCTTTACATGGTTCCAGCGACCTTCCCAGTCTCCAGTGACCCCACACCCACCATCAACAGCCATTCTGCACAGAACACAGTAAATTCAGCTGCAAAACCATACAGAAAAAGCCACACCTCTAAAATATTTTTTCTTTATATTTATATATATATATATCTTAAAAGCACCTAAATGATTGACCATTCATGCAAATGAACCTGCATATTCCTTATGCATGTAAGCTATGTGCATGAACATTTGCATGAGTGGGTTTTATTTGTGGAACTAGAAGCAAATATGCATAGAGGGGGAAAACCTCGAGCATTTCAGTAAATCCCACTAATATAGCTGTTACTAGTAAAAGTTGACCTGAAGTGAAAAAAAAGAGTCTAGCCCTTTGGCTTTTATTTTCCTCATATTTAAAGAGGACACAGAAAAAGAAGTTGTCCCATTAGAATTTGGAGGGTGATTTTCTTTTTTTCCATTAAAGCCCTCTATCCTCTTTTTGCCAGACTTTTTAAAGTTCATAAATCATATTGAGAATTATCACTTTGTAACTGCAATCGAGAGGCACTGCAGAAATAACAGCAAGATGCTTCAACACAGCTTCTCAATCTTCACAGTAGTTTATTAAAAAACTGTGTTAAAAATAGGAATTTTGAATGCTCTTCACCCTCAACTGGTCCTACAGAATTTAGAACACCCCTGGTTTTCAGTCACTGTCTCATCCTGTCAGCACTAGCATTTGCACTTGAAAAAAAAAAAAAAAAGGAATGTTTGCTGCTATTTTATTTTAAATCAGAGAGAGAATTTATATCAAATACTCCCCACCTTTTATTCCACCTTTTCAGGTCACTTTTAGTAGTAGATAACTATAAATTTTTAAGAGATTTACTGGAATAGTTCAAAATCAGCTCTCTTAGGTAATTCTTTAAGGTAAGATCACTAACTACACAGAACAGGCCCTTTCTTAGCAGTACACTTCCTTTTTTAAAGAGGAGCTCCACTCAATACATGCAAAGAATTGTTCTATGCTAATAGAAAACTAAGTCCATTATAAAAGAGCTTTGCCAATCCTGAGCGTGAAAGGTTGTGTCATCATTGATAAGGAGTGTTACTTGCTTCCTCCTATGAAGTAATATGAAGAAGGCTTGTTTTGGGTATTTCTGGTGACTCATCTCAGAGTAAAAGGAAAATATAGTGAAAACATGTAAGACAGTAAATGTCTTCATCCTCACAGAATTCATGATGGACAACACAGTACATCTGCAGTAACGTTAGCTTAGGGGCAATTAATTCTGCAGCTTTTCAGTAACAGAGGAAAACCTCATGAAACTGCCAGAAAAAATACATCATCACTTGTATTTTGGTTGCAGACCGAACTCATTCCTGGTTAACTATTTACTTTAGGTAAATTAACTTACTGTATTAGCAGTTAAATAAGAGCTACAAAATTTATTTGCATTCATAAGGGTCTTTTGATTGCTGACTTGCCTTTTTGTATCTCCTCCCATTTTCATAATTGACATCAAAAAATTAAGGTGTGAATAAATACAACACCCCATCCACTGAACCCTGGGCTCATCTGTTGCAGACCAGTGTTCAGGATGTATATTAAGCAGTGACTTAAGCAAATAAAGTGGGTCAATATCACAACAATTGTTTCAAAATTTTAACTTTTCTAGAAATAAGTTCAGAAGCTACACTTGGTAACAGTAAGAGCAACTATTTTTTTTAACCCTGACAATCAGCCATTAAGCAGCAGTGCTCCTTTACTGTTTAGGTGTGTATTTTCTTTTATAAGTGACAAACAGTTTAGTTTGGTTTATACAGGTTTGGACATTGTGGAGATCTGAAAAAAACGCCAGTAACTCAACCTGAGATTTTACGTTTAACTCTAGAACCAGTTTTAATGTGTTTATTTTTGTGGTGTTGTTACAGCATTACCAGATACTTGTATTATGGAGAGTTTAACAAAATTGTTATTTATTTCATCACATTAATTTTACATTTGGTTTAAAAGATCACAGCACCACAGTCCTTGTGTTGCTTTAGGCCCAGACTTTTCCCTGCCACCTTCACATCTCCAAAGCTCCATGCTTTTGAGGGACTTGGCATGCATCCCCCCAAACCAACATGCCCAGGGATTTTTATGACCCTCACCCCACCACACACATGCACTGCCTGCGAGTCCACTACTCAGACCGACAGGTCTGTTTTGGGATCTTTGGGAAGAGGGCCACAAGCAGATGGAGGGGAATAGTTAAGGGATGGAAGCAGATAAGATTAAAGATTTTGGAACATTAGTTTTCAAGGCCATTAAGACAGATGCATAGAATTTAGCGTTTTAATAAGCAGAGGCAACTCTTCCGCAGCCTGAATTTTTAATTTTCAGCCAATTTTTTAGTCACCTGCTTCTAGCCTAGAGGCCTTCCCCAGGTCCCTGACCAGCAATGCAGCTTTTTCCATTCCTGTCACAAAGCTCTCCAGCACACCAGCCTTTACTCATGCCAAGCTCCAAGCCCGCAACTCCCATTCCCACTCCGGGTGAGCCCCTTGGTCCTCTCCCCAAGAGATTCCTCTTCCCCAGTCCTTGCTGTTCAAACACCCTTTCGCGTTCCCCTTCCTCACACTAAACCACCTAACACTTTTCCTGGGCTCCCTCCTCGAGCCCTGGACTGTGCCACCCCCTCTCCACTCAGCCCACCGGGCCTTGGGCCGCTCATGCACGGTCGCCTCTACCAGCGCCTCTCCAGCGGACCTCGCAACCCTGAACTAACCCGCAGCCTCCTCCCAGCCCAAACCTCTTCTGCGGGGCTGCGGCTCGCCCTGACCTACCAGCCGCCCCTCAGCAAGCACTGCCTGCCCCTGCCCCGGGCCAGGGGCCCGCTCGCCCGCAGCCCCGCACTAACCCATCCGCCAGCAGCTCCTCTAGCCTCCTTCTTTTCTTCTCCCTAAAAGAGAGAGAATAAAAGAAGGGTCAGTATCGCGCTACAGAGACCGGGGAGGAGGGAGAGGGGACCCCGGGGCCCACCCATCCCCGGGAAGCAGGGGAAGGGGCAGCCGAGCACACACATACAGGGTACTTACGGTTCCTCACCATCCGCCATATTTCCCTCTGCTTCCCACAGTGCCCCACGGCACCTCTATGGGCGGTGCTTTGCCAGGGCGCCGCCACTGCTGCGGGCCCACGAGCTCCGCGAGGAGAAGATAGAGCCTCAGCCGGGCGGGTCGTGGGTGCCCTGACCTCCATGGCAATAGGGCGGGCATTGCCCTCTGGACCCCCACCGCACTCCCCGGGCCTGGCAGCCACAGCCGCCTTCCCGCCCGGACCGGGCTGCGGAGGAAAAGCCCGGGCTGCGGAGGAAAAGCCCGGGCTGGAGCGTCCTCATAGAATCCCAAGAGGTGTCGAGACCTGGAGAGGCCTGCTCCGCCCTTCCTCCCTCCCTCGTCCCGAAGCGCCAGACCTCAGGCAGCCGAGGGCTCTCCCGGCGCCCATCTCCCTGGTCCTTCCCAGGAGCCTGCGATGGCATCCTCAGGGACAAAGCATGTGGTGATCGCGGTGCTGTTAAAGTCTTCGGGATGAATAGAGGCAAAAGGTGGAGGTAGGATTAGCCTCAGACCAGTTGTTGTCTGCGAGCCAGGGAGCCTCGTCCACCTGAGCTGTTTTCATGGAATCATAGAATGGTTTGGGCTGGAAGAGACTTTTAAATGTCATTTAACCCAACCCCCTTGCAGTGGGGGTATTGTGATCACACTTGGCTTGCTGGTGGCCTTCATTTTGAGTGCTATAGAATCACAGAATGATAGGGGTTTGAAGGAACCTCGAGATCATCTAATTCATCGCCCCTGCTAATGCAGGTACGCCTAGATCCAGTTGCACAGGAACATGTCCAGGCAGGTTTTGAAAGTCTCCAGAGGAGTTACTCCTCCCCGGGTGCAGGGTTCTACACTTGCCCTTGTCGAACTTAATGAGGTTCACTTCTGCCCAACTCCCCAGCCTGTCCAGGTCTGGATGAATGGCAGCACAGGCTTCTGGTGCGTCAGCCACTACTCCCAGCTTGGCTGTAATGAGCAAACTTGCTGAGAGTAGGACATTGTTGCTTGGCACATTGGTGCAGCAGGCCTGGGGTGCTGTGTGATGCATGCACTTGATCTGCAGGGAATGAAGTACAAAAATACAGAGCAACAGCGATTCTCATGAGGACTGCTGGGGTTTGAACTACACTGGCTGCTGGTGCCAGCCATCTGCTCTGAGGCTGGAGGGCTTGGGGCACAGTCACTCCAATAGCAGAGCCACCCTGCGATGGGCTGATACTCCCGTGGCGCCTCTGCCTGAGACAGACACTTCCCTCTACACCTGAACCTCGACTCCCAGTTTCAGGGAGGGCACAAACTAGCTTCTTCGTGTCGATATTCAATGTCCTCCACCTTGTGCCGAAGAAACAATGAATATACTGAGGGCAGCAGCGCGACGCCTCTGGCAGCGGCCCTGCCCGGGCATGGTAAAGGGCGGCGCGGTGTCACACGCCTGTCATTTGCGCTGTCGCCCGTTTCTCCCTGGTTTCAGCAGCAGAGAAGCGGCAGGGGTCGGGCGGCGGCGGGGCCGGTCCCGCGGAGCCGGGCCGGGAGCCGCCCCGGGGCGGTGCCGCGGAGCTCTTAGGCCTGCGCGGCGGCAGGGCGCTGGTGGTAATCATGGAGGTGCAGCTGGCGCCGCTGCGGGCCTGGGATGATTTCTTCCCCGGTTCGGATCGCTTCGCCCGGCCGGATTTCAAAGACATCTCGAAATGGAACAACCGGGTGGTCAGCAACCTGCTCTACTACCAGACCAACTACTTGATAGTGGCCGCCGCCGTTGTCTCCATCGTGGGGTCAGTGCATCGGCCTCGCTTGCCCTCCGGCAGCGGCGGCCGGGGAGGGGCCTGCGGGGAGCGGCGGGCTCCGGGACTGGAGGAGGGGTGGACTGTTGGGTGGCCCCGTTCCCCGTCCGGGGAATGCTGCGTCTCGCCCGGTGCCGCGGGAACGGCTTCGGCCTGGCCCCGTGCGCTGCACTGCCCGGGGGTATGTCGGGGCTGTAGGGAAACTGCTTTCCTTCCTCTGTCTATTCCTGAAACCTCTGATTTAGCTGGTGTCGCATAAGAAATGATGGCTTGGTTAGAACCTGCCCTGTGGAGGGAGGTTGTTAGCATAGAAGTGGTGTTTAAAAATTATCTATTTATTGGTGGGGATCTAACAGATTTGAGGACTCCTTATCTTCCCCCTACCACGCTCATCAAGCCCCTTTGCCAAGGAAGAAGGCTTCAGTCACCCAGTTTGTCACCGTGTGCCTGGCAGAAGGCAGTAGTGGATTTGTGTTGGGATGTCCCTGCTCTGAAACGCTGAGCTGTATCCTATGCAGCCATACGCACTTCCTCGCTAAATCTATCCAATGTGACTGCTCAAGCTGAGAAAAGCTTCGCGGTGAATTTAAAAAAGGAGCAGATTCTGCTGTTACAGTCCCAAGCTTACATCCAGAGGACAGAGCAAGCCTTTATTATTTCTGAGATAGCTCATACTGAAAAGCCTTTAATGTGAAATAAATAGGGCACCTAGTCATTTCATTTTGGTGGACAGGATTGAGAGCTTTGAGGCAGTGCCATCTAATATGATCATCTATCAGGCCCAACTTTCCTGAACAGAATTGTGAAATAACCTTATAATCATCTTATGAATCAAAGCCTATGCAGCATTTCTACAAGTATTGCTCTAGAGTCTTGGGTCAGAATGCTTTTGAGGAAGACATGCAGCAGAGGCTGAAGATTGAGCTTTTTAATACAGAAACTGGAATACTCCACTATTCACAACAAACAATGCACAAATTGAAATGCTTAAATTGGAGAACTGCCCAGCCCCTAGGCCAGAATAATTTTGACTGAAGAGCATCTTATCTTGTATGTTGCAGAAGCTGAAAATTATTCCCCTAAATCCATTATTTATTTAGTTACTTAGTTAAGCAGTCTGCATCATCTAAGAGCTTCTGAAGCTGTCGAGCCAGCAACTAAGTTGGTGAAGATTCTCTGGGCTGCAGGGAGCTTTGGCTTTTGCTCTGCAAAAGGAGGGACTGAGAGCCCTACTTTCACTTCTTGATGCAAAAGTTTGGCACAGCAGTGTAGGCTTTCTTCTTAATTTTGGTAGGGATAAGATGAGACTTCCATGGTCTTGCTGGTCTTGGCCTAAACTTCAGTGCTCATTTGCCTTTGTTTAGCAGTGTGATGCTGTAGCCAGCTCTCAAGAAGTAGGTAAATTGCAGGAAGTCAAAACAGCTCTTCTCCCCAAGAAGGTGAGGGGAAAACTGAACAGTTATGATATCTCTGGCTGAAAAACTGGAATGGTAGCAGCTTTTACTCAGACTTCTAAATTTCTCCTTTTGAGCTCTGATCTTTTTTCTTCAGATCAAGTGTGTTATATCTCCCACTCATTCCTCACTATTTCATTTGGGTGGAGAAGAAGAAGAGAGCCACAGGATATGGAGATTAACATCAAAGCTGCAATTCTAGTATCTGAAATATTGAGTGGTCACCCTTTGAATTGAGAATTTTGGAATGAGGAACACCTGGAATTAGGATCTCAATCTCAAATTATTTTTTATTGCATGTCTTAGAGCCTTTGGAGTATGATGAATCTGATTCTTCTAACACTGAAGTAAAAAAGGATAAGAAAGGAACTCGAAGGAAACAGGATAACACTTCAACAGAGAAGCTATCCATTTATTTTATTAAAAATACTTTTTGCTTGGCCAGACTGTGGCTTGGGAGAAAGGTAAAGAAAGTTCTCCTGATAAATTTAACTTGATGACTATGTTGCTTCCTTGCACTTTGTTCTGTGATGGGCAGGAATGGCCAAGTGATAAATGATGAATCATAGCTTTGTAGGAACTCCAGGGCTTTATGCAGGCCTAAGGGCAGAATTACTGAAGCTGCTAGTGTAGTGGTCTTCCTGTGATCAAAATTACTTTAGCCCATGACCAGCTTTACCTATTTTCAAACCATCTAATTATAGATAGACAGACCTGGAACACAGAGGTGGTGTTTTTCAGCTATAGTAACACTTGGTATGGTGATGCTGAGCTGATACAGAAATTGTAGCCTGGAGCTTCCTTGATATGGGAATTACAGTTCTCATTGCCACAGCTTCAATTTGTTGTCTCTTGCACATCAAAGTTGACCTCTTTAGCCTCTTACGATCTCTCTACAAAGCATGGAATAACCTTAACATGAGTGTACTGGAACTGTAGTAGTCTCAACTGCATCATTTCTCTTCCTTTCTCCCTCCATTTGCCTTGTCTAACAGCTATTGTTACATGTAAATGATCTCTGCTTGGCAGCCATGTAGATTTTACTTTCAGCTTATGGGAGGTATAAGCAGGAAATAAACTGGTGAACAACAGACCAACACTACTGAATTAGTGCCACTCTACTAATACAGGCTGGTATCAGCAGCCCTGTCTCCTCCACCCTCCACACCCTGCACATTCCTTTAAGAGTGAATCTGGGCAAATATGCTCTCCCTTCCCCCTACAACTCTGTTGCAGTAGACTGCCGGTACAAATCCAGATCTTTACTAAATCAAATTGTGCCCTTTCCCTGTTGTATAAAAATTGAGCTGCCCGTTCTTACCCTGAGCCAGGGCCCTGTCACTGTGAGAGCTCTACAAATAGTGATTAACATCAGTGCCTCCCACAGCATCTTACAACTCCCCTCAAACAATGTTTGGTTAATAAGTGGAATTTCGCTGTGCTTTCACCTCCTCCAACAAGGCTTCACTGTCTTGCAGTTCAAACTTAACTACTTGATTTGATGTAATTTCTTCCAGGCTTTTGTTGCCATGTACTTGCTAAAAATTAGTTTCTAAATCTGACAGTAATGAAAGGTGTGTTGGATTTCAGCATGATGCATCTTCACTCTTTCCTGGAACAATATTTTCACTGCAACCTGAGATTCAATGTCTTTTTCTTTTGCTAATTCTTCTATAAAATACCTACTGTCCATATGTACAGCCTCTGGCAGTTTACAGACCACTACCTTAGCTGACATGCTTCTAGTGATTCCCTTGCTGAAATGAAAACTCCAAAGCAGTAAAGTGCTTCATTTCTCTAATGCCTGATTAAAGATTAAGCAAGCAAAACACATTACTTTAAAGCATATGTAACATAATAATATCAGTACACAAGTTCTTAAAGGTCTGGCAGTTCTGCAGAAAGGAATCTGCCTCCTGTTCTGAGAGCAATGTAAGTGAGGAAGCATTACTGAATCTCCTGGGACAACAAGCCATGTATAGTTTCATGTGCCACCTCTAGTTACAGCTAGAGACATGGGGAGAGAGAGGGCAGAATTTTAAAGATACTTAAATTAATACAAAAGTCTAAGGAAACATTTAAATGTTCGAACCTGCCCACTGCTTGTAACATGATGGAGCAAAAGGCCTTCTGAAAGGGTCTTTTCATGCTTATTTGATGTAGTGGCCTAACTGAGCTGCTCTAAGTAAAAAGATGTTCTGGATGACTGCAAATATCCTGCTCAGTGCCTTGTTTCAGATTTGCCTGGTCACATGCCAAAGAAACAGATGTGACAGCAACTGTTGAATAATCACCCTGAGATAGGCATCTAAAATGTAGATGATTCAAGGATGGAGCTAGTTTGCTTTTGCTTTTCCTGTGGCCTGTCCTAATTCTGGGTTTATACTGCTGGAGGCTTCTTGTCTTGCACAAAGGATGCGTCTTGCTTGGCTCTTTTTTTTCCCCAACACTGTGTGTATCCTCCAAGTAACTGCTCACCTCTCTTGCTGCAAGTTTGTGCACAAGTGTGCAGATGTGAAATAACATGACAGGAAGAGGCAATGTGGTAAGTCACTGAAAGCAGAGCTCTTTGGGCTTTCCTGCCCCTAGATGGGAAATCTAACCTGTCTCCTGTTGCATGTAGGGATGAGCCTAGAAACATGAACCCAGTAAGAACAAAGTATCTCATCGTAATGTGGTTTAGCTGGTGGGAGGTAGATGCCAGTACTTCTTCCTGCACAACCTCCCCCACCAGATGCAAGCAACTCTGCTGTCTGTTGATACTTCTTACACAAAGTGTCCCACGGTGCTACTTGGCAGAGGACACTGCCTGTGTCCTTGCAGCCAAGCAGGTTGTTTCTTCTATTTTCCCATCTGTTTACTTTCTGTCAAACCAGATGCCAAAGGTAACTTGGTCTCTGAGGGGCAGCAAGAGCACAATTGGAAGCTGTCTTGCAACGCTGCTGACAGGTGACAGGTTTTCTTGCCACTTTGTCTCAGCTGTACCGGAGGTCATGGTATCCTAACAGGGTTGTACCATGTCTACTACAGAGAGCAGTACAGCAAATCATCCAGCTAGGGTGCTGAGCTCTGGGCTGCTAGCCTCAAATTCTGCTTAGTCCTGCAATGCTGGCTCTTTTCACTGTTGTGAAAGTTAGTGGCTTTCTTCTCCAACCCCAAAAGAGCTTCTCTTCCTCTAAGTCATCTGAGCAGTGTAAACTCAAAATACCAGACCTTTGCCATGCTAATAGTTTTGTGCATTACATTTTTAGGTATCTGAGAGGTCTCATAAATACCTGCTAAAGGGAATTATATTTAGAAGGTATCTTGTAGCACGCTTAATAGTTGGTCACTTACCTTGTCTCTGCAGCTTTGAAAGACTTCCAGCCTTCTTGCCTGAGCATGTTTGGCATAATATGTTCTGATATCTATAAATAAGCCAATGTTGGTGGTTCAACTGTAAGGTGGCTTCTAGGGCTGTTACACAGCTCTCTTTTCCCCAGATAATGGTGTTCCAAAACAACTTGTCCATATTTTTTCCTTTTCCGTCTCTAGCTATTGTGTTATTGAGAGCAGCATGCCAGCAGATCTGAGTGAAACTGGATAATGGAGGCCTGCCTTCCTGAGAAATGCCATTGCTGGAGAAGAGGATTCTATATACATATTTCTAGGAGAATCTCAGTGCTATGAATTACACTGTGGGCGACTCAAGCAATAAAGGGGAGCTTGGCATGTGACACCCTATCCAGTACTGTAATCAACAGTATTGAAGTCCATGGGCACATGGCTAATAATTTGAATACCAGTTTTCAGTGGCAACTGCTGTCCCCATCTGTTTTCATGTGCCTCTGAATGACTTCATTTGATACTTAGGTTCACTGTTTCCTTGTACGCATTGGAATGCAGCCCACTTCAGAAAACATGTAATTCAAATGACTTTCCCCAGGAAAGTGGGATCTTTTGACTGCATTCTTTTTTTTTTTTTTTCTTCAGTCAGTTAAACAGAACCTGGGTAATAACAGAATGAAGCAGAGAACAGAGAAGTCTTTGGTCTCTTCCCTATAAATAGAGAGGTATTACTCCTCACCACCAGTTTCTGAAGTTGTAACGAGAGTAGAGGGAAGGACAGGGAAGATAAAGCTCTGAGAGTAATTAAAAGACATGGAAAATGTAGAGTGGAGCTCTGCCTATTACTTTGCTGTCTCCAGGATAATCTTTTTCTGTAGTTCTTTGGGAAGAAGAAATTGGTTGCTGTCAGCTGTGTGAGTAAGTTTGGCCATTTCTGCCCCAAGCTAGCTGTGATGTGGAGCTGATTTCTACTTTAATCAGCTATGTCTAGTAGTATGTATAGAAGCCAGGCACTACTGTGGTCCAGTCTTGAGTCACCCTCCTCCTGCTGCAAAGCAGCGCAAATGAAACTGATTTCTTTCCAGAGGAATGCTGTTCACTTTTTCCAGCCTGGAAACTTATTAAGATTGACAATTCAGTGCTAAAAATAATCTGGCTGGCTGCAGGGAGTGACTCAGATGCAACAGGCGAGTCTGCCCTATCACCCCTTCCAAAACGGCCTGGTAGCTTTTCAGTATGAGTAGCAGGAGCAGGTGGGGAACGAGTCTTAATTTTAATCTCTTTCCATCCAGTTGTCCTGTCTCCTGTTGGCACAACTAAAGAATCAAGAGCCAGACTCTGCTCTGAAATAATTCTTGGGGGTTTTGCCTTCTTTAGGAAAATGCTCTCTGGCACTGCAGGTAGAGTGTTGGCATACCAGTTCAAGAGATTTATTCTGCCTGTGCCGGATATGAAGCACAGACCACAAACCATAGCATCCTCCTCAGCAGTGGGGTGGAGTGATGAGTCATTTTGCCTGTTAGCTTTGGAACAGTAAGACTGACTGCAAAGTCTTCAAGAGGAAATCTTGACTGTGTCTGGTTTTATCAGGGCTGTGTTAGCCTGCTGTTGTAACAGCTTGGAGCCTTCAACTGCTGTGTAATTAGATCGGTGCACATACAAGCAAGTAAATCAGAATGCACGTGAAATCACATAAGTTATTACTATGGAAGTGAAATATAATAGAGCCTGGAGTTTATGCAAGTATAGAAATGAGCTCTGGATACTTGGGGAAAGTTTGAGCAGGTGATGTTCTTGCTCTGGTCCAGAAAAGGGACTTGCTGTTTATAGTCCAAAGCTGATTCACTTGGTGGCTTGGTTTGCTTGGTAACTCTGATAACAATAATAGAACACAAACCTCATCAGTGACTCTCTTGCCAGGCCTGGCTCTTCTTCCTTCAAGACCTTTGTCCTATGCTCCAGTTCCTTCTGACTCTGAGGCATGCTTGCTTGCAAATAGGCTTCCAACTGTTGTGCTGGTGATGGAAAGCTCCTTCTGTGGGTTCACAAAATTATTTTGTGTGCATATAAGCCAATGAGAAAGTTTATTCAGAAATACAAAACAGTGCTGTAACTTCCTTTACTCAACATTCTCCTATCTTCCCAATTTGCTATTGAAAAGTTAGTTCATCTGAGGCCTAGGCTGAGCCTGGCTTTGGTCATGAGTAGGGCAACTGACCATTGGCTCCATCTGCTGTCAGGATTGCACAGGCAGGAAGGTGCTGGTGGTAAGCACCTCTATTGATGAGGTGCTGCAGAAACTCATTATCCTGAGCTATGCTCATGAAGGGAACATAAAGACTATCTAAATTCACTGGTAAGGGTTGCTCATTCAGTTACACTTGTTGCTTTATTTAGCTTCTGCCTAAAAATCAGAGATTGATAAAGGTGTTAACAGCAACAACTGACTTCTTAATGTGTTATGTCCCTAGTAACAGGTTATCAGTGAGCTATATGTTTGCTCTATGGACACATGTTGTAAAGACTCTGAAAGAGAACACTTTTTTTTTTTTCTCTCTCTCTCTCTAGATTTCTGAGTCCTTTGAACATGATTATTGGTGGTACTGTGGTGGTGCTGGTGTTCATGGGGTTTGTGTGGGTATCACACAACAGGGATATACTCCGCAGGATGAAGAAGCAGTACCCAACCACGTTCGTAGTGGTCATCATGTTGTCTAGCTACTTCTTGATCTACTATCTGGGAGATGTCATGGTGTTCATGTTTGGGATCACACTTCCTCTCCTCTGTAAGTATTTTTCCTCTTCTTTGGGGGGCTAAGGGCACATGACTTGAGCTTTCCCAAGTAAGTCTGCATTGGCTGTTGTGTTTACTGCCTCTATTTAAATGATCCCAAACCAAAATTGCAGGGGAGGAGACACGAAACAGCACAAGCCATCTCTCATGCTATTGTTAAATGGGTACCTGTGGTTACTTAAGCAGTCATTGAGACTTCATCTTCTTCCAGTGATGTCATGGCATTGGAGTGTCTTAAGGTGAGCACTGCAATGACTGTGTGCTTCTTGGGCATTAACAATTTACAAATGTGTTTCTGTCCTGCAGTGATGTTTGTCCATGCTTCCCTGAGGCTCCGGAACATAAAAAACAAGCTGGAGAACAAGATGGAAGGAATAGGCCTGAAGAAGACCCCAATGGGCATCATACTGGATGCTCTAGAACAGCAAGAGGATAGTATCAACAAACTGGCTGACTACATATCCAAAGTGAAGGAGTAAGCAGCTGCAACATGGTATTTTTAGCAGTTGCAGGAGTGTAGTTGCTATTTACTATTGTTCAAGCTTGCTTTCAGTTTGTGTACAAACCAGGAAATGCACGTGGTACAGATTAATAGTTGCAGAATACAGGTATTCCAGGGTCTTCAGGGCTCCTCTAAGAACATAAGAGCAGCAACATTTTTTTCTATTGTATAGCAAAATGTTCTGGTGTTTACACAAATACATACTAACTTAAACGTGTTTGCTTGTCTCTTCTTCTGGGGAGAGGTAGAGGAGAAAGAGATGGAAACCTATGGAATGCGGTCTCTCAAACTGTCTTGTAGCAAATTTGTCTGATAAAAGTAACACCCCGTTCATCTCACTTCTACAAGATGGCAGTTCAGCCAGTTTATGCTGGGTAGCATCTTCAGGATGGCAATGATCAGGGTGAGCTGGAATGTATGAAAAGTCTTTTGCATCCTCCAAGTCCTTCACTTGAGTGGTCCACTTTAAGACCACGTTCCTAGCTTAACTAGCAAGCAGTAGAACTGTGCAAATGCTTGTGATGAATATGGGTTCCTGTCCTCACCTCACATTCCTCCTTTAGCAGCTGGGAAACAGTCTAAATAGGTCTAAGCATGCAAAATATACATGGCACTGTGCTGCTGTCAGTTCCAGTAAAATGCACCTTTGATCTCTCCAAAATCTTGATCTATAGAAACTGCTCTTCCCTGCAGGAGAGCCAGACTCCCTTGCAGGTCAGCTAAACTATGGCAAATTGTGGGGAAAAAAAGAATGTTTGCAGATAGATATCTATCTCATCCAACCTATTTCTACCCTATTGATGTATTTTTAATCCTGCTACTTTAGGACTTACCTTGTTCTGCTTTAGTCTGTATAAGCTGTTTGTAGATGGAGGTATATGTGTGTTCTCAAGCGTGGGTCACCTTTTTCTTTCTTAAGCAGAATACAAAGCTATAAGTAAAACATGCATCTCACTGACTATGTGCTTCTGACACTCTTCAAAGGAATAAACTGGATTTCAGGTTTACAAGTAAAAGCAATAAATGTCAAGACACAGTTTTTGAAAACCCATTCTAAATTCATGAAGCTATTTGCCTGTCACAGCACCTGGAAGTGGTGTGGGGGATTTTTATATACATATATTTTAACTTAACTGCCACCTCTGATAGAATTATCTTGATGCTAGGAGCTTACAAACACTAGGGTGGGGAAAGTTGTCCAGGTGACACTCCATTGCAAATATTCTTGCATTTCTCTTTTCTAACGGAGTAATTAAACTTACAAAAAAGCAAAGATCCTTCAAGTTGAAGCTTTTATGTAACTTACCATGCTGTTTTCATAGTGAACTGTGTAGAAATCTGACAATGTCATTCCATCTAAGTGTTGAAGTGATCAGTATTTATTGAGGATGTCTGTATATTCCAGCTGAAGAGTCAATGGCTTGTTCCTCACTTGTAGCACATGGTCTTTGTTTCTTCCCTTCGAGAACATAGTAAC
Source organism: Indicator indicator (assembly GCF_027791375.1). Taxonomy (NCBI): domain Eukaryota; kingdom Metazoa; phylum Chordata; class Aves; order Piciformes; family Indicatoridae; genus Indicator; species Indicator indicator. The sequence goes on along the minus strand of NC_072024.1, from coordinate 6,240,779 downwards.
CTAAGATTTCATCTTGACTGTAGAATTTTAAAGAGCTACACAATTATGAAGGAAAATAAATTCTAATGGTGATCACAGAGTGCATTTATTTCAGATTTGGAACAGTGGTTGGGAATTTCAGCTTGTCTCTCGGTGGTTGGTGGAAATCGCTGGGAGGTGGTGGGAGATCTGCTGTCATCCTGCAGCTTGTGCCACAAGCCCGTGCTTGTGGTTAAGCTGCTGGCTTTGAATTCTCTGTATCTGTATTAACTTCATTCAGGCATGAGTGACCTCTGAGCAGCAGGAATGTTATGGCCTTCCTCTTATATCCTCACAAAGGCTTCTGTGGAGTACTTAAAGTGTTTGTTCATGGTGATTCAGTCTCTTATATAACTCTGCTTTACTTAACTGGGATTTTACATTTCTTTTAGTTGCCTGAGAGGGATTTTTACTTCTAGGATTACTGAACAGTATGAGGAAGCCAGCTCTGCTGCAGTCAAAGTAATAGTATGATCTCTGTATCTGACTGCTTCCTTCCTGTGATCACTCAAAAGGCTGCTCAGTGGGAGAGCATGGTAATAGATGTCAGCTGCTTTTGGGTGTGGCAGTCATTTGCACCTGGCACCTTGATTGTTAACCACTATATTTTCTTTTCTTCTGTAACTTTCTGTCTTAACTGCTCTCGTCTCAGTTGCACTAGCCTGGCCTTAAAGCCAGCACAGAGAGCAATATGCTCCAAGAGCTTTCTGGGGGAGCTGATTTTTGCACTTGTCACCTGCTGCCATGCTTCATGCATGAAGGCTTGGATAAAAGGACAGAGAAAGTACAGACACTTTCCTTCTTTTCTCCTTTACAAGAAGATAGGACTGTATGAAACAGGTGCAGTGAAAGTGCTACTTCCTTTTTTATATCTCTGTCCTGCAGAAATGGCTTTCCCTTCCCCCTTATGTGATGCCTAAAAAAACTACTTGCCATGTCTTAGACACTAATCAACCCGGTTTCCCAGGGCTGCAACACTGCTCTTGCAGAGAGTAGCAGAGCTAAGAGAGAGCTTTGCAATTTTGGAAGATGGAGAGTTGAAAGATACCAAGGGACAGACAAAGAGAGGACAAGAATAAATGAAAATTTGAAGTAACAATAGTAGAGATTATCTTGAATTCAAAGAGGTCCTGGACACAGCTGATATTGCAGGCCTTTTGTAATAAATGGAGGAAGGGGAAGCAGGGTGGGACTGGGATTTAGCTGCTTGGGAAGGGTTGCTGAGAGTTAGAAACAAGAAGAAACTCACCTGAAGGAAACCCTGCTAGGATCTTCAAAGATGTGCCCTTTGAGCAAGTGTAGCATCCACAGGAAGGCAGAGGAGCTGCATGTTAGCTTTGTTCTTTCCATATGCCTTATAGCTTTAAACAAAAATAACTCCAAACAACTGGTCTCTCATGGATGTGTTCCATAAGAGTGTGACTTACCTGTAGCTACTTCACAAAAAAGGCTTGCAGCAAAAAAAAAAAAAAAAAAAAAGTGATTAAAAAGGGGAGGAGAAAAAAATTTCACAGAAATATTAGGGAAACACTAAGTTGTATATAAGCAGGTTCAACCCTATCATATCCAGCCCTGCTAGAAATGAGATGTGCTATTCACACCTCATACTAGGAGGAATTATGAGTTTATTAAACCCCTGGCAACGACGGGGTAAGCCCCATCTACCTACCACAAGAGGAGCATGGATATAGACCTGAAAGGGCTTTTCAGTGCTCCAGAGTGGCTGTAGTTAAGGAACACATCATGGACAAAAGTGAATTATGGGCAATGAAGATTACAGCTCTCAAAGCAGAGCATGGCATCATCTTTTATATGCTGATCAAGTACAATACCAGCTGGACTGTTTTGAAATAGAAGTAGCTATAAACCATCAAGCTAAAGGATTTGAGGTACTCATTCTGTTCTGTGAGCTGCTTGGTAGCCATGGAAGTGCTGCACACATCTTACAGAGAGAGCTTTATTTCATTTCTCTTTCCTTAACCTAAAAAATGAAGCTGTATACATGGAAACCAAATACATGGACAAGAGAATAATAAAGGAGCATGTGTGTGAAAAGAAAGATAAGGTAAAGCACAGCATGTTCCTGCAGAATCTGGCAGCAGAAGGACAATGTGAAAGCAAAATAGTTTGCTGACAAACTAGAAAGACAAGGTTATTGATGCCTCTGAGAAAATACTCCCACAACAAACTGGAGCCTCAGATCCACTTGGCAGACAGATGGCACTGGGACTGTTTGATACCTGATGGAAATGCTTAGCACTGAGTTTTCCCATGCCAGCCGTTTTCACCACACTTACAAAAGTGTGTGCCTCAAGCTTTGTTCCCAAAGAGTTGTATGTACCACCTGGGTCCTGCAGAAAACATCTGCTGAATTAGTTGTAAGCAAAACTTAAACAGTCTTCATTCCAAGTTGTTGTCTTCAGGGCAGTCTGGTCTCTCACTCCAGCTGCTTTGGCAGTGGCACCTGGAAAAGGACAGTAAATATTAGGAGGAGGAAATGTCTTATTTCCCAAGCCAGTTTAATTTTGTATAAACCTTCAGAAACTGTAACAAGATCAAAAATACACCAGCTGGGTGATCCAAGGAGCTCTGGGTGGGAATTTTCTTGTCTGTAATTCCCCACTTGCTGTTTGTGATGCTTAATGCCCAATAAATCAGTTTGAAATGAGTCCCACCAAGGAGAGAAAAAACACCCAGCTCAGCTCAAGCAGCAAAACCCCAGTTTAGAGAGGAAGCTGAGGCAAATAAGGAGTGACCAAGATCACACAAGCAGGTGAGAATAAAACCCTGATGCCCGAAGTGCTCTGTGCCAGTGACAGAAGACCACCACCAAATGAAAAAGAACCCTCATGTGTCCTTTGCATGGGCTGGGGTAGCAATTGTTACCTGGGCCAATTAGGATGGATCATGAACTGAGCACCCCAAATCCTCCAGCCCTCGTTTATGAAAACCTCCCAAGAATTTTTGGGGAATGGCTGGGATTCACTATTGTTTCCTGGCACCTGGCAGCACACTTAAGGTGTCTTAAGTACTACTGTGTAAAGTGAGGGCTGTGCCTGGCACAAGCTCCCTCCATCTTCCTGACAAGAGGCAGCAGTGATGGACCAACCTGCCACCACAAGCAGCATCTTGGTGTGCACAGATAAATCGTGACCTTTGTGAGAGCAGGGCCTGTCATGTTAGACATTGCACTAAAATACAAAACACAGACTGAGGTCTAGAAAGGCCAGAAATGCCTTGAAGAGAGACCCTGACTACAGCCAAGTCAGACTGGCCAGCAGAACCCCACAGCTCCCAAATATAATTTGGGCACAGAATGGTCACATTAAACTTGGACCCAGGGTCAGAGGTCACCGCAGGACCTGCCCCTGCCAAAATTTCAGGATAACCTACTCTCTCTGGAATTAGTAAGGGAATAATTATTTCTGTGTAAGTATAAATGAAAGCAAAAATGTCCCCACTGTAAAAAAAGGTCAATAATAAAATAGGAATTATTAAATACTACTTGACCGTTATTAATTGCAAGGATTTTCTGCCCCCCTCCTCTAGCCTTAGCAACACAAACAGATGCATCAACACCACCAGCTACAAATAGAGCAGCCTGCTTTTAGTATTTCTGGAACATTGGTAAAATGCAAAAGAAATATAACATTTTAGGAAAGCAAAAGGTTAAATCTGGTGGCCAACATTGTGAGAAGGGGCTCATGAGTTTAGTAACCAAATAAGAGCATCACCAAGAGGCAGTTACTACCATCTGGGACTTCCCCTTCACATTAAGGATTTAAATTCACAGAATCACCACGGTTGGAAAAGACCTTCAAGATCAATGAGTCCAGCCAGGGCTACTACTACAGCATAGCTTCGAGCTTCAGTCAAAACAGACCAAAGGGAGGCAGTATCCCACCAGCACTGTACTGCAGATCCTTCTTGCTTCCCACAGCTTTCACCTGTAGGTACTTCTTGCTTCTCACAGCCTCAGCTTGGTGGGTTTGTGGCAGTGTTGAAGGAGTGGGGTTACTCTCCCCTGCCAGCCCAGGGGCTTAGCACCCACGGTGGAAGAAGACAGAAGCAGAGGAGTGTGGCCAACTGGAAACCCAGTTCCTCTGTGCAGTTCTTTAAGTGACCTTGGATGAGCTATTTTGCTGCCAGTGCTTCAGTCCATTCTCTACCAAATGGGTCAGGTGATTGTGCTGTCTTGTGTAAAGTGAGAGCTAAAGAAAATTATGGCTACTGAGAAGGGAAGCATGCCTTCTGTGGGAGACAGAGGACAGTCTAACGTGAAAAATGTCTGTTGCTCTCCTGAAACAACACCTTAAACCCCCAATTTTTCTGTCATAACTAATATGCTGTTCCTAGTGTGCTTACACTGATTTTTTTTGTTCTATTTGCCTCCTGAGTGAATTTCCTTTCTTCTACCTGCATGGATGCAGACAGGAATGGGTGCCTGCTGTCATTTCTCTGTGCAAGCCATGCCTTAGTGCTGCCAGGGCATACAACCACATGCATCCCAGGAATGGCAGTGTGATGCTACACCAGGTTCAGTTTGGGGCTCCTCACAACAAGGAGATCGAGGTGCTGGAACATGTCCAGAGAAGACCAACAAAGCTGGTGAAGGGTCTGGAGAACAGGGCTGGTGAGGAGCAGCTGAGGGAACTGGGGTGGTTTAGTCTGGAGAAGAGGAGGCTGAGGGATGAGCTCATTGCTGTATTGAGGTGGGTGCTGGTCTTTTCTCCCTATTATCAGGTGATATAACAGGATTAAATGGCCTGAAATTGCATGAGGGGAGGTTTAGGTTGGACATCAGGAAAAATTTCTTTGCTGCAGGAGTGGTCAGGCATTGGAACAAGCTGCCCATAGAAGTGTTGGAGTCCCTGTCCCTGGAAGTGTTCAAGAAACATGTGGACATGGCACTTGGGGACATGGTTTAATGGCCATGGTGGTGCTGGGTTGACAGCTGGACTTGATCTTGGAGGTATTTTCCCACCAAAACAATTGTATGATTCCATGCAATGTGATGACAACACACAATGTGCAGGTGCTTTTGCCAGCCCCACCAAGTGACACCAGAGCACGCCAGGGGCATGTGATTCCCTCCCAGCCCAGCCCCTGGCTAAGCACCTACCGGTTTGAGATAAGCGACATTACTCTGACGAATGTCGTTGAGCAGCTGATCTCTGGGGGTTATTTCCACCAGGGGAGGTGGCCTTCTCCTGGGAACTGGTTTAAGTGTTTTGATGACGTCTTTGAGGTTGGTTTTCTCAGTGGGTTCCACATACTCCGGCACAGGGGGTTTACGCTGAATCTTCTTCAGCTTAACCACTCTGAAGTTGACAGACTTCTCTCTGGATGGCTCCTCAGGGGCTGGCTGCCTCACGCTCTCCTGCCTTTTTCTCAGAGATGCAGCTGTGGGGACAGGTGGTTTCGGGGCTTGTGGGGGTTCATCCATCCTTGCATTGGGCAGTGGACCCCCCAGCATTTCCCACATCCCAGGAGGCAACCCAAGTCCGTTTTCCAGCATCGCTATCAACTCTCTCTGCTCTTTCATTTGCTGCTGCCTTTGCTCCTCCTGCCTCTTCTGCCTCTGCTTGTCCAGGTTTCTGCTGAGCAGGTTGGTCACCACCATCCTGGGCCCTGGCAGTTCGAAGTGATAGCCCATTTTGAGGAGGGTGGCGTTGGCTTTCAGCAGCCTGGCGATCTCCATCTCCGCTTGGTGGCCCAGCATGCTGCGCTGGTTGTGAAAGCGGAGCTCCGTCAGCGTCTCGTTGTACTGCAGGCACCTCATGATGGCAACGATCCCTTTGCCAGAGATGAAATTGGAGTCGATGTTGAGCGTGGTGATGCTCCGGTTCTCGCGCAGCATGTTGGCCAGCGCGAAGGCCACATTGTCGTCGGCCCCTACGTTGGCCAAGCTGAAGGTTTTGACATTCTTATTCTTTTTCATGGCGTTGACAAAGTCTATCAGCATTTCTTTGGGGACGTTCTCTATGTTGTTCAGGTTGAGCTCTTTCACATCTGGGTCGTTTTTTCGGACTTTCTCCAAATTCTCCTCTAAATTGGTTTGATTTCCTGAAGGTCTGGTGCTTAGCTTCATGAAGCTGGTATCCAGTGCCAACTTTTTGGGGATGTTTAATTTTGATATTTTCTTTTCGTTTGGTTTTTCTGCGGTTTCTGCTGATTCTGTATCTGGTTTCTTACTTATCTGATCACTTTGACCATTCTCATTGGTGTGAGTATCCTTTGTTTCTGATTCAGTCTCATCTTCCTCTTCATCCCCTTCCTCATTTTCATTGTCTTCCTGTTCTGCTTCTTCTTTCTCTTCCTCCTCATCTCTCTCCTTATCAACACCATCGTTCTTTGTCTTCTCAAATTGTGGTCTTGAGTCGGACAAGTACTCATTTTTGTAATGTCTCTCTTTTTCCTCTGGTGCCTTTCCACCAGCTGCCTCACCACTGCCATCAGCATTTCTTTCCATCTCCCCTGCAGCATTTCTCTGAGGAAGACAAAACCTCACAGTTGAAGTGATTGAACACAGCTTTGCCACATCAACTTTCTGCTCAAATAAACATGTAACAGCTGGATTTGGATATCTCTGCCCATACATCATTGAATAATCCTTTAAAGTGTCATCACCTGTAAGTCAGGGCTGTGCTGGCTTGCTTAGGAACATAGGAACAGTTGATCTTAAAGTGGTTACAAACCAGCTTCTCATCTTTGCCTATTAAATTAAATCCTGACAATTAAATCCTGTATGCATTTATTACTAGGTTAAGATGGTCCTTGAACTTTTCTGGGGGTTAAGTCTCTAATCCAAAGTCTCTTTATGGATTTTGTGTAACTGTTATCATTTCCTTGAGAAGACAGAATGTTTATTTCATATGCCACAAACCATTAGAGATCAGTCTTAACTGTTTGCTCAGCCCAAACAGGACACATAACTGTGAAATCATCCAGCAGGACATAATAAAGCTACTTGCTCTGGCACCTCTCAGAGCATCACAGCTTAAGCAGCACACCACTGAAGACAGAGGAAAATATTAGCTCATTTTTGAGTCCAGAGATAGGCAACTGGACTCTGCATGCAGCTCTTGTGAGGCAGTAGGGCTTCAACCATCAAAATAAAATTAGTTACAAACTTCCAACCTCTCTAGAGACTCTCCTAATTGCAATTCTTTTTTCAAGCACCTTTTGGTAGTGGATTCTCCATCACTGAGAAACACTAAAAAAGATCAACGTATTTTCCTAAAAGACATGCACTAGTTCAGGCAGGGCAATGCCATGGCTTTTGCATCACCAAAAGCTGGACAAAATGGTCACAAAACTACTTTCTGCCCTCAAGGCTGTGGTTCCTATCTGCTGTGACAGTAGAGAGGTTTAGTACAGGGAGCACTTGACCAGTTGTGAATGCAGCAGGCAGCTCTACACTCATATTCCAGATTTAACCTCAAAAGTGCCAAAAAACCTGGGAGTTTGAGGGTAACAGTGCTGCAGGAGGGGAAAAATCACAGATTTACTGCTCCCCACTGCCAAGGGCAGCTTATGTAGCCTGCTCTGGGAAGTCCATGATGTATGTGGTGTTGTGTATTAGCAACACCACTAGTGTTTAAGAAAAGATAAATGAGTATCAGTTGCTTCAACTTAAAGGTAAATGAATACCAGTTACTTCCACTTCACTTAGGTGGAGTAACATCACCAGACACTTCAATTTAACTTAGGTTAAAACACATGGATGTACTTTTGTCTAGCAAAGTTTCCATTTTATTAACCTATTTTTAAGTGTGGCCCTCATCCTGAAAAATGAGCATGGACCTTAGCTTTATTTCAGAGTTGTAGTAATAGTAGAATAAATTTATATTCTGTATTAAAAAGAGTTGGACCAGTTCCTGGAATTTGTGTACTTGGTCATTAGTGAATTTTTCACATTGTTAAAATACAGGATTTGAGGGTGTGTCCAGTATGACCTTAAATTGTGTTAATTAATTAGTTTAATAAATATGATTCCTAGGGAAAAATTAATATAGAATTGTTACATCCACCGAGTTCAACAAATTTCAGTCACATTCTCCAAACTGATTTTATAACAGTTTCTCACTCATTTGCTTTACTGAAACACTGTTAGGATTTTCTTACATGAAAAAAACTTAAGCAAATATTTCAGAAAAGCAATTTTTAAGAAATTACTAACCCTGATGTCAGCCCAAGCTGGATCCTGACACGGCTGAGGCTTTAAGGATGAATTTCAATTTGTTTGCACCATACCTTATATGTAAGGGATGGCAGCAGAGGCAAGGTAAAGTGTTAGAGCTATAAAACAGATCCCACAGCAAATGCAAAATAAATATTTGTGATTTGTTTTTGCTCATTACCTCAGAAGGCAAGAGGGTGACGGGGACTCTTTCATCCTCGAGCATGCGTCTGGATGCCTTCTGCCAGTACAGGTAGTCAACCAGGGACCTGTGGTCAAAGCTCCCCGTGGGAGGTTTCTCTGTCTGATCCCTCTGTATCATCCCAGTTGGGACTTCGGGGTCTGGGGCCATGACTTCCATCTCAGACTGCAGCTCCTTTAGCTCCTCAGGAGACAGGTTGGCCAGGATTTCATCTTCATCAATGTCCTCAGGACACACTTCTTCATCAGAGTTCTGGCTGAATTCAGACATGTTTGTTCTTCTCTCCTTCCTCTAGTACTTTTTAAATCTAAAGAGAAAGGTAAATTTTAAAGGTATATTTATTCCCCCCTCACTAGCAGTAGTTCATTCTGTTAAATCAACAACTTCATGTTTTGGTCATGAGCTGTGGCAGCTCTTGGTCTCACTGTGGGAGAAAGACTGTGCAGCTAAGGCTATATTAAGCTGCACTTGGCTGGATAAAGAGAATTTATGGCGATGCTGCCATGCTCCATTTTCAGCAACCTGTCAGCTGTGCAAGCCCTTCTGACATTTCAGTGCAGCTGGTGTGGCCCCCATTGAGCCAGGCAGGAGACAGCCATTTTCTAGAGGTTCTTGGAACACTACTCCTTCCAATGCCTCAATCCATACTATAAGCATCATAGGTGGGTGGAGGGACGTTCATGGTACCTGCAAGATGTGTGGCTGACATTGTCGTGGAGAGGGGATGCCTTCACTACAGACATTCTGTACTGTGGGAAGTATCAGCAGAAGGTTTCTCTATCTATAATGTCTCAGACATCTCAAAAGTGCTGGGACCTGCAGGATCTCCACCACCTTTAGCCAGGTGAAAACCCTGACAGAATATTGCAGGTGGGTTTGGTGCGAGAGCATCCATCACACAATTGAGGAGCTCTCCCAAATGGCAGATCCTGGTTAAAGTAAAATCCTCCAAGATGGAAAAAAGGCAAGAGAGCAGTTGGTAACACGCACATCTTGTGTTTGGGGGCAGGGGTCAACGTGAGGATGGGCATCAGCCCTTTGAACCAGCCTTAGGGAGCAGTTCCCCATAGCATTTCCCACAGCACATCCATGCCCTGTTTCTTGACTGGCCTGTTTCTATCATGAACATTATTTGCACTGTCAACAGATCTTGGCTAACAGTCTAGCCTCTTCCTACTTTTTACCCCTTTATTTATTTATTTACAGAAAAAACAAGCAACTAAAAAGATTTACTTTGCTCATATTTGTAGACCTGTTGTAACTCTTTCCTGCAAGAGTGGTCAGGCATTGGAACAGGCTGCTCAAGGAGGTCATAGTGTCACTGTCCTTGGATGTGTTCAAAAAACATGGACATGGTTTAATGGCCATGCTCTTTGGACTCAATGATCTTAGAGGTCTTTTCCAGCCAAAATGATTCTATAACAAGATTGCTTGAAATCCTTTTCTTTTTTACTAAGTGTCCATTCCAGCTAAGAAGCATCCTCCTTCTCTCTTCAGAATATTTTACAGGCTGCCAAATTTACAGGCAAACCAGAAAGCCATATCTCCATCACCACTGTGCTCATGGCTGCTTTGTAAAGGCAGAGTAGCATGAGTGGGTAATTTTTGCTCTCTGGTGCAATTTCAGTATGCTGCAGTTTGGGCTGCTTGCTGTTTTAGGAAGATTTCCTCTAATAATTGCAAATATTCTTTGCAAGGGAGATCAAATCAAGTCCTCACCTTGCAGCTGTGAACTTTTCTTTCATGGGAAAGAAACTGCAGGCAAGAGGCTGCAAAATCAAACCCCACCAATTTTTTTAAGCCATATTTCTTGTTGTAGTCTCAGCCAGGCTCTGCTGGAGTCGGCCAGCATCAAAATCATCTCTGCATGGTGATGGCCTCTCTCTGCTGTGTTTTGTAACAAGAAACACAGTGTTCAAAGCCCTATTAACCTCTGTTAAAAAGCCATTATCCAAAGGTCCTCATTTAATTATGGCTGTTACACCATAGGGAAGAGGGCAAAAACTTGAGAACACTCTAAGTGTTAAAGGGAAAAAAATAACAAAAACCCAAGCCAAGAATGTAATGGCTCCATCTGTCCCTTTGGTACTTCAGGGGACATCCTTATTTTATATTATGCAGTAGCAAGCACAACAGCAGACCCACACATCAATCCATCTGGTCTAGCAGCTTTAACCCCCAGCATTTGCTGTCCAGAAGGGAGTCCATAAATGGTTTCCTGATGTTATCAAATAAATCAATGCTCTTTGGGAGCCGGTATGTTATTCTCCCAAACCATGCTGTTTGGGTCACAGAAGCTGTCTCTTCAGTGGTTACTTATCACTTGCTAATTTCTTGACTGTAAATAAAGCCCCTGGGCAGCTTCTTGTATTTCCATGATCTTCAGCCAGGCCATCCTGGGCCACGGTCTTGCCAGATCTGCTAAGTTAAGTAGGGTCAAACCCAGGAAGTCCTCTTGAGAAGGAAAACAACGATACTGGGAACACTATCAGGTATTTAAAAAGCAATTTTTCTTCTAAGTAGAGATATATCACTTGTGGATGCCATGATTGGGAAACACTATACTTCTGGAATCAATGCCTTCTCCATCAGATGCAAAGCAAAGGGTAGCCCAGTGACACCTCTCCTGGTGACACGGGTGCTAATCCTACTGATTTCCAAGGTGGGTATCACATTTTGCCTACTTTAGGTTTCCTCCATAAATTACCTTGATTTCAGGACTCACTTCCTTCTCTAACACGTTGCTTGGTGGTTTTGGAGTGCTGGAAGCAGCACATTAAGGCACCAAATGACACCATGCAGGCTGGGGACACATTCTTGGCCAAATCTAGGAGTCTTTTCCAAGGCCAAACTCCCATCTTCTTCCCAATAACCTTTATGAGTATTCCTCTCAGAGCTTTCCAAAAGAGTCACTTATTCCTCAACCTTCATTAAGACAGGAAAGCCACTTCCACTGTTGGCACTTGCTATTTTCACACCAGTTTGATACTTGCTCAGGAATCCCTGGATAATAAGCTGCTGCATGAGGCACTCTGTTACTGAATGCCCAAGAGCTGTGCCAGCAGCAACGCTCAAAGCCTAAGCAGAAGGCAAAAGGAACCTGCAGTGATCACAAAGTGATTCCTATGGGTAGCAACTCACAATTCATGTTAAGTAGGGACCTAACAAATGTTAAATGCAAGCAGCTCAGGGGCAAACTGATAGAAGACAAGATCTGCTCTTGGTAACAACCAATTCACACTTCCTGCTCACTGGTACTCACATGTGGAGGAGCTCTTGCCTGAAGCCCAGCAGGTTGGTGTGCTGGATTGTTTCACATCATCCATTTTTCTCATTCATGCATTTTCTTCAAAGCTTCCAACCTATCTCTCCTGCAACCAAAAGAGTTGACAAGCTTGTAACTGAAATATCAAGATGGCCTGACCACTGTGTCACTATCTGATGTGAAGCAGGCCATCAAACCATGCTTCAAGTGCCTAAACCATGTTCTGGTTTTAAGGTAACTGATAGGACACATGCTGGTGCCAAACTGAGAGCAATTTCTATAATGTTGGCTTTCTTTTTTTCCTTTTTTTTTTTTTCCCTCACAAGACCCACACATTGATTCTCAGTTATTATCAATCCATGGCATTTCCAAGTGCCAAGGCATTAGCTGGAGAATGTGCCTGTGTAACACAACCTTACATCACTGGGTAGAAACTTGTAGGCTTGATGGGGCAGTCTAAAATTGACAATCAGTAGCATACACCAAGAATGTCCAGAGATGCAGTGTAAGGCAATCTGGGGATTATAAAGGGTCAGATGATGAGATCTTAACAATAACAACAACTAAGTAACGAAGGCAATCATAGAGAGACACCCTGTGGGAAAAACACCAGGGATCATGTTGGAAAAAAACCCCAACCCACCACACCTCCAAACTGTTGCAGATATAAATACCTCAGATTAAGTTTGATGCTTAAATAGAGTCAGGACAGCTGACTTTTGAAACATGTGCCCAAGTCAATTGACAGGGAGCTGCGAAGTCCAGCCCTTGAGGGAAGTGGCAGGCAGGGTGGCATGGGGATAGGGTGGAACATCAGGGACAGGGCTGTGAGCCACCTCTCACCCATCCCTGTGGTCTCCAAATCACCACATCTGACTGTATTGAGGTCTGGTGGCTTCCTTCCACCCCAAAAGGAGTAAGTGGAGCTGCATGTCCTGTTTCAGTGGGACCTGGATGCTTCTAATTTGGCCCCAAAAATATATTAAAAAAAAAATTGAAATCATGACATTAATTTTTAGTTTCCATTTTCAGAGAAGTCTGAAAGCAGCTACACTGGGCGACCACATTACTCGTCATCCACATTACTCATTACAGGGAAAAGAAAACTTCAAAATGCATGGGGAGAAAAGGGGAGCATGGAGGGGACTTCGGTTGTGTCTCTTCTCTCTTGTATTCGGTGATAGAATGAGAGGAAAAGGCCTGAAATTGTGTCAAGGGAGGTTTAGGTTGAATATTAGGAAAGATTTCTTTCCTGAAAGGGTGGTCAGGCATTGGAAGAGGCTGCCCAGGAGGCTGTTGGAGTCACCATCCTTGGAGGTCTTCCAGAAACGTGTAGACATGGCACTGTGGGACATGGTGTTTAATGGACAAGATGATATTAAGTTGATGGTTGGACCACTTCAAAAAGATCATCTAAAACCTCATTATGGGGCAAGAGACAGCTCCAAACATGAATGCTGACAGTGCCATCGTGCTACTGGGGGCCTGTGGATGACACTGAATGCAAGTGATGCAGTCCACAGGGGGCTGGGCTGAGCCAGGGTAAACATTTCCCCCATTCAGAATCAAAACTGGTTCCAAGTTTCACCCTCAAAGCCCAGGTTTCTGTGCTTGCTTGCCAATGAACAATGCTACAACTCACACCCACCCCCTTGCCAATATAGATACACCCCTTTTCTTACTGACCACTTTTTAAAGTGGCTTGAGCAGCACTCCCATTAGAGGACACCTGATGTCTCTTTTCACCATGCTTGTGGACAAAGCAGCAGGTCTGTGGTGACAAGAGGGAGTTTCTGCTCCCAGATATAATTTACAGCATGATCATAGGCAAAACACTGAAATACTCAGCATTAGTTATGTCCCTGCTAACTTGGTGTTTTCCTTTCCCAGCCCATGGTATTTATGTGACTTTGGTAAAGCACTTCCAAATACCTGAACATGTTCAGCCCTGGGTCGTGGTTCCTTGCCTCATCTTCCCAAAGAACTGAGCTAACAGCTGCCAAACAGATGAAAACCAGCTGGCAATGAATGAAAATGCATCTGTGAGAGACCAGGAACAATTTTGTTATTGTATGGGGAGCAGACAATTCATGAGGGGCGTTGGAGGTTTGACCACAACTTCAGGGACAGAGCTATGGCTCTGCTTGGGAGTTTTCACTGATGTGCAAAACTGAAATGTGCTCTGAGCTGCCCTGATGTGTTTTCACCTGCTTTGGGACAGAGCTGATACTGCTTATGGCCATCAAAGAGGGACACACCCACCCTGTGTCAGGGACTGCCTGGGGACAGAGACCCTGGGCAGTACTGGTTTGTTTGATGGCCACAGCTTGCCTGTAACACAAGGCAGCAGAGGTGGACACAGGGCTGAATCGCAGACTGCACATGGGCATTACATGGGGCACTTACTATTATTATCCCAAATCTGTGTGCAAGACAAGCCCAGGCACAGAGATTCAATACTTTGCATCAGAAGTGCAAGCCTGGACCCTCAGAGAAGACATTCATTCTCTTCACAGTCTGCAGAACCACCTACCTGTGGCAGCACATGCAATTTATCTATGCTCTGGGTTTTCACAGCAGAGCCTCAGAAGTGACCAGAGCCTCACATTGAAACCAGTAGCTAGAGTGAAACTTCAAAATGTCCTTTCTCTGTCTCAACCTCATAGTTCCCCTCCAAATGTTGCATGACAGCACTATTAAATCAGAACAGAAATAACACAACACCAGGGACTCCTCAAGGAGTGATAGCCATAATCACAGCCTTCTGAATGAGCAATTGTCTTCATGTTCATGAGACAGTGAATTCAGCACCAGCCAGGCCAGGTAAGAAATGGAGTCATTCTAGGAAACAAAATCACCCTTCACATTAAACACTGGGGGTACCTTTCTTCTACAGCACCCAAATCTATCACAGTCCCATGCCTTGTATCCATCCAGCCACTGAAGCACACCCATGGGCGAGGATTCCAGCAAAGCCATGGGAGGATTTTGTTAGGTACACATGGGCCACGTCCTTCCCTAACCTCAGCGTGGGAACAGGTGGAAGGTTTTCTTCTAGAGTTACTCCAGCTGAGCCTTGGCTGGCTGCAAACTCTTCTCCATCTGCAGCTCTTCGATGACACTCTAATGATTAAATATAAATTGAGTTTCATGCCTGCTGCACTCGAGCTGGGCAGGAGATGCCCTGGGCACCAGAGCACGTCCCTCTGCTGACGAGGACTTGCTGAAGGATTTATGGCGATTCCCTCATGAGGGACAGACAAGGATAATGAAGTTGGATGGATGGCAAGGAGCTGCTTCTTGGTTAAATATCTTGCTTCTCTTTTGTGAAGGTCCTTGACCTGTCCTGTGTCCTCCTGGGCTACCAGCACTGGTCACAACCACACCATCCCTCTTCCGAGGAGGAAACCTCACATCAGGTTTGACTGACTGCAATCACAGCGTGGGGCAATTGTCTTTGATGATAAATCCTGCCCTGGGAGATGATCCACATGGTTCTGAATTTCTGACTAACAACTGTGAGGAGAAGGTCCAAGTCCTGGGGGTGATGCACCAGGCAGGATGTTACCACCCTTCCCCCACTGGTAGCATGGGCATCACTGCAAGGCTGGGAATGGGAGAATGACTTTGGAAAGCTCTGCCAGGCACTGTGGACACAAGGCACGTGTCCTGGTATGCAAGGGTGCTGGGGTAGTACATGACAGGAGAGGGCAGGTGGAGGAGAACATTAAAGGGGAGGGAAAGAAGGTGGTGACAATGCAGTAAATGTAGAGTTGCCTCTTCTTCCCCTACAGTGGGATCAATTCTGAGGTCCTAACACTGAGGACAGAGAGCAACCAAAGTTTCCAAAGTCCAAATCACACATAGGTGTGGGCAAGGACCATTACTGGAACCACCACCCACAACAAAATCCATCATACAAACTTTATAGCTGAAAACACTAATGGACACCATGTGCAGCCCCACCCCTGCCCCCAGCAACACCATCTATGCCAGGATGAAAGTGAAGCAGCAAACATCCATATAGACAGAGTTGCCCAAATTACATAAAGCCAAATACTAACTGATTCCCAGCTCTGCAGCTGGTGCCACCAGCCTGGTGCCTCCAGCAGAAGAATAAGGGCAAGCACAGGGGACATGGCAGGGAAAGACACAAAACCCAGTAAAGTATGATGAGAAAGAGCTCAAAGTACTATTGATATCTTCACATACTTGCAAAATAAAATAAATGGGCTTCCCCCCTCATCATATTTATCTCAAATAGCTGCAAAAAGTGACAGAAGAAATCTGAAAACCACTCCAGGAAGTTCCAGTTACCAACAAGATAAATTTTCCTCAGGACGTGGAGTTTCCTCCCCCAGCATAAAAAAAAGAAACAAACAAACAAACCCTCAACAAACCTAGGGGAAAAAATTATAGAAATCCATGGAAAACAGATAATTGAACTTAAATTAATAACCCTTAAATAAACATAATAATAACTGTAACCATTGAATAAACAATATCATCATTAACTAAACATATTTGTGTGAGGTCTTGCTATAGCTGAAGCTGTCAGCTGTTAAATATGACAGAAAAGCAAAAATGGAGGTGAATAGTGGAAAAAGCAAAAATCTTCCTAGAAGTGCTGTTAAGTTACCCCAAAAATGCCAGGAAAGTGCAGTGACTGAGAGCTTCTCCACAGAATCAGAAGCTTCTTGCAGATGCAGCTCTCCTGCACTAACCCCCAAAGGCCAGGAGATGGAGCAAAACTTTAGCTCTCATCATCGGATAGTTTGTGTTGGAAGGGACCTTGAAGATCACCTAGTTCCAACCCCACTGCCAGAACATTTTGGGACTGGCTGGGACATGATGAAGGCTTCTCATCCATCTAGGAGCTGCCCTGCCTTGCTCCATGCAAAATGCTGCAGCAACATTGCTCACATTTAAGCTGGGCAAGTCCAAGATCACAAATGAAAAGTCAACAGAAACCTGCAAGGGTCACACCATGTACATCTTGGCCAATAAATTCCCCATAAGTATACTTGAGTGCATTTTAAAGATTTGTGATCTTTAAATATTTGCCTGTGCCCAGGGAGAGGACTCCTGGTCTGAGCCTTGTCCCTCTCCAGTCTCTGCACTGGAGGAATGTCAGACCCCAACCTCCTCCAGCAGGACTTGTGGCAACAACCAAGGGAATTTGTCCTCCCACGTCTCTGAGTGTTCCTGCTCAAAACAGCAGAGAAAAAGCAGACAGCAATTAAAACCATCAGGCACAGCTTATTTTAGCACGGTGCCCTAATGCCTTTTTAAGGATTCCTGGCAAGGACTGTTTTTTCTTCTTCATCCATCAACTAAAAAGCACTCAGAAATGCTCCATTACGTAGGGTTTGTTTTCCCTGCACACTCTCATGGAGTCAGCAAGCATGTTTCACCTTCTAAAGAGAAATGTTTGTGACACTGAACTCTGTGAGTCTGTGAAAGCTTTATATTGGGGTTTCACTTTGTTTACCTCTTGGCTTTGTTCTGGATCATAATAAATATAAATTTCTAAATACTTCTTCAAACTGCAGGGGAGATTTCAGGGTACAAGAGGCAGGAAAGCTCCTCTCTTGCATGCTGCTGGTCAGTCACCAGATGGCCTCAGTGATCCTGGTGAGGAGGAAGGGCTGGGGTTGAACAGCAGAAAACATAAACGAGGTAGGAATTCAAACAAATCAGGGGCAATTTGTATTTCAGCTGTGAATAAGCACAACAATAATTACAAGCATGTCTTTATTACCTCTTTGCTGCATTATACAGACCTGGCTCTGTCAGCAGTCATACACGTGCATCAAAACACTGCTCCAGAAATGCAGTGCAACCAAGGAAGTTGAAAGTCTGCAAAAAGAAAGGTTAGGGGTCCTGGGGAACAACTGGCAAAACTCAGGTGTTGCACAAGCAGCCCAGCATCACCGGCTCCTTGCTAGTGACAGGCATGAGGTCTCACAGGAACGTTGTACCCTCCCCTCTCCTTCCCTGTGCCACCCAACACCTACCCCAGCCCTTTGCTACCTGTCCCAGGTGACATCTGAGAAAGAGAAGTTAGATCTTATTCTCAGCTTCTGGGCCTCCTCCTTCACTCTGTACTTCCACCCTCAATAGAATGTTCTAAGAGCACACTTGTGCAGGGCCAGGCATGCAGAGTACCATACAAGGGGCTACCTGCCATGCTACTGCTCTTTGGTTTCCAGGTCCTCTGCAGCTTCGCTTTTGCTTACTGGAAGCTGCCACCAGGCTCTGAACTCTGGCCCTAGAGGTTTTATGCCCAATATCCCCAAATATAACAAACATTCCTTCACCCGAATTCCCATCTTCTCAACAGAATCATCCAAAATTGTCTAGGTCCTGCCACACCAAGTAGGAGGCCAGCTTGAGTGCCAACACTGTGCCAACAGAGATGTGTTAGTGTGAGATAAGCCCCAAATGCTAATGGAAAAGCCAATACAAAACTCAGTGGCCACAACATTAAAATAAAGGAATGCAAACAATGCTTGGAACGTGACACAGACCTTGTCACACACCTCACTTCCTTCTTTAAATGGAAAGCTTTCAGAATGCTGATAACTAACCACCAGCCTGCACCAACTCCATTAGTTCTGGGTAAGGCACTGGACTTTGAACCACTCAGCTTCCCACTCAAAACACCCATGTGTTCTAACAGCAGTGAGCACAATTCAATGAAGAACTTAAGAACAAACCTCAAGAACTGCTTGGAGAAATGGAAAAGTATGACCACATGGGGTTATATTTAGTGGCCATGCCTGCAAGTTCTCATTAATACCTATTCCTACCAGCAACCCGGAAATAAGCAGAACATTCAGTGGTGGTGGTGGTGAAGTTTATGGATGTCACAAAATGTAGGGAATCACAAATAACTCTGAAGAGTGGAGAGTGAGACTGAATAACCTCTGCTGCTTGGTGACCAAGGTGCAAAAGCAGTTGTACGTAGAGGCTAAGTTGCTCTTCCAGAAAGGTGGGCATCTACAGAGCAGAACCTCAAAAGAGAACCCAGCAGATGAGAAACTAACCTCCAACAGCCACATTCCAAGTGGGAAAGGCTTACAGCTGTTTTCAGGGGCAAGGATAGATCAGCAAGGAGCGTTTCCAGAATCCTGAGGCTGTGCACCACTGCCAGGCTGAGGCTGGGCAGCAGGTCCAAGAATTAGCGGCCCAGCTCTGCTTCCTCGAGGCAGCTGAGCCAGAGAGGCCCCTGCAAAGGCACTGAGTGCCACTCCTCCCCCTCCCTTTGCATCCTCAGGAATGCAGAATTACAGAGATGTTTTCACAGAATCACAGAATACATCTGGTTGGAAGAGACCTCTAAGAGCATCAAGTCCAACCCTCAATCCAGTACTGAAGGGTCAACACCAAACCAGGTCCCTAAGCACCAGGTCTACACTCTGCTTGAACACCTCCAGGGATAGTGATGCCACCACTGCCCTGGGCAGACCATTCCAATGTTTGAGACCCCTTTCAGTGAAGAAATATTTCCTAATATCCAGCTAAAACCTCCTCTGGCACAGCTTAAAACCATTTCCTCTAGACCTGTTGCTTGCCATCAAAGAAGAGAAGCTGGCCTCTTCCTCACTCCAACCTCCCTTCAGGTAGCTGTAGAGAGCAATGAAGTCTCCCCTCAGCTTCCTTTTCTCCAGACTGAGCAACCCCAGTTCCCTCAGATGAGGGACAGTCTGAACTGCCCTGGGACAAGTTTCCCCCACATAAGACCATGGACCCTCTGAACCCAACCTAACGCTGTAGGCCAGAAGAAATCGAATCTCTCTTACTTTAAAGCCCTGTAAATAACACACACAGCACTTTTCCAAGCACTCAAGCAGAAACAGGAGGAATGCTGAAGTGGTTTTGGTAGCACACTTTTTAGTTTATTGACCTATACAAAATAATAGGTCTAAAAAATTCAGAAGTAGTAAAAGAATAAGCAAAAAGAGCTTTCCCATTTCTAGAAGGCTATACAAATATGCAAAACCAAGGAAATAAGTTATTTTTTTTTTTATTTTGGTGGGTGGTTGGGTTTGTGGTGTTTGTTTGGTTTTTTTTTTTTTTTTTTTTTTTTTTTTTTTGCTTGTTTAATTCCAAATCTCGACTCTAATAATACAAACGACTAAGTACCAGCTTAACAAGTGTGTCCTTCTGTATATATTACATGCTCTGGAATATTGGTAAAAAAAGGTCCAAAAAGTTTATCAGAAACTTTTCTATTCACAATATGAACAAGAAGTTAACTAATCCTTTGTATAAAAGAAACAAACGAGCACCATTTATGGAATCCTGACGCACAGTACAGCTGAGAAACGCAGAGAGATTTTACCATATGCAAACGAGTCCTTGGACATAACCTGTGCCAATTTGTTCCCACAGATGGATGATGTGAGGTAGGTTTATCCCTCTTAGATCAAGACTGCAGTTGTACTTTTTTCTTTTTCCTTTTTTTTTTTTTTTCCCCACACAAATGGTTTTGTGAAAATGCTGTTCTGTCACTTAGTGACTTTGCAACGCACCTGGCGGTTCAGGTGACTCGTGGTACAATCCTAATGCCCCTCATTTTAAGGCACCCACTTGGCCGTTTGTGTCTGCATCCACCTTCAAATACTGGCCATGACAATCAAATTGTTTGCCCTGGGCTCACTGGAGCTGCCCACTGCGGATCCTTGATGCCCCGTGGCAGAGCAAAATGCAGTCACCACCCAAGGAAGCAGGGCAGGGGGGCACGGTGCAGCCACCATGAAAATTTGCCTCCTCCCCCACACAGTGAAGTTGTACCATGGAAAGGTCATTAAATGGGAGGTTATTAATTACACTTTATCGAGGAAAAGAGAATTCAAAGTTTACTGCTTCTGTTTCCAAAATGCACGACCACCTACAGTTTTACACAACATCTTGTGTCAGCAAATCCTTTTCTTTCCAGAGCTTGCTTGTGGTGCTAACAAACACTCTTAACAACACCCCAAAACTGGATAAACTCAATCAAACCTCCATAATAATAATAATAATAAAAAAAAAAATCCAGCCTTCCTTCAAGTAATGTTCCAATACTGTTTAAGTCATCCTTTGCCTCACTCACACACACATTATCTATCCTTCATAAGCTTATGAAAGTCCTTCCAGATCATCATAAGCCATGGCAGAATAAATTTTCATTTCTTCTTCTTTCAGACATCAGAATTGTGCTCCTAGAATTCCTGGGTTTTCCATTAAGAGTCTCCTTTTCACATGGTTTGTTTTTTTTTTTGTCTGAGGTTTGCCTTCAACACCTTCCAACCTTCCCAAAAAGTGCTTGTTAAGTATAAATACTTCAACCAAGTGCTGCATCTCATCATAGATTAAACCGTGGCTTGGCCTTGCTCATGTAGGCTATCTGGATTCAGGAAAAAAAAGCCAATCAGGGCTAAGACTTTGTCATTTTGCTACAGTCCCTTTTAATGCTGAATTTAACCTTTCCCAGCAAAGCAGCCTGCTTCCTTTTCTTGATCTGTTTGGAAGTTCCAGCCGAGGTCTGCCTCGGGGTCACAGCGTTCTGTGCAAGGCACGCAAGGGTACAACCGTGGGGCTGTGGGCAGTCTACACGAGTGTCCCGGGCTTTGAATCCTCGTGCCAAAATAACCTCTGCTCATTGCTGTGCAAGTCCTCTTCCAACTGGCTCTCTTCATCACCACCCAACTGGCTCGTCTCTGCATACCCTCTGGAAAAGAGAGACATGGCATCAGGGATCAGGAAGAGCTGAGGGTCTTTCCCCAGACCCCCAAAGCGCTGCACAAACTCACACAACCCCCTTGGGCTTGAAGTAATGGAGGCTATTGTGAGCTCACCCTGGTATCATTCGGATCCAAACACAAACCTTTTTTTTGTGTGTGTGATAATTAGGAAAATTGTGTGCAACAGGATCTCAGCTGCTCAAATTGTCAAGGCTGTAGGGCGTACTGATGGCTCGTTTGCCATAATCACATTAAAACAGAAAATAAAACAGATGAGCAATCAGACAAGTGATTCAGAATATGGAAAATTAATAGCTAATAAACCTCGTTTAGATAAAGCTGACAAAACAAGCAGAGTTTTCAAAGCCTAATTATAGGAAGTTAAGAAATTAGCAGAAACTGTTATTTTTAAACACTGTTGCTGCAGCTCTTTCAAACCACTGCAGTAAAAAAAGCCCATGGCATTTAGCTCAGAGACAAGGATCTAGCAGGAGCTTGTACAGTTTTCCTTACACTTTCGTTTATTTTAAAACAAACAAGATAAAAAATTCAGTGATTTCACACAAATAAGCCTGGCAGCAAACACAGCCTGCAACCCACAAAGCCAGAGGCACAAACTTAGGGTACAGTTTTACTACAGCTGGCTACACTTAGCATAAGTGTATTTAAATGTGATGGCATTTGTGGGGGCAAAGCCGATCCCCTGGGCAAGAGCTCTATGTCCCAGAGAGGACAGCCAGCATACTGGAGGGAAGAGACCAAAAACACTGAGTAGAAGCAATGACAGCACTGCAGGAATTTTTGCAGATACAGATCAGACCCTGGGCTCCCCACAGTCCTCAAGGGAGCCCCCACCAAGCAGGGCAATCTGCAAGCAGGAGCATGTTAAACTTGGTGCCTGAGTTAAGCTTTGCCAAGCAAGATGAACTTGGCAGATGTGGTATTGCCTTTGAACAGCAGACGTGTGTTGAAAAGAGGTGATCCCTTGCCTTTGTTTTCCAACTTTATCAGCACTAGCACTACAGATTCAGAAACACAACAGGACAGAGTCCTGCTGGACTGCTAATGGGGTGCACTTTCTGTCACAGGGTTCGAGCGGGGATGGGCTCAGCATGTGCTCTGCCCCCAACACTGCTCCGAGCATGACAATTACAGGGAGTGCAAGATCCTCAGTAGTCAGGCATCAGCCAGAGGAACAGGCTGTGTAACAACTGAGTTCATCCTCCACTAACACTGCTTCCTTTTTCCCTGAATATCGGTGGTATAGTTAGTGGCAGAGCTGACCTACTCTACTACGTAGAAGGCTTGCTCTCACAGAGACAATTTTGTAATGACTCTTCCTCCTGGCCCTTTGAAATCAAGCTGATTTTCTCAGAAGTTTGAACAGCCTGTGAAACACAGAGGGAAAGGCAGATGAGCTGGGTATTCTCCACTCACCTGCTCTGCAAAGGAAGGTTGCCATAAACATTCCCATAACAGCTGGAGTAAGAGGAGTGAGACAAGGTATCGTAGTCTGAAAGTCCCAGCGCAAGGGGGTTCCGCCAGTTCCCAGCAGTGTTTGCTGAAGATGCTGGAATGAAAAAATAAAAATACATTTAAAAAAAAAAGAAAAGAGCAAATTAGATCTTCCTCCAGCTAACTCAGCTGAGACAAATGAGACTGTTCTCATTAGTGATCTCTACGGGTTTCTGTGGGATGTACAAGCAGACAATGCAGACACAATATGATTTACAAGCCCTGTATGGAGGAAAGCACTGTGTGGGCGGTGTCTGGGAGCTAAGGAGTCTTTGAAAACGCTTTCTGACACATCCAGTGATGGTCACTCTACTGTGCTTTGGGAGCCATCACTGCGTTTACGTGGCATGAAGCTTTGCACATTGTTTCCAATTGGCAAACGTCTGTTTGAAACCCATGTGGCTCTTTGTGCTTCTGTGGGCTACTGTGCTCTCAGAGGGTGGAAGGTAGCTTTATCCACAGGAGAAAACAACAAGCAAGACTTCCTTGCCAACAAGACCTCTTCTTGTTGAAAGTCTCTTCTCCCTTCAAGTAACAAGCAACAGGACAAGAGGAAATGGCCTGAAGTTGTACCAGGGGAGGTTTAGATTGGATATTAGAAAAAACTATCACTGAAAGGGTTGTTAAGCACTGGAACAGGCTCCCTAGGGAGGTGGTTGAATCCCCATCCCTGGAGGTGTTTAAAAGAGAGAGATGTGGTGCTGTGAGACATGGTTTAGCACCAGTCTTAATAGAGTTAGAGAATGGTTGGACTCCATGATCTTAAAGGGCTTTCCAACCAAAACAATTTTATGATTCTCTAAGATCCTATTTGGTTCCTCATCTACCTTTCAAGACAGAGCTGTAGCTTTGCTTCTACTCTGCTGACTTCACTGAGGCAGTGGAAGAAGGCAGAATTTGATGCAGAGCAAAGACTTAGTAAAGCACCCAGCACAGAAGAAAGCAGACATTACCTAAAGAGAAAGATGACACTCGACTGCTAGGAGAGCATGGCACCTGCAGACCAGCAAAGCCCAAACTCCTTTGAGATCCTCTGTCAGAATCAAAGCCTGCCTGCAGGCCGTGACCCTGTTCCTTTTGGCTGGAGGCACGCTGGTACCAACCACGGAGGTGCTCTGCTACTAAGGCCTTGTGAATGTTTTTGGTTATATGCTCCGTTTTAACAGCTTGCTTCCTCGGAAGCCGCAGGGTGGCATAGGGGTTGTGCGGTACTCTGTCCACTTCATCCTCTTGGTAGGACCTGAGCTCCCGGTAGCGGTCGTATCCGTAATGCGCTGACGAGCGATAGGAAGGATTGACGCTGTACTGTCCCTCCGTGTCGCTCTCATAAACATACCCTCCGTTGTAATAAACCTCTGGCTCGGTGTATGGGGAATACCCAGAAATGTAGTAACTAGAGGAAGGCTGCTCCTGATTTTTGTGGTAGACACCGTTGCGGACATCCTTCTGGGCAAGGTTCGGCATACTACCGGAACTCGCCCCAGAAATGTTCTGTTTCTTTGAGCGTCTTCGACCCCTGGTCCTGTTGTCGAGTGTCTGAGTTGTATAATAAGGATTGGGAGTAGGCGTCGCGCAGTAGTATTCTGCACTTGACTGGCTAGTGTAGGACGATCCGTCATCGAGGATTTCTGTGCTGCTGCTCCGCTGGGACTTGGAGAGGCTGAAGGTTGCCTTCTCAGCAGGTGTCTCGGACAGCAGGTGGGTCTGGGATTCCAGGCTTCCGCTGCGCTGCCGGCAGTGGTGCGGGGAAACATCTGGCCTGAAACAACGCAAGCGTTGGTTGGTTAACGGCAGTCACACACAAACATACACACAGAGGTGGAGAGAGCTCGAGTGAACAAGTCAGGCATGCTGCCTCCCCAGAGAGAGCACAACACAAACCCAGTCTTATCTCTCCATATGGAATATGTGCATGACAAGAAATACAGCTTGGCTTGAATTTGAGATTTACTGCAGCAGTAAGAGATCCTGCTTATAAAAATATCTCATGGTGAGCAAGTTCAGTCTGTGATGAGTACATGTAGCACAGCTCACAAACTTGCATTTTGTAATGATTTACAGGAGGACTCCCTTAGTTCTCAGTTAAGTCTACACAAGTAACTGAGCTAGGAGCAGAACACAGGAAGATGGGTTTCCTTTGGCTCTGTCTCTCAAGGCAGCATTACCCCTGCCAAATAAACCATGAATTCTTGATAACATTATAAGATTTAGTATCTCTGCTTCCCCAGCGTGGATTCTCAGCTGCCTAAAAATACAGGTGAGCTCACATTGTAGCTCTCTTCCCAGAGTAAGGGCACTAATTGGGATCTTTCTCCTCTATCTGGCCACTTACTTTTTAAGTCTTGTTGGAATGTAATCCACAGCAGACATCTATCAGCTTGTGAACAAGTGTTTTGTGAGGAGAACACTAGGTGATGGACAATACAATTTTGTAAGTCTCACTTTGTTAGAAAACAAGGCTACAAAGGAATATAAAATAACTTCTGCCTATCCAACAACTATTTTACAGAACCTTTTTGAACAAGCCTTGCTTGTTAAAACTCTCTATAGGTGCCTATCTGGAAATGACCCTGCTCCTATAGTGTTTCATGATCAGATGGGCAACATTTGTGTGCCAGCTTCCAGCTCAGTCCTAATTTTGCAGACACCCTTATGTGTGTGCTGCTATGTACCCAGAGAGGGTCTGTGCTCACATAAACGCCCTCCTAATTTTGTAGGCACCCATTTATGTGTGCTTCTAGGTACCCAGAGAGGGTCTGTGCTTACATAAATGCCCTCTCTCACACGCCAGAAAGCTGGTGCAGGACAGTGCCAGAAGATGGTGGCTGTTATAAAACCTGTGCCTCCAATACCCGACTAAAAACATTTGGAGAGGCTGACCCTGGTGTGGGGAAAGCTGCATGGTGAAGGACACTTTGCCTTCTTAACACTTTGCTTTTGTTCTTCTGCTGCCTGGGGTGGACATCTCACTTAAAACAAAGCCCCCTTACTGTAAGTGGCTGCTGCTGTAGGCATTGCGTGTGAGCACAGGGGTTGTAGGCATGCTCCTCCCACCGGGGGGCTGGGGTGGCCGGTCCAGGGTTCGGTAGGGACTGCTGTGAGTTGAAAGTGGGTCCCTGTAATGAAGGAGAGAATCCCAGTTAGATTAAAAGCCATGCAAGACACAGCACACAGAATGTGTGCACCCTATGTCTCGAAGAAACAAAACAAAGGGCAGAAAAAACAGGTAAGGGCATGACTTGATGGGACTCCCTGTATAGAGAACAGAATGGTTAAGCAGGAAGGAAAATTCAACTCCTCCTTATCACAGTATCACAGTATATCAGAGGTTGGAAGGGACCTCAAGAGATCATCAGCTCCAACTCCACTTCCAGAGCAGGGTCACTTAGGGTATTCCGCACAGGAATGCATCCAGGTGGTTCAAGGGAGGTCCTCAGAGGATGATCAGCAGAAAAAGCTGCTGCCAAAGCACAGAAGTATGAAGCAGAAGTGACAAAGCAGGTAACAGAAAAACAAAGGAATCAAGTTTTAAAATTAAGCACATCACAGCTAAAAGGTTTCATGTGGCTATAATCCAACTTCTGAACTTTATGGGGAGGAACGTTCTGCTTATCTTGAGCAACAGGTGAGAAAAAGGCAAAGACAACACTGTCCAAAACTTCAAACCACTAACACCAGATCAGACCTCTACAACATGATCACACAAGCATCAGCAAAGCTACTGGTGTGCTCCATGGAACTGCTTTTCTAGCTCAGAAAGTGCCCAAATCTGAAAGAAACACACAGGAACATCAGCCAGTGACTGCAGCTGGCACTACTGATGGTACCTAGTTGAATCCCAGTAACTGTGCTCTTCCATGGCAAACTGTCCACCAGGACTGACACAAATGCTGTATGGTTGGACAACGTACCAGTTGAAATACTGATAACCATCAGGAGGGATGGGTATGGCTTGCCTCCATCTGAAGCCACTAAGCACAGTCTCCAGGAAAACTACAACTTGTTTAATTAGTACTGAAAACAAACCCAAGAAATGGAGGCAAGGGGTGACAGCACTGGGGTGGGCACAAGCAATTCCTTAAATATAGCCCTTGCTATTATATTTCTCACCCATCTTGAGCCTCTTCACAAAACTATGCTACCTTGCAATTTCAGAGACCATGACAACTACTTTTTACTACAAACTTTCATTACTGAGCAGAATATATAGCTCCCACCACCAAACTGTAACCATAGTGGAGTCTGGACGCAGCAGGCTCTGCTGGAGTGCCTGTGGTAATGGGAGTCTTGGCAGGAGCAATGCAGAGCTTGTGCCAGCAAGGCAGAGAACACAGCAGCAGTGAGATGTGCCCTACCTGGAGTGTCTGGTATCCAAGAGCTGCTCATTGATAGATGACTTTCTGAGATGAATTCTCTCCACCCCAAGGGACTTTGGTGGAGGAAGCCTTGGAGAAAGCTGCGCAGAGCTGGGTCTCTGTGCTGACACAGGAAGTGATTCACTGACTCCTGGAAAGGAATGTGAATTTTGTTAGCAAAATCCTTGATATTTTTGCTCCACATGCAAATCTGAGGCCCCTAAGCGGACACACTTTGCACTACAGAGACAATGACAGAAGCTGTGAATCTAGAGAAGCTCTTCAGTCTGCACAGAGCCCTCCTCCATGTGGACAGGACATCACAGAGGCTCGCACAGATCTCAGCAGCACTATGGAGATTACAGACAGCTTGAGGCTGTGCCAGATCACAAAGTGGAACTTCCTTGGGAAAACACCTGTTTGCAGTTCAATCCCTCCCAGAACCGAGCACCTAAGCTCAGCCTCGGCAAAGGCCAATTCCTCTCCCTCACTTCCCAGCTCTTCACTTGGATATGACATTTTAAGAATTAGTTTTGAAATACAGCCTAAAAGAGACTGACTTCAAAAGCGACTGAATGAGCAAAGACAGCTGACAGACACTTTTGGCTGAAGGCAATGGGAAGACACTGGTTTGATCCTTGTTCTCACTTGGCTTAGGGCACAACCCGAGTCCCATCAGAGGCAAGAGGAAACTCCAACTAATACATATAAATGCACAATGAGCATCACAGAGAACACATTCACAAGTCAAAGCCTTGGTTCTACTTTTCTTATACAAGCAGGAATCAGGTCTGACTCCATTTTAAAGCAGGTGGGTTGTAAAACTGGGACAAAGTGAGATCAGAATCATGTCCCTAACTGAAAAGTGAGTAATAATTTCAATAATGTTTGTCCTCAGATGATGATTATCCAGTTTAAGGGAGAGGCAAGCCAAGTCCCTTCCACCTTGTGGAACAGGGTGTGACTGTGTGTGGCTGTGGGTGTGAGTGTGAAATGAGTAAGCTGAGCAAACACCATACCTATGCAAGATGCGAGCTCACTAGGTAACATAGATATAAACAGATCGTTAATATCTGTGACTATTTTATTTTTATTTCTAAGTTTTATAGTAGCTGTGAGGACAGAAAGGCTGGGCAAATCCTCCCAGCTCCCACTTATTCACCTTTGATCCTAAGGATGACGTGTCTGACGGCCTGAGTGTCCTCAGCTTACAGGTTGGTCACATTAAAACGAGCTGCCTTCTCTAAAAGCACTCAGATCAGGTCACAGAGCTGAAACTTTCAATAACTAACTCATTATGAGGAAAGGCATTCCTGACTAAGCTCTTCTTCCCTCTGCTACAAAGTCATTTGTCATCAAAAGCCACCAAAATAGTAGGCTAAAGGACCTTAAGACAAAGGAATGTCTCTGAACAGGCACACTTCATAGGAAGAAAAAGGTAAGCACATACCATCATCATAGGTGGTTGTATCTGACAGGGAGCTGCTCTCAGATGGAATAATATCATCTGTGAACGGAAACAAACACTTTAAGCATGGGTGACCCAACATCAATTTCCAAATATCACAACACAGTTGATTTTCTACAGCTTCATTGTCACCTTCAGTCTCTAGGCTTTAGCCCTCAGCAGCCTGCAGACAGCCCTGCTATGGCGTATATCATGACCTACTTGTGTTCATTCAACAAGCCACCTATGTAATTATCAAAGGAGATTTTTTTTTTCCAGCTGCTAAAGGAATCAGGCCAAGATCTACAAAGGGATTTTTTTCTACCCAGCTTCCAACAGATCTCACAGGGTGTTTCGGTGCCTCAATAGGAATCAGAAGCCTACACAGACATGCAGATCTTGGCTGCAAGCATCTCATCTCCCCTGGGTACACCTGGAATCCCACCAGGGAGGTAGGAAATGCCTTTTGAAATTTGGCGTTCGCTTTCGAGTGTTTCATCAGCGTACAAAATCTGTTTCAATTTAATTAATATCAATCCAAAATAATTCCACCCATGTCAGTCAAATTATTGTGAATTTCCAACAACACAGAGAGCACTTAACTGTTGTGTGGACACTGCAAATATTTTCTGTTTCTGTTATTTATTCAAAGTGCTTTACTGCACCTGCCTGTCCTCCCACTTTGAGATTGCAGACTACCATTTGCTCAGACACAGCCTGTGCTTGCTGAGGTTTAGAAGAGACCAGACCAGAAATTAGGCTGGTGATAAAAAGCAGCACAGGTGAGAATTAACCCACAGGAAAATCTCTTCCTGGGTCGTTTCTGCCAAGACACAGTGCTGGTAGGGTAAAAAGTGCACATGAACTTCCATGCAAAAAGAAGAGGAAGCAACAAAAGGCAACAGTGGCAGCCAGTTTATGTATGACACCTGCTTCCCCCATCACTCATCATGAGCATATGCAATGTATGTTGCTCTCTTGCTGTTGTGATTTGCTGAGAGGAAAGGTTTGGTTACAACAGTTTGGTAAATGGAGGAGCTTGTCAAGAACTCAAAAACATTAGGGCTGGCCCATGCCCTGAGGGGACTTGTCAGACCACCGAGGATGGGTTGCAGCTCTGCTTGTAACCCAAGACCAAGAAAAAGCTCCAGGGAACATTATTCACATTAATTTGACCACATGGTGGTGAAATTTGGAACTGGGCCCAGAGCAAAGAGGAAAAAAAACTACCTAGGGAAAAAAACATCCAGTCTAAAGCTATACTGTTGGATTCATGTGGGGTCTGCAATGATGACATATGGGAGAGCTCTGAATTTAAATCCTCAATCTGTGCAGTTCCCTGCAAAAGTGGAATAAACTCTGTCTTACAGAGGAAGCAAAGTGAGAGTGGAACGTGGGGAGCAGGAGACAGTCAATTATGTCCTTCACCTCCTGTCCCTTGGGGGCTGGGATGAAAATAGCAATGGTTTGATTCAATCAATCAATGTTACTATTTAACATGTTATTGCCAACAAGTCATTTCCCAAATTCACAAATGCAAGTGACTCACCACTGCTCAGCCTTCTGAAACCCTGTAGCTTGAGTACCATTAGCAATGGTGAAAAAGTGACACAAAACCAAATATTGAAGCAGATGACAGTTCTGCTCTAGATAAACACACACTGCAGTGCAAGAGTCAGGAACTGGAAGGGAATGCAGCTAACTTATTGCTGGCTAAATACTTGCTTTCTTGCAGGCCCTACCTGCAGGAAGACCTAAGACATGGAGTCTAGTCCCTTCTGGCTGTGTCCACCTCTCCAGATAACAAACAAGGATGTCATGTGTCAAATACTGGAAAACAATAGGCTGAATGCATGAGGACCAACTCCTAAGCTGCCTGTTTGCACAAGAAGACAAAAACTTGCCTGCAACAAAATCAGTGAGTGTGCATGGGTGCTGCCACACAGTGCTCTTGCTGCTCAAGGGCCTCCAGCAGCTTCCTGGTGGTTACTGCACAGCACATGTGCCAGGTAAGAGAGGACATCCCACAATTAGTAGCCAGATTAGTGAGCAACAGACTGCAAAAACATATGTTTTCCTCCTCTCTGTCAACCAGGAAACCACCTGAGCCACATTAAAAAGCCATCATCAGCCTTTCAGAACAAGCACTTTATGATGATGGACAGCCCAGTGCTACCATGGTTTGTGCTGGGTAAGAATCCAAACCAAACTCCCAATGGGAACAGGACACAGAAAAGGTTCCCCAACAGAAACATAGCAGGGCACAGGAGAAGAGTCTCCTCCAGAGAAAATACATCTTGGCAAGAGATCCCATCTCAAGGGTAACAGAAAGAAGGTAACAGCAGCAGAAAAATCTTGCATTTTCTTTTCACTTTCTAACTCCCAGTGAAAATCCCACTGACCTCATAAAACACTATTTCCTCTGGGACAAAAGGAGGAAAAGAAATCAATTAAACAAACAATCATCCATATATGTTCTCCATGGAGAAGTATAACATGTCCTAAAACTTCTAATCACTGTATAAACTAGAAGAGCCTGCAATACTTCTGAGCTTTTACTACTCCCAAACTCCCTCACTTGGCTTGGAGACTAACACGTTTCCATGCTTTATCCTATTAAGCAGCAAGAATCCCACATTCCTTAGGAAAAATCACATTTTCAGAATGGTCAGTCTATCAGAATCTGCTTTCACTGTGCTCATCACTGGCAAATTGATTCAGTAAAAAAACCCGTTTGCTGCTCTTTGCATTCATGAACTCTTGAGCTTTCCTTATGTCTTCCTGAAATCAGTCATTTTTAATTAACAAAAGGCTTTGATCCTTATTTCCTCAATCCTGTGGCAAAACTCACACACTCTGGTTTTGCTAGAGCTGACACAGTGCAGAAGGGAAGGGGAGAGAGATCTCTTAGATGTACAACTACACTCAATATGAATCCAGCCACCACACCAGTTTCGATTGAGATGCTCCCTTCTAGGTATAGCAGCTCTGGACTGTGCCTGCTGCTGGAACGTGCCTCCACTTGCTCCTAAAGCTGCAGCTTATTCTGCCCTCAGCTTATAAGCTCTGCACTCAGCCTATCAGATGCAGCAATTGCATCTCTTTTCTTACTTAACTGCCTTGGAGAAGATAAAAATCATAGGGGAGAAATGTAAACAAAACTAGTAAGTGATCCAAATGACTTTTCTTTCTATTTCCATCAGAATGCTTGGTAATTCTCTTGTTTACCTGGCAGAGTAAGAGTAGATTTCTGGGTTGTTTTTTTGCCACACTTGATCCTATACTCATTTATGGAATTTTCTATCTCTTGCAGCTTTTTTACAGCATCAGCATACTCTTGCTTTCTTTTCTTCTTCACATTTTTGCAGAGGTCTGGCTCACTGGCAAGTTTCTTTGCAGCTTCTACCAGCTTCTGCTGTATGATAAAATTGCTCTCCAAGTCCTGCAAAGTGGGATCCTGCAAATTCAGGAGAACAATTATTTGCTTATATTCTGGATAGAAATTATCAATGAAGGTTACTTACTAGAATCACAGAATCAATAAGGTTGGAAAAGACCTCGAGGATTATCCAAGTCCAACCTGTCACCCAAGACCTCATGATCATCCAAGACCTCATGAAGAACTACTTTTTATGGTAACAAAACATACAAATACCAAAATTTATACACAAGATAGCCTTAACAAATGAAACTCTTTGATCTTATGTCTATGACAAGTATTGGATTATGAGATCTCTTGAGAAAAGTCCAAAGTTCTCAACTCTGGGTGACATTAGATAAACTTCTAAATTCAGATTTACACAGCTAAAACTTCCCCTCTCTGAGTTCAAGTCTGAAAACATCTGTTCAAAGTCTCTACTTGGGAGAAAATAAAAATGCAAATTGATACCACCATACCTACACGACAGGGAGCTGGAGGCTCCAAATAATTGTTTGTAAATGACTCCAAGATGCTCAGCTGAAAGGCACTGCAGCAGTGCTAAGCAACACACTATGAAACCTAGTCAGCAGATCATCTTGTCCAACCCCTCTGCAGTGAGAAGGGACACCATCAACTAGATCACACTGCCCAGGGCCACATCAAGTCTGATCTTGAATGTGTACAGTGACGGGGCCACAACAACATCCCTGGGCAACCTGTAATAGCATTTTAAACAGGATTTAAGCAGGCTACACAAAATCAGTTTGCTGCAGACATGGATGAAACCACTCCTGTAAGCCAGGAC
The DNA here is from genome assembly GCF_027791375.1 of Indicator indicator. Lineage (NCBI taxonomy): Eukaryota > Metazoa > Chordata > Aves > Piciformes > Indicatoridae > Indicator > Indicator indicator. Next base: position 6,207,838 of record NC_072024.1, on the reverse strand, counting down.
AGCAAGTTTCTGGTGAAAGACAGATGCAAAGTGCCCAACACCTACTTACTACTTGGATGTTACAGCTTGTTAACAAATCTCACAAGGCAGGAGGGAGAATGGTGTGTGTCCAGAAACTGCAGATATATCTGAATTACTGTATCTCCTGAGTCAGTCTCTGCCAGCAAAGTTAATATGAGCTTCTTGAGCAATATAGAGAGCTTTTATTTAGGTGGAACTTGCATTAAGCCAGAGATAAACCTCCTCCTGCTGTCACCTGTCACACAACTATGCTCACAGATAATTTTGCAAGGGGGACAGTACACACCCCTGCCATGTTCTGGCTTCAAATACAAACTTAAAAGTGACACCAATCAATGCTTGAGAAAATGGGTTGACCAGCAGCATTAAGAACCTGCTCTTCTCTAATTAGAAGCAATGTCCATTGAAATTCAAGCAGTGTTGCCAAATCAGAGGTTCAGGTCAGGGGATTTTAAGGCCTTTTTGAAGCTGCTCATTTCAAAGCCAGCATGGCTGAAATAAGGGTGTTTCCATCTCTGTTTCCCAGTCCATGTAAGCAATTGTCCCAGCTGCCTTCTCTTAAATAATCAGGGAAGAGCTGGATTATTTACAGGAGGCTTTGCCACCGGTCTGGCCACCCCACCTCTGCTGTAAAAACAAACCACAGCACTCACCTCTTCGCTCAGGAGCAGGTTGTCATCCAGCTTGAATGCTGTGCCAACACGTCTTCTGACCTGGGGAGGTTCCTCTCCAGCACTGAGAGGATACTCCTTGGGCATCTTGCCTGTCAGCTCCTGGGGAAGAGGAAAGGCTCCACATGAAGGTCCAGTAGGAGAGAAAGGGTCCACCCACCCCACCTCCAGCATAAAGTGAAGTTCTCACCGCCTCTCGTAGGCAGATTTTCTTCAGCTCCTCAACTTTCTGAAGAAGTTTTTCCTGAAGGAGTTTCTCTTTCTTCTTTAGTTCCATAATTTTCTCTTTCTTCTGTTCTTCACTGACCTCTGAATCCTGAGAGCCTGAAAAATACATTCTCTGTATTAGAGGATTTGCAGGTAAAAGCCATTTTTTCCTGGTCAGGTAATCTGTGATCCCCAAAGTAGTTCAGCCCAACAAAATAACACAGTATTCTACATGCAACATCCAACTCTTATGTCATCCAGCAAGCAGGCTTTGAGAAAATCCACACTTTTTCAAATCTCTAGTGTATATACTTGTGTGGTAAATCCCAAGTCTACACCCCAAAAATCCACCACCCAAAACATAAGTCATTGTATTAGTGATATCTACAATATACTTTGATATTTTGGCTTTGATTTTGCTTTCAAGATAGACACCAAGGCTTCTCACTTGGGCTTCGCCTCGAGGCAACCTACATGTGGCAGCCTCCCCCCTTTTCCTCTCCTCCATAGCCAAGGGAGAGACCTAAAGTCCACTCCAGAGCTCAGCTTTATTTAGAAGCACTTGTCTTCTCTGCTCGTTTTTGAGGGTGGTCAAGGCAATTCAGCTCCTCAGGTGCTTAAATTTATCCAGGATCAAATTTCTCTTGGACTTCAATGACACAGTCATTCAAGGACTGACTGACAGGTAAACACACCAAAATATTAATGGACCAAGAGCATGTGGGTGCTTATCCATCTGCCATATTGTTAGTTTCTAATGTACTTACAGAGGGGAAACAGCAGATATTACCATCGATGTTTCTGTTTCATGTAGATAACTAACATGTCTTCATATATGTCACATATATGTATTTCACAGGATCACAGTATATCAGAGGTTGGAAGGGACCTCAAGAGATCATCAGGTCCAACCCCCCTACCAGAGCAGGATCACCTAGGATAGTCCACACAGGAACGCACCCAGGTGGGTTTGGAAAGTCTCCAGAGAAGGAGACTCCACAACCCCCCTGGGCAGCCTGTTCCAGTGCTCTGTCACCCTCACTGTAAAGAAGTTTCTTCTTATGTTGAGGTGAAATCTTCTATGTTCTAGTTTGAACCCATTGTTCCTTGTCCTATCACTGCGTACCACCCCTCCTCCTGACACCCACCTCTCAGATATTTATAGACATTGATCAGATCCCCTCTCAGTCTTCTCTTCTCAAGACTAAACGGCCCCAGGGCTCTCAGTCTCTCTTCATAAGAGAGATGCTCAAGTCCCCTAAGCATCCTCGTGGCTCTCTGTTGGATTCTCTCCAGCAGGTCTCCGTCTCTCTTGAACTGGGGAGCCCAAAACTGGACACAGTATCCAGGTGTGGTCTCACCAGGGCAGAGTAGAGAGGCAGAAGAACTTCCCTCCACCTGCTGGACACACCTTGCTTGATAAATCCCAGGATCCCATTGGCTCTCTTGGCCACAAGAGCACATTGTTGTTCCATTTATGGCCAAGTAGTCTTCTTTTCCCTTTTAACAGTTCCCACTCTACTTCACTACATGAAGGATTACCTGAGGAGATCAAACTGCCATTGCTGGCCATAATAAGTTGGTTCTTTGCCTCTAAAGTCACCAGCTTGGAAACTTTTGGTGTTCCCATCTCCGTCAGATCCATGGCGATATCGTCCAAACTTCTGGCTGAAGGAATTTTTGCCTGAAGGAGTTTAGAAAGAAATAAAAATTCAGCCTCCTTGAGTTACCTCTAATTAACTTCAGAACACGGGGGCACAGAAGATGATGCTTCATACCTTGCCTCCCACAAAATTAAAGGCTAAAGCAACAGTATCATGCAGGAGCTCATTGTGCACAGGACTATGCTGGCATCCCTCTCTCCCTCTGCCCCCAAAGGCTGAACCACCTCCCAACTCACAATCTCCTTGCTGTGTGCACCATGTTCAAAGTGAACATGAGAGGGAGACAAAAGGAAAAGCAGATTAAGCCCTGAAACGTGGGAATTCCCTCTTCTGTGATTACACTTCCATAGCCCTTAATTGCAGGCAGGCTAAAATGGATCGAATAACAATCCTATTGATAATAGACTGCTCACAAAGCTGACAAAAATGATTTGTAGTTTTTCTCTGGAGAGTAATTCAGCCATGGAAAAACATACACTGAAAGATATGCAGGAAAGGTGTTGAAACTTATGCCCACAGTATAATGTCTTAGAACTTACTTTGCTTTGCTTTCTGTCCAAGTAAAACTGGTGTTGACTGATTGCCATCACCCAGATGGACTTGATCAGGGAAGTGTTTGCATACCAGGTTTGCACTACCAGTCCACTCTGACCAAAAGTTCTTCTTGACACTGAAATTCTGAGGAGGCAAAAAGAAATGCAATTTCAAGACAGGTCTCTTTGATGCTTCAAATCCCAAATGCTTCTCTCTTAACCAGGAATCATTCAGCCTTTGTTTTAGAGATGTGAAAACTTGGATTTCCTTCTTCCCACCACCCAGTGCTGCTGTCTTCCCTCAGTCCTACTCTTCCCTTAATTTTATAAGGTTAAAATTGAAGGCCCTCTTGGTTGACCTTTGCAACATGCAGCAGGATAAGCTGCTGTGCCTTTTAGTTCAGCAGCACATGTGCTGCCATGACCAGTGGCTGGGTAAGCTATAAGCCTAGAAAGAGCCAGCAGACTGCCATGGCATCTTAAAGGAGTGATCAGGCAGGATGGGGCATCTGAAGGCATCAGCAGAGCATCTTGCTGCTCCATCCAGCAATACTGAGGGGCATAGTAGTCCTGTGCCAGAGGTAGAAATGATGGCAGCGGAAGAAGCAGAAAGGAAGGTGGAGTCAAAAATTCACCTTGGCAAAGGTTCTGTCTTCTTGGGAGGGATCTTGAGGGGAAGGCACAAGAAAGCAGCCTGCAGGTGAGCTCTCACCCCAACTGGCAGGACTACTTCAGGCCCCTTAAGGCTCAGGCTTAGAGGGAGCAATGCTGCCAAGGCAGAAGAGACCAGAAGGTGTACAATAAAGTTATACAGAGGTCCTGGGGGCTGCATTCCAAGTCTCCCGCTGCACAGGCACGTTTTGGCAGCCTCTCAGGGAAGGGTTTTGTAAAGTGAATACATTTGACCATGACAAATAGTCCTTCCTCTGTTCCAAGAACTTGGTGGACACCAAGAGGTGGTCTGAGAGGAGGACTCCCAGAGAGGTAGCACAGCAACAGTCACTCCAGATTGCTCACTACGAGTGTGACCTTCCCTCTGCAACATCACAGCACTCCTTGCCCATCGCTCACAGCCCAGATCTGGCTCCGGTCTGTCCTGCCAAACGCAGGATCATGCTCAGTGTTGCAAAAGCCAGAGTAAACTCAAGGCTGTGCTGAACTCAAGGCACCTCCCATCCCTGTCCATTAACACAAGATGGCAAATCTCCAGTCTGGGTAAAGATTCATTCCACTGCTGTCACTGCCTCCTCCAGCCTTACCTGCGGGGATCGTGGACTTCCACAGCAAATTTCTTTTCACGGAAATAGAGGTTTTCCAGCTGTTTCCATTGAAAGAGCTAGGAGAATTGGGAGAGATAAATAGAACACTGTCACTAGAAGGACCACCAGTCTTCTCCCCCCCAGGTTTACATAATTTCACCAAATTACCATTCCTGTGTATCTTCAGCTGTGGCATGGCCATAATGCAATAACAACACGCACAACATCAATTAAAGTAAGCACATAAACAAATTATAGAATGCTCCTCAAGTAATTTCATGCTCTCACAGACAATGCATTGCAGATTGACAACATCTGTTTCCATCACTAGCATGTTTAAGTTCACTGCTAGAAGTTCACAGGGTTTGTGGGAGAGCAGCTGAAGTCCTTTTCTCTCTGATTAAACACAAAGTGATTGCACTGACACCTATAATCTCTTCCCTCAGCCAGAATATGTCCATGGGATGACAGCAGTTTGGGGAAAACCCAAGGCCTTTCTCTTCTGAAGACACTGTGTGAAAGATTCAGCGTGACATTTTGGAGTAAGGGTACAACATGTACAAAGAAAGAGCAGCTACATGGGGAAGCCACCCCACCATGCATACTTCTGTGAGGAAACCACAGACTTCCTTCAAAGCACCAGCTGAGAGAAGAGATCAAAGTCACCCAGGGTTTGGCATCTGCACCTGTGGGATCAGAATTTCACATGGATCTGCTCTCCCTTTGCACCAGCATTAAACACCCTCTGAGAATGATCCATCAGGGGTTGCACCTTCTCAGCTCAGCTTTGGCTGAGCTGTTCCCCATCCCCTCAATGCAGGCTTCTTGCAGTTCTACCTCCTGCCTGATCTCCAGCAATACCAGGGTGCATGGGTGCCCAAAGAGACCCATAGAGGTGTCCCCAAGGACGCCACCTGAAGATGACAGGCTGCACAAGTTCAGCAGTACATGCTGTAGCTGTAGTGTACAGCTGGCTGCTTGCCAGAGCCCATAAAGAGGTACCTGAAGTACTTCCATCCAGGCTGGGCAGGCAGGGCCAGCTTCCAACATCAGTGATCCAGCTGAGACACCCAAGCCATTAGTAACCCTCTTCTTCCCCACTGGAGTTTCTCAAAAGCCTTCAAGGGTGCTTGAAGATGCCTTCAAGGGTACACCACACCAGAAGTCCCCAGGACACGTGACATGCCCAATGGCCTCTGCCAAAACCTGACTCCATGGAAGAATTTCACGTTTTGTAAGAAATTACACCATGCTTCATTTGAAACATTCTTAACACAGACCATAAATGAAACATAACCCAGTAAAGGAAACATAACCCAGTGCCTGGGTTTGTGGGGAAAACTCTGGCTCTTTCAGTGACCTTTCTCCACTGTTTAGCTAAAGCTTTCCTTTCTAGTACTACAGTTTATTATCAGATCCTGCTACAAGAAAAATGCAACGAGGAAAAATGACATTTTCTTAAACTAATCAGTCATTTTCTAGATGATAGTGGAAGTTTTACTCTATTAACTTAGTTTATCTCTGCATTAAAGGCACCTTGTCCAATCAGCACCGTTTACAGAACTGCCCTCTTTACAACTTGGCATCAAGCTTTTAAATAAATACATTGGTAAAAGAAAAGAGCAAACAAAGTATCTCACGATGTATGCCGGGACATTGAGCAACAGCACCGTTGGCGGCTCCAGCTCGCCGGGAACCCCAGCACGACCCCGACAGCAGCTCAGCCATCTCCCTCCCCAACACAGCTCCCTTCCCTGCACTCACCTCCCCGCAGCACCGGCCCCTGCTCCCTAACACCAGCGGCCGCTCCGGAAAGAGTCAAGGGTGACATGAGCAGAGGAGAGCGAGCGGCGGCCAACCTGCCATCCCTCCCCGCTACCGGCCGCCCGCCCGGTGCGCCGCGCTTGGCCGGCTTCGCCTCCCACTGCTGACACACGCCTGACATCACCGCCGCCTCTGCCGGCAGCGACGCCTCCCGGACCCACCCTTCCCCCAGATAAAGGGAAAACTGAACCGAAAAGAGCGGAAGAGGGTTTCTACCGAGGGGCTGCAGCTCCCCGGAGCACCCCGAGGGCTGGCAAGGGGCCGAGGTGGGAGCAGGTCTGACGAGGGGGCTGCGGCAGCAGCAGCAGCCAGCCCAGGCCCCCATGGCAGCCCAGTCCCGGCCCCGCCGGCGTTGACTCACGCCCGAGAGGCAACAGGTTCAACCAGAAGCATCGCGCCGCGTTCCTGGCCACCCCGCTCCCACGCTCATAAAAAACGATGGGCGTGCTTCAAACATGACCTCTGGAAAAAAAAACGCCTTGCTGCTTCTTATCGGTTGCAGGTGATGACACTCCGTCCTCTTTATCACTTCCTCTGGGTTTTTTCCCCTCCGGATGCTATCGGCATTCCTGAGGGCTGTGGGAGAAGGGGTCACCTGTGGTAGGGGCAGTGGGGGTGAACAGGGTTGCATTTGGCAAGGGAAAAAGACGCAGCTGTCCCACCCACCACCTTGAGCAGCCTCCTGCCACTTGGAGGGTCTGGGTGGACCCTTCCATGAGGAGCTACCTGTGCAAATCTAAACCAGCCCTGGGTGAAATGCATCCCTGATCGTCTGTTGTGGAGAAAGAATTTAAAAAAAAAAAAAAAAAAAAAAAAAAGCCTTTGCTTTTGTAAAGAAGCCTGCGTGAATTGCCTCAGGATGTGGGTAGAGCTTTGCCCCATTTCCTCCCCACCCTGTGAGATCCATCCAAACCCAAAAAGGAGCTGACAGCGCCCGAAGTATTTGCAGCCAGGGACATTCAGCACAAAGACATTTGCCTCTTTGCTCAAAGAGAAGGAGGACTGGCACAACTCCAGCTCCCCTTCTGCTGCTCCACTGCAGGAGAGATGGGGAAGCAGCACTAGAAATCCTGCAGACTGAAAAGTGCCCTTTCCTTAAGCTATCTCACTTCAAAACAATATAAGCTCTTAACAATCAACTGCCCTGACAAACCCTGCTGCAATCAGGTCCTTAAAATAAAGGCCAATGATTGTCTGACTAGCTTCAGAGTAAGTTTTGGACTAATAATATTTATATAGGTGCACTCAAAAATAATCCTGAATGAATGGTATTAATGAATTGCTGGCTAACATCCCTGGGTTCATGAAGGGGGAAAACATGCCTCAATTCAAAGAAGGACAAAAAAATCGTAATCAAGGCCAAATCAGAATAAACCAAATTAAATACTCTAAGCTCCTTCAACTATTTGTTTTCCTAAGTCACAGTCAAAAGGCAATACTTGGGAAACTGTCACTGCCCCAGAGTTTTCCTGCTCTCTTCTGCTCCCTAACTCTGTGCAGACATGCATGCTTCTAAATCATTCCTATTTCAATCTTCCCTAAACTACCTGCATATTAAAAGACAAAAGAGTTGTAAAAAAAAATATAGAAAAAATATCAGGAAATCAGGAACTGGTTTTTGAGGGCTGGAAGAACAATTAGGAATAATTAAAATGTTTTTGTGGAAGTTTTGCAATGTATGTTCCCTTCAACCAGCTGATTAGGTCCACTTGAGCTAATGAATGTTTTCTTAACAGCCTTCCCATCCATTTAGATTGCCAGATCTTGAAAGGCTCTTGAAAATTCCCCAGCATATCAGGGGCTGCCTGTCCAACTGCACAGACAGAATATAGCCTGGTCAAAGCTTGTTTTCTGGGTCTTTTAAGAGAAGAGAGAGGTGCAAAGCTCCCTGATCACACCCCATTGCTCAGGCTCCTCTGTGCACCAGCCAGAATCCCCATTACCCAGCCCCTGCTTTTGCCAGCCATGAGTTTAAATTTCCTGCATTTCTACTGTGATCCTCTTGGAGATCCAACAGAACATAGAACAAGAAGGTTTCACCTTCCTAACTCTCCTTCCCATACAAAAAGAGCTGTAATTGTAGTCTGAGACACAAAATAGACACAGACTCATTAAGTAGTGAGGCACCTCAATAAAGGAAGCAGTTGGATTTTTACCTGGCTGGTTTGCCATCCAGTTTTGAATAAAATGCAAGTTTGTCTGGGAGCTTGTTAGCTCAGAAAAACAGCCCCATCAGGATCACAAGCAGCAGCTGACAGAGCCCCTGCACCCCTGCCTTGACAGATGTGCAAGAGAGCTGCTCAGGGGCCTTTGCTTTATACTCCCATCAGCCTGATGTAGTTTGCTTAAAAAAGTTTATTTTTTTAAATTATTTTTTGCAAAGGAATGAAAATATGGAAAGGAGCTGGCTGCAGGGGCTGTGCAGTCAAGTGATGCTGCACCAGACCAGGACAAGACATGTCAAGGTAGGACCTGGACTGTTTATAAGGTTGATGGCAAATTCTGACCAAGAGCTAAACTATCCATCTCTTTGATATTCCACCCAAGGGATGGTTGGCTAAGGTCAGCATGGAAGCGCAAACCATGCTGCAGCATTTGTAGCAGCCCTTTCCCTCGGGAAGTGCTTTCAAAGCACCTCGTGGTAGATGTGGTGCATGTAAGGAGCTTTGGCAACCAGCATCCCAGGAACTGGCTGGGAATGGCAATCTGCAGACAAATCTCGGCAATTCAGACCAAGGAAACATAAAAGATTTCTGCCTGCAGGAATGCACCCCACCCCTATGAAGGAAATGACCACCCTGCTGGCAATGCTGGAAGAAGGGATGCATTTCAGCCCCTCTGCTGCACTTGGCTGCCTGGCATGCTACCTTCAGCTGAAATCTTTTTAAGTTGCTATGCCTGGTCACAGAGGGAAGCAATTGAGGAGAGTGCAGGAGAGCCAAACTGTCCCACCTGCAGCAAGTTCTAAGCCAAAGAGGCAGACAGCTCTCACCTGTGCCAGAATAAACTTCCAGAGCTCACCTGTAGCTATCCTTCATCTCCTACATATTAAGCCATTCCTCTAAAAACTTCTTCAATCACCTTTTTTCCCCAATACATTACAATGCATCCTTTCTCAGTTTTCACTGGCACTGGCATTAAGAAGAATCAGTCCTGTCTTGGCACCAAACTGTTCCGAAGTGTGAGTGCTCTGGGAGAGGTGGTGCTCAAGCAACTTTCTGCACATCTGGAAGGAGATAAATTTCAGAGGAGTCTTGTATAAAATAATGATGTGTTTACTTTAAATAATTATGTGAGCTAGTATCTTATGTCTAAAGCAATGGCTTCTACTTGGTAAGAAATAAACACTGTAAAAGAAATCTCTGCCTAATTAGGTCTGCCTGCTGGGAAGCCTCTACAAGTGCTGCTCTGTTCTGAACCATTCAGCAAAGCAGGACAGCAAATTTACACTAAGTAAATGTTCTGGAAGAGAAAACTTTCAGCACCAGCTCTCAGTATATGCTGAATTAAAAAGAAAAGTGTCATTAAAAATGCCCATTTCCAAACTAGTATGCTCTAACAAAAACATTTCTGGGACTGTAATGTCTTCAAGACAACCAGCATTAGAATCAGAATTCTTGTAGATTTGAAACAATACCATAGCAAGATTAGTTGTTCTCTTCAGACATTATAGACCATTTATCACCAGGGAGTTGCCCACAGAAACACAGTGAAGTGGGAGAACAAGTCAAAAAGCCAGCAGACTGCCTTCTCAAATTCCTATCCCTCAGAGGATCACGATGCATTGGCTGAACGCAGAATAAACTCAACTCATACCATAACACATGCTCCATAAACAAGACAAGGCATTATTTATCTCACCAGTGAGAAGAATAGGGATAGAGATAAAAGGGAGATCTATTCTGTTTCGAAACATATATGAACTTCTGAGACCTGTTTTGTGCTTTTCCTAATTGATTCAGGGGACAGGATCTTGGCATGACACACTATAGCAAGCAGGAGGCATCTCTTCAAGACAACGACATCTCTCGATATCAACTGCAGCTGAAGGGGGAATACGTTTGCAAGCAGCAGGACTGCAGAGTTAAGGCCAGGTCTGAGCTGAAGTCTGAACAGAGGTTGCCAAATTGAGGCTTTTTTATTCCCTGGAAGACTACAGGTTTATAACCAACCGAGCTCCAGCCAGTGTGGAGCCACTGCTTTTATCTACAAAGACAATTTTCAGAAATGACAAAAAAGTAATTCACCATTTTCGGTCTATTGAAGCTCTGGAGCACAGTGCTTCCCTTAGTGCCCATCAGCTCAGTGTACAAGGTGATGGGTAAAACACAGGTTCACTTCATGAGAAACCACTTCCAAAGCAATACAACCTTTCAGTAGAGAGTTAGAGCAACAAAACTCCTTTCTCCAAACCATTTCAGGTCAACCAGCAAAATATTAATAGCCAGACTCAAACCTCTCAGGCCAGCTTTACAGAGACAAACAGACAAGGCAGGTTCTCCTGGTCCAGCCCTGAGTTACACACTGTCCTCTCCAACAACACAGGCTCCCCTCACGGATGACTGGGAGCACATGTGCAAGCGCTGGCAAGGCTGGCTGATACAGATCTGCAGATTGCTTCATCCAGCTCTGTCGTGCAAGTTGTTTCCTGTGAAGACTTCTCAGTCTTGGACTTCACACGATAGTGTTGATCCAACAACAAATTCTTGGGATAACCACTGTGCTCCAAGGCTTATATTTAGGTTTCTTTGCCTAAAGACTTACTTGGATAAAGCCAAGAGATTTCGCTTTTTGAGGAAGGTGGTTGTATTTGTTGGGATTTAATTGACAATGCATTAAATAGGTGCACTTAATTTGATGTACTTTTAATTATTATTAAAAAAAAAAAATCTGAATATGGCCTAGGTCCTTACCAGCCTCCTGTGATGAACACACTAAGAAAATGCAACTACATCTGAAAGCAGCCATTAGCACCAGAGAAAAGACATACAGAGAGAATAAAAGCTCCTGGTGTGAATTCAGGCACCAACTCCTGTTCACAGCCTCCCATCTGAAACTTAGCAGCTTTCCCACTGCAGCCAGTATCCAAGAGGTTTGCACAACCAGAGATCCTCTGCATCTTTAAAATTAGGAAAAGCCAGCTTGGTCTTCATCAGACTTGGACTCAGCCTTTTGCTTTGATTGAGTTAATCAGCTGCTTGTATATTTAAACATCACTCACTGGAGAAGTGGAGCACAATAAGGATGCTCTTTCCCAGATGGCTATGGATAAACACAACAGCACTTTTGATCCACGGTATAAACAGCAGGATGATACCAGAACATGGCAGTTCTGAGTTTGGCTCCATCCTGAGAGTCAAAGCAAGAAAATTCCACATAAACCAGCAAAACTAGAACCTCTGCTCCAAAAGACACACACACAATTTACATGCCTATTGTTTCAAAAAGGATTGTGCTTTTGCTGACTTCTCAGGGATTCAGGCAAGTTATACAGACTCTTCTCTTTCTGAAATATATTCTGATACTTTCATTAATAGGAGCAATAATACTGATTAAAAGGAAACTCCTGCCTGCCATATCACAGGCAGCAAGGCTATAGCTACAGTGAACCAAACAGCAGCATCCCAAGATTTTAACCTAAAAAATGAAGTCAGGATACAGGTGCCTCTCCTGACCCAGGTTCTGCTTGCCCAAGAAGTGATCTGATTGCAGTCACTTCCATGAATCACATCAGAAGTGCACTTTGTATTTCACATCCTGAAACACTTTTTGTATGAAGAAACTGTTTGCATATTTAGCCACACATTAAAAATAGGCACGACTCAGGACAAGCTGTGATTTAAGCCATTTGTACCCTCTCCTATTAACATCAGACACAAATCCCTAAGGATACTACAGCTATCTCCATCCCCACATTTTGGGGAAGCCCCAAAGTCTTACTGGCTTTTGGCTTATTGACATTAAACCTTCCCTCTGCATTTAGGCTCCTCTCTCCCACCTTCCCTTTCAATTCCTATTCTCTGTTGTATGATTACAATTACAGCAGAGCAGACAACTATTACCATTTCCATTGTAACACTTCCAGAGGTGACCTTTGGGTTTTATTTTTTCCTTAAACAAAACTCCTGCCACATTCAAAGACAATGCCTCGTTGCAAACCATGCAGGGTGTGACTTAGTATCTGGGCCCTGCTGACCTTAAAAGTTTTTCTTAATCTGGTTGGTTGCTGTTGTAAACAAATCCCACAAGCATAAAAACTGCTTGGTGAAGCAATGCTTCTAGCCAGCCAGGCTTCATTTTCTTGGAGAGTGTTGCTGGTCACAGCTGGACATCTTGGCTAGAGAATGATCAGTGTTTGACCTCACCAGAGCATCTCACAGATGTTGCCTACAGCTAGGGAAGTGCTTAAGAGCAAGAAGAGCTCCTTGATGCTCTCCTTCGATGATCAATGACTGTGTTAACTATGACTTGATTTTTCTACAGTTCCTCTTGGGTCAATCTCATAAGGAAAAAGCATGGGATGAAAACCATGTGCTTCACTCATCAACACAAAGGAAGGACACAGGAGTGCAAGCTTGGACACATAGGTATATAAATATACCCAAAAAACCCAAGTGATAGCGTGCTTTGGCAAAAGAGAAGATCAGTTTGGAGGCTTGAACGGGAACTACTCTTAACAACGAAGTTTTGTTAAGCTGTGTTTTTTTGGCACAAATACACTAAGCAGTATCATTTTGCAAATGTAAAATTCCCTGGCAGGAGGCACAGACTTCATGTGTGCTCCTGCCCAGCTCATACCTGGGGAAGGAGAACAGCAAAACTGCAGGTCGCCATCTCCTCATGGCTTAGATATTTCTATGAAGACACCACCAATAAAAAAACCACACAAACCCAGCCCAACAGCATGGCTCTTCCTTCTAGCCAAGTGGGTTTAAATAACTCTTTAAAGACTTCCAGGGCTCAGTCCTGTCACAGGAAGACACGTGTGGCTACAGGACTGGGCGAGCTCCCAACACATTGTGTGCTTGTGTTGTGTGATGGGTTTCCAAGGCCATGGGCAGAAAAGCCTGTCTGGGCTCGCTGAGGGGGGCTTTCAGGGAGCCAGACGTGCAGTTGGGGACCCTCTGCCCTGCTTAAACAACAAGGGAGGTCACTGGCAGAGTTTAATCTGCAGGAGACATACTGAAGAGCAGGGAGGTGGAAAAAGAGAACAACAAACTCCAGTATTTGGCACTTATTCTCAATCCCCCCTTACAATTCATTGCACCATGTTGCCTAAACAAGCCTGAAGTTCCACGCAGCTCCCCTTGTGTTTCACAGATATCAGTGGAGCCTTTTATCCCTTCAGACACACAAACACCCACAAAAGCCAAGTGAAAACACTGCTCAAGTAACAAGGCCTCTAGTTTGGAACTTGCAGAAACCCAGTTGCTTTGCATTTTTGTAGTTATCCCTGGAGGCTGCCAAAATTCCTGTCCAGACTCTCCTGAGACCACCAAACTCAAGATGACACACAAGCCAAAGCTCCCATAGGGATTTTCCACTACTACATGAGAGGGAAAGTTTTACTGCCTCAGTGCCAGCAGAATTCTCCTTCTGCCTCCAGTTCTTCGTATTTTGTTCACTACTCTAATAAGCAACAGCTCAAAAAGTACATTGTGAAGTGCGACACCATCCCACCTCCCTCTCAAAAAAAAAAAAAAAGATGCAAACCAACTTACTTTTCTGGGCTTTACTTTGTCTTGCAAGTCGTATTGGCCTATTCCTTTGTAACTTATTCCAAGCCACCACGGGATTCCTTGTTTATCCTGAAAAATGGATGTGTACATGAAGCAAGAGCTCCTCAGGAATTACACAATCCCAAGATTCCAGCCCGTTTCGTTCTGTGACAAGCACGAGTAGGTACAGAACTAAGACTTTTTTTTTTTTTTTTTGCAAACAAACTGATGTGAAGTGTGTTGCTGGAGTGATGTTGAAATTTTCTGCACCCGCCTTCTCAGGCAAAGGCAAAAATCTAGGAGGTGGCTGTGCAAAGTGGACAAAAAAAGCGACAGTGCTGCTGAAACGAGAGAGTGTCACTCATCGCAGGAGTGGCTGTGAAGGAGGAAGGATGTAAGACAGAAAAAAACCCACAAAACAAAAAACAACCACCCTGCAGCCAGTGACTGCATCCACTAAATTCAGACATGAACAGCCACAGGAAGAGAGAACAGTGCAAAACATCAGCTTCTCCAGTACCACAGCCATGGCCAGGACTCAGAGTAAGGAGACGCCATCTCTGCTGATCTCTTCTGCACATAACACTGTGGCCCAGGCTCTGTTCTACAAATGGGAATAAATGGTGCATGTCCATCACTCTCCAAATGTATTTCTCAGCATTTCCCCCGTCACATGCCACTTAGAAGTAGTCTTTTCTACACTGTATTTTTTTTTTAAATTAATCTTGATTAGAAATATCTCTGGGGAAACTGTTAACTGCTTTGGATCTACAAGTGATAACTGGTTTAATTAAGATGATAGGAATTTAGCCCCTGATAGGATTACAGAAGGTTTTACAAAGATTCTCTTCAGTCTTCTGTGGCACATGATGCTTTCCTGTTCTCTGGGAACAAATTTTAAAGAATACTGAGAGGGGAAAAAAATTACAGAGGTTGAAAAATGCTGGGTTTAATACTGATAGAAGGGTACCAAATGATCAAACTACTCCTCTAGGAATGTAATCACACACAACAAGCTAAGCAATCACATTATCTATGAGCACTTACTAACCTTTACTCCATAGTAATGAACTCCATATGTTGGCAAAGCTTCTACCACTTTCATGTACCTGTAGACAGATTTATAGCGTATCAGATGATTTTCTCTGGAGAGAAATACATCTATTAACATACTTTTTTTCACACATACATTTAGGACATGCCATTTATCATTTCAGCATTTTGAAAGTCTTAATAGCTGAAAGCCCACGCTTTCAGATAAAACTCAGCATCCTGGCTCAGGGAAAGCTGTGATATTTTGGCCCTGCTAAAGCAAGTGGAAAATCTCTCTCATACAGCAATGCATCCAGCCTCTTATCAGAAAGTCAGAGAACTAGAAAGTAAAAATTCTGAACTGAACATTTGGGAAATGCTGGCAATAAAGACCTGCCTATAGTATTGCATTATGGTGCTCTGATTACAATGGATTTGCTCCAAATGACAGTGTTTATACAGTTGTACGACTGTTGCATGAAGCAATTCAGACAACCGCTGAATAATTTTTTCCCCTTGTTCCTATTAAAAGAAGTCCCTGAGTTACTGAGACAGAATTACAGGCATCAAGGTACATAAGGAAAAATTACAAGATGTCTACACCATACAGCCATGGAAATCATCTCAAACTTCTTGGTTCTTAACACACCCCACTGCGTTTACCTGTAGGAAGTACAGGAATATTAACAGTAAATTAAAAATAAAATTCCACAGGCTCCATATGTACCTTGGAAGACCTTGTTCTTCTGAAAGCCAAATTCTGAACACTTCAACAAACACCCATTTGTTGTTTGGGGTTTTTTTGAGTTTTGTTTGTTTGTTTGTTTTGAAACAGGACCTAAGCTAATATTTGCCCTTAGTTTGGTGTGAAAACTAATTGACAGCAAGTAGGGTATGGAGAAGAGTCTTCCAATAATTTGAGCCCAAATAATTTCTTTTATACTTGAGATATCTGAATGAGGACACACAAGCCTTCACAGTGTGAAACTTCAAGCAGTTGAAGTTTGAAATATAACTCAGTTAAAAAAAAAAATCCTAAACAAACAAATAAAAAGTCTGACAGATACAAACAGTAAAATTTGCAGACTATAATAAGCAAAGCAGCCTGTATTGCCACTTCGGAGAGGAAAGGAGAGGAAAGGAGAGGAAAGGAGAGGAAAGGAGAGGAAAGGAGAGGAAAGGAGAGGAAAGGAGAGGAAAGGAGAGGAAAGGAGAGGAAAGGAGAGGAAAGGAGAGGAAAGGAGAGGAAAGGAGAGGAAAGGAGAGGAAAGGAGAGGAAAGGAGAGGAAAGGAGAGGAAAGGAGAGGAAAGGAGAGGAAAGGAGAGGAAAGGAGAGGAAGGAGAGGAAAGGAGAGGAAAGGAGAGGAAAGGAGAGGAAAGGAGAGGAAAGGAGAGGAAAGGAGAGGAAAGGAGAGGAAAGGAGAGGAAAGGAGAGGAAAGGAGAGGAAAGGAGAGGAAAGGAGAGGAAAGGAGAGGAAAGGAGAGAAAAGTAAAAAGATCATCTTCATAAATTAACAAGTGTCATACTCACTGAACAATGGCTTGTCCTCTGGTCAGACCTTTAATCTGTATATAATGCTCAATTACTCTGTCCTCACTGCAAAACAAGCACAAAACCCAATTTAGAGGCTCAGTGACTTTTTCCATGTGTGACAGCATCTGTTGAAATTCAGACGCCTGCTCGGCATGCAGAGCAGTGTCCCTCTGTATGTTTCCTGCTCCAGTTTCCATTCTGTTTCTTACTGATTTCTTTCCCACCCTTCATTAAGCAGCGTGGAGCTGCCTGGCTGTTCCCTGCCATCGTGTGTCGTGTTCCAGACTAATTAACGAATGGTTTGGGATCAGCCTGCTCTGCTGCAGATGCTGCTGCAGAAGAATGCTACTAACTGTATCAATTCATTTTCACATTCTAAAGGACCAAGACTTCAAAGGATAGTTAACCTTCCATATGCAAGACAGAAGAAATTAAACCAGAAATGTTATTATTCCAAAGTATTTTCCCCCTCACTTGACATTTCATAGGTGAAAAAAAAAGATTTGTCAGCAATGACCTTTGTGCATTTTTTTCCTGTTATATACTTAAACATTTTGGTTTAGCAGAATGCAGAAATAAATATGCATTTAAGAGTCAGAAAAAGGCAAAGAAAAACCCAGCATTCTCAAAACCTCCAAATCATAAGCAAGTACTGGCATAAGTGAAAATCCATCAAGTACACATCAAGCCTAAAATAATTAAACAAATGAGAGAGTCCAACTTGCATAAAAGGCATCAATTCCAAGAAAAAAAAATATGACTGATTCATCTTAAACACTGTATTCCTCTATGGCAGATTCGAGCCCCAAAATTGGACCTGCCTTTCTATTTCCAGCTTTTCTAGCTTATTTTTACTCCCTGTCTGTTGAGGAGAGCAGCTGGGTGGGCATCTGGCAGCCAGCCACAGTTAGCCCACCACAGAGGCTCTACTGTGTGACAGTTGAAGAGCAAGGTGCTCTTTGCAAACCCAGGCTTGGCTGGGGTTCAGATTTCAGCTCTTTCTAATGCGTGGTCCCTGCACAATCTGATGCAGCCGTTTCTGATCCAGCAACTTAATTTGAGTGAACTTTCAATGAGGGATTTGCATTGGATCTTGCATAATTTACAGCTCTCTAAAAAAAAACTGGAAACACTTGAGCATGAGCAATTAACATCATACAGGCTGAAAACTTCTTCCATAAAACTGTTTGAAAGTTATCTAGTCACTATCATTCATAGCAATAATTTACATTTTAAAGTTAACAGCTCACCAGTAAGCCAGTGAAGGATGCTCCTGCAGTGTCTTGGTAGGAAAGACAGGCAGCGTCTTCAAGTCTTTTCTGGTGTTTTCATCACTAAAAATCAAAAAATGGTACAGAGTCACTCTTAGTGAATCACAGATGCAAGCATCAGTTTCATGAGAAGGAAAGGACTGCACTTGCTACTCAAGAAGAGGGTGCACTGCCCCATACCAGGCTGTCATAGCAACGTAACTCTATAGGCCCTCTCACATGACAGTGATGTATATGGTGTCATGCAGCCCTGTGTTGTAACTCATTACACAAACGTGTTTCTCCACCACTGCTGCAGCAGCACCCGTATAAATCAAGTTTATTTAGGGTGTGTGGGGGGGGGGGGGGGGGGGGGGGGGGGGGGGGGGGGGGGGGGGGGGGGGGTGGGGGGGTGGGGGGGGGGGGGGGGGGGGGGGGGTGGGGGGGGGGGGGGGGGGGGGGGGGGGGGGGGGGGGGGGTGGGGGGGGGGGGGGGGGGGGGGGGGGGGGGGGGGGGGGGGTGGGGTGGGGGGGGGGGGGGGTGGGGGGTGTGGTGGTGGGGGTAGCTGATTCGTTTCAGGTTGACAGAAAGTTATTTTGGGAAATTGTCGATGAAGACTGGCCTTTGGGCCCAAATTGAAGTTGTTTACCAACATCTGATGTTAATTTACTGGGGGGGGGGGGATGTTGGTGTTTTGCTGTATAGTTTCTGGAAAATGATAGTATTGAGGGGAGGCTTTGCCGGATTGTCGCGCTGGATAGAATTCAAATAAATTTGGGAACTCCAGGTTCCAGGGCTGGAAACAAGATAGGGATGTTGGAATTTGCCCATAATTTTGTCAAAAATTTAAGTAAAAAATATTATTTTTTTTACAAGGGCTATCAGTATAAATGGTTAGGTTTTTCTGTTCCTTATGCTCCATTAAATTTAATTATGCTGAAAAAACTTGCAACGGGCATTCCTGGCAGGATTTCAGCAGTGGCCTTCCATACAGCAGCGCCAAACAAAAGGCACCCAGCTTGGAACTTTTTCTATGTAAAAGGAATTTGCATCGAGTCACGTCCACCAGCATCTGCCTCAGATTCTGCATCCAGGCTTTCCTTGAAGGTGTTCTTCTGCTCCTGACCTCTGTTTTCTCCAGATTCTATTACAGGAGATTTTACCTGAGCTATTGCCCTCAAAACCAGCACAAAAATCTGTTCTGTGGGCACTGTGGCTCAACCTCTGCAGATGGAGGAGGCAGTAAACCCCTGCCACCTTTCCATCTCACCCAGCAGATGTCACATGGAAGGAGAAGTGAACTAAAGCTTTTTGTTCCTCAGAAAGCATGGGCTAATAGCTCTGCAGGCTTCTTCCCCAGCCCTGCCAATGTGCCTCAACCCTGACTAAGAGGGACCACCTCTGGGGAGGAGGAAACGGTTCAATCAACAGCCTATTTATTCTTCAGCGTCTTTGATGAAGTTGCCAAGAAAGGGTCAATTAGCACCGAGGAGCTGTTGTTGCTGAGCTTTGCAGGCAGGGCCAGTGCTCTTCTGCCAGGAGTATGCACTTTTCTTTGCAAGCTGGCCAGCACCCAAGTGCCACAAACAACGGGGACAGTTGGGCAGAAAATCAGGATCTCTCCTCCCAATGCTCAAATACAGCCAGTGCTCACAAAAGCCGAGGAGGTTTTATTCACCCCTTAAAAGCCCATTTTGATGGGATCAAAAGGTTGTGGGACATCTCAGCTTGCAGCAAGAAGGTAGGTTACCAGTGGTTTGCAGGAAAGTACGAAAACACAGAGAACACCCTCCTGAGGCCTCAGAAACCAAAAGAAAAATAAATAAATCCCAAACCAAAACCCCAAGCCCTGAGCAACCTGACCTGACCTCACAGCTGACTTCTCTCAGAGCCATCCTCTCTGATGCTTGGCCAGACAGCCTCCTGAGGTCCCTTCCGACTTCATTCACGGACTCACAGGATAATTGATTATTACTTTACTATGAGGGTGGTGACACACAGGAATTGGTTGCCCAGAGTTGCAGACATCTCATCCCTGGAAGTGTTTAAGACCAGGCTGGATGACGCTCTGAGCAACCTGACTTAGTGGGATGTGTCCTGGCCCATGCCCAGGGGGTTGGAACAGATGATCTTTAAGGTCTGTTCCTACTCAAGCCATTCTATGATTCCGTGATTACAATTAACATTTCCTCCTATTTTTAAGCCTGACTCACAACTTCCATGGCTGCTGCAGCAGTCAGGGTTGGCAGGGAAATGCAGTGAAGTAGAAGAGCTTTTGGAAGGAAACAATAACAAAATATCTCATTTGTCCCAAACGAAAGGGCTGTTTAAATATAGATTCTCAACCAGCAATATTCATAATCAGAGGTTTAATGGCTGGACTCTAACCCCCTATTTAGAAACCTCCCTGTCAGCAAACAACAAAACGCCCCAGGGAGGGCTGAAGCACTAAGGAGGGTGATGGCTGGGAGGTGATAGCTGAGCTCCAGCTGAGGCAGCCAGGCAGGTGACTCCCCAGCTGTCACCATTGCTGCTGGGTGGAGAGCTCCCAAGCTCTCCTTTGCCAACCATTATGGGGCCAGTAGCTTCCCTGACACCGAGACACTGCAGAAATGTCACAAATCCTGGCAGCTGCATCCTACCATGCTCTGAAATGCCACTTTTTGCCCAGCTCACGGCCTCTAGCAGGGGTACTCGCCTTCCCATTTGGATTTTGAGCCCCTTGCCTCTAAGACCTGGTTCAGTAGCAACTTCAGTCTCATCAAAACAAGGGCAATAGTTCAGCCTGAGTAATGAGTAGCTGCTCATCAATATGGAAACGTCTAGCACTGAATATAAATCGAGTGCCAGCCAGGCAGCACACCTACCTCCCCAACAAGGTTTGTGGGCTCTGAGCTGGAACACTTAGTGACCAAAAGGCTGCAATCAGGCCTATGCAGCAGGTGGGGCACATCCCTCCAGTACATACCCACAACCACAAGCCCTGGTGCAGTACATTAGCAGGCAGAGCCCATGGAGCTGTGACAACTTACAGCAGAGATGGACCTACTCTGTTCTGACAGCCTACAAACCCATCCAACATCTGGCAACAGCAAAGAATACTCTTCTTTTGTGTGGCAAAGCTGGCCCTTGGGACTTGCCCTCCTGAAGGGATCCAACCTCATACCTGATGTCCAGGCACACCATCCCAGCCATCTGTAGCTAGAGGGAGTCCATCAGAATGGATTTTTAAGGCCCAAAGTCTCTGAGAGGCCACATGAGGATTATTTTTTTTTCCCCTGCATAATTGTAAGATAAAGCATGAAGCAATCCTAGAAAAATGTGAAAGACCAGGGAGAAACAGGACACAGCTCCTTGCATGCCGGATGCCTTCAGACAGTGCAGGCTGGCACGGGGCAGCCCAGATCTGCTGACTGCATGCCCAAGGATTAGCATTTGGGATGATTCACAGCTTCAGGGATAATAAAAGCCTCAGATGGTCCTCCCCCTCCTTCCACAGAGTTCATTATCACTTCATCTGCACTAAAGAGCCCAAGCATGTCTCCCCTTGACCTTCAGGATCACTTTCCCAAGCCCTCCAAGATCCAGCTGTTCCCCAGAGGTTACAACCCTAGATAGCAGGAGCAACAGTTTGAATCATTACCTTGTTCCTGTTTGGTTTCACAACGATCACAAAGTGATGCAGAAATGAGAGGGCAGACAGACCTAGCTCCAGATGTCCAACTGCTCATCTATGCTATCTACCAGCCAAACACACCAGTGTTGTATCTGGCATGTCCATGGTTGGTTCTCATCAAGCCAGGAGGAGGACTCAGCCCTCGGGATGGAGAGGCCCACTTGCATTTAATCTGACCTCTGCTACAGCAGGGGTTCTTGATTGGTGGTTCTTGGCAACACTTCAACATATAAACTTAAACCACTCAGAGTCACAGGGAACGAACATGTTTTTGGCAAAAGGTTTGTTTATGCCCCAGGAGAAGAATATAGGAAACTCTCATCTCAAATATTTTTCCACTATAAAGAGGAATTAAAGAAAACCAGTGGACAGACCCTTTCCTTCCTATTCCACCCTCTAAATAGGGGTTCTCTCTCCAGCAGATACTGAGCAGGATTTGAGTTGATCTGGGCAATGTAAACAAAAATCTACATCAGATCCTCCTTAGCTTGCACCTGGGTACCATCCATATTTAATTTTCTGTCCCAGTATGAAAAGGGTCACCCTGCTCATCAGTGGCAGCTCTACGGAGACAGAGCAGCAACTTGTCTCTAAAGTATCCAACAGCAACATTTAACCAAGTAGGATAGGAGAAGTTCCTATAATTTAGCCATAATTTACTCCATGGATAGGAGTTCCTACATTCAAAGTCCTATCTCTAGCAGCAAACCAGGACCAATCCCACACGCTTCCTACAACTTGCTGATGCTGCAGTAAAATTTTAGGCATCTTACTAAAAATCTGGGAAGGAAGCAAGCCAGGCTGTCGTGCACATGCTGCCTAAAGTACATTACTGAAAATGAAAAAAAAAAAAATTAAAAAGTGACATATTTATGCTCTCAGAAATCACTCAGCTTGTAATCAAGTGATACAGCGCTCCCTGCTAGGCAAAAATTTACAGAACTGTGCTAATTAGGACCATTTGTCAATGGCTGCCCAGCCTATTCCCTGCACCCACTGTCACAAACAGCTTCTGCCTGTTGCTAGCACAGATATGGGTTTCAGATGTAACAAGATGTGGTTAATGAGACTGGCAGAAAAGGTGCAGAGCAATAAACACACCCAGAGCAGCAAAAGCAATATACTGTGCCACAACATGAGAGCTTATCAGCCTGCATCGTCTTTGTAAATATTAACAGCTCGATAAGGAGAGGACTTCAGACAACTTCTAACTGACTACAGTGCTGGCAGGTGCTGAAGCTCATGGATAACACTTTATAACATGGGAATTTGTCACTTGGGAAAGTGCACTGTGTAGTGACTTTCCTCTGTTCTCAAAGCCTCCTGACATCACATAAATACTCACTCTTGTATTGCTATGTGATAGTTGAGAACTCCTGGGTCCCCCTGAATGTCACTTATTTTATATTCAGTTAATTCTTGAGGCGAATTTTTAGGCACACCACAGGTAGAATTTTTAGACTGGCCTTGGTTTTAGAAAATATTGACCAACCTCTCAAGTTAACCTGAAAGTTACTTCATGGACACCTAAAAAAAAAAAAAAAAATCAGGAGATGCTTCTGAAAATCATAAGTGAGATACACATAATGTGGAGCTTCACAACTGAATGACAATAAGGTATCACCCTGCATCGTGAAGATGTTTCAAAAGTGTCCCTTGAGAAGTTTTACTTTTGCTCTGCTCAAGCTATTTAAAGCTAGCAAAAGAAATACACAGAAATAGCACACAGTTAGACAAGGTGCTTCATAGCATTACAGTCTAAGTTGTCAGAGGGCTAGTCAGGTTACTTAAATGATGTTAGTAATGGTCCTGCTTCTTGAGGATAACCACTGACTTCCTTTGCTGTGCCATTATAAGCAATGCTGTAAAAGTACAGGAACATCCTGTGCTCATAGAGTGGTTTGGGTTGGAAAGGACATTAAAGGTCATCCAGTTCAACCCCATCACGACCTGACTTTGAATGTTTCCAGGAATGGGGCATCTACCACCTCTGTGAGCAACCTGTTTTACTGCTGCCTACATCCCAGCCTAAAGTCCCAGAGTGACTTTCTAAATTCTAAAGACTTTGGTGATGCTACTCTAAGTTGCTCCTATTTCCTATGTTCACAGATGAGAGTCAGCAACACTGACCATCATGCTGCAGCTGGGCTCCTACAGCAACAGGTGCCTCTTCTGTAGGCTTTTGTTTTGTTCTGAAATAAATGGAAGGGCAAAGCATGGCAACCTCTCACTCCTACAGAGGTTGGTCTGCCTTTCAAGGTACTACATGAAACAGGTGTGAGGAGGAAGCAACACGGCAAGAGGGGGGAAAAAGAATGAGTGGGGTTAAAAGTGCAAGAGGAAAAAAATGAGGGGAAGGAAGACAGAGCAGGGAAGGTAGAGGGAGAGACGATGGATTTAGCAGCTTCTGAGTATGTCAGAGCAGCAGGATCTTGGCAGCAGAATTTTGAAATGTGCTTGCTGACAAATCCTCTTTTGTGACAAATGCCAGACATTTCCCATCATTTCCCAGCCTTTCAGTTTATGGTCTGCTAGCACACTCAAGAAAGTTATTTTTCTATTGAAGGAAAAGCAGGATCCGGAAAGGCCACGAACAAGGGACTCCCATTGGCACAGGACAGCCAGAGCTGAACCTGAAACCCCTCAGGCAGTGGGGAGCTTTGCCTGGGGCAGGACTGCAAAGTCTGCCACTTGAATTCCAGATAACAACTGCCTGCTCAGAAAGGTATTTGAAGGACCATTTCTAAAAGCCTTCCCAACCCTGTATGTGAAAAGGACCATGATAAGCAGATGGCTTTTCAGTGCCAGGCTTGCTGCAGCCATGCTATGAATTCTCATGCAGAGCTGCCACAACAGCTTTAAGGACCTGCACCAGACACAAAGGGTGGCTGGTGCTTGGCAACTCTTTCCCACACTTGGCACAGGCTGGACCACAGCCTTGAAATCTCAGGCCTGACATCCACCTCTACCCCTGCTTCTTTAAAGTTAACGTCTCTGCTTCCCAAGTCGCGCTTGGCTCTCAGAAAAAGCAGCAGCAGCACTGTTGTTTGGTGAGTTTACTCAATGCCTTTTGAAAGGCAGACCAAGAGCACCAAAGAACAAGCAACACTTCTCATATTATTAGTTATATGCATGCACTTCTCTCTCTGAGGACATGGAGACCAGACAAATGAGGATGCAAGGTGCTCCCAGAGAAGCCTTGGCCAGCAAGGCATTGTTCCACATTCCTTCTTTGCAGATGAGGAATGGGGTGCTGAGGAAGCAGTTCCTGATGGCTAGAGAAAATTCATGACCTGAACCTGCCCTAAATTCTCAGGTCTTCTTTTACAGCTCTTGATGTGAAACAGGAATATTCTGAAGATAAAGCCTTTTGGTCCTTCAACACCACACCTACCACTGGTGATGGCTCACAGTCCCATGGATCTGGTAGAGCAGATCCATGTTCACAGAGTTGCTCAGCCATACTAACAGCATGTGGTAGCACTGCTTCTCTATCAGACCAGGCAGGAAGTGGAACAGCTCTGCTTTACCTGGGGATTTACTGCAGAGCAAAAGACAACTATTCCCAGTTGATACAATGCCTGAGGGATCCCAAACCCTTCCTAGCAACAACAGACTGTTATTTCTAACATTCACACTTTCTTCCTGTTCACACAAAAGTCAGCTTAGCCCTGTTAGCTGTGAGGTTTTAGCATGTCTGAGTACAGCAGCAAAGCTAAAAGCTTGTTGTCACAGCCCTGTGTGCTGATACATAGGTACATGGAACCACAAGAAAAATAACACATCCAAACAATGATAAGGTCCTGACAAATCTGCAAAAGCAAAAAAAGCTGAGGCTGAAATGCTGCTGTTCCATTTCCTCACAACACAAAACGCACCCCACGTGACAGATCCCAACCAGCACAGGAAGGAAAAGCTGAAGAGATTTATTTTTGCTTTTTTTAACATGAGGATGTTGTTCAGAGTCAGACCAGAGCCCCAACTCTGGTTCGTAGGTGACAATGAAAGACCAGAGATACTCTCTGTAGGCCTGAAGTTTTCCAGACACCCCACAGAGAGGAGGCAAATATGTGACAACACCAAACCCATGAAATCTGATTCTACATCAGGAAAAGACAACACATTTTAATGCTGAACCTGTACTTGAGGGAACTTCCAGGGACAACAGGGAGAGGATCTTATAGGTAAGGCTGTGGATGCTATGATGCTACTCCAAGCCTAACAGCTACATGTCTCCAATTTGTTCCCTGCATGGGTGACAACTTTGGGATGATGAATTTTCTGGCACCATATTTGCCTTGTCTGTCCTCTGTTGTGGCAGATGAGCCACACACAAAAGCCCTCCCTAGGTGGCTGGGGAGAACTACTTCTCAAAGTTAAAAAGCGGCTTAAAGGAAAAAACAACAAACAAAGAAAGAACAAGAACTGTGGAAGAACAACTAAAGACAACAAAACAGGAGGACTCTCTTGGTGCCTCTCAGGAAACTGGATGACCATCATGCATATGAAATCTAAAAATTTCTGTTCCTTACTGAACTGCCACAACTACATGTAAATATTAAAAATTACACTGCCATATGCAAGTAGTAAATCTCAGGAGATTAGATTGTTAAATTATTGAAAACAGGTTGGTGTTTTTTTCTCTTTCCTTCTTCATCTAATCCTTTTTGCTCATTTCCCCCACAGTGCTTCCACCTAATTCAGCCTAACTCATCTGCTGCATAATAAGCATACTACATGGATTCCTTGAGAACTGCTTTAAAAGAGGAAATTGAAAAAAAAAAAAAATCACTGCAGAGAGTTTGTACACACTGCTCTGCCCTGAACTGTATGAACCTACAAGCAGCACCAGCAGAAAAAAAAGAAAATCTCTTGCTGTTAGAAGTTTAGCAGAAAATGAGGGTCTTAATTCTTCTTTTTGTAATTGCACCTGGTTTCCACAGTGAGTTTCCACCTTTTATTGAAAAATAAAACACCAGGAGAGAACATTTTCATCTAAGAAGCTCTCAAGGAGATTGAGTTCAGAAGCTTCCTGCCTGGCTCTCCTCTGTCTGCTGCCTTTCCTCAGCTACCTGCTCCTCACAGTGCACTGGACCATAAAATGAACTGCAGTGACTCATCAAGAAAAGCAAAACTTGCACACTGCTGGAGAAAAATTATTTGGTTTCAACCAGCTTTTCTTTGAAGAGGGTATAAAATTCAATTAAGCAGAGAGCTCTTTGGGATAGTGGATATCTGATACCTGTCAGGGAATCATTATCATTCCATGAAATACATCTTAAACATGACTTTGAGAAACTTATTTACTACCTTGGCCCATTAAATGTTCCAAAATAAAGTGAAATAAATAATCAACCTCCTCAGCAGACAGGTTCTAAGTTAATAAATCTTTTCTCATCTTGCTTCAAATTAGTTGTTAATTTCCAAAAAGTGAGCCTAGAAAAGCAGAGGGCTGGGTTTGACTGAGGCAGAATAGTTCATGAGCAAGTGCCTAGAGAGGCATTCAAAGAAAAAAAAAACGTGTGCAGAGTCGCAGCTGAAAGGCAAACTACACAATGACTCACTGGGCAAACAAGGAGCACAACTGTATCACCAGTGCTGAGCACTGATTTCCAGCAAGGCAGACACAGCCCATGGGGTCCAGCTGGAGAAAGCTTCTGCAAATATCAGGGCCTGGACATTATAAAACTGCACTTGCATGGAGGAGAAAATCAAAAACTAAACCATGGTGCTGCCTACAACAGGCACCGGATGGATGTCCTGAGAGTGTATCCTATGCGCCCCATCACCTCTTCTGTGTCACCCACTGATACCTGTGCAATGAAATCCTCAGGGGCTGAAAGAAACATCCAGACTGTGGTCAGGTCTTTGGCCTCTGCCTTGTAGCTCACCACCAATCCCAACAGCCTGGAGAAGCTCTTGCAGTGCATGTTTCACAACATATCTCCTTCCTTCAGGGCAGCCTAAGAGCAGGTCTGTGGAGCAAAAGGACCTGATCCCCATGCTGTATCTGTTTTAAGGCTCTTTAGGCCAGCTCTAGCCTGGACCCATAGCCTGAGCACCCACTAGGAGTTAGCACCCATGAGGTGGGCTCCATTCATAGATTCATAGAACGGTTTAGGTTGAAAGGGACCTTAAAGATCATCTAGTTCAAATACCCTTGCCATGGGCAGGGACACCTTCCACTAGACCAAGTCATGCCTTGTGGATCTACCTTGAGCACTCAGAGACCTCTCCAGGATGAAAATCTGAGAGAGCTGAGTAGCAACAACTGGAAGATTTGTCCCAAATTTGTGTTTCTGCTTTGACCTCAGCCTCGGACATGACCACACCCAGAGCCTGCTGAGATTTCCAAAAACAGGCTGGACCAGCTGCCTCCAATAAATCTCAGGTGTGTCCTGTTTCTGAAGCTACCTTAATGCTGAGGCAAGTAGCACACTGAACAGGTGCTTTATGATCAATTATTAACTTCTTCCAAGCAGCTAGTTTCTAGCACTGCCTGGGTTGTCATTCCCACATTCTTTTCTACCAAGAGACTTTCCAATTGTCTGGCAAATGCTACCCCAAAATCCAACAGTCAGCAATCATTCTTAATTAGGAGTAAACTGTTAATAGCAGTTTTTCTGCACCCAGGCTGAGCACTTCATTTGTTTCCTTGCTAAAGTTTGTAAATTCAGGACTTTCTGAGCCAATTACTTCACAAGCCCAGTTTGCAGGAGTATCTCTCACACTAACCTTTTCCTTTCACAAACTGTGTTTATCAGCCCTGTAATGATAAACCCCGGTGCCTTGCACATGTCAGCTATCAGGAATTCATTATTTTGTCTGTGTTATGTTATACCAGTCGGGAGTTATCTCTGCAGCCCACGGGCCAGAATCAAAATCGAATGTGTCAGCTAGTTAAAGAAAATGGAAGCCCTCCTCCAGCAATTTAATTAACTTTCAGGGAGCATGGCTGGGTTTCAGTACTGGAAACACAACTGGGAAAAATACAGTCCAAGATTAGCAGGCAGAAAATAAACTTTTTTTTTTTTTTAAGTTACTTTCCTTACATAGCTCTTGCAGCAAATCTGATTTTAATAAAGCTTTTTCTAATACTTGAAGGACAGCATTCAGGCCATCACAGTTATAAACTGTCTCTTCTCATCAAGCTACAGAGGAAAATAATACTAAATATTATTGTACAGCATTTTTGAGGGCAGATGCTTAGTCTGTAAAGTAAAACCAGCTAAATCTTTTGTTTTCCAAGGAGCAAGACCTTATATGTTGCATATTTACATGGTGAATAATTACCAGACTGATCTGTTATTTTGCCTGCCAAGACACTGGCTTACTTTAAAATGTAAATACAATTACTAAAATAAATAGAACGTGGACTTCCCCCACCCCCCCCAAAACTGAGCCATATTAGAAGGTGCAACTTGAATCAAGTTTTCTTTATAAAACTCAAGATTTAGTGAAGTCAGGCTTGCAGGTTTTTCTGTTCCATTTGCAAATATGAGCATGGAGGAATGCAATTAACTAACCCAAGTGTTTCCAAACTATCAATGACTAATACTTTGCTGGAGCTTCTTATCACAGGAGCTGGAGAAAAACTGATAGGAATTCAGTTTCAACAGAGAAGCAGTCAACTGGAAGCCATAGATGAGTTATGAAAAATGAACAGTAGAGTCCCTCCTCTTGAGCAAAACCTGTCTGCTCATTGCACAGGAAGGCAGAGAGCCTTGGACTTGCAGCATCCTAGGCTTGCTGTGACCATCTGAGCTGCAGGACTCTTGGGAGGAGTGCCACAACTCTGTGGCAGTTGACCCATGCAAGTGAGAGAGGAACAGCTCACTGGGCATCCCTGCATGTGGTCTTCACCACACACTGGGGGATAATTATATTGGCTGGGACCACCAGTTCAGTAAACAGGAAAAGGAACTGGGTGTACAGTGAGTTACACTGATTGTGGTCCACTGTCATCTTTGTTAATCATTCCTCCTGTGGCCTGCAGTCCTTTTAGACTGCAGTCCTTTGAGAAAGCAGGGCTGTCCAAGACAGGAACATATGCAAGGGACATGCTGTGGGTACAGTTTTGAGGCAGGTAGTTGAAGTTTTATCAAGATGTCTTAAAAGACAGGATCCTCTCAAAGTGGGACTTGGGTGATTTATCTTGACAAAGCTACTCTCTGAATGACAAGGTGCATATCCTTGTGCTAACAGTCCAGCACAGGATCCTAGCATCCTATTACAAACCACCTGCAAGGGCCAAGCTTTAAAGACCCTGATACCTTCATGCTGTCAGTGCTACCAGACTGCAAAGTCTCTCCAGAGTGACCTTCGTGGCAGAGAAATCAAAAGTTTTTACTTTCCCCAGCATCCATATGTCAGGTTTGCTCACTGAAAATAAACAGATTTCAAAAGAATGTGCTCACCCACTCAACAGAGTAAGGGAGGGTGTTTCTTGGAGATTGCTGCTCTCTGCCATCAAGACTTTATCTGAGAGCAGTGGGTTGGGAAAGGGATTACTGCAGAGACAAAGGTGTTGGAAGCATTTGGACCCTGGTACTGACCTGCCTGTTCCCAGCTGAAGTCAGTGTGAATGCCCCTCAGTGACCTCACCAAGGGATGTATCCCCATGGAAAAGCTCCCTACGGGATGTGTGGGGGGGAAAAAAAAAAAAAAAAAAATCAGCCAGGCAGAGATGACCAGCACTGCCTGGACTGGCCCATTTGTCACTTCCAGAAAACTAATCTCTAGGATTTAAGGGAATTTTTGTGTTCACCTGCATTCATTCAGCGCTAATGCAATACACAGGAAAACAAATTCACCCATGTGCTCTCATGGGTGCATAAAGGGTGCAAGTGCCACATTCCTGAAAGTGATTCAAACTGGAATTATCAAACAACTGAAAAGAATGAACATGCCAAGCCCAAGAAACCACAGAGGGAGGCAAGCACACCACACAAGCAGCACCACTCCATGGACCTGTTCTTTGTAGCACTGGTGAGTTTGGCAGGGGAGAGCAGTCCCACAGTATCTTTGTTAAGATATGCTGGTAATTAAGCTAGTGCTTTATCAGTGGTGGTCCAAACGACCACTTGTGATATGTAAAATGGAATTCCTTCACTTCTGCTGTGCTCACTGTGCCTGGGGACAGCTGGCCACGCTCCTTTGCTGTGGAGCCATAACATATGTTTCGTTTAACAGAGGGAACCACTGCTGCAGCTATTTGCATGCAACTGTTAGGGGGGAGAGCTGCACTTGGCAATCACTCCTGTAGCAGAGTATTCTTCCCTCTGGTTTTCTTTAAATACTTCTGAAGGTAACCACAGGCAATCCACTCCTTGCAACGTGTCTGTGGAGGCATGGAAAATAACCGCAGCCGCGGTTCTTGGGTGTGTGAAGCAATACTTACAAACCTATTTATGGCAAATGATAAGGAGTCAGTGTTAAGTTTAAACCACTTAAGGGAGGTTTTCACCACAAAGGCAGTTTTTAACCTTAACCCCCTTTCTTGAGAACTGAGAGCACGTGCCACCATGCAAGTTCTTAGCAAGTTACTTCCTGCCAAGTGAGCAGTGGTTTTGTGTTTATCTGTGCCTAAACTGAGTGAAGTTTAGTGTCCTTGGGAGATCAGGTGAGATGAGCAGTCTTTCCAGAGAGTCCTGTAGCACACTGTGGCTATAAGCAATATACTGTGGGTCACAAAGTAGGTCTAGAATGTGAACAAGAACAGAAATCGTCTGTACAGCCAGCCCATCCAGTTGATCTGAGTCACAAGGACATCTTTTCCTCCCTGTGTGTGTGAGAGCATGACAACAAAAAGCAGGTGAAGGTTGTGATGGTCTTCACAGAGCACATCCCTCAGTAGAGAAAGGAATGGCATTTGGAGAAGGGGTCTTGGGCAGCAGCACTGACACTTACTTGACCACTGCACACTGACAAAAAAGCAGAGTATGTTGCTGCTGCAGGCTCTGGCAGTCAGATGTGACTTGCTCCTGTGTTTGAGCAGGTAACTCTTAACTGACCATTCTCAAAGCATGGCTTTTGAAAGCTGTTGCAGCTAAAGCATAAACACATCTTGCTTTCTACAGGGAAACTGACCAAGTAGTATAATATTAACGTGACCAAGCCAACCTCCTGATTTTCTATTTGCTTAGTGAGCTGTTTCTAGTTGAAGGTCTTTCTTTGGCTTTACCAGGCCTGAGTATGACCCCACCTCCTCCCTGCAGCCAGTTACCAGAACCAGTGCACAGAAAAAAAAAAAAAAAAAAGCAGTCTCCAAGGGTGATCCCATCCTGATGATACAGCATTAGACAGTTAAAGCCCCACAACTGGGTCGCACACCAGCTACAACACAACTGACAGGTCAAGTGTGGGAAGGGAGAGGCCCCGCGGGGCAGCTGCAGAAGAAAGCCTCTCATTGATCTCCAGCACGGGCAGCTGAGGGGCTCCACGTCCCTCTGCCTGTGCTGCCACCCTGCAAAGCAGGCTTGCAGGCAAGGTCACCCGGATGGACCCAAGCCACAGGGCAAAGCACAGGCTTTCTGGTCAGAAAGAGTGAGGGCTTCCTCCCCAGCTCACTTAGGCACCCGTTTTGGGGGAAGGAAATAAAGTGGGATGGCCTGAAAAACTGTTTTGACTCAGAGCTGCTCACAGAAGGCATTACTCACCCTGCAGACTCAGATTTTATCCAGCCTAGCAGCACATTTCACTTTCTCCAGCCACTGCCCACTGCTGGACTTCACCCCTGGTTTTGATTGTTTGCAGTACAATGCCAACCAGGAAAAACACATCCATCAAGCACACCAGTATTAGAAAGAAAAATGTTATTACCTGGAATAGTCCCCTTTAGCTTCCTACAATTGAAAAACAGTGACAGAATTAAAACATGATCTCTTCAGAACTCCTCGGTTTTCCCAGCATTGTTCACTTCCCCACTCCCACAGCTCTGTGTCCAGATCCTGACCCCAGTTACACTCCATGCAAAGCACAGAGGCTGCCTGCTTGTGAGCCAGAGCAGAACCTGGCCCTTTACACTTCTAGCTGTTGATAATCCCCCTACATCATAAATAAAACTGCTTGCAAAAGGGGGATGAATTTCACATTGCAAATCAAATGTCACTTTTACTGCACGAGAAGTGAAATACAATTCTCTCTCTGGCTGAGCACACCCAGTTGAAGGTCGGCTTTAAGGCAGGTCAGCAGTTAAGAGGAATTGTGCTCATTCCAGATGCAAACAACAGTTAGGGCAGATCAAGCCTCTGCAGCTTTGCTGTAGCACTTTGCAACTGAGAATGCCATGGGGGAAAAAAAAGAAAAAAAAACAAACCAAAACAACACCCCAATGTTCTGAAGGTAGAATTGTCAAAGAATCACAAAATACCAGGTCAGAGGGACCTCAAGGATCATCTAGTCCAACCTTAGCAGAAAGAAAGAAATCTATGAAATTTTATTTCTTAGAAAGTGGTAAGTATGTGACTAAGTTGAACTATGACAGAATTTGATTAAAGAGAAGAAAACCTGCCAATGTATTTTGACATAACAGAGGTATCAAAAACATATGTTCTGAAAGATTCACAGGCATAACACAGCAAATTTAGCTACAGTATTAAACTCTGCTTCCCAGACTGCCAGAACATATTTAAATTAGAGGAGGTGATAAATTGCATGGAAACCTGCCCAAAGAAATTACTCCACTCAATGAGTTTTTCAATTTCAAATTCCTCCAACAGATATTTTTTCTCGCTTGTCTCTGACGAAAAGACACCTCCCAAATTTTTTAGCCCCCCCCACCCCCGCCCTTTCCAGGTTGCAAAGTTTTGTCTTTATAGGGTGGTAGGGGTGGGGAGGTGGTGGTGCAAAAACCCCAGAAGGGCAGAACTCAGCTGAGCTCAACTAAGCCTAGACTCCACGAAACGCAGGGGAAGAGGCGCTTACCTGCAAAACCAGGGCTGCCAATTTGAAGACGGTCTCACTTTCCACTTCAATCTGCCCCTGTGCAAGGAAAGAGCGGAACATGAACCGTGTCCCTTTCCACACCGCACCGGGGGAGGAGGGGGCGGGCAGCACTCGGTGCCAGCCCCGGCGAGTCCCGCCCGCGGGAGGAGGAGGCACCGGGGCAGTCCCCTCCCCGCATCCCCTGCGCCGCGACCCCCCCTGGTTTACATACACACACACCGTGACAGGGCTTTCCTGCCTCCCCAAATCTTTCTCTCACCCTCCCTTTTCTCTCCCTCGCGTATTTTCTTTACGGGTCTTTATTTTCCCGCAGCAGTCCACTGGCCGCTGCTGTGGGTTACTGCATCTGCGTGCACCCTGCACGCTGCAAAATGCACACGGCAAGCTCATAGTGGAGCAGGCAGGGCTGAAAGAGGGATTTTTATGGCTTGAAGCACACCAGCTCCTCAGGGCAGGGAGGTTGTGCGGGTGGTACCCACACCCCGATGCTAGATAAGTAATTCCTATTAATCACAAAAGTAACATAAACTTTCTTTGCCTCATGCAGTCTGGATCTTACAGGCTCCAATTCCTGCACGCACACTGCAATTGCAGTTTAATGAACTAGTGTTCAGAACAGACCCCCATGCTGGAAGTCTGTGACCTGACCCAGTCCTGTCTTGGCAGCACTATGCACTGGGTGACTTCAGAGGTGTGCAGCTGATACATGCCAAAGCATCAAAACAGCACAAGGATACTTTTTCCTCTCTTTGCAAACTCAGGTGCAATCTTTCAAAGTTTCCTCCAAGCAGAAACCCTGGCCTTGGTTCTGTACTGGGACCAGCAGTAATGGTGGAAGAGTAAAGGAGATACCTACTTGAACTCAGAGCCTTTACAACTACAGCATCCAGCAAACAGTGTATAGAACAAGCAGAGCTCATGAATACAGATTTTTTTTCTTACTGACATTCTGCAGGTGAATGTAGTGGGCACACTGCCTGTCTCCTGCCACCCAGAGCCTAACACAACCTCTGTACCCAAGCTCTGTTGGCTGAACAAGAAGACAAAGCAGACCGAAAAGCTGAAACAATGCCAAAGCCAGGGCAACAGGAAGATCTACAGAATTACGTACAGATACAGGGAAATGACATCTTGAAATATATAGGGCACATCTGGAGCTGAGCTAATTTACCACAGCTGCAGGTCTGGCCCACAGAGACTAAATTCAAAAGTGAACAAACAAATAATTCAATTTTCATGGAAAGGAAGTTTTTTTGCCAGCTTTGTCAGTAAAACATTCCAGCAGCAGCACTCCCCCGGGCTGCTCCACAATGGCAGACCAGGAGGAATTTCCCCTTCCCAACAGGTGTGGCAACAGCTATGCAGAAGTAGCCTCCAAAGCATTCCCAGACATATTTTTGTTAGAAGAAGAGGAGGGGCACATCACAAGTTAGGAAGAGGAAAAAAAGAATTAGCTTGAAGTTCATCCTTCCTTCAGATCTCTTTCATCTTCATGCTTAAGAGAAAAGGCAAGGATTACAGCCCAGAAACTCTTCACATAGGTGCAATTTGAAGGGACTTTGTTACTTCCAGGTCTGTATCAGGTTAGTCTTTGTCATGCACATCCAAGCTGCCTTGTTCTAAAGCTTAAATTGCATCTGCTCAACCTCCTCACTGTGGCAGTGGGAGGATTCCAGGAGATCAGATCATCCCAGCACCGTGCTCTCCTGCACCAGCAGGCAGGGAACCCAGACATGAGAAACTGCTGTTGCAGGGAATCTCTGCTCAGCAGGAAATACAGGCTCTGGATCACCGAAGTTGTCCCTCCACCACGAAATCTGGGAAAACAGGGCCAGAAGGTACCTTAAAAGCTCATCATAAGGACCATCTCCCTGCCCCAAGGCAGAACTGGCTACGTGTGGCTCATCACCTTCTAGATGTAGGAGAAACTCATGGAGATTTAACTATCCAAATGCAATTCTCACATCAAAGGTCCTCTTCTCTTTGTTGCTGGCTCCAAGAAAAACTCTGCAGCACTCCCTGAGCTACTGCAGCACTGAGTCTCTGCTGACCCATAGTAATAGCTGCTACTGCTGCTGCTGTTACTGGAGTGTTTGGGACTTAATGACCAAGCACTCCATCACTTTTCATCTTCAAAGTACCTCACAACCATTAACTAATTAGCAGTAGTAATTACCAGGCTACTCTTTCCTGTTTATTTACTTGGTCTGAAATATGAGCGTTAAGAAACTCTGGTCACTTTAATAGCTGCTATGACATTGCCACAGATGTTAAAAGTAATCCCACAAACCACTTCATTTAAGGTGTTGGGAGACCAAACAGGCTGAGGAGGGATTCCCTTCTTCAGGTGATGAAGTTTCAGTCTTTGTTTTCATGGTGAGGGTTTTGCTGTGTCCATATCCTCAGTTTCAAACGCATTGGCTTTGAAGGTATACTGAGAATTGAACAGGTCAGAAGGTCCTCTCTAACCTGACCTCTCTCAAACAAGACACTGAAGGTGAAGGTGAGGATACCCCAGACACACCTGTTGCAAACCTCAGAACAGGGTGGCCTAATTATTACCACATACTGCCATACAACATTGGCTAGAGACTGGAGCCACTCTGAGGGAGGCTCTGCACTAAAAAACACTCTGAAGAGCAATCAGGAGAACCCCTACCCCTTAAAGGGCCTAAAAATCAAAGAGGAAGATCGATGCAGTGAGGTGAAGGGACTGCCCTGAGGTCATACAGCAGCTAAGTAGTGGATGGAGGATTTGAAGCAAGGGATGGCAAAGCCCAGCTCAGCCTTTATCTAACAGACTAATGCTATACAAGTGACAGTCTCTTGGACACTTCCCTCTGAGCCTGGAATTATTTTCCATCATAATATAACATTATTTGCCATCTGGCTCCTCAATTGGCCACTGCTATAATGTAATCCAGCCCTGGGCTGTCAAGGAGTTTGGGCACAAATCACTCAGCAGCACAGGACCACAGCTCTTCTCGCTCAGGCAATATTTGGATCGTAAAACCGTCTCTCTGCCCTAAAGGCTGGTGGATGGGGGGTGGGGGTCTTTGCTTTAACATCACTTCAACAGCAAGGTCAAATTTCAAAAATAGATGGGGAAAATGAATGTAAGAAGATTAATTTGTAATGCCTGCAATTGCCAGGGTAATGTAAGCAGAGGCTTCAGAAAGCAGACAGGAGGCCCTAGGAGCCAGGGCAGTGGGAGCTCTTATGGCCACGTGTTGAAGATGAAGATGGAAGATTTTCCTAGGTTCATCCCAAGTGGGAACAAGGTCACTAGCACGAGGTTAAGTAGATGGATGTAATTCATGTAATGGAATCTGAGTCTTCTACATTTTGTATGTAAATAAGGTTGAACAGAGCAGCAGGTACAGCTCCAGGGAGGGGATGAAACTGCTGTTTTTCAATTAGAGTTTGCACAGGGACCAATCATTTTATCTAGTGAGACAGAATCAGCCCCTTGTGTAGCTCTCCAAAAGGCCATTGGCTTATCTAAACACTGCATTTGGTCCAGCAGATTCAGGTGGTGGCTTTTGTCATTACTGACAAACATCAGAATAATAAAAGGTTGCAGCAGATGTCGAAACTGGGCAGCAATTACTGCAGAGCAAGAATGGGTCACTATCTTAGCAGCCAGTAAAGACCAACTCCTGCCTTTAGTGCCCCTGGGCAGAATTTAGCCCCCAATTCAGATGGAAGCTCAAATCTTTTGCTGCACAGACACAGATTTCTGAGTGTGATAAAAATCACAACCTTGGTCATGAATAGAGCAGTGAACCCTCATTAGACACAGCAACAACACTAGAATTTACTGTCGGAGAGATACAAGTCTGAAATCCTGATGAAAACACAGATCAAGAATGGAGATAGTCAGATCAGCATTAACTGTGCTAAGCAAATCTTTAGACTGTAAACTCAGATTAAAGCAGATTAAAAAAAAATAAGCAACATAGGAAGCGTCATGTTTAACTCTTTAGAGTCAGGAGAAGAAATGAAAGCTTTCTCAAACAACATGGAACCTCCAGAGGTTAGACTGACAACAAATACATTTCACCTGATGATGATTGGACAATTGAGATACCAAGATACCTTTTCTCTTAGACCAATCCCTTGATAAATTTCTATTAACTGAAGACATCCCCAAGTACACACACTATGATGGAATAGCCTCCAGACAGCCACATTGTTGACTATAATTACCCTTGATTATGGAAAAGTGATTTAAAAAAGATGAGAGAAAGAAGGGTGCAATTAGACTGGGGGGGGGTGGGGGGGGGTGGGGGGGGAAGGACCCAAATGTCTGCAGCAAGGTGTTCAAACCAAGGGAGGCAATTAGTTGGGTGTGGACCCAGCACAAGTGAACAAAGCCAAGCCAGAGCCCATGCCCTCACCTGGCACCACTGTGACTTCCCACAAGGGATTCAGTATCCCTGTGATGTGTTCTGACATACAGATACCTGCAGCTTTTCAGTGTTGAAGGCTTCTTTGGGAGCAGAGACTGCACAAGACAGCCTAAGCTCCTGGGATGGGCTGGGGAGGGGTTGTTGGCCACGACCTGATACATGACATAAGCTGGGCAGCACGGGAGGAACTAGGTCAGGTAAATGTGGCAACTGCCTCTGTCGGTGTGGCTGTGCTGGCCAATTATACCAAGGAGGCAAATAGTGGCTGCAACAAATAAGCCTCCAACTTCCAAGCACCTGTCCCAGCTGTCCCAATTACCAGCATTCACATCTATGTCTCAATCCTAGTGGTGTCACCTGCTGTTCATGCTGCCATGCAATGTGCTGGACATCCAATCCCAATCCCAATCCCATTCCCTTCTCCATCAGAAGCTCTGGATTTTGCTGAGCATCTCAGCTGGGACCAGTTTCCCAAACGAGGAAACACTGGGCTGAGAAAAAGCACAATGAAGTGAGAGTCAGCCTCCAGCACATTAGGGAGGGAAAGTAAAACACTAAACCAGCAGGAGATGCCGAACACAAGCCCTTAGAGGAGCAAATTAAAGGCTGGTCCTTCTGACCCTCCTTCTCAAAAGGACACTTCAGATTTGCACTCATGCTGCACTTTCCCCATGGAGGGACACAACATCAATTCCTCAGGGGACCTCACACCTCCTTCACAGCATTTAGATGGTCCCTGACATCTTTCATTTCATTCACTAAGCCCAGAGCCCTTCCCTACCTTCATGAAAACATGATTTGAGAGCAAACACAGCTCAGCCCATATGCAGCAGCCACCATGGCTTGCTCCTGGCAGGAACTGCTGCTTCCCATCTCAGTGACTTAGGCCAGCCCAGCCAAAAGGAAAAAAAAAAAAAAAGAAAAAAAAAAAAAAAAAAAGAAAAAAGAAAAAATCTGGTAGTGTGGTAGTGCTTTGTAGTGAGCAAAAACTTCAGGTTTCTCTGTAACACCCTTTATTTCTTCTGTCTCTGCCAGCCAAGCCAACACTTTTCTTATCTCCCTTGCTCACAATTTATGCTTCAACCATCACTTAGCTGAAACTCCAGGGGCAGCAGCAGCTGCTCTAAAACTTGTCTGCAGAGTTCAGAGCAACAGGAGCACATTTAGTGCTTTTTTTTTTTTTTTTTTTTTTTTTTTTTTTTTTTTTGGTGTTGATGCAAGAGTAAAAGAAGAGAATGGGAAAGAACATAAAGGCTTCCCTGTTTGCAAGCCAGGTTAAGTGGCAAGTGTCATTAGACTTAAGATATAATCACAGCCTTTCGTTTTCCTACCCCAGCACCATGCTGAGGTACCCAACACACACCAAAACCAGAACTGGCTGAGCTGTCACAGCATCTTTACCCTGTAGCCAGGAGATCAAAGGCACAAAGCTCTCCATTGCAATTAACACTGGTAGTTAGACCCAGAAAGAGGTGACTATGTCAAGAGATGCAAGGTATGAAACTTTGGCTGCAAACCAACTAAATCTTCATGTGCAATTGGCCAGCTCAGCTGGGACACAACCTTCACCTGCCTTGGCAAGAGCCTCAGCAGGTCCCTGGAGTACTATTACCCTTTACAGCAGACGGCCTCAGTCATTCTTGAGGCACTGTGTGGAGTCCCCTGACTACACCAACACCATGGGCTGACTCCCTCCCAAGCCACCAGCACAGCCTCATATGAGGTCTCATTGGGTAACAAGCAGGGGGGGGCCCATGGAGATCTGCCACTTTTCATCAGCATGTGGGTCCTGCCTCCTCCTCCTGTCCCATTTTGTTCACAGACATAACCATGTTCCATCTTTCTCATCTGCTGACATGCTGTTGAGGGGTTTGGGCCACGGAGGTGGCTGTCAACACCCGTGGAACAGCCTTGAAGGTGCAGAAGGCCAAGTGGTCCTGCTGGTCCTCATCCTAGGCTTTACAGCTGCCATCTTCAGGAGCAGAAGAGCAAATGCAGGCAGTAGACCGGAGTATTTTAATAGCCTCGGCTGGAGTCGGATGGCAACGTGTTCCAAGGCTGCATGGAAACGTTCCCCTCTCCCTCGAGATGGGGGAGAACCAGGAAATATCTGTTATACAGCTTTTGAGAGCTCTCTGATATATGAGCACTGCGTTCTCCACAAGCTGGAAGTCAACCAGACTTCATGCTCACACCAGGGGTCTGTTTCAACAGCTCTTCCTGGTAAGCACTGGTCTTCAGGCTGCCAAGTGCTTACAAGCATTGATGTTCACAAAGCTCTCACGGTTACAGACTCCTCTAAAAACTTCCATTTCCTTTCATGTCATTACTTTTTCTTTTTTAAAGCAATTCTTACAAGTCCTTGAAAGAAATGGGAAATGAAATAAATAATCCTCCCCACCCCCAACACCCAAATATAGAGAGAAAAAGGGGAGTACAGCCAACCTGACCAAGGTCTTAGTTTACAAAACGTATTTTAAGGACTGGCAGAGAGTCAACTGTGGAGCTATATGGAGGTTAGCTCTAATGCATAATAAACTTGACAGCACTTTGCTAGCCAAGCAGGGTGTTATTTCTCCAAACTTGACTGTTTTGAAAGAAGAAAAGACTAATTTATCTTTCCAAATTTATCACCACCATGTGCGTGACCAGTTCTGAGCCACCTCCTTACAAGCATCCCAGCTATGGTCATGGGCTCTGCCACAACACACTCAACACATTTCCAAAGCTCCCCTATCCCTGTGCAAACACATCACTTCTGAGATACCCATTTCACCTGAAACCAAGTGCTTGGCTGCCACTGTTTGAAATTCCAGCTGTACAGTACATTTCAGAGATAGCTATAAATCTAAACCCAGCTCCTTTAAGTCAATGACAGAAGAGAAAGCTTTTAAATTGAAATTGTCACCACTGAAGCTTTTCAGGCAGTTCTCAAAGCCTTGAAAAAAGAGAGGCACATAAGAAATCAGAGCCTAGGTGTACACAAAGAAGCCTTCCAGCCTTTGCATTCTTCCAAACCACATGTGGATAAATGAGTTTTTAACTAAGTCACAGAGAGGCCCTTCCATAGATCTGAAGATCTAAGTTTTGCCAGCTCCCACTCCCTGCTTGGTGGCCCAAGATGTTCCTGGCAGTGGATATGGCTTCTCCAAGCTCCAACGAGCATAGATGCTGCAGAACAAGAGCCAGGCAGCTGGCTGGATCACACAGGACTCAGAATACCTGGGGACTGCAGCATCAGACCAGAGAGCAAAATGGGCAGCTCAGCATGAAAGGAGGGTAGGGCAAGAGCACTGGAGGCATTTGTTACGGCAGCTGGAGGACAAAGTTTGTGCACACACCAGCAGTGGGGAAACACAGGGTCCTGTTATGGGTACAGCAATGAATCATGGAATCCCAGAATGGTAAGAGTTGGAAGGGACCTCTGGACACCAAGTCCAGACCCCCTGCCAAAGCAGGATCACCTAGGGAAGGTCACACAAGAATGCACTCAGGTGGGTTTTGAAGGTCTCCAGAGAAGCAGACTCTGCAACCACTCTGCCTCTCTGGGCAGCACAGTCCAAGGCTCTGTGACCCTCACAGGAAAAAAGTTTTTCCTCATGTTGAGGTGGAATTTCCCCTGTTCCAGTTTGTGTCCATTGCCCCTTGTCCTCTCACGGGGCACCACTGAAAAGAGACTGACCCCTTCTTGACATCCACCCTTGTGTTCAAGGGAGACTGGGGAGGGGGTCAAAGCCAGCAAGCACTGAATGGGTCATGTTGGCAAAGCCAGCAGAGGAAGTTTGTTCTCCAAGCAGGCAAACGGCATTAGGTTGCACTCTGCAGAAAGCAGATGCCAGTCCTGATGTCATGGTGGGTTAAGATGGGGGTACAGAGGAAAGGAGCAGCCATGGACAATCCCATGCTTGGTGCACAGTGATTTTTGCTTTGAGTGCAGCACTGTAACACTGATAAAACATGACTCACAAAAGCTAAAATGAGGTCTCAGCCCTCGTGTGCTTTGGGCAAAGAGGTCTCCCCTGGCTGCCCAGCTGCTCACAGGGGCTGAGAGCAAGGCCAAGGGGACTGTGCAGAGAACAACACAGATGATAGAGGATGCATAAGCCTGGAGAATGGCAGCAAAGGTCCCAGAGGCAGAAAGGAGCTTTGTGTAGAAAAGTGCAGGATGGGGTGGAAAACAGAACTACATTTTTGGCTGCAGAGATTTTTGTTGTCTATCTTGTCTCTCCCTTGCCAAAATGTCTACAGAAACTGCAAAATGCACAAGCTGCAGAGTCCTCCAACCCTTGGCAAGAGAAAGTAGCACCCAATTTGCAGAAAGGAACAAAGATTTGCAGGAAGGAATGAGGAGTTGAAAGGTGAAGAGGAAGAGTGTGGCTGTGCATGACAGCACCAAAAGCCAGCCCTCACCCTTTTCAGAACTTTCATGCAGGTTTTAATTCCATTATTTACTATTCAGAATCCATGTTTTGTAATTTATCATCTAATTAATAATGTATCTAATATGCTATGTTATTTATTCAGATTTTTTAATTCAGTTGCAAGCAAAACCTTTCTGGAGTTATCTGGGGCAAGCCAGCCAGCACACAGTACACAGCAGCTCCAGTCTAACCCAGAGATCCTGGATTTCATTAGGGAGATGCAGAATCCTACAGAGTCACAGAATTCCAGCATGGTGTGAGCTGGAAGGGACCATTCTCTTTGATTAGATGCAGCCACTTGGAAGATTTCACACACAGGATTGCCCACAGATCTCTCAAAGAATATTGCAAACACATTTCCGACGCAGCCTCTGCACCTCATAAGCCACAGACAAATCCCCTCCAGGAAAGACTGACACAAAACTTCACCAATGCACCAGCTGTAGTCACCCACACCTTTGGTTGGCTCTCATGGTGTGCCCAGCCCAAACATCTCACTTGCAGGGCAACATCACCTTCTCACCCTTTGCTTGGGAAAGCACAGGCATGGAAGTACAGGGACCTGCACACTGCTGTGCTGTCAACACATGACAGCACTCAGGAATGTCAAAAGAGCACAACTTTCTTCAAGCATCAGACCTCTGCACCACCCTGCATTTGGGCTTTTCACACACCATGTCCCCTACAGGGAACAAGCTACTATGAAAACAGCTTTGTGAGGGCCAAAAACATGACTGACTTTTGAGCAATCTTATCCACACAGGGCTTCTCAGCCTCCAGGTATTGCAGCATTTGCCCTGTGAGCCACATTCCTGGCCTACACAGAGCAGAA
The DNA here is from genome assembly GCF_027791375.1 of Indicator indicator. Lineage (NCBI taxonomy): Eukaryota > Metazoa > Chordata > Aves > Piciformes > Indicatoridae > Indicator > Indicator indicator. The sequence goes on along the minus strand of NC_072024.1, from coordinate 6,164,838 downwards.
GCTGCACTCAAAGATCAAGGTTAAGATACAGCCCTGGCAGGGTATCCTTCAGCACACCCTCTGCATTGAGGAGCACCCCTGAGCACGTGGGCTGGGAGTAGGTTGCTGCTTATTTGAGACCTTGGGGTTTCCTCAGTGCAGCAAGGGAAGGAGAGGAGCGAAAAAAGAAAGAAAAGGAAAAGCTAAGCTAAGCAGGTCACACCTCCTAGAGCTGGATTCAAACTGAGGAATGCCAGGAAACATTCCTCCCTGTCATCAGGGAGCATCAGCCACTTGCTTCACTGGGGCTGGGGATGATCTGCTGACATTCAGCAGCTGACAGCACTCATCCTGCAGCCTGAGCACATCCAACGCCTTTGTGCACAACGCCTTTGTGCATCCTCTTGTCCACATCCTACAAGCTTAAATATGAGAACTGGTTCCATGTGTGCTTCACTTGAAACCCAGAGACTGACCATAAGTTTACCAAAAAGGATAAAATATTTTTAAGAGACCTAATTTGATGGTTAAAAGCCACTGGACCAAATATATCTTGAAAGTAAAACTGATTTCTGCTGAAGAAGTTGTGGGCTTCTGCTGAAGCCAGGCTGTGAAGCTGCCCAGCACAGAAAGTGCTGCAGGCAGAGCAGAGGCTCTCAGCTCTCCTTACATGCTGAATGTCTCAGCACTGTTTGCAGAGATCCTCCTGAGGAGGAAGCAAAGCTCTGCATCTCTCCACTCCCCACAGAAACTGGACACCACAGAAAACCTTCCCTGCTCCTGGCAGTTTTTCTTGCAGGAAGAGGGAAGCTAGTACCTTGGGTTGCTACCCATGAGAGCACACGACCCAGAAACCATGGGGGGAAAATACAAACCAGCCTTCTTTCAGACATCTTCCTGCTCCCCAAGCACTGAACAAAACTAGAAGGTGCCTAGTCTGCTTGTGGCAGCACTCCGTGCCTCATCAGCAACTCACACGCTATCAGCACTTCATTTCGGTGATGTGAAGTTATGCTGCCTGAATAATAATAGTTATCCAGGCCAGAACTGACTCCTTACTGACTACATGAATGTCTATGATCAGTGAGGAAAGGTTTGTTATGCTTCTCTTCTCCTTTGCTTTCTCTTGTGCTTTATGCATGCACATAAACTTGCACAGAAGGCTTTCACGTTGACAGCATTTGTTTCAATAGCAGTCATGTTTTTCATATTTCATCCTAAAAGCAGACTCATTTTCCAATTCCAAACTGATTTGTGCTGTTTAAAGCACTCCAGTTTCCCTTGAAAGGATGACTATGAGTTGCCAAGACCCTTCATCTAAGAGGGCAGATATGCCAAATAGAGATTTGCTTTTTATTAATCTTAACCAGCCAGGCCCCAGGTTCTTCAAAACATCTTTAAAGCTTCAGCATGTTGTAAAAGAGGCCCAAATTTCCTCTGCTCTTCTAGAAGCAATTCCTGTGCAAAGCACAGTCACAACTTGGCACATCAAGATTCTGATCCCACTATAAAATAATGAATGCTGGAGACTGAATCAGAATCTTCTAAAATGTGAAGGGTATTAAAAGTGAAAACTTTGGCCAGCAACACTGAGCTCCAACTAATGATACAGGATGGTTTTCCAAGAAAAGGTTGTAAGAACCAAGTGACCCTCTCAGACTGATTGAATCCTGAGTAAAAAAAAAAAAAAAAAAAAAAAAAAAAAAAGTACCAGATGCTCAAGGTTTGACATTAACTGGAAAATCCCAGAAACATCAGGCACTGCTACAGTCCACTGAACTGCAGCTGCTAATGGACTGCTTCTTAAAGGCACAGCAAAGGTGGCTGCTACACCTTTTTTTCCAAACCAAGGTGTATCTGTACCTGCAGCAGATCAACCTGATTTTTAAAGGACCTTGGTTACCATATCATGAAATGACCTCCAAAAATACACTTTACCCATCTGAATATTTTAAGGAAACAGTGGAAGCTCCTTAACCAGAGAGTAGTTACCAGAAGAAAAAAAAAAGTTTTTTGATAAACAAAGTATTTTAACAACTAGCTCTGACTGCTGCTTTACAAGATTTATTACTTTACTACTTCACCAAGGCAGGAAATCAGGGAACTAGGAACTGAGTTCACAGTGTAGGACCTTCCTCTCATGAGCCCTTTCTTTCTGAGGCAAGTTTGTCTCAAGATCACTACAGTGATGCTTGCCTTAAGTGTTTCCTGTGCAGCATGTATGAAGGATACACCATTGAGACACAACCTGTGATGTTACAACCCAAAGTTCAAACAACTTATAAGTTTCTGGATATTTAAGACATATTCCAGCACAGTGAGCTGTGAATACAAGGGCTGGGAAGCCATCACCATTCTTATCCTTCAAGCATCAGCATTCAAGTGAAGGAGGAGAGTAAGCATGCTGAGATCTTAATGCTTCAATAAGACCTAAAAATCAGCTCCTAGCATGTTTGCAGGATATGCACAACAAAGAGCTCTGAAGGATGCTGAGCCTTACCTGGTGTACACATGACTTGGCATTCAGAAAGAACAGCTCCACTGTGGTTTTGTCCTTGAGAAAGGAAATGCTTTCAATGTAGAACCTGGAAATCAAAACCCAAACAACTCACAGTTATTTTCTTGAATAGATTTCATCTTCCTCTCAAATCATCTTATTTCCTTCATGTTTTGTTCTCTAGCAGCAAAATGTCACAGAGGAACTATGAGCACCTACACTTCATTTCCTGCCTATTAGGAGGGGACAAGCAGAAAATCACAAGCCAACAGCACACTGGGAACCACAAACTCCTTGTTCAACAGACAGTAGAAGTCTGATGACTTCTCAGCTCATTTACAAACCCTCTTGAACACTAAAGGAGCAAAGCCCATCCCTCCAGTTCAGGTAAAGCCACAGGAGTGGAAAAGGTAACTCCCAGACAGCATATTGTAGGCTGGTAAGCTGGCCTGGCACTGTGCTGGAGGAAAAGGCCTGGCAACAGCCCAGCATTGTCTTTTTTCCAGGTGGAGGGAGCAGCCATGGGCTGAGAGCCATTGACTTTGCTCCAAGCAAACAGAGACAAGCAAAAACCCATGCTTTGGGAAGGAAAGTTTTGGGGTTGGCTCCATCCCACTGGACACATTCATCCTATTAGCAAGGGGAGCCCCAAGCCTAGGAGTTTACACAGAAGGGTTGCAACCAGCTGAATTTTACAGGCACCACTCTGCACAGTGTTCCTTGACTTCCCAGCTCATCCCTGGCTTCCTCTTCCCAGGGCCATGGGGACATCACAGGGGCACACACCAACAAAAGCAATCCCATTATTGGTTACTCTGGCCCAGACAAGATTAGCAGATGTGTCCCAGTTAGTTAGAGCTACCCTAAACATCTTGCATCCCACTAAAACTCTGACTCACTGAGATGTGTTAAATGGTGCACAGAGACCATCTACAACTTGAAGAGCACGGAACTGCCAAATCAATTTAAAGAGAAGCAAATTTGTGTGAACGTGGACCTGTCAATCCTGCTTTAGCTGAACCTGTGTGCTCCTTAAAGAGGATAGATGCAGTGAGTCCACTCTCTCCCACCCAAGACTAGACAGAAGGTACACTTAATTTTCCAGCCAAGCAAAGACTTGGGCCACCACCATCATTGCCTGAGCAGTGCAGACCACACCAGGGCTTCTCAGTGTCTTGCTTTTGATAGCAGCAGGGTTGGATGGCCAGCACAGGGCAGAGAGCATGCCGTGTCTATCAGAACCAGGCCAGCCCTGTGGTGCTCCTAAGGCTCCACACAGCTTCAGACTCCAGCCACTCATCTCTTGGTGTAGATGATTTGCAAGACACTGGAAGAAATCCACAGCAGGAACATGGAGTGGGAGAAAGCAGCAAAGCCAGCACCTGCTGCACTAGTTTGGAATGCATGCAGTACTTATGCTGTGACTTGAGACAAACAATACATTAACTAGCAACTGTTTTAATATTTTGCATTCCTATAGCATGTTACATCAGATTAATTTAAAGCACAACCCAGAACACATCTGCAGGATAATGAGGCAATTTACCCATTTCACAGGCATGCAAACTGTCCAAGGGTCAGACCCAAGCCCAGTAGCTTGCCCCAGAGATTTGAAAGGCTATTTTACATTTCCATGAGTCACCTTTCAGCAAGAACGGTAGGAGCCACAGGTATTTCCACCCTCTCTTGGTCACACCTGATATAATTTATTTTCCAACACCACTGCTGAACTTCACTTTAAATACATTTGAGTGTTTCCCTCCAAAAATGCAGAGCAGAGGGCAGGAGCCTCACTCTTTCTTTTCCAACCTGCTGCCAGACAGGCCTTTCATGACATGGATCTTCCTCAGTCTGCTAAAGACTTCCTCCCTCCACTACACCAAGAAGGTAATTTTCCTGAACTAGTGAACACATTTGCACTTTCAGTGTCTTTCAACTAAGAGTCAGACATGGCTGACATCCTCAGAATGTCCTGGCTGTGAAGGGAGGTAGCTTCCAGTCACTGCTGGTACAAAACAGGACACTGAAGGATCTGTGAATTTAAGAAGATGGCATTGGTGACAGATGCCTCCTGCCACAGCCAGGTCTCTGTGCTCTATTTCTTGCTCAGTACAAGCTGCATGCTGTTATCTCCACAGTACAGATGGGGAACACTGGACCACATAGATAAGGATGTTCAGGGGATGACAGGCATGTTTGGGAACACCACAAAAATGTATGTTCTGCTTTTATTTCCAATGCTGTCAGCATCCTTGAAACATGAATGGCACTTTTATAGGTCACCAGCTGTGTGAAAAACTTATGTGACTGGATTGAGCTTATGCCAGTTGAAGAGAAATAATTAAAATCTGAAAGGATTATCATGTGTTTCATTACTGAACAGCAAAAGCTCAGAGCTGAGGAGTTATGAGAAAAAAAGAAGGGTCACAACCAGGTATCTGGGGATCCCCTCTGTGTTCAGTATCACTGGAAACTCTTCATTGCTGAAAGAGCTGAGGCTGTTGCACATTTGCCTCTTGCTATGAGAGGAGCAGCTCAGTGCCCTGTCTCATCATACCTGCATCTCAAAACAGCAACACTGAAGCAATGTTTGTTCTATTCATGGCTGAGCCTCTCTCAAACATGCAGAAAACATGATCCACCAGAAGGGCTCACCCAGCCCAAGGGACATCCTGCCCCTGCAGCAGCATCCACCACTGTCACTTCATGCTCAGCTGGAGATGGTCCAGCCCAAGGGGATGAGAGCCCACTGCTGGTGCTCACTGCCCATCCCCTCCATACCACCTGCCCCACACCCAACCACACTTTGCCACTCAAGCCATGGGCACACACAGCTGCAGCTGGGTTTTTCAGCTCCTTTCATGAGAGTTTAATTAAGCAATAAGCAATGACAAGGCAAATGTGTTCACACAAGATAAGTGTCTGAACTAACCACCCAGGGCTTATGCCATGGAGCAAAGGCCTAGAGTCACTTACTTATCCAAAAAGTTATGACAAACTAGACAGCTGCAGGTTTTGAAGTGGCTCTTCTGCTGGAACATCTATTTTCTGCAGATCAGACAATTTCTGTATTGCTCATTATTCCTGGGTCGTTCTCCTGCTCTGCTTCTCACTCACTGCCCAGCTCCATGGCTCTTAATTGCTTGGTTTGGATCTCATGACCTCACAGTAGTTAGGCTTAAAATCAGCTTCCAAAAGCCAATCTTTCCAAGCCCACTCCTCACACATTAACTCTTGCCCAAGTCTTTGCACACTCTGTCCTTAGAGGATTGTCTTGCAGCAGAGAGAGCCAAAATGAACATCACAGGCCAAAGGCATTAATCTCAACCAAAGAGATGCTCAAATCATGAGATTCCTTTCACAGCTTTCTGCGGCAGTTACAGATTTTAGCCTCTCAGATCTTCCTCAAACAGTGAATATGTTGAAGAGCCTTTTAAAATGGATTTTCTTCCTGTGAAAGTGGGCAAGGGAAGAGAAGCTCTGAACTCCATCACATGGAAGTACCTATCCAGCAAAAACAAAGTGCTGCTTGTTTGAACTGTTCCCTCAATGACCAGGGTGCAGAGGACGTGGTGAGGCAACAGTGCCAACCAACCCAGCTACACAAGAGGCTCTGCCTTGGAAGTCCTTCAAATAATTAAGCACACAAGGCATAAATTTACCAAGATATGAAAAGCAAATGAGGTCAGTCTGCTCTCATTTTCCTCACAGACTGTAAGGAAAACAGAAACTCCAACAATATTAAGAGCATGATGCTTGGTCCTCTCTGCCAGCACAGCTCTGTCTCTTAGGACATGTTTTCTTTCAGACTCTGAACCAGCAGAGCTCTGCCAGCAAAAACCCTAAAGTAATGCAATTACATTGGCCAAAATCATGGTTTTGCCAGGGATTTTGTTCTCTCTAGGGGACTGGCTTAAGCTATATGAGCAAAGAAGCCATCAGCAATCCCTTTTAAGTACAGACAACCCCTAAGTAAACACAAGGAAAAAAAGTTAAGTGCAACTGTTTAAAGAAACTCTATTAAAATTTAGCACTAGTAAAGATAAGTGAAGCAAAGAAGATATTTAAAATACAGGGGTTTAAGAAAAAAACAAAAACAAAACCAAAACAAAGCCCAAACAACAACAAAAAAACCCCAACCCACAAACAAAAAACCCCAACCCCCAAACAAACAAACCCCAGAAAACTCCAAACAAAACCAACCCAACACACACACAAAAACCCAAACAAAAAACCCAACCACAAAAAAAACCCCAAACAAAAAACTGAACCCCAAACAAACAAACAAAAAAAAAAAACCAAACCAAACAAAGAACCCCAACAACAACCTATTAACAATGTCCTAGCAACACTACTACCCAGCAGATTCCAAACTACTTGTAGTTGTAGTTAAGTACCAGAACAAGAAAGCAGCACATCTCCAGGACCTAAGCCCTCTCTAAAAATGTCACTTGGACATTTATTTTCTTTATCAAATCCATAGCCAATTCTTTTGAACACCACCCCCACCCCAGTGATAAATCAACCCAAGTGGTCATTCTTTCTTTGTGGAAATAATTACTCACCTAACGGCAAAGTACAAAGTTGCTGGGCCTGGTTTCTTGGGCAAGTCATGGTCCAGAACTCTGTGATCCAGCTGCAGCCAGACACTCTGACCTCTGTGGAAAACAGGTTGGGGAGGTGGTTAAAAAATGGGACAAGAAATATAGAAATGGCCTCCTTTCAGTGCTTGTGTTTAACCCAAATGTGAAATTCAGCTCTGGGGCAGGCAAACATCTCATCAAATGATTTCTTTTTTTCCTGACCTTCAGATTTTGATGTAATTCACTTGTGGATGGCAGAGAACCCTCTTTGCAGTTGTATTTTCAGCTGCACACAGAAGTCACACCATGGCATACCCAGAAAACCCAGGTGTTACAGAAGTACCCTCCGACTCCTGATGTCTGGCAAGAGGATCTGAATCCTGACTGAAGTGGGAAGGAAGACACAAAGAGAAGAAGTCCTCCAAACCCCAATAACCTTCGAGAGCTGTGGGGACAAAGGGGAATGCAGAAGCCAGTGACTGCCCAAAAAGCTGGGGCATGGGTGCCCTCCAGAGGCCACACATTCCCTCCAAGCACCCAGCCCAGTCCCATACACCCAAAGAAGCCTCTGGTGCCCCACTGATGTTTCTGGGGAAGGCAACAGCTTTCAGGTATTCCCCTGGCAGCACTTCAAAGCTCATTGAGGGAGCATCAACAACCAAAAACCTCCAGAGGAATTTCATGGCAGCTCTTCTGCGGGAAGAAATAAGTCAAGTGCAAACAGTGTCCTCAAGGGCTTTACAGAAGAGCTGGAAGAAGATATTTTTCAACACTTGAGAGGACAAGGATGTGGCAAATTTATTCTGGGGAGAGCCCAAAATGAGAGTGGCTGGTGAAAATAGCTATGGTTGGACAAGCAGCTCCTACCAGCCCCATGCCCTTTCCCCAGGGCAACCTGCACTTGCAGGTGGGAACTGCCAAGGCAGGGTGGCCCCAAACATGTCTCTCGGTGTGCAAGTCAAGGTTTCAATCCAGGATGCTAGAAAAAGTGGCAACAGAGAGCAGCAGAGACTAAATTATTTCCTTTAGACAAAAAATTTCTTTAGGGGCTGTCAGAGCTCTGTTTCCCCACTGCCTTAAACAGCTCTGCTCCAGCTCTTTTGGGGAACTGAAAGCAAATCTCCTAGAGATGCTGGCCCTGGGAAGCAGAATCCTGCCTCTGAGTTTCAGTGTTGTGCCCAGCAGATTGCATTTCAGTGAATTGCTGACAGAGAAGTCTAAACACCAGCTGAGATTTCAATTAAGCAGCTCCAGGTTAATGCCACAGAAATGGATCTCCCACAACACTCCAGAGCCTGGCTGTAGCACCTTGCCCTGACCAGTGGCAGCTGCTGGAAGAGGGGGGCAGAGGATGGGCAGCATCACATCAGCAGTGAGGATGAGCTTCATCCACCACCAGGGAGTGAGGGCTGTGCATTTGGATCATGTTCTGGTTTTGCAGCTCTTTTTGGCAGTTTGCAGAGTATCTTGGATACCTAAAGGTGACAAGAAAGCTAGAGGAACATTGTTATGGGGAAGACCTCCAAATATGAGGCTATTAGGTTATTTATTGCAGCCCTCACTACAAGAAGGATATTCATGTGTTGAAGCAGGTTCAGAGAAGGGCAGCAAAACTGGTGAAGGGTCTGGAAAACAAGTTTTATGAGGACTGGCTGAGGGAACAGGGGTTGTTTAATCTGGAGAAAAGGAGGCTCAGGGAAGACCTCTCCAACTTTCTTCTGAAAGGAGGTTGTAGCAATCTGGGTATTGGTTTCTTCTCCCTAATAATGAGTGAAAAGATGAGAGGAAATGACCTCAAGTTGCACCAGGGAAGGTTTAGATTGGATATTAGAAGAACCTTCTTCACTGAAAGGGCTCTCAAACAGTGGAATAGGCTTCCCCAGAGAGGTGGTTGAATCCCCATCCCTGGTAGTGGTTAAAAGAGGCAGATATGTGTTGCTGAGAGACATAGTTTAATACCAGACTTGAAAGAGTTAGGTACTGGTTGGACTCGATGATCTTAAAGGTCTTTTCCAACCAAAATGATGCTATGATTCTATTCTATATCTATTAGATATAGATATTATAGATATATCTACTAGATATATATATCTAGATATATCTAGTAGATATAGATATATATCTACTAGATATAGATATTCTATTTTATATCTACTAGGAATGTTTGAGATGAAAAGACTCAATAACACATTTGAGACTAACATGCAAAGCAATAGGAGCAATTTGATTTTGAAATAAATGCAAACTCTAGTTTTGCTAAAAGTACAGAGCAGGAAAGCTGAGGGTGTTCATGTGGGAAATTATTGCTGAATTAATTTTTTCACCTTGTGAGTCAAACACGAAAAGTGAAAGCACCAGGAAGGTATTTTGCAAGCATCCTCTCCTTTGTGCCTGGAAAGTATTTTCCAAATATTTTATGGTTTGTGCCTTCCCCTTTTCCTCAGCCCAACAGCACAAGCACCAAGTAGGGGAAAAAAGAAAAAAAAAAAAATCTTCCTTCAAACGACATTTTTCCATCATGCTGAGCTGCCAGTGTCAGGGATAGGTTTCACGTTGCAATAATCACACAGCTGTTGAAAACAAAGGACCATACTTACGTATCATCTATAAATGTTATCCCAAAGTATTCCTTTTCTTTCAGGTTGAAGTGTGAGGCCACCAGATCCAGTAACTCCCGAGACAAAAGTTTGGGCTATTGAAAGAATAAAAACCATTTGTTTCAGTTCAGGCCTGTCATACATAATAAAGTTTTTCGCTGCAAGTAGTGACATTGGTTTTACTGCACTTACAGCAGGAGGGATTTTTCAATTAAGAAAATACTGTGTACTAGTGGAGCTTGTGCTTTGGGTCCTGTTATGGGAATAAAACATGCCCAGAAACACAGACTTTTCTTCCCTTACAAATTACAAACCCCCCACTGACACAAGGGGTGCATTTCATAGGCTTTATGAATTTTGGAGAAAGCAGAGAATAAAAACTGACTGCAGAACTGATGGCAGGCATTTTGCCCCACCCTGCACCAATGCTCAAAGGAAACCTTCCTGCCAATCTGGGTCTGAGAAAGGGGCTGTGTGCCTGACAGCACACCTGTTCATTCCACTCTTGAGTTGGTCTAGATAAGAAAGAACTTTTCTTCAAGCAACACCTCAGCATCAGCCCCCAGCAGCATGGCTGAAGAAAACAAGCAGAGAAATCTGGCACTGTGCTACCAGTACTCAAAAGACTGTACCTGAACCAGCAGCTCCAAGTTCCTGTCATCGAGGAGATGCACCTGGCAGTGCCGGCCTTCTGTCATCTGCAAAGACAGCAACACAACCCCATGAGGAGGAGCAGGGTCCATGGCTTCCCTGGCTTGCAGCAGCCCACGTGCAGCTTGGCGGCAAGGGCAGCCTGTAGCAAGCGTTTAATCTGCACAGACGAGGGAACCGACTCCTAACTGGAGCTGAGCGTCCTTCTCCAAGGACTTGGTCTGAGGAGCTGCCTTAGCACTCCCAGCTCACACCAAATCAGCATTAAGGGTGCTTAGCAGCGCTCAGGATCAGATAAGAGTGACATAAGTGCCACAGGAATGTAATGTGAGGATGAACCAGGCTGGCCAGTAGCATAGCCACCAGCAGGAGCAATGACCTCTTGCTCCACTGAGGAGCAGAGATGACCCATGAAATCCCCACCTATCCAACCATGCTTGCAGATGGGTCAGCCTAATTTGGCCCATTGACAGACGACCTGTTCTCTAGTCTAGGTGGAATCTCTACTAGCAGGTGAATGCTCTTCCTTGGATAACTCTTCACAAGCATTTGAAGTCATGGCCTCCATAGGGTTCTGATGTAGATCCTTGCACACGTCAAGACAGGTGCTTAAACCGGATGCTTAAGAACAGGATTAGCCTTGCAACCTCTAACATTGTATTTGGACCACCCTGGATCCCACTTTGTGTCACATTTATCTCTTCTAAACATGTCTTTCTCTATTTAAGAGAACAGCAATTCAGAAATAACTGCACATTATGCCCTTTGAATATCTGTCCTTTGAAATCCAATACATTTCCACAAAAGCTTGTACATTATTTAAAATCTGTTCTAATTCTGGACCTCTTGCTGGCTTTGGCAAGGACCAGCTTCACAGCTCTCTCTGGGTGAGAGCTGGTGGAGGAAACCTGGCTTTTATATTTATTCTCCCAGCCCCAGAGTAACTCATTTTCCTGACGGCACAACTTTCTCACAGACTATAAATTCTGAGCTCTGAGCAGCGGCTGAGGGTGGTTTGCTTAGATAGGGGTTCCCAGAGGGATTAAATGGCAACACACAGTGGTTTCTCCTTTCACATCCCTCTGGCTCTGCAGGAATAGGGACAAGGACAGGGCTGAGCTCTGCTGCCACCAGTGCCCTCTCATCAACTCCCACCCTAGGATGCTGCAAATGCAAACCTTAGAAAGACTTAAAACTAAATACAACACTCAATTGCAATATAACCAAAGCGAGACCTCCCAGCCTCCCCCAGCCCTGCCCCTGTTCCAACAGTGTGGCTGTTTGCACAGCGAGGGCTGCCCAGACACAGCCTCTTCTGTCACCAGTCAGCCATAAGAAGCCAAATTAACAAAGCTTTATTGTTTCAACTAATTGAGCTCATTTTGACCAAAAGCTGAGAGAGGGAGTCCCCTCCAGAGGAGCTCTGCAAACAGGCCAGAGATGACTGTCTGCAGGCACAGCTCTGCCTAGTGTCTGGGAAAATGGGACTATGGCACATGTGGCACCAGCGCTGGCAATTTACAACACTTTACATATGTGTCATCACCTGGCTCATCAGAACAGCAATACTGCAGAAGGAGTCCAGCTGGAAGAAACACTTCCCTTTTCATTTCTGCTGCTTCTGTGAATGGCAATTTGTGGAGAAGTGCCAGGTGAAGAGTGACTTCTTGTGCACACAAGGCTGCAGAGCCCACATCACGGAGACAGCAGCCATGCCCCCCACGAAAAACATTGTCCCACCCCATGGTAGTGCACCCCAAGGAGACATCATCCCAGAACTGCACTAGTCCACACTCCCAGCAGGGTACCACTTCCAGCTCTTTATCCTTCAGGTATTGGAAGCAAAGCTGTAGTGTCCTGATTCCAACTCCCGGTGCGCTCCCTGTGATTTATCCGCTCAAGCATGCTGCCTGCGGCCCTAAGTCCATTATGATGTGATCGTGGGTCCATTTGTTCCTGAGAGCCATCACACAGTCATAAATAAGTTGCATGTTATCATCAATTAATCATTTCATCAGCACACCCTTCAAGGTGGTGAGTATTTCTGGCTCTGGCACACTGTTACCAATCTACCCCTGTTGTGAAGTGCCTGATCCAATAGTGTTTTTAAATCATTCCCCATCTGTTGCTCGGAGATAGCACAAAGGTTGCCATTATTTAATTTCTAGCTGCTTTAGCTTTCACCCAGTGAAATCACATTAATCACTTCTGACTGTTTTAATTGCCTCTGTTGTCTATCGTTAAGTAAAAAAGGTTTCCATTAGAGCAAACACATCCAGAAAGCCTTGTGCTGAGAGAAAGGAAGGTTGCGGGGAAGATTAAAACATAGAAGACATACCAGCCATAATCTGCACTTCTATTCAGCTGTCCAAGGTAATTGCAAAGCTCCTTAAATGTAATTAAACATCATGACACCCCTGAAGATAAGCAAGATAATTAGCCCCTATTTTATTAATGAGCAATCGTGTGGACGCAGTTTAAAAGTCTGGTTTACAGCTACAGATAGCATTTAGCACCTGAGTCTCCAGGAATCTTGTCTCAGAAGAAATCATACAGCTGCTTCCCAGGGTACTGGACAGCTCAGTCAAGGAGTTGCAGAAGATACCAAAGTGTTCAGTGATAAAGCACTGTGAAATGTCATTCCTGTGACAACCCTGTCAGCTCCCCAGCTCTCTGTGGCCATGAGCTTCTGTCACCTCAGGAGCACTGTTGCGTGGTAGGAAATAACAGCAATGTCCAGGGCCACGAAATGTCTGCTGCTGCCTGTAGCTCAAGGAAGAGCTCTGCCCCCCAAGCCCATGCATGCACACCTGAGGGCTACATCCCTGCCAAGATGCTTTCTCCACCTGGACTGAGAGGTACAACAAGGATACTCACTGCATGGCACTGGAGCCCTCTCAAGGCACGTGAGGCTGCTGGGGTGACTACCAGATTCGCGTTTGCAGGCTCCAGCCCGTAAACAAAGTCATGTCAACTAGGACAGTCCAAACATCAGCCCTTACCCTCTTCTTACAGACTCAACACTTCAGCAACCAGCACCCTGGTTTTGCAGCTGTGCTAGAGCACACTCCAAATATCCCCACCCCATTCCTGATGGGGCAGAGAGCACTTCACTTGGCTTACTCTGTACTTACAAACACAATTAGAAACAAATCACTCCCAATTACTATTACTGAGCAACACAAGCCCATCCTTCCTCAGGAATGTCACCCACCACAGAGGTCATCTCCAGGAGACAGCTCACATGGAATTGCCACCCTCTGCAGGCAGGGCTCTTCTGTAGAAGACAGCACTCACACTTTGCAAGCCTCATTTGTACAGGGGTCAGAACCAAAAGCTTCAGAGGTTTTTGCAGCCCCCAAGACCACTTCACAAGCTTTGAAGTATCAGTCACTTTCCACTCATCCCATATTGTCCCAGAGCATGACAAAACTGTGGTGCAGAGATGCCACACACTCCACCATTGTCATGGAAGTGTAGAATCATAGAATGATTTTGATTGAACAAGACATTTCAGATCATCTATTCCAATCACTAACCCAGTGCTGTCAAGTCACCACTAAACCAGATCCCTCAGCACCACTTCTACAGTCTTTTAAGTACCTCTAGGTGTCAATGGTCACAGGTATCTGCGGTCTGGTCCTCATCTCTTTCCTGAAGAAAAGCAGGAGAGCTTCATAAAAAGGGCTTCACCTCCATAATATCTCTGGATATATAAAGGGGTTTGGCCAAAGGGGTGTGGAAGAGAGCTTCCAGCTCAGCAGCCAGAGACCCTGAGCTCCTGGAGCTGAAGCAGCAAAGGGCTTGTTTTTAAACTCTCCCAGTGACACCAGTGTGATTTATTTCCCTGCAGCACACAGCTTGCAGGCCTATTTCCTCAGGTCTAGGAAGAGACTTGTAACTCTTGGGGTGCTGGGTTCCTCAAAGACCCAGCACCCTGGGAGCCCCTCACAGATACATTTTCTTTCCTCTTTAAATTCAGTGCTCCTTGCTAATCTGAACAATATAATTGATTTCTTGTGTTGTTGGGCTAATCCATCAGGAGATGAGCACAGCTGTCTGGCTCAGTGAAGAGGTGGCATGAGCAGCCTTGAGATTTACATATATATATATATATATATATATATATAAACACATCTCTGATGTGTTCTGTTTATTCTCATTGATTTTCTATTGTCTGTATCAATGAACAATTTTGTTATGTTTTTGCAACTTGCCCCTAAGTTGATCTTTTCAGCAGCTATTTTTAAAAACCTGCTCATAATTAAGCTATTAGCCAGTAAAAGAGGTAGCAGCATAAAAATCCATGATGTATCCCTGTTATCTCATCTCATTCCCAATAGGAAATTAACAAAGTGATGTAATGCACAACCCCATTTTTGGGAAAACCAGACTGAGATACTGGATTCATATTGTTTCCCGAAGTCACTTGTATGCTCTGCACACAAGCAAGCAATAAAACCTCACAAATGGAGGAATAAAAAGGAGACAAACACTGCCTGATGCAGAAATGCAATTATATCAAAATATTGCAGCCTGGGCAAATATTGGCAGCAGGCTTTCAGCAACAATCTGATTTACTCAGATCTTCAGCACAAAAGGCAGATAATGAAGGAGAAGAAAGACACAATTCTCAGAATCTCCATGTGTGGAAAGGATGAAAGCATAGGGGGAGAAAAAAAAAAAACAAACAAACAACAAACCCAACAAAACCAGGCAGATTTTCCAAAACATCATTTATTAAAAAGAAAAAAAAAAAAAAAAAGACAGAAAACCCCCAAACAACAACCAACCCAAAACCCAGAACCAACTAACCAACAACACAAAAAGCAACCCCCCCCAAATCCCTACAACTAACCAAACCAAACTAACCAAACCAAACCACTAACCAAACCAACCAAACCACTAACCAAACCAACCAAAAATCCCACAAAACCAAACTATTTCTTGGCTCTTTAAACCAATTCCTGTTGTATCCTGAGCCTGAATGTTTATTTGGGGAAGAAAATAACCCAACATGTGCAGGATATTTATGCTGTTTCTCTGCAGCAGAAACATCCTCCCTGTTCAAAGCTGGATGTTACATGCAATATATTTAGACATCCATGAGTGTGTCATCCAGGCAGGAAAAAAAAATAAGAAAAAACAACAGCAACACATACAAAAAGACAGCAACTTAGATGGAGTGTAAACAGGAAACCTCTAAAAAACCAAAAAGTTAGGGACAAAAAAAAAAAAAAAATAGAAAAGCTGACAGAATAACCAATCTCCTGAAGTGTAGTTTAGGAATGGGAAATCCTGAAGAGTTCAGGTCAGAAGTAATCTGGAGTGTGCTGCACTCCTTCCAGACTAGATGTCACCTCCCAGAACCTCAGTTCTGGGACATCTCTTGGCATAGTTGTTTGTATCTGTCACTGACTTCTATTTTTAAGCCTTTGTTTGTTTGTTTGTTTTCAGGTCTGGAGTCTTTGCTACTAGGGAAAGCCAAAAGAAACCCAAACCCTATTAAATTCTGTGCCCATAGAAGAGAGCATTATACATGAGCTGTACAGAGACAAAATTTGGAACTGTTTCCCCTATTGAAATGCTCTGAGGTCTGTGCATACATCCCAGCTGCTCTCATTCGAGATGTGCCATGATTTGAGCTTCAGCAGTCCACATGCAAATGCTTCTGGCACAACCACATCGCTCTGATAGGCAACTGCAACCTGCTCAGGGATGGGAGGGCTGTGCAAGGGTCTTGCATAGCACGAGGGCAAAGTACAATGGTTTTAAGCTAGAAAAGGGTAAATTTAGGTTGGACGTTAGGGAGAAGTTTTTTACTATGAGGGTGGTGGAACATTGGAACAGGTTGAGGCATCATCCCTGGAGGCATTCAAGGTCTGGTTGGGTGGGGCTCCAAGCAACCTGATCTAGTTGGGGATGTCCCTGTTTACTACAGGAGGATTTGACTAGATGACCTTCAGAGGTCCCTTCCAACCCTGTCATTCTGTGATTCTATAATCCACATAAATACACACTACTGGAAGTTTAAAACCCACTCCCCAGTCCAGGGAGGGTTCACATCCTTGACAGCCCAAACTCCCTGAGAAATCTTTTGAAAGCAGCAGACCTCTTCCCTCAGCTCTTCCCTTCCTCTCAGAATAAACCCTTTTCCCCAGGCATGAGTGTTACTGAGCACCATCATGAGCTCTGCCTGGAAACCACCTGAGTGTGACACCAGGGATTCAATCTAAAGTGCACAGAACTGCCTGTGCATATTCTTTCCATAAGCAACTTGCATACAAAACCAAACTGGATAAACTCCAGAAGATATTACACAGGAAGTAAAACTGCACTGATGCATCTAGTAATGAGAGAGAAAAAGGAAGCATTTTCACTACCTAAGTGGCTGGCACACAACCCTTAAACCAGCAGTTTTAAAAGTGAGAAATCTGGCTGTAGTGCGTCTTTAGAACATGGATTGTGAAAACTGGCTTGTTTATTTCTGAAACAGCCTCATCACAGTGGCTGGAGCAGTCAGAGCACTAAAGAAAATCATACAGATTATCAAAAGAGAAAGAGCAATATTGCCACAAGATGCACATGTCAGTCAGGAAATGCTGTCCCTTTGCCATGCCAACCCATTCTGCACAAAGCCTCTGGCATGGAGGAAGGGGGTCTCAAAATCCTGCCATCTTGCTTTTAATCTGCTTTGCAGGTGCATGAGCCCAGAGAGCCAGCCCTGCACTTAAAAGAGAATTTCACCTCAAAATCCCTACCTGAGCTGCAGTTAACCAGCTATAAAGCATCACCAGTAATTTCCTGTAGTTTTTTTTTTTTCCCCCAATCCCCTTTCTGTAAGTCATAAGCCTGTAAGAGATTTCAAAGCTTAGTATTGAAGCCCCAATGGTGACCTCAGATTTCATCAGCATTTAGGTGGTAGGGGTTTTGGTTTTGTTTTGTTTTTCCTTTGGTCCTGAAGGCATTTAGGATCAGATCCTCAGCTGCCTTGGATCAACACTGCCTGGGATCAGCACTGCGTCATTGACTTTGATGCAACTGGACGGCTGACGGCTGGCCCCTAAACGTGCACTGCTTGACAAAAATATGAAATAAGATGCAAGAATGTATTGCAATGTGGAGCTGCCCTAACCAGGCACATCTCAGGAAAAGAATAGCCTTTGCCTGTCCTTCTGGAAGGAAGGGGCCTGCATACAGCTGGGGGAGGAAGTGGGGGGGGAGGGGCAGGGAACCAACAAAAAACCTTATAACGGTTTAAATGACCTCAGAGTTTCCTGGTGTGCCTTTTGGGAGAGCAAAGCCTCAGCGTGTTCCAGCACTTGGAATCACTCAGAGCTTTAAGGAATAGGCAGAAAAATAACAATTAAGGGATTTGTTTAAGAACAGAAATTCTCTGGAAACTTTAAGGACTTGTTTTAAGGGCTCCAAAAACTCCTTGCGCATGCTGCTTGTGAGCCTGTTTGCAGCCTGAGGTCCTTCCCCACCCAGTGTAGGTGATGGTCACCAAGTATCCCAGTGTGGGAGGTGCTCAGGGGAAACAGATGGGTGGGAGGGTTGGAAATGCTCCACCTGCCCACAGATGACAATCTGGGGAAGGGAATCATGCTCCCATGCCATTGCCACATCATGTCCCACTGTTTATCTCTCTATCACCCCCGGGAGTGTAAGAACCCCCAGGTGATGCCTCTTCTGCATGGTTGCCCTCTCCTCAAAACCTCCTGGATCACTGATAGCTCCTGCAAAACATAAAGGGTTGGCTTTGGGTCCAAAGCCACAGGTTTTCCCCAGTCTCTACCCATGCCAGCTCAGGCAGCCAGTGTTCACAATGCTGTGCTGCTGCAGCCTGGCTCAGACAGACACGATAAATTTGCCATCATCCCTTCAAAGGTGATAGCAGAGCTTCCACCAGCTTTAGTGGGGGCAGATCATGTCTCCAGACATACTGCCTCTCCTTCCTAATTCTTGAATCTTAAAGAAAACTTGGGCTGAAGTTCTGCCTCCAATGTAAGTCAATGTGTTTAACCATTAATTTTAATAGGGCCAGGATTTTGCCTTAAATCATTTTTAGCTTGGTATTAACCTCAACAGAAAGCAGGATCTGCTTAAATAGCCAGCAATGCAGTCAAGTGGCTGACTACTTCTTCACTCTTAATGCCACCTTGTAGGACCCATCTCACCTAAAAGTGGCTCCAAGTACCACCTTCATCCTTCCCCCCAAGGCTCTACAGCCCACCCTGGTTCTACATTTTCCCATCCCAACACCCACAGCAATTTCAGGGACTGTACAGAGCCATTCCCAGCCTCAGGATGTCTCTGTGTTTCTTGTCTCAGGAGCAGGCCAGGCAGGAATAGACACCTGAAGATCCAACTGAGTATGACACAGACAAATGTTTTACTACAAGCCTGGCTGGAGAAAGCTTAAATGTAAGCTGGTACAATTGCCCCTTTGATGCTTTCCATGGATATGTTTGCTCTGCTGAAGTTTGGCACAAAGTTGGAGATAAAACACAGTGCTGGGAACAGGGGACCAGGAAGCTGTCCAGGTTCCATGGCACCTTCCTAAAATAACCATGTGAATTGAAGATAGGATGAAAACACTGACTCCTGCAGAGCATCAACTGACTTTCATGTAAGCCCTACCAGCTGAGCCAGTAAAAAGCTCTGGCAAAGCAACAGCCCAAGTGCTCTCCCTCACAGCAGGCACTGTGGCTTTTCAGGGCCAAGTGCCAACAGCCTTTCTATTCAAGTCTCTTTTTTCTCCATTTTCTCTGCTGTTTCTCATTGCAGAGGATGGTGAATCTAAAGGACTTCTTCACTTGCTTTATGGATGGCCCTGCCCATGGCAGGGGGGTTGGAACCAGATGATCCTCGAGGTCCCTTTCAAGCCTAACAATTCTATGATTCTGTGGTTTGCTGATTTGTACAGAACAGGCACAGCCTCTTGTGGTTATTAGAAAGATCCCACTCACTAGAGGAGGTCATTTGGCTTTAATCCTCACACTCTTCTCCCAAAAATACTCAAACAGGATGCTCAGAAATAATGAATGCACTGATGAAAAAAAAAACAAAACAAAAACAGCCCCCCACAAACAAACAAGCTAAAAAAAAACCCCACAACCCTAACAACCAAAAAAATCCCCCAAAGTTAACAAAAAAAAAACCCCAAACCCTCAACCAAAGAAAATATCACCCATGACCAGAAAAACCAACCACCCACAAACAACAAATAAAAAGCCCCAACCAAAACAACAACAACAAAGCAAAACCAAACCAAAGGCTACAAAACAAAACCAAAAAACAACCACAAAACAGAACCAAAAGCAGTGATGAATGAAAACCTGGGGAACAAATCGATTTGGTCTTCCTCAAAATGATGAATACAGTTTTCCCAGCCAGAAGATAAAGCCCTTTGCCAAGAGGAAAATATACACAGGAGAACTGCTGCTTCTTGGTCTCTGCCAGGAGCATGCAAGGTGAAAAATTAACCTCACTCCTTCCTAGAAGGAAAGTTTGCAGTGTGGCTGCTGTTCCTGATGCTACTGTTTGCAGTTTCGCACACACAGATAAAGGTCCAGGGGTCGTTCACCCACGACCTGAGCACCAGCAAGAGTGCTACAAACACTCAGGCAGCAGCAGTTCCTGCAGCACAGGGAGAGGGATGAACTGCTGGAGAAGAGCCTTCACTGACTGTTGGCCCCATGCTTTTCAGCTGACAAGCAGCATCCAGACAGCATTTCACCTCCCCTGACACTGCCAAAGGCCACAGGATCTTGCTGGCAGTGTTATCAGCAGACGCCGAGTCCCTCTGACAGAGGGGCAGAGGTTAGCCACCTTCTGGAAGGAACAACCCCCTTGTTACATCAGTGTTCTCCTTCAAGTGTCTCCTGCTCAAAGCTGTAATGTTTCTCAAACAAGTCATGTCACTCCAGGAGTGCTGATGTTACCATTCCTACCACCCTGCGATGCCTTTCAACTAACAGCAAGAACAGAGCAGACAGGCAACTCCACGGCTAGGCTCAGAGGGAAAAAAAAAAAAATATCAGGAAAACGAAGAGGAAACAATCAGTGCAAATCTGCCACAAATATCAAGTCAATGAAATACTTCATCCAACATCTGCTTTCCTTGGCAGAACACAGCTAATGAATTAGTGTCTGGGGAAGACAGGCTTATCACCAGCAGCACTGAGACACTGCAGTCAGGTCATTACGAGGCACAAGCCCATGGTGATGTTTTGTTCCAGTGTAATCCCCTAGGAACTCAGGGGTGGAAGAACGGGAATAAAAAAAAGATCCTGCAAGATCAGAGAGCTTTCCTGACACTACTCAACAGGCAAATGTGGTGTGAGCCCTGAAAAAGGGCACTGCATGGAGCCAGCAGCATCCTCTGCCCTTGAATGAGTGGTACCCACCATGGGGCAGGACCAGACACCTGTCCTCCTGTGACCTGTTCTGACCTTCATTCCTCAGCCAGAAGGGTGGAGGCAAATCAGTTAAGCTCCTGCTTCTTTGCTTAAGTCTCTACAACATGAATCTCAAGAGATATTCTGTGCAGAGCTTCTGGTAACTTTTCCTGTGTTTTATTCCACCTCAGAAGCAATCCCTGACCACTTGAAACAGAAACTCAGCTTTCCCTGTGATGGGAATAACTACAGAAGTCTAAAAGAAAAATCCCCTTAGGGTTTCCCATCTCTGAAGACCCAAACCCTGCCCTCAGTAACTTTTTGCCTCTCCCTAGCTCTGAAGCTCTCCCCTGTTTCTTCGATGGCTTTTCACAGGCTGTTCTCCTCTGTTCCCCCACGTTTCACTTTTTCATTGTCTTCTGCACCCCTGCTCACACCTGGATGAAATTTTAGAAGGATGACTCTTAAGACCGGAGACACACACAAACAAAGCCTGAACCAAATGTCTGCCATCCTCTCTTGGCAGCATCATGTACTCCGAAGGCATCTTGCATCTCTTCCTCTTCTGCCCCACTGGGATCTTTGCACCCAGCTCATCCCCATCCTGTCCCCATCCTCTCCCTGGACTTTTCCTGCAACACTCATGCTTGGCAGGAGTCCCTCAGGAAACCCAGACACCAGCCTTGAACAGACATTAGGCAAACAAGCAACGAAAAAAGAATTTAAAAGGGCTGTACCACAAGTCCATATGAACTGCCTTGGAGCCTGTAACTCAAACAAAAATGCAAGGAGCCAATAGCCCAAGAAAAGCCTGAAATCCTAAGCTCCCTAGAAGAAGTCAAGTTTATGGCTATGGGTGATGTTTCTGTGGTGTTGCTGGTGGTGAGGAGCCAGCCTGCCCAGCCACCAGCACTGTGCCAGGCACTTGGGGCTTGGACAGATTTGGACTGCCTCATGCTCTGCTTTTAAAGCAAACCAAGCTCTTCAGATCAAAGGCTCTCTCTCAACAGCCTGTAACGATCTCCATGTGCACTGCTGCATCTCCAGCGCCAGCCTCTTCATGAGGGTTTGTTTTGGGGCAAGAGGGGTGGGGACCTTACTGATGAGACGTTTAATGCTGAAAGGAGCTACTGTACCCGGCACTGACTGCCTTTTCTAAGCACTTATGAATCTGTGCTTTGTTCAGCTTAAATCGTATCTCAGAGCTGCCTGTAACGGTGATCTCCAAAAAAGAGTTTTCTCTGCAATCAGAAATTACAGACCCCCTCTCTCCAGCTGCAGCAACGTTACCAGAGTCAAGCTTGGCTTTAGCGCTTTCCCAAAGCAGCTGAGGCAGTACTTAAAACAAAGGCAGGAAAAAGCAGCTGTAAATGCTGGGAGTAAACAAGCAGCTCCTTATCTCCACAACAGGGTGCAAAAGATGCTAAACTATTTTTATGGACTGATCTTTCAGGGCAAAGAGAAGAATACCCGAGACAGTTTCAGCCTGCACTAAAGTAGTGCAAAGCAAACTGATCTCACTCCTGATTTCCCCTCTCCTCCACACACACAGCTCTCAGCTCTGCATGATGTTTTAGCAGGGGCACAACAGAACAGCACTGAAGAGTGTTATCTGTTGCTGCAAAGCATCAGGAATTAAAATATAGCCTCTTACCTCCAAGCCACACTCCCTTGCTGGGTGAAAAGGACTGGAGAATCCCAAGAAGTGCTCAGCACTTGTTTTCTGTGCATTCAGGCTGAGGGAAGAAGGGAGACATGGTTCCGGGCTTCTTCCGTTGCCATATAACCTCAAGGAAGTAACCTTCACATTTGTTGCTTTGATTACAAATTGAGAAACAAAAGCTTTTCCAGCCTGAGTCAGGAGACATGGGTAGTGGAAATGTGATTGTTAAAAATGGAGGGGAGCTGGGAAAGCATTACAATGATGTGGGATTTTTTTCCTTTGTAATATTAACCCCTTTATTATAAAACAAACCCAAGGGAAAAACCCATCAGTTACCAACTGCCTGGGGCAGTGACACCTTACTGTGGGACCACAGTTCCCTGCCAGATCTCCAGCACTGTGGCAGCCAGCTGAGGATCCCCATACCAACAGCTCTCTGTTTGTTGGGAGCTGCCATCGCCCCTCCAGCTCTTCCACCCTGCATATCCCCATCCAGTGGACAGAAGGAGCCTTTATGCTAAAACTCGGCATGGTGCTAAAACTTCAAACCACTCCCACTTTGGACCCCTGGTATCAGGGGATTGGCCCTGCAGCAGCAGAGCAGCTCACCTACTGATCTGAAGGTGCACAGTTAAATGGAAAGAGCCAGAGCTTGTCTTCTCAGCACACCTGCCCTCGATTCTCACATCTCCACAATCTGTGGCTGCAACAGACACTCTCAGGTACAAAGTTTCACTGGATTTCCCAGAGCATGTTTTGGTCCACTGGCTCTAATGTGGGCTACCACACGGCATGGAGGGAGCCTGCATGTGGACAGTTTTACACCTTTGGCCATAAGGCTGCATTTGTTCTGGGGTCAGCATTGGTCTCCAGGTGTGCAGTTTACTGCTGGTAGAGGTGTAGGAGTCAATCATCTGCCTGCTGTTCTGCTGCTCCCTTGGCAGGGCTGCTTTCTGTGTGCAAAACACCAAGTTATGCTTCACCTCCTGGATTTCTTCCCCTCTGGCACATCAACCCACAAAAGGCTTCACACACCTCTGGGCTTTGATGCAGCAATGTTAACTGTGTAACTGTGTCAGGCAGAGCACAGGCATCACACCAAGGCACCAAAGCTGAGCTCTCCTCCAAAAGAAATGTCAAACAATTATACAGCACTGCTTTCCCTGAAAACAGAAAAGGAAAACAAATCAGGAAACCAAGGAACAGTGCACACAAATCCAGGAGGCTTTAGCCTCTAGAGCTCCAACCTGACCTCCAGGCAGGTACTCAGGAGGCACAAATCTTAGACTGACACATCTATTTACTTTGAAATCTAGAATACAAGCCTGTCCCTCCTTCACAAACACAGCTCAGCACTATTAATCTCCTTTTGATGTGGGTATGGGTACCCAAAGCTTTCAAATCACATCACTGACTCACATCCTTTGGCTGCATGAATTACGGTAGGTAGACTGATGCCAAGGGAACAACCCAGCCCAGGACCACAGCATCCAACATGGGCTGGGAGATACAGGCCAGGAGGAACATTGTGAAATGCTACCAGAGTCAAGAGCAGCTCTGGACACATATGAAGACATCCTCACCTGGGAGGGAAAGCAACCTCTTCCTTTTAGCTGAATGCTCCCAAGTGAGCACTGACTTAGCACAGAGAAGACAAACTATGAAGACTTTTCCACCCTGATTTTTATAAGCCATGCACCTATTTTAATAGGGGGGAAAAAAATCAGGTTCAACATCTGAAAGAAACTAGCTTGCTTTTATCAGAATGAGAAGCAACAGCTTTGGGATCAACCTTTTGAAAGCACCTTGGAGATGAATGGCTCCCACTTCTCAGAGGTACTTCTCTTGGTCTAGCTCAACTCCCCCAGACAGAAAGCTCTGTACACCAAGTGTTTGAGGCCAGCAACAGGCTCGATTAAGCTGCAGAGCACTGTGCTAAGGCAGAGCCTTAAGAAAGCTGCTGGGAAGAGAAGCAGGGCTGCCTGGTCCATAAATTCAAACTGCATGAGTCAGCCCTGCCCCCCCCCAACCTGGGGCTGCTTCCCTAAATCCTGACACCTCAGAAGCCAGCTCACCTCAGCTACCCCAGACACATGGGATGCAGTGAGGTGCCAGAGGTGTCTTGCCCTCTTTGTTTAGTGCAGGGGAACCAGCTTTGATCAAATATCCCACTTTCAAACAGCTGCAGACAAAGAGGTGAGATTTTTCCCAAAGTCACTTTGCAAAAGTTAACATTCTCACAGTCAGACTACAAAACCTCTCCAAGCAATGCTCACTTATCACAGGTTTCATGAAAAAACATAAGCTGGTCCCACATCAGGCAAAAGGATGCCAGGTCAGGTCCTGCCAGCAGGTCCAGACTGTGCCAGTAACCAAAGGGGTGGTAGCTGAGCCAGTTTTGGGAGAGTATTTCAGTGCAACGAACTTGTATTTGTCTCCAAAACAGACTCCAAAGCCCCAAAATAAAATGGAAAATAGACGGTGAGTCATTTTTCCTTAGAGAAATGACGTGGAAGTTACCTGGGTGGTGCCAACTTCTGCCCTGCTGGGATAACCACAGGGACAGGAATAGCTGGAGGAGGGGAAGAGCATAGCTCCTCAGAGAATCTGGGGCTTCCAAACAAACACAGACCTGTGCTGTGCAATTCAGCTCTGCTCTGGGTTACAGATAAATTTTCTAGACAAGAAAAATTAGAGCTTTAAAGAAATGCAGCATGCCCAGAAGAGGTTTCGGCAGTGGGCAGCTGTCAGAGCAGCAAGAGTTGAGCAGGGGAAACTCCCTGAAACTCAGGGGCCACAAGAAGAGCTCTGAGATGGGGTTTGTGGGTGGCAGTGCTGCAGCAACTCAAAGGCTCACGACCCTACAGTGAATGCGGCACTCACTCCCCTGCCTCTCTGAATAAGGTGAGCAGGTGCAACGTGCTTGATACTAGAGAGGAATTACTCACTCCCACTTTCGCTGTGGCTTAGCCAACACCATCTTGCATGCCTGCTAAGTGCACCTGCCCAACCACATTCCCCACGGATTTCATCTACACAGCATATTTGCTCTCCCAAAACAGCACTGGCAACCAGACACGTCCAGTCCAGAGTCAGCCAGACAACTCTGTGCCCTCTTTGCCCAGGACAGCCATCTTTCTAGAAAGATTGGGTTTTGTTATTTGTTTACTTGCTTTGTTTGTTCCCTGTCTGTTTAGAACCTGTTTTCCTCTCCTGTTGCACTCCTGCTGCCCCTACCTGTTTGCTTTCCCACACTTTCTTGCAAGCTCAGTTTGGAGTACGGGATGTTTTGACACCCACCTGAATGGGGTCAGAATGATGATTTTCTTGTTCTCTGATCATTCTCTTCTCTTCCCTCTCTTGCACAGCCTGTACTTTTCACACTATGTAATTCTTATCCTCTCCTGCTCTTCCAGCTTCTTCACTTCCATCACCCAGTCCTTTGCCTCCCCCACTCATGCACAAGAAAGTAATTGGCCTACAGGAGGTACCAGCAAGCATGGCCTTCTCCACACCACATACCCTCTTCCCAGCTAACATCACCCTACCTAGAGACCACTGGCCCCAAAAAAAGTAAACCCAAGATGCTCAAAAAGCAGCAGTAGCCATGCAGTGTAAGCAGCTTCCCCATCACTGCTCCCAACTCTGCTGGCACCACACACTTCCACCTGATAGCAAACAGGAAGATGGACGCTGGGACTCCCATCACCAGGACAAGTTGGAAAAGCAACCTCTGAAACATCACAGTCTTTAATCTGATGTTGCTTGGACTATCAATGATGGCTTTTAATAGCTAGAAATAGCACATTCAGGCTATTCTCAGCATTTTGATGACCCTTATGCTCCCCCACCTCTCCTTCCCCTCCAGAGCTGATGCACATCTCAATGAATGGCAGGCCAATTAGCAGGGAAAAGCGTACATGTGTATTTGTGTGGGGGAGGGTATTTTAAGCTAATATATTCCTGTACTGAGAGCTTTATCCTCTTTGCAGTCTCTGAGAATGAACTGGCCTCCATCTGTACAGAAGATTAGGAGAATTGCTAATCACTAATTATGACTTAGAGGTTTTAAGAGCAATGCAGACTGTACAAGGGTGGCCTGATTTTTTGGAAAACGAGGAGGCAAAGATAGTGCAGTGTTATTTTAAACATGTGGATGGTCCATCCAAGATTGCAAAGAACTTCAGTGACAGCACTAGCAAAAGAACTGAGAGAAGCTACAACTCAGAACAACAAGAGAAAAAGTATGGAAAAAAAACAGCACGTGCCTGTGAACCACTTTTAATTTACCTTTTCATAAGCCTCTTGTCCAGTCAGAGCAAGCTGGGCAGCCTCTCTGCACAAGACCAAAATGGAGATTTATCCAGGCAAGCTCATACAGTGATACCTTTATACAGGAGTCTGCTTCTGGAAAGCAGTGCCAGCGACATTTGAAATCTAACGTATTTTGTGAACTGCATCAGATCGAAGGGGGAAAGAAAAATATTTATACAGGCCAGAGGGGTTAGTGAATAGAAAGCACTGTTTGAAACTGGCACCGTGACACCCTGAAGGAAATGAGATGAAGTTCACAGTCTGGATGTGAAGTTTGCTAGGGAAGAGGGAGGAGAGGTACAAAAATCATATTTTTGTTTGAATCAACTTTCTCCAAAAGAAAACGTTATATCATGAGCTCAAATGGAAATATGTCTGGCAGAAAGCTTTGGAAAGCTGCTGTTAGAAGCAGGTAAAGCCAAATTTAACTCTAAGCCATCAGGAGGCAGTGCCCAAAGCCAGGCTTGTTCACAGTTCTGTAAAAGACTCCTCTGAAGTCCCAGCCACAGAGAAGCCTCCACATGCCATGTTTGAATGTGATGGGAGTTTCAAGCAGAGCCAAAGCTCTGCAGGTGACATATGAGTAGTGTCACAGCATTAGATCCCCTAAAGAAAAACAAGTAGAAGGAAGCAGTTGGAGCAAAACTTTTCCAGAGCAACTGATAATCCCCAGTGCCCAAGCTGAAATCTTTGAAGGGGCACATATTCAGCATCCTCTAAAAAGGTCTTAAAAACTGTCTTTAGAAAGCTCTGACCCATAAGGATGCCTTGTGATGTTTCCTCTTAGCATCGTTCCTGGAGTTTGTCCGGTGCAGAGGAAGGAAAGCTCTGCTCTGCCCTGACAACACAGCACTCCCCTCCCAGGCTCCTAAACCACTTTTCATTGTGAAGAGGGGGGTAAAAAAAAAAAAAAAAAAAAGGCATCTCCAGTTTGCTGTCAGCATTTTTTATAATGCCAAGTGAAGGTGTGGTGGCAGAGGAAACAAGGTCCTCACTATCCAAACGAACTACGTTAGCACCATAGGAAACAGAAGTCAACTGCTTCCTCTCTTGCTTCTCCACCCCAGGTACGTATGGGATGGACACATGGTCAAAGCTTCTTAATTGTGCTTCATCAGCAACACTTTTTTTTTTCACTTCACACAGAGGAAATGACCTTTCAGAGGTTAAAAAGCACTTGGTCCAAAAAAAAAAAACAACCCTGAATTCAATTCACAGTTTTACACCATAGAACTAGATGATCAGTGTAACTGGATAACTTAACTGCAGAGATGCTCCCATGCCTGGTTTCAGGTCCAGCAGATATCAACCACAACGTGTCATCGTATTCTGTAGGGAGTTTGGGGCCTGGCTGCCTGGTTTCTCTTCTGCAGTGAGCAGACTGAGTGACATGCACCTAACCCTGACACTAATGCATTCACTGGACCAGTATTTAATGTTTAAGAAGTTCCCTGAAGTTCCCTGCATTATTTACTATGAGGGTGGTGGATCACTGGAAGAGGTTGCCCAGGGAGGTGGTTGAGGTCCCTTCCCTGGAGATACTCAAGGTGAGGCTCAACAGGGCTCTGGGCAACCTGGTATAGTTGGGGATGTCCCTGTTGACTGCAGGGAGGTCCCTTCTAGCCTGGGACTACTCTGTGATTCTACAATTATCAGATAGACCTGGATGCAATTTTTTCCTTCATGCTTGAAGCATCCGGGCTAATGAGGAGTGACCACCATGTGGGACATAGGAGTGAAAATTGATACTCAGACCTCAGAGGAAGAAAAGCACCAGAGTGAAAGTCAGGCCAATGGTAACACCAGTAACTGAATGTGGGATGGATGTTGATCCTGAAAGTTTTTGGCTTTGCCATTGCTTATTAACCTCACTCATATAAAAATTTCACTTTCTATTTTACTGCTCTATAATTAGACTGAAGACAGGTGGCCTATAAAACCAGCATGTGGAGAGCCCTGCCAAAAATCTTTCTTTTGGACAAAGAGTCAGAACACCCAGAAGTGTCACACACTCCTACTGTGGGCATCAGGGGGCTCTAGGAAGACCACCAAAGCCTGGCTAGCAGACCAGAGCACTGTGTGCCAGATGTTCACAACAACAATACAGCCCTTGCTGCTTTCCCTGATAGGAAATGGGTACCCTTGTATGAAAGTTTCTGTGCTCAACCCTCATCTAGGATTCTTTCCAAGCCCTGGTAGCCCAAATAACCCATACAGAGTCAGTGCAATTCCAAAGATCTGCATCAGCTATCCCATCAGCTATCTCCACAAGCCTCTTTTTCTAGGACAAGCTTTTGGATGTTCTTCACCGTGGAGAAAACATGGTGCTCCCTGGCATACAACCCAAGCACTTGCAGAGAGGATGAATTCACATACCATACAGCCCTCCTCCCCTCCCAAGGGTTCAGAGGTTATTAGAGTGAAATGGGACACCTCATCAGCACTTTGGCTCACAGGCTCCTCCAGATGAATAGGCTCTGGGCAAATCGAACATCCCTTCCATTTGGCAGATGAGACAAACGATGGCAAGCACCCTGGAGCAGAGACCAGTTTGGGGGAGTGCCAGAGCTTGGCTTGCTGGGCTGGGACTGAAGTCCCTACACCATTAACTGGATGAAACAACAGCTGGTAGGATCTTGGAGGGTGTTTCCACATACGCATGCTAGGAACAAGGCAGCTCAAGAGGTGGTGACTGACAGAGGCTGGTTTGTTCTTGGTGGTGGGGGGGTGCTTTTTGTACTTAAAGCTGCTAAGGCAGGTAAAAGCTTTATGCTGGCAGAGAGGATTTCAGCCTCCCCTGGCCAGACAGCTCTGCACACGTGACCACCCCTGCACCTGCCGACTCAGATGCAGGTGAGAGCCCTGCGTAGAAGCACAACAGTCTTACAGCTTCTTCATGATGGGACTCAAACTCAGGTCTCCCATGAGACTAGCAAGAATTTTACATCTAAAACAAGAACAACCAACCCCCCACTCCCCCCACAGTAACAAACTCAGGTACCCTACTGGCTTTCCTTTTGCCACGAGAATGTACTTGCTACCAGTGTCCAATTCAACCAAAAGTAGCCATTGACCCTCAAAACAACATTAACCTCAATTATGGATCAAAGGCACCTGGTGCCTCCAGGGCTGACCAGCAGCAAAAGTGCCTCTCATCTCACCCTTCTCCACACACTCCTTACACGTAGCTCAGTGACAAAGTTGTGGCTTGTTTCCTGATTTGTTACACAGTGCACAGCCCAAGAAGTCCTCAGAGAGGATAAAAGTGTAAATGTAGTCAGAAGAGCCTTTATTTGTGGTACTTTTCATGCCTGAAATACAAACCCAAGGAGCTGCAGAAATACGAACATTCTTGATGAAGCCAAGGTTGGAAATGACTTTGCTAAGCACCTGTCCAGGGGCCAACATTAATAAAAACACCGGGCAAAAACCTGCTTTCATGTGGCAACAGGACTTCAAGCAAAAGCCTGAGAAAATAAACCATATCCTTGGAGGGTAGGAGAGTGTTATATCCATCTTATTGACAAAGAGCAGGGGCACAAAGAAGGAAGACAATTTGCTCAAGATAAGGACCTATGGTAACGATGGGACACAAATCTCATGTCCAATATTAAAGCCTAGTCCCACACTGCAACATCCACCTCAAAGTAACAAGTCCATGGAGAGCTCTCCACTGCTTGTTTTGCTCATACATTGCACCACTGAGCCTGAGGTAAACAAATGTAACACAGCATGGCTCACAGTACAGCTCCATGTGCAGGGGTCATCCACCTACCTCTAGATGTTCCCATAGCTTGACGTGTTTCCAAGAAAAAATGGAAAAACAAAAATATTTGATTCATCCTCTCTTACAGGGCTCCAATATCCAAACAGAATGGTGACATTTAATGCTGTGTGCTCAGTTCCACACCCAATGGACTCAGCCAGAATTCTGCCAGCGGTTTTAAAAGCAAAGAGCCAAGACTTCAGCACAAAAAGCAATGTCTTATGCAACCCAACAAGGAAGAGCTGCAGGGCATTCTTTCAGCCTCCTGTCTCCCTTTAATACACCCCAAATAACCATTAGGAAATTCCTGACATTAAAATGTGAGAGTCACCTTGTTCCTGCCTGGTTTCATCTCCCAGGGATGACCCACGGAGTGCTGAGCATGGAGCAACATCATTACTACATGTCCCCAGCAGTCTGGCAGTGCTCTCCTTACGGCTGTGACACACTGGGGGCAGAGAGGGGCAGGGGAGGGGCACTCCCCATCCACCTCCCTTGTTTGAGAGCTAACTGGAAAGATGAGAGATGACCAATCTCCTCTTTCTACCCATTTTCACATCCCTACTTTACGAGAAGCATCACTGACTTGTAAGTCTGTGTGTTAAAGAGAAAAGACAGATTAATCCACCAACAGCCACCAGGGCACAGTGTTCCAAATGTTCCAAAACATTTTGTTTTGGAAAAAAATAAAAATAATTCATTTCACTTCGAGCCATCCATCACAGAATTGCAGCTGAACAAGCTGAATATAGTTGTTGTCAGAGCTGGTCCTTACTGAGCCATTCTTCCAGCCCTGGAGGGATGGGATTTGCTTCCATGGGGATGCAGCAGGGAGCACAGGCAGTCTGAGCTCCATGCTCTTTACACAAATGGAATAAAAAAATAACTCCCACACAGGTACAGGTGTACCTGGATTAATTTACAGAGAAAGAAGCCAAGATTGCATCCCCCATTTCTTCAGATCAGTAAAGGTGGACAGATGGGGAGCATCCTGCCTGTACTCCTGCATTCCCTAACTATACATGATCCACACTCCTCAAGTGATACACGTCTCACATATATCCCAAAATGTTTACATCCATCATCTGTACAAGATGCATTCAAGCACTTGGAAGCACTTCTGTCACTATAAAGCTGCTGTCCCACTCCTGGTCATACCTCAAGCTAAGTAGCAACAGATCCTTTTGGGATTAAATAGGCACAGATGTCCTTTTAAGCATGACTTTCCCATGGAAGTTACATTCTGATGGTTCTGGAGATCCATTTGCTACAAGCCATGTCATTCTCTGTATTGCAGCACACCAGGGAGAAGGGGGAAAGAGCTTTGAAATATTCAGTGTAGTCTAGCAAACACTCTGCCTGGCACTGTGATGGGGCACACGTCACAAGTTTACACATAAGACAAAAATTCAGACATGCAAAAATAACCAACTGGCAACAAAAACAGAATCCAAAAAGAGTGACACCACCCTAAGTGCAACTGGATACCACAGTAACTACCAGTACAGTGACGTGGGCTATTTTTCCTGTAGGAAGGGAAGCCCCCCAATTGTTGTTTCAAGACTCATTGCAGCCCCCCCCCCCAAAAACAGAGTACTACCCCCTCATAACCTGCCACTGCCCAGCATCATAAACAGCAGAAAAAGCCACAGTCAGGCTCTCCTGATGGTAGCCCAGGCTGAGAGCTGAGCTCCTTCCCCCAGATCCCAAGCAGATGGGACAAGGATGGTGACAGCAGCAAAAAGGGCTCCGGGGTGCTGTGATAATGGGTGTGGGGAGAGTGTCAGTTACCAAAACATTTTCAGATAAACTGGCTGATAAAACCCAAGTAGCATAGAAATTATCTCCCCCAAACCCTGAATTCAAGGCAGACACAGAATGCCGGCTGTGTGGCAGGAGTGTTGGACATCAGCTCAGACTCGGGTTATAAAGCTCCCCAGCAGGGCTGTGGGAGCTGTGGCTTTGGCTTGTTGATGCTCCTCACCTCACCCGTCCCAGCTGCCTCAGCCCGTCCCAGCCACCTCACCCGGGGTGTGTGCACCCAGGAATCAGACAGGTGAGTGAGCACGTGTCCCTCAGGCGACAAGATACTTTCTTCTTACCAAACCTGGGGTCGTAACCAGGGGATTTTTACCTGGTAGACATCCCGGAGGCCGCACCATGCTCGCAGGGCTTGCCGGCATGCCCGCAGCCGGGCAGCGTACCACCTCCTCAGCGCGGCCACAGTCACGGTCCAGACGAAGCGGCTGCCGCTGAACAGCAGATCCTCCACCCCGCACATGAACACCGAAGCCATGAGCTGCTCCGTCGGCGAAACAGAATCCCGTTCCCGGCTGGCTGCTGCTGGCTCTCGCTCCCTGGTTCAAACGCCTGGCATGACGGCAGCCCGGCTTTATACGGCGGGCGGAGGGCAGGGGTGTTGCACAGAGCCAGGGTCAAGCCTTACAACAAACTCCTCTTTCACAGCGCTTCCTGGGCAGCTTCCCAGGCATGCCCCGGCGCCTGAAGCCCAGCCAGCGGCTGCAGTGGCTCAGTTCTACCAGCAGCTCACACAGCAGCCTTGTCCTTCTTAGCGGCTTATATAAATCTCCGTTAAGCTCCAGTAGCTACCACTATGTTTTCCTATTAAATTTTAACCCCTTTGCCATATGCCCTGACAGCAACCCCGTTTAGCTGCCGCAGGAGGAGAAGACAGCGGCTCGGCAGCGTTAATCGGTGCCGCACTCCAGCGAGCCGGGCAGGAGCTCTACAGGCAGCTCCCGCCGAACGCCCGGCGCTATCTGCCTCCGACACCTCATTATCTGCCAAGGAGGGAACAAAGCTGTCATCGCGCTCTCCCGGCTGATCCCATGCTCAAATTCTACACTAGAAATCCTATTTTTAAAAAAGCACCTCTGGGAACCAACAAGTGGAG
This sequence comes from Indicator indicator, assembly GCF_027791375.1. Taxonomy (NCBI): domain Eukaryota; kingdom Metazoa; phylum Chordata; class Aves; order Piciformes; family Indicatoridae; genus Indicator; species Indicator indicator. Next base: position 6,131,471 of record NC_072024.1, on the reverse strand, counting down.
GAATGGAAATTTAAAAAAAAAAAAAAAAGAGAGAGGAGCAGAATGCTCCTGCAGAACTAGATGCACTAACTTCACTCCCAGCTCGAATCAGAGCAGATAGCTGCAGCAGAGAGCCATCTCTGTGCTACACAACCACAGAATGGTGGGGGTCAGAAGGTGCCTCTGGGGATCATTGAGTTCAACTTCCCTGCTGAAACAGGGTTACCCAGACCAGGGTGCCCAGGATCACATCCAGGTGGGTCTTGAAAGCCTCCAAAGAAGGAGACTCCACAAACTCCCTGGGCAGCCGGTTCCAGTGCTCCAGTTACCCTCCAGGCTTTTCCTTATGTTCAGCTGGAACCTCCTGTGCTCTGATTTGTGCCTGTTGCCCTTTGTCTTGTCACTGGGCACCACTGAAAGAGTCTGGCCCCATCGTCTCGACCCTTTAGACATTGATAAGCATTGATAAAACCCCTCTGTTTGCTCTTCTCCAGGCTAAACAGCCACAGGTCTCTCAGCCTTTCTTCATAAGAGAGATGCTTCAGTCCCCTCATTATTCTCATAGCCCTCCACTGGACTAACCTCCCTCTCAGGTGTTGCATGGTACCAGTTAAACACTCCACACCTGCTAAAGAGATGATTTTCCTCTAACTCTTTAACTCCATTAATGCAGCACTTGCTGCATGAGGAAAACAAAGCTGCCCGTGCTAGCTGAGCTCTTAGCAAACAGCCCACAGCAAATAAACACAGTAATAATAGCCCACAGGAGACTCCAGCCTTGCCTCAATGTTTGGGTTTAAATTAAGCATCATCCTGCCCTTTTGGGGCTTAAACTGTTAATGCCACCAAGTCACACCTTTCATTTAAGAGCTCTTTCTTATTAAGAGCAAAGGGATGGTGGAAGTCAAAGGGCAATTAATCTTTTTAAGATCCTCTCAGAGGATTTGGCATTTCCTAAGCTTTTTGGGACAGAAGCTGCAGGAAGCCCCCGACATGATACCACCAGCACCTTCTGATGGTACTCAAAGAATAGATTTTTGACTAAAACCACCAGCAAGACCAGGTTGTAAAAATCAAGCTCTTTTGTGCAAAAGAACACACAAAAAGAGGGCAGGAACAGCTTACATAAAGGCTTCATGGGAAAGTTAAATCCCATGGCATTGCTGCTACTGCTTCCCCAAGGCAACTGCCTGCCAACAGTCTCTACACTAGTTGCAGCAGCCCTGTCCCAAATGCCTTTCATGGAAGGAAGACATTCTGTGTGCTTGTAGCACAGGGCAAGTATTCACAAAACCCATTTCACTCCATACTAATCTTCATGTTGCAAGAGCCTACAACTGTGCACAGCGAGCTTCTGTGTTGTAGTTGGTGTGATGTAATTCTGTAGACAGATGTCTGCCTGTTTCAGACAAGCTTTAGACCTGTGAGTCTCCAAGCATCACACTTTAACACATAATGAAGGAAAACCAGCTCTGCTCTCTTCTTGGTGCTGCTATCTATTGAATATTGCTGCTAGGGAGGTTTAAATCTCTCCAGGCCTTGCTGTCACACAGGGAAAAGTGAGGTGGAGATACAGCTTCTTATAACAAGAGATGAGTAAAGACCTGGATTCTCTACCAAAATTCACCATCCATGTAGTCACCCTAAGAGCTTTATCAGCCCTTTGAATTCTACCTGAGAGCCTATGGCCAAAAGGAACTCTTCCTCTCCTCTAATGCTGCCTACCACCACTTTTCTGTGTTTAGAAGACATCAACATGAATATACAAAATGGGGGAAAAAAAAAAATCCATCTTCCACCAGGAGAGACTGGTGATGAATACCTACAGAGAGCTCTTCCACTAACCTAAGCCAGTACCAGTGCCAGGCTCTGCAGTGGGCCATTCTTTCTAATAACACTGCTTTAGAGAGGAACCAGCTGGGAAAATCTCCAGTGACATCTGTGTGCTATGGCCAAGTCACATCCAAATTCGACCACAGAGATAAAAAGAAAATCTGATTTTCAAGTTCCATTTCTATAAGAAAAGAAAAGGAGCTTTGTAGTCAAAGAAACAACACAGGGAACAGCTCTATCCTGTGCCAGGAAAATCCAACCAACCCACTAGGAAAAGTTTGAATATTTCTGTGCTCTATGCCTGCTATCCTCAGTGCATTTTTGTTTTCCATATCACCTAATTAGATTGAAAAATTAAGGATGATCAGGGTTTTCTCCTTTAACACAGCATAAGGGATTTGTTTGGTTAGTTTATAATTGGTCTGTGATCCACAGTATCTTTAAATATGACTTACAGGTTTTGCATAGTTCCTCTTTATGCTTCACAAGTTTACTGTGTGCCTGAGAGATGGCCTCAGATGGCTCTATCTCAGAAGACAGAGTCATATGTACTGAGGGGTCTTCCCTCCTCAGTACTCTCAGCTGCTTTCCCCATCAGTATTTCCATTGCCTGATTCAACCATTATGCTCTTATAGTAAAGTTACAGCTCCACATGTAGGCTAAAGCAAGGCAAGAACCTTTTTCCTACCCTTACTTAGGGTACAAAAACTTCCAATCCAGTCTCATGACAGAAAGCTTCACATCCACCTTCTGCAGATGAGGTAGGTGATAAAACAAAGCAGCAGCAAGTGCCATCTGGACTTCAACTTTCCAGCTGACCCAAGTACATGAAGCAGTAATCACACCATGGAGCACTGTCCCTTGAACCTGGGGCTTAGCATTCAACACCCACAGAAAGAAAAAGAACAAAGAGAGTTTGTGGTGCAAAGAGACATTAAATGACATTTACAATCAATTTGGTGGTTTTACATGCAGCTGATCAGTCAAATCAGTCTTAGCCCTTTACTGACTTCCACTTTCAGAACCCAATTGCAAGTGGGTTAATTCGAAACACTTCAATAATATCCAGGCAACTTAGAGTCAGAATAGATATCACAAAATTCAACAAGGGAAAAATCAGTAGAATACCCAGATGTTTTCCAAAGGCTGTATCATCCAGGTCTCTGTTCTATGAAGAAGGTAGGGGGAAGAGATCTACCTCAGGAAAGGTCTTTGTAGATGTATGCACCACTTTCAAGCTAACACAAGAGACAGCTACTGCAGATCTGTTTGATGTAGAGTTATATGCACAACAGGGAATTCATTTCTGGTAAGGAATGAGTCTACACAACAGGAACCTAAGGAGAACATCCCTAAAGAAAAGACAGAAAACTTGCTGCATGGTAGGTTTATGCTTTTCCTTACATTATTGACTGTAGTTCCAGAATAATGAGTATTAAAAAGAATACAAAGGTTTACTACCAACACAATAGGAAAAGATGATCCCAAGGGGATTCTCAGGCTTCCTTGTGTGTGATCTTCTGTACCAAAATGGATGGAATGAGGTTTAGGCTGAATTGCTGCTTTTCTGTTCACAGCACCTCATATGAAGTTTACATGAATAGAGAATTTATCTGCCTGTGAGACCACAGAACAAGAGCATCAATCTATCTACAAAGCAGCACTGCTGCTAGGTATGACTTTTGATTAGACATGCAGGAAAAATGACACACACCCCGAGTCCTTGGTGGCAGGTAATGAAATTAAAGCTTTGATCATTTCTGGTCTCTGAACCTTCAACAGTAAAAGGTGAGTTATTGTGTAGCTCCACAAAATGCCTAGTGTATGGGCTAGCAGATGCCTGTCCTAACTGGTGCTTTAAAGCATACTTTAATCCATGTCCTCATATTGACTACAGGATTGCAGCCATTATTCATAATATTCTGTAAAGCAGACAAAAACCCCCACTGATACAGCCCTCACAAGGTTATGAGAAACAATTCCATTTCATGACACACATCCTTTTGAGATCTTCTGTTACCTCAGCTCGCTCCAAGGGTTCAAACCCTCAAGCCCTGATACCCTGGGATGGTCCCAGAGCAATGATAACCATCATTGAGGTCCATGCTCAAGGGGCTGTGGTACCACACTGTCTACTGAATCCCCACTAGAATTCAGTTCCATCTCAACCTGCTACATCTACATGCACTTGTATGCAGATTTTCATTCAAGTGTTGCCATTTTGCTTTGGTTACAAGCCAGCAGCACAGGATTGCACTGTATTTAAAAAACACATTTAAAAAAATGCCCAAAGCTGCTGATTTACAGGAGTTTCATGAGCATGAACAACAGGATTACTTGGGAGTTAGGACTTTTTCAGACAATGCTGAAGCTGCATATTCCTCTAACACTTTTTTCTTTTTTTTCCCCCCCTTTTTTTTTTGTTTTGTTTAATAATTCCTGTCAAGCTGTGAGCATTAATGCAATTAACCCCAAATAAAGATGAAGTGACTTTCCAAAAATCATTTTTACTACACTCTGGACCTTAATTAACAACCTGATAAAGTGAAACACGGTCACTGGACACCACCTCTTTGATGTTCTAACCCCTCAGTATGTAAGATGCTTAAAAGGCAGCACCACTGCATAGGATCAATCTGTAATCCAGCCTGCTCTGATCAAGAGCTTTTGAAGCAAGATTCAACTTCTGGTAAAAGGTGTTTGCAAATTGGTTTGGTTCTTTAACATCATGGGAAAAAAAATTGCCAGATAGTCTTAGCTGACCTACTGGAATTCTTTATATTCTTTATATTATAGCTCTTTATATTATGTGGCTCTGGGCAACCTGATCTAGTGTGAGGTGTCCCTGCCCATGGCAGAGTGGGGTGGAACTAGATAATCCTTGAGGTCCCTTCCAACCCTAACAATTCTATGATTCTATATTATCATGAATTTGGGGGACCTGGAATCATAGGATGCATCAAGTTGGAAAGGACCCTCAAAGGTCATCATATCCAACTGCCCCACAGTGAGCAGGGACTTTGTTATCTAGATCAGGTTGCTCAGGGCCCCATCAAATCTCACCTTCAGTATCTCCAGGAATGGGGCTTCCACCATCTCTCTGGGCAACCTGAGATGGTGATTTCTCTACCTCTCAGAAATAAGTCTACACTTTCACAAAGACTTATCTCACCATTCACCTTAGCAAACTTTAATTTAGACAGCAAAGGGCCATGTCACTCTGCTTTAAGGCCAGCCACAGCACCCAGTGTAGTTATCTGGATCCCTCCACAGGTGATACACCAGGAATTGTGATTCCCAGCTTTTGCCCACTGAACTGCACAGAAGTTAAATGACTGCTGTAACTGAAAGCTACAAGTGCAGCCAAAATAATCCACAGCTGCAGAGGGGGCTTTGGTACCTAGTGATCCCTTCTCTGGATGAGGCACAGCCTCCAACAAGCTTATTTAACAACAGCCTCACATACTTCTAAATGAGGTGTTGACTTTTTTCCTCCTCTCAGAGCCCAGGCTGTACATGTATTGCTCTGCACTAATGATATAAACACAAGGCTGTGACAAATAAACACATTTTTAAAGACGAACAGCCGCTGTGCCAGAGACATGAGTTTCCTGCTGCCTGTATCCCATAGGAAACTAATTAGCACTTCCCATCAGAAATGAAGTGCCACTGCCTTTTAACTTGATGAATGATTAAACAGCTTGCAGTCTGATTCCTCGAACAGCAAACCTCCATACCTGCAGCACCTCGAACTACAAAAGCAGGTCAGGTTCAAAAGGAGCAGCGCACGCCCCAGTTTCACCAACCAAGGTTTAGCATCTGTCACTGTCACCCTGCCACCATCTGAATGCCTCAGTTTCTAGAGCACAAACCTAGCTCCTCCCATCTCCCTACAGCTTTTGGCACAGCTCCCACTGACTTCAGTGAAACCTCACATGCCCACACACATATAATCAGGTGAGGATGTAATTCAAGAAGTCTGGGGGCAATTTGGCAGCAGCGAGCACGACTTCTAATGGGTGTCACTATGTAACCTACACCTATATGGAAATTGTAGGGACATTTTTAGCCACACACATTTCTAAATCCTGTGGAAGCCTACAGCCTCCTAAAGTCTGTTTGCTCAGAAGAGATGCATAACAAGGGGACAGTAACCCAGTTTTCCAGGGAAAGAAGGATGAAAAAACATGAGGGAAAAAAAATTTCTCTCCATCTGAAAGTGGCTTTGTTTCTATCACACACGTGGAGTCTGCAAATGTTTTTGGACTAACTGCATCTTTATGTCTTTTCTCATCGATGCAGGTCTGCAGGGTGAGGGTATGCAGGAAGGTTCCATCTACCCAGCCACCAGCACTGCTATCCGCAGCTCCCCAGGCATGGAGACCTGCCCCAGGGACACCATACCACAGGTCAGGATGTTTGTGGGATTAATGCAACACAGCCTATCCCACTCCAGGATGGGACAGGAGCCTGGAGAGCCATCCTCCCCTTCTCTGCTTCATGGGAAGGGCTTCCTTCTCAGAGAGGGAGACCCACCACCAGTGACATGGGAAATTATCCTGCACTCAGTGCTACTCCAAAGTCACATCTGGAGGAAACAAGGGAGCAAACAGACACGGGGTGGAAACCTGGGGCATCCTTAGAACTGCAGAAAGAGACACACCACCACCACCTCCCCTGGAGAGGGCTGTGACAAGGGCAGTGGCAGTGTTACTGGAGGAAGTGATTCACTCTGCCAGGCTTACAAGAGGGAGGCACCTCCCAGCCTCTGCATTTGCAGGGAGTACCTGTGAGAAGTGATGGGAGAGAGGGGAGGGTACAGTTGCCTTTGATATTTGATACCACTCCTGTGGTAGCAGGAGTGATTTCTCACCAAGCTGCTAATTTTACCTTTCTAACACCCAGGCTTGTACCAGGTTGCTCTCATATGTTGACTCTGCTCATACATCCACTGCCAGTAACCAGCCCATGGAGACAGTCCCCAAGCCTGAAGAGAGACAAGGACCTGTGCAGAAGAAAGGTTGAGACATTGCAGAGCAAAGGGACAGACATCTGTCATGTGCCACAAAGATAAGTGTTAGGAAGGCACAAACCCATGTTTTCCATGCCTGCAGTCTCAGTGCTCTCATACCCCTAACTCCCCCCTAACTTGTAGGAGAGTAACCAAGTGGACAAAATACTTTTAGTCTCCTAGTTTTAGAGGCAATATTATAACAGTTTCTGTGCACTGACACACCATTCTGACAAAGCTACCACCTTACAGGCCTATATGTTCAAGGGATCAGGACATCTCTCTCCTCCCCCCCACCTAGACCTGCTGCAGTAGCTTCCCAGCAGCTCAGAGCAATGCCAGACACTTCTCTGTGGCTTGCATTAAGCAATGGGTGTCACTTCTCTTGCCATCACCTTACTGAAACAATGAAATGCTTCAGAATCTTATCAGAAGAGAGACAGTTTTAAAGACTGGAGGTCGTCCATGGCCTACATCTTCAGAGGACAACATGTCCAGCCCCACTGGTTTGTCCTGAGAAGCAGAAGGGTTTCTTCCCTGGCTCTGCTAATGGGTCACTCAGAAGGGCATTGTGCTCCCCAACACGTACCAAATCTGCTCAGCTTCCCTCAGGCACTGGTCCACCATAGATACCAGAAGCATCACCCTAGTGCTGTCCTGGCCAAAAATGAGGCGGTGTCTCCTGCATTTTGAGTCAGCAAGGAGTATCAAAGGGAGCCTGAAGAAGTCAGGTAATTGCTTTTGGATGAAGTATTTCACAGTAGATATAAATACGTGAGGAACATGAAAATCTGAGGCTGTCCCAGCTTTATGATTATTTTATAGCCTCATTAATCTACAGCAAATGGAGTAGAATTACTACATAACCTAAGTACTGAGCAGGAGATCTACAACACTGTAAGAAGCAGCATAAAGGAGATAGTAAAGTTTCAGCATTTTGCATGATATATACAGCCAAGAAGACAAAAACAACAACCCAAACCTATCAGCCTCCTGACAAGAACCATTTATAGAGTGAGGAGAAATGATGTCTAACTATTATAATTATATCCTCAGTGCATTCATTCTCTCAGGATGAGTAACCTGAGATGCTGTAGCCTCCAGAAAAATCATGACTCAGAGCAATGCTCTGCCCTTGATTAGACTTTATGGGTCACACCTAGCCCAGGAAAGGTGTACACTTGGGAAAGAACTTGTCCTTCCCTAAATACATGCTCAGATGACAGAGTTTAGATCATTGCATCCTATCAAACATGATTAGAGAGTCCACCTTGGATGCCCCTGTGCTTCTCCCTGCCCCCAGTTTCAGAGCATAAATTCAGCAGAGTAGGATTCATTTGTGTGTCCATCCAGTACATGGCACACCAGACTACCAATACTGATGTAAGTTTTACACCAAAACCCATGTTTAAAGTAACTGAGCCCCATACCATTGTCACTGGTTGGTAAAGATTAACAGCAACATAGGACAGGCAACTGATGCTCTTCCAAGACCACAACCCTTGCATCAACTCCCCTAGACCAAATCACCAGTACCCAGCCCCACTGCTCTGACATGCTGAAGACTATGGTCCTATTGCCATTTTTGTTTGGAGCTTCACCCTGCACAGCCTAAGGTCATTAGGTCTTATTCCACCTGCCATGGATGAGTTCAGTTCTGAGTCTTTCAAGACAGATCCATGCATTTTCCCAGAGAGTTTTTGCAGTAAGAATATCACAAAGCAGTGCAAAGAGACAGCACCAGAAAACAGAAGAGGCAAAAAGAAATTGGTACTGTAAATCTAGATAATAAGTTGCCAGCAGTCTTAGGGCTACAGAGTGATGCTTTCTGAGAATGCAGATCTGCTGCAACTGAGTTTCTCAAGCTAGGAAGTAAAACCCCCATCATTTCACAATGCATCATCAGTGGCTACAGCAATTAGTGCCTCATTTTACTAACAAAGTACGTGGACAATGCACATTTGGCAGCTCTGAACAAACAAACAGGGACCAACACTCTCGAATTTGAAAGGAGGTGAGTTACTAGGTTCTGTTGTTAGAGGAGATGAGCTCTGGCATAAGCATTTCTTGAAGGTGAACCTCAGTGCTGAGGGTTTGACCTTGGAAAAGGCAATAATCAGGCAGCTCGTGGCATTTCCTCAGAGGGACCACATCACTTGTACAGGGCACTAAATGTTGCTACAAGACTGAAACAAGTTGTCCAAAGTACACAAGCTACTGGCCGCTCAGAAAGTAGGTGCCCAACAGCATGGGGCACGAGGAACAACTGAACCAAAGGAGAAGGAAAAAGAGCAACCATTGAAAGGACTCTTTTATCCTCAGAAGGCCTCCAAAGTAAACAAGCAGCACGCCATGGGTTTGTTCCAAAGCCCATTGAAATCGATTGAAAGGCTCCAGCTGCCCTCAAAAGGCTTGCAGTGAGGCTGGGCATGCCAGGAGAGCTCCACGTGCTGCCCCACCAACGCTCTGACCCCCAAGCTCCTCCTGCCATCGCTCAGCTCTCCTCTCCTTGCCTTCCAAAGGTGTTCTCCAATCCCCAGCTAACACAAGCCATCCAACAGCATTTGTTGTATTAAAATCAAACCAGTTAATTATATTTTTTTCAACCGAGGAATATGGGAGCATGGATGGGTCAGAAAATCACCCACATAGCTGGGACCCACCAAGTATATTTGGATGTGGAAAGCCTGAGCTATAACTCTGCCTCATATATTATATGCCTTCTGGAGCCACCATACAGGTCAGTCCTCCCACAGTCAGCACCCTTGTATTTTCCCTTAAGCTTTTTCATTATTCTGAGAAGAAGTCTCCACTGATACTCCAGAAATTCAAAATGTCTCTTGCCAAGAAAGAGAGGCCAAGTTAAGATAACATGTATTTTGTATGTTCAAGCTGAGCCCAGCCCCTTCAAGAACAAAAGTAAGAAAGCCTGGTCCAATTTCCCCTCCCTTTTTAGAAAGGAAAAAAAAAAAAAAAAAGGCACCTAGAGTAAAGCTTGACGCCAGCAGTGGCTCTATCAGATGCCCCAGGGCAGGAGTGGTGACGCTTGGAAAGGTCAGACACACAAACAATGAGAAAGGAAGTGGTGATGGAGGGCAGGGTGGGATGGCCACAGCCAGCTGCTGAGTCAGCCCATTCAGCTCAGAAGGACCTCACCCCTTCAGAAAGCAGGTGCTGGACACAGAGCTATGTCCTTGCCAGGTGAAGTTTCCTCATATCTCTTCCCTTTCTCATGGTCCCCCACCTGACATGTAGCAGAGCCCATCCCAGCTCCCCACTCCCCACTTGTCAGCACATCTGTCACCACTGACAGTGGCCATGGCCAGATCCAGCAGGCAAAGCTGTGCAACCCCTCATGCCAGTGCACATAGAGGGTGAGAACATGGGTACAGAGGGATGAGTGACCCCAGCCCACCACTAAACCAGAGCAACTTGGTTTTTCCCCAGCTTACTGGGGAGAATAAGAGGGCAGGTGATGGCAGAAAGGAAGAGTGGACTTCACCAAAGGGTTGATGACAGCACAGGCTGTTAAAACTTATTTTCAGTATTAAAAAAAAAACAAAACAAAAAAACAAGAAAAAAAACCCCACCAAACTTTTAAATATAGTTTGGATCCAGTGTTCTGTTCTAGTTTTTAACCCCTCTAAACTTTTCCCTAATCACCTTGGCAGAGAGGGAAGCCAAGCAGACGTGTTGGGAGCAGGGCTTTACCCCAGCCAGGCTCCCCACAGTCTCCTCATCTCTCTTCTGGCCACTCTGCAACAACATAAACTCCCCAATGGAGGTCAATCTCAGAACATTCATATGGTTTAAAAAGTTATTGCTGCTATAATGGACACAAATGAGGATTCAGCATTTGTTAACAATTATCCAAGGCAATAACTTCAATCTCTCCCTCATACTTCAAATGGAAAGAAGGCAGTAACTGAGCAGTACCTGTTGGCAGAGAAACTTTTAAATAGATGGGTAGGAGTGGCTGAAATGGCTCCCTAAAAGAAAAATCCTCATTGCTTTATAATTTCAACCCTTTGGGATATAAAGCAGGCTTGCAAACTGCCCTCACCATTGTCAGAGCTGTGACTCAATCAGCATTTCATGGTCCTAATTAATGTGTGTTTGTTTTCACGGGCGTGATTCCTCCTCTGCCAAGGCTGCAAAATTATCAGGCATTTTTCCCCATCCTCCTTGGAGAGGACATGAGAGCTTAGCCAGGGAAAGGAAGCTATTTGGAGCAGGAAGAGGATGCTTGGATACAAAGCTGGAGTACTCATATTAGGCCTTTTCTGAGGTGAGAGGATCAAACTGACATCTAAAAAAAAAAAAAAAAAAAAAAATCTGCTATTCTCATTCAGGTTAGTGGCCAGAACTGTAGAACAAAAAGCTTTTTGCCTGCCTGTTTCAGCAGGTCACATCACCCTGCCTGGCTGCTCCTGGAGAATGCTTCCCAGGAGCCCTGCTCCCATCCTGTGCATGTAGTTGGAAGGGAAGAGGATAGAGGACATTAAGCCCAGGGAAACCAGAGCACCTAGTCCAGCTCTTTCTCCAGTCCTGTATCAGGAGGAAGAAAGACGACTTCCAGCTACTGCTGACTGGGCCCTGTTACACCCAATTTCATTACCTCTTGCCCCATATACCTGTTTCTCAAGTCTTGAAAAGCCATACAGGGAACAGAGAGACCAAACTTCCTTCTCCTTACATGCACTTGCCCCTCCCAATATGGGACACTGTGGACTACAGGTATCAGGTAGCTCACCAGGTCTTGTGCCGTCCTCAGCATCCACCAAAGCTGAGGCTGGTGTGTGCTCCTTACCCCCTACACCCTAAACATTTTCCATCCTTCAGGGAGGCAAACAAGGGTATTTGGACCACAATATGGAAAAAAAGATTGGAGGAACTGTCAGGAGACAGGAAGCAGCTTTAGGGTGGGAAAAAGTCTAGGACTAACATCTTGGGGGATAGAGAAAAGACAGCTCCAGGCTGAAAGAGCCTCCAGTGTATCATAGGCTGCCTAGAGAGAACAGCATCTCACATCAGGGGCACAGATAGAGGGGACTGTCTCTCCCCTACACAGCCATGTCCTTCCCACCACACTCCCCATGCACTGACTTGGCAGGACACAGGGACATCTGCCTGCTCTGCACAGAGGCAGCAAGTTCCTTCAGCACAGGCACCACAGAACATGACTCATTCCTAGGATTCAGGAGAAAATAAATTCAGGAATTTGAAAACAAATCTAGTGGATGCTACACTTCCAAACCCTCTGGGAATAGTAAAAAAACAACCAACCAACACATCAAAACCAAAAATAACCAACAAAACCCCAAGTAAAACAAAGCAAAGCAAAAATAAAACCCCAAAACAAAAAACAACACCCAAGAAAGATTTCTGTATGATATCCTTTACTCCTTTCTCACTGTTAACTCAAAAACCTCCCCAAGAATGCAGCAGCCACTGGAGTACAACTCTTTGCTGTATTGCTAGTTATGCATGGGTCTTACAGCAGGTATAGTTGTAGCACAGCACCATCTGTTCCTCAATATGCTTGCTGCCAGTTTCCAGAGCAGGGATTTCCTCACACAGCCCTTTCAGTACAGGGGAGAGCTGATGGGCAGAACGTCTCTCACCAGAGCAAGGGATCTGCCACTTGCCCACTGCACATTTGGGGTGTACTCTGTCAAAAGGTGGGGACAGATCATTTATTTCCTGACATCTAGGTTAGGCTCACAGTGCCAGCTCCAGTGAATAGCCCTTGATGATGCTCCACAGCCTAAAAATACTGCAGGAGATAGCACATTTTCCAGCTGTTTGTGCTGATGCCAGAGCACATTTAGATCAGCAATTTCTTTTCTACATAGTCCAAGAGTTGCTGCAAGCTTTTCCATCCTGATAGATGAAGGAAAAAAGCAGCCCAATTTCAATCTAAAGCTGTGGAAACATGAAGGGATTTGTACACAAGTATATGTGAAAGTCTAAGCCATTAATCAGGGAGCTTTCAACTTTTGGGTTTTGAGCAGACCTCAAACAGTAACCAAAGCAGCAGGAAGCTCAGTACGGAGCAGACCCTGAAGGCGACTGTCCCCAGGGGCTTTCGGTGTGTGCCCAGGCCCAGCAGTGAGGTTTCAGAGCCCTGCCAGTGCTCAGCTGAGGATCAGCTGCCCCATCCTGCAGCTCCTTTGGCTGGGTGCAGATCTGGCAGACAACAGGGCAAAACCCAGACCCCTGACTCTCCCCATGTTCCTCCTCTTCTGCCTGCAGAGCAGCTAGGGGGACTCTGTGCTCAGGGAGGACAGCAAAGCCCACAACAGCCTGCAGCAGTGCTGGCTGCTGCTGCAGTAGCAAATGCTTTCAGCCTGTGAGGTTCTTGGTACTGTCCCCAAGAACAGGGCAGCTTCCCCACATGGTTAAATCTCTGTCCCCTTGACATCCATGGTAGACACTGTGGCCAAATGGATGCCTAAGCAGCATTAGAAACTACACCAGAAGCAGGTGGCAACACCATGCAAAGTAAGCTCGGGAGAAGCTTTTGAATACCCTTCATGCTCAGACACTTCTGATCTGAGCTCTCAGGAGCACCTCCACCAACCACAGGAACACACCCTCCTCCACCCCCCACATCCTCCCCCTAAACTCAAGGCAATAACAGCCTCCCAGGGTCTAGCAACTCGTCAAATTAAACAAGATTCCCTCACCTGAGTCTCAGGAGATGGGTCCCTTCTGGAGATGAAAGCTGCTTGCACACCCTACCCTCTGCCACACGCCATAAAATCTCTCCTTAGCTCTGTATCTGGATGCTCTGCTCCGTCTCCCAACTCAGCTCTGGTCTTCTGCAAAGCCTTCTGCGTGGGGCTGTCACCAGTTGAAGGTTGCTGGCCACACACCACGGCACCAGAGCTGGTGGCTGGAGGCAGGGGAATTCCTGCAGCGCTGGGAGAAGAGGCCAAGCACCTCCCAGGGCTCCCAGGACAAGAGAGTGCCTGTCAGAAGACAAAGCAATGAGCAAACTGGTTCAGCCTGTTGTTGCCTATGCTGAAGGCCAGCTCGGCACAGGAGGTGTTTAAGTCATGTGTCTGCTCCTGTCCCAGCTTGGAAAGGAAAAGGAAAAAAAAAAAAAAAAAAAGAAAAATGGTTTTGTAGGATTTTAAGAGTTTCACCTAACCAAACCATTTTCAAAGGGAATATTTTGATCACCAAAATAAGAACAACACAAGATTTGGAACTTCAGTGCCACAGTTACAACAAAACAAGCTCTACCTCCTTCTCCCAGATTTTGTTTCCTATAGATGTACCTCCTCTTTCACTGTCCAGAGCCAGGAGTGGGGAGTCCTGTTTCCACTTCTCTCCCACCCAGCCGTATCTATCCCATAGGCTATAAGGAATCAAGATAACCAGCATCACTTCACAAATGACAAGCCTCTGTCTCCTAACTTCCCAGGGAAGGAAAGGACAGCATCCACAAATGCTTCAAGTAATTTCATCTCATCTAGAAGTACAACCCATGACACTCTTCTTATGCTTTAAATATCTTGGTTCCCATGGCTGCAAGTTTCAGTAGCTGCTTTGTTGCATATGGGGTGCACCATATAAGTGCAACCAAAACATACAGCAACTGGCTGCTGTGGTTCTGAGCCAAGGGAAAGGTTGATCCCACCTGAGCCAGCCCAGCTGCGTTGGGTAGCAGTGAGCACAGAAACCAGGAGCCCAGCTGTGGCTGGAGGCTTCCCCTGGACTCCATCAGAAACCCACACACATCTCCAAGTTAGCTCAAGGAGCTCAGACCTGATGGTACTGAGGATAGACCTCAGGCCACTTTTCTCCCAATGAAAGGAGTTTCTAGGGAGAAATCAAGCTCTTGAATTTCTCATTTTCATTATTTCAGCCCTCTTAGTGTCTGTACTTCACTGCATTCAGCTATCACTGCCTCCTGGGAGAGAACTGTTGCTGTTTGTGGAAAAATTCACCTACTTCACTCTTCATCCCTAGAGTGTAGAATCATCACCTTCAAAGGAGTCACTGGCTTGGCCTACAGGACCTCGAACGCTCAACTCAGGTTTTGGCATTGTGGATTTAAAAACATCTTAAAGCACTTCAGCATGAGTGCTCCTCTGGCATGCTATTGGACTTAACAATTCACTCCTGCCATTGCTCATCATTCACATCATGTCTGTATTTTATCCTGCCATTATTTCACTCCTTTTTATCCAGTCTCCTCATGTGATACAGTACCTGTTTTCCCTTACAAAAATCTTGTGCATCCTAAAAGGGTACTGTTTCCAAGATTTGTACCCAGAGCCATGCAGAACAACCTCCGTGTCCTAGCCTGTTAATAGCAGATATGGTTTACAGTTGAAATCAGGTCCATCACCAGAGCACTGGTGCACAGCTTGAACTGCACCATGGCTCCCTGATGTTTCTGGTGCCCCTCCTTCCAGCAGCTATGACTGCTGCATGCCTTGGTTCATTCCAGATGCAAACCCAACCTTGCTTAACATCTTCGAAATTCATCCCTGCATAATCCCTCCCTCCATTAGATTAATGAAGTCTTTCCAAGGAATAGAAATATACTTGTTACCTAATTATAGGAGTCAGGCTGGAGCAGATCCTTTAAACAAACCCATCCTGACTAAGCTCTTCTAAACCCCCTTACCCAGTCTTCCCCCCTGCACCCCCCAGGTATCACCAACAATCAGCTCCTCAAAGCAGCAGCTCTTTTCTGCTGCAGGACCGGTCTTTCCACAGCCCAGGGCACCAGTGCCTGCTCTCATGCAGGGAAATCATCCAATTCACCTTCTGGGTGAATTTTGCTATGATGCCCTTCCTGCATCTACACACCTGCTCTTTAGAGAGGGCAACTCTACCAACAAAACCATCCAAAGCTGCCAGGATCTTCTGCTGTGGCTTTCCTCCTCAGCAGGCTGCAGCACACTTTGTTAACAATTTTGGGGACCCTCATATGTAAGACTTGAGCCTGGAGGAACTGCCCAACACACTGCTTGGGCAGCCCCCAGGGGTTTCAGTGTTGCTAACCACATCTTAATAATTGCATTTTGACTCCAAGTGATCACAGTGATGATGCAGCTGTCAGACAGGACTCACACCAGTTTCGCCTCTCTCCACACTTGTACCCACCATGATCACTCCAATACACAAACAGCCAGAGCAACACAGGATAAAGGGCTACAAGGATGATTATGGGCACAGAATATCTCTTATGAGGAAAGGCTGAGAGATCTGGGATTGTTTAGCCTGGAGAAGAGAAGCCTGAGAGGGGACCTTTATAAATACATTGAGGATGGGTTTCAAGGAGACAGTTTCTTCATTGGTGCCCAGTGATAGGATGAGGGGCAATGAATGCAAGCTGAAACACAGAAAGTTTCTCCTCAACATGTAGAGAAACTTCTTTGAAGGTGATAGAGCCCTGGAACAGGCTGCCCAACAAGGTTGTGGAGTCTCCTTTTCTGGAGACCTTCAGAACCCACCTGGATATGTTCCTGTGCAACCTCTTCTAGGTAATCCTACTTTGTCATGGAGGGTTGAACTAGATGACCTCCAAAGGCCCTTTCCAACCCCTGAATTCTGCAAGTCTGTGATAAAAAGCCCACCCTGAAGTATCCCTTCCTTAGAAAGACAAAGGAAAACCTTTCCCATCACATAAACGGTGTGACTGGCATGGAAGGATACCAGCACACAGTGCCAGCTGCCTGCCCTGTGGGGCAGCATGACTGGGGGAAGGATTGGAGCACAGTCCCAGCGAGGACACAGCAGCAGCCTACACACAGGGTGCACATTGCCCAGCACCATCAATTCACTCCTGCAGCTGCTAAAAGCCACCCTACAATTTTATTATATAGAATCCTGGTGCAGGAAAACTGCTGTTCAGCTGAGCCAGGATGACTCTCCAACAGTGTTGCAGGTCACCCCAAAAAGCATAGGGCAGGGTCAGGAAGAGCCCCAGTGCCAGGGGAAATGCAGAGGTTTGATCTCATGTCACATAATCTGCCTTCCATCTGCAGTGATACTCTCCAGACGTGCAAAACATAACCAATTAGTTCATGTTGGGAAAGGCAGGGGAGTTGTGGTTCTCTCTCATATCCCTGCCACCAAGATGGAGCATCACCAGGTTGAGATTAAAAGGAGCTCAAGTTTTAGGAGGCTGTGGGTGGAGAGCCATGATCTCTGTTCCTGCGGTGATTTATCTTGGGCAGCATCTCACTAGAGGGCAGCCGGCACACGGCTTGGCTCCACCACCCCAAACCTCTGCAGGCAGAAAGCATTACCCTGCACCTCTTGCAAGGCTCCCAGAGAAGCCTATAAATTTGCACAAAGGATGGTGTGGTTTTATTAACTCTCTCCTATGAAGATGGTGTGGCTCAGACACAAGCTTGGACTCTGAAACAAAGGGACACATTTTGCTCCTAGTGCCTTGACAGCACAAACTAGATCATCAGCACCAATATTTAACCCCTCTCTTGATGTTTTTCTCAACAGAAGTGCCAACACTTAGTGCACAATATAGAACTTCCAACAAAACCTCTACATTTGCCTCCATGACTCCAGAAGACAGAATTATTCAGCTACCTACAGAGGAGGGAAAAAGAAAGACAGAACGAAAGAATGGAAAAAAAAAAAAAAGCAGAAATTAATAACAGACAGCCCATATTTTTGTTTTCTTGCTTACACCAGACAAATAGATATCAATGACCCAGCAGCACTAACAATCACAAGCACATCCCTTGTCCCCAGGGAAGTCCCTCTTTTGCCTGAGAATCCCTTGCATGGTGAGCATGCCAGCCAGAAGCTGTGAGATCTAACCCCCATTAGCTGGAAGATCTGTTCTGTGTTTTTAAGTCTTTCTTCTCTTGGTAAATTCTTACCAGGGTGTAATTGCCTTTGTATGGCAACAATCTATTATCCTATTAGGAAATACCGTGGGAATAGGGATTTGAGGCAGATAGTGCAAGTTCTCACCAGTAATAACCTCCAGCGGAACTGATCTGCTTGTATCAATAGTTAATCTGATCAAATACTCCCAATGGATCTTTTTCTGATAGTGTGTAATTTATGCAAGGGACCAGCCACCTGACCCAAAGCTTACTGGAATCACTGGGGGCTTTTTTATGATGGATCAGTCACTCCAATGCCAAGAGAGGGTTCTGCAGGGGCTTGAACCCAACAGAGCTCCATGGATGACCCCAGTTCATCTCAGCAGTTTTAACTGACCAAATTCAATTCTACTATAGCTAAACCTCTTCACAAACCAACCCCTAATAGAAGAGCAGGCTGAAGGAGCTGGGGTTCAGCCTGGAGAAAAAGAAGGCTTCAGGGAGACCTAATAGCAGCCTTCCAGTACCTGAAGGGGGTCTACAAGAAAGCTGGAGAAGGACCATTTCCAAAAGCCTGCAGTGTTAGGATGAGGGGCAATGGTTTGAAATTAGAGAAGATTTAGATTGGATGTTAGGAACAAGTTCTTTACCTTGAGGGTGGTGGAACACTGGAACAGATTGCCCAGGGAGGTAATGGAAGCCCCAGGCCTGGAAATATTGAAGGTCAGGTTCCACAAGGCTCTCATCAACCTCACCTAGTCCCTCCTCACTGCAGGGTCACTGGATTAGATGACCTTTAGGGATGCCTTCCAACCCAAACCATTCTATGATTCCATGAAAATTTTTCTCAGACTTGAAAGGAAATACAAATTAAAATACACCACGAAAGAGAACATCTGTTTTTAAGAAGAGGATGGTTTTCCTCCTTATTTTATAAGCTGCTCTCACCTCTTCAAGGCCACCATGGCCACAATTCCACACTTAGATCCAGCATGGATCCCAAATGGCTCCTTTCTTTTAAGGAGTGAAACATGACATATCCAAGAAATTCTATGTGCAAAATCTCTGCTTTCCACAGCTCACAGCCACTACGTAATTAATGTTTTCCTTATTTGTGTATTTTAAGAGCATGTTGGCAAGCTGGATGCCTTTTCATGCACATTTTTTCCAGCCTGTCCCTTAATCCACCTGAAATCACAGCAAGATGACAATACAGAGGTCACTCTGTTCCTGGAAAGTTAGCCCAGAGCGATCACACTGTGGGAAAGAGCTTGCAGGGCAGCACACAAAGTCACTGCTTGAGACATCTGCAGTAGTTTAGATACTTGGACAGAATGAAAAATTAGCCCTTTTCCAAGACTGCTTATTATTATTTTACATCTTCTTGAACAGGGATTTTCACTCAGAGAAACACTTATATATAGATCAGAAATGAGAAAGCAACCTGATTTGAATTAAAGACCATCCTCTCACTTCATAAGCAACACTGACATGCCAAAACCTCAGATTGGATTTTGTATTTTGTTCTCTAACTCCAGTGATTTAGCAGCATATATTGATTCTGAAAGAATGGCCAGAGCTAAGTGAGCAGGATGCAGGGGCAGCCAGGAATAACTGCTGAGTGAGAGAAAAGACTAAGACAAGAAAAGAAAAGAAATAATCACTTCATCACTGAAAGATCACAGAAAGAGTCCATTGGTCTTCCCCAGCCTGAATGGCATACTTCCCATCAGTTTACAGGGACCACTTAAACGCAAAGTTTCTCCCCTCAGATGTCTAGGAAAGTCTGGGTCAAAAGAAAAACCAGTCCATGTTGTCCAGAGGCTCAGAGTACTTCACTTTGTCCTAAAAAGACAGTTTATAAAGTGTATGTGAAGGCTTCTGGGACTCCCCCCCCCCCCCCCCCCAAACCCATTATCTGGCAGTGATTCCAGTACTTCCATACCCAGTACAGGCTATGGGCACTGCCTGCGCAGACCCAGACACCTCAATGCCAGTGCCACATGGGATCAGCCCCTCCACCTGGCCCTCAGGACAAGCACACCAGCAAGAGTCTGCAATCATAGAATCATACACTTATAGAATGGTTTGGGTTGGATGGGACCTTAAAGACCATCTAGTTCCAACCCCCTTGCCAGTGGCAGGGACACATCCCGTTAGACAAGGTTGCTCAAAGCCTCATCCAGCCTGGTCTTATGATGGTTGAGGGTAAAGGCAACATTTCAGGTGAATCTTAAGTTCCACATCTTCTGGATGGGCTTTCTGGAAACCTTCCAGCTCTTCCTCAATGTGCTGAAGAGACCTAAGCAAAACCTTCCCCAGCTCTGGGGTCAACAGACAGAACAGAACCTTCTTTTATAACATAACAAAACCAGCCCACCCTCACCTTAGAGCAGGACTTTATTCTATTAAAAAAAAAAAAAAAAGAAAAAGAAAAAAAAGAGATGAAAAATGAAACAGTGCATGGAGAAGGGATTAGTGTTAGAAATTAATTAACACATAATGCCCCAACAAATGAGTTTCAACCCAGTTTATTCACTCCGTCCCAGAGGGAGAATATCCTTCTTATCAGAGCAGCAGAGAAAGTGAGGACAAGTCTAATAAAAAGACAAGCTGGGCTTTTGAGAGTTGTTATTTTTAACTAATTCTCCCCCTTTTTTTTTTTTTTTTGTTCCATGCTATTTTAATTACAGGCTTGAGAATGTGGTAAGAGCCCTGTCTTACACTAAGGTTAATCTGCAGCACCCTGCAAGGCAGCAAGGATCTTGGCTCAAGCTGCTGAGCACAATTTCTGAAGAGGCTCTCCTGATAGGCAGCACAATCTGAAGCCTTTGCCATGTTAACTCAGCAGAGGACAAATGATGTTCCTGCAGAGCCATGACTCAGCTGTATTTGTCATGTAATGTTATATTCTCTAAAGGGGGTTTTCTAACCAGGCATGGAAGAAATGTGCAGCAGTGGTGAGGTAAATAAGGCAACTCCTAGATTTCTTCTGGTACATGACACAGCCAAAGTTAGGGATGGGTTTGGGACTTTTTCTTCCTCAAAAAAACAAACAAACAAACCAACCAACCCCAAAACAAAGTACAAAAACCCAAACCAAACCAAACCAACGAACGAAAAAAACACAAGTGAAAAATAAATAGAGGGGGTAAAAATTAAATGTACTGAAGTTACATCTGCCCAGGCTGAGCATCCTGCATCAGCTGGGGAGGAGAGGGGAATCCACAGCACAGTGATGAGAGCCCATGCATGTGCTGACTCACTTGACACCCTTGGGAGATGCCATAGCCCAGCTACTCCCAGCTCACCTCAGGGTGGGAGACCTCAGCTGGTCTCAGTCCCAGATGCACAGAACAAAGCCCACAGGGACATGCTGGGAGCCCAGTAAGAGGACAGGTTTTCATTTCACAATAGACAGGGAGTCTCAGCAGTCTGTGGCCTGGGGTCATCATCCCCAGGACAGGTGATGGTGCCATTTCTGGGAAGGGATTGTGTCACTTGGAGAAAGACAAACATCCTCTGTGTACCTAACAGAAAACAGGGTGTTAGGAGATCCCTTCTTGGGGGTATCATGGTCAGGGTTAATCCCATCTTGGGGCAGGGGCACACAAGGGTAGCTGTGGTGCTCAGGCTGTTAAGAGCTCTTCTCCTGTCTCATCACATTGGAAGGAAACAAAGACCCTGAAGTCCCAGCTTCTGTCACTTGTCACCCATCAGCCAGGAAGGGGCCAGAACAGCTTCCACTACCACCACTCACATTACTATTTGTAAGAATTGGACAAATTATGCAAAGCAACTCCTGTCCTAAAAATTAAAGCAAGGGATAGGTGTGCCCCAGCCTTGCCCACTGCAAAGGGCAGCTTGGCAGAAGAAGCTCAGGGTCCTATGGCCATGCATTTTCAAATACTTAACTCCTTCCAGCAGAGGAAGATTTAATGCAGAGTGCCAGAACAGGCTGCCCTGGGAAACCTCCTGCCCAGAGATGCAGTCTTGTATTTATGAGCTGTTACTTTCCTTGCAAGCTGGGAAGTTATCCGGGTGAGGGCTGTGAGAGGCAGAATCAGAAAGAAAGCTGCAGCTGCACTCCCAGCTCCCTAGGTCAGCAACAACCACCTCCTAACAAGGAAAAAAATACTGGACTCTGATGATTTGGGGCAACTTCAAGTTGTTTTCTCACTTGCCACTGTCTCCCTCTTGCCTTTGTTGTAACTTCTTTTGTTGTCAAGAAGCATCCTTCTAAACAAAGCATTGCTCCAGTCTGTTACTGCTAGAACAGCTTGCCACAAAAGCAAGACTTGGGCTCAGTGACAAGAAGCTCTGCCTGAATGCCATGATGCACTTCAGAGACAGCAGGGGGCTGCTATGGGACTAGGAACAACACACATCCAGTATGTACCCTATTGTGGACAGGCCAGTTTGCACTAGCAGGGTACCAGGCACCCAAGCTCATAGGTACTGGGGCAAAAAGGAGGAAAAAGATTCTGACACAGCAGTGCAGAAGTCCAGCTGGCAGTATCTTCCAAATGTAGCTTCCCATAATGCCAGGCATTTTAGGAACAGAGATGCTCCCCTCTCCAAAAAAAGACTGCAAGTTTCACTTCTGTGTCTCCACACCAGTTTAATTAATCCCCAGCATAATCCCTTGGGGTTCCTGGTGTTTATAATTTTCCAATAAGCAGAGCTGGCAACATTTCAGCTCCTGACAGCCTGCAGCATCCTCTGCAGCATTCTGAGAGCTGGCTCTGCCAGAGCCCTGGCCCAAGTGGCAGTAGAACCTTGCTGGAGAAACAAGGTGACACCACACAGCACCCTGCACCTTAGCTATTGACTTTCCAGCTAGAGACTTGTGTCTTCAATTTAGATTCTGTTAAATTATCATATAGCTGGGCAAGAGTCACTAATCCTGTAAGAGGAGACATTGATGACAACAGCAGTGAGTCATCCTTCTAGCACATGAGCCCTCAATTCCTTTCACTCCCCCTTCCAGGGTTTGATTCAAAACAGTCCCTTCTGTTTCCAAAGCCTCTTATCTGAATGCTTTCGCCTACAACTCACAAGCTTGCTCTCTTCCCCTTTCCTTTGGGAAAGGCCATGTACCAGCTTGAGCTGGGGGTTTAAGCAGGAGGTATGAATGGAGATGGTTTCTCTAATTACTGGTCTGACCCATCGCTGTCCCCTGAATCACATTTCTGAACCACTCTGCAAGTGCTGCCCTACACACACAGCTACACTTGAATTCAGCCTGGAAAAACATCTATTCCCTCCAACACCTGCTGACCTTTCTTTTCTTTTAGTATGAACAATGACACATAATATGAGCTAGATGGTGACAAGGAAAAATAAAACCATGCAGATTATAAAATGCAAGCTGCACACACACAAAGTGCAAAATATCAGTTCCAAGACGAAACAAAACAAAACTTTGCCTGTGGTTTCTGCATGAAAAGTATAGCTCTGACAGCAAAAAAAAAACAAAAAGTAGCAAAAGAATAGGATCTTGGAGAAATCCACTTAACACAGCTCCAGCTTGAAGGGGAACTTGGGAAGAGGAGCAGCCCCCTCCAGCAGCACATTACTTACCCATATCACTTACAAATGCAAATGTGGACAATCTTGTCAAACAGGCTCAAAGCTGGCCTCACAGTGCACTGAAACTACAGGAATTTACCCTCAAAACTTTCCTTCTAGAGCTGATGTCTATGCTTGGAGATCATTTAAAAAAAATACCAACATCTAATAGATGTAATGAATACTTTTGAAATCTTACTTTAAGTTGCCCACAGGGAATCACATAATTATGGGATAAAAGATAAGGCTTTGTCTGGAGTAAGAACACACAAAAGAGCAGAAAAATGCATTATGAAGTTATCATCACCTGGGCTTCTTCCCATGTGCTTTCTGGGTGTGTCGGTGTGAGCTGAAATTCCGCCCCCCACCGACAATAACCAGGCTAGCCCAGTCTGGAAGCAAATGAAAAGCTGTATTTACAAGCAGAGTCTAAAATCTACAATGAAATGCAATGAATATGTACAAATATACAAAATTCACGACATTCACAAATATATGCAATCAACAGAAAAGTACAACCAAGCTCCCTTTGCTTCCCCCCAAGGGGACCCTCCCAAAGGGGCCTCTCTCCCAAGAGCTTCCCCCTAGACCCCCCTGGACAGAGAAGCAGAGTTAGTTAAGCAGAAAGTTGTTAACTTAGCTGCCAAGGTCAGTACGTGTTATCTTCAGCCAGAAGAGAAGAAGAAACAGCAGCCAGACAGCCCAGCAACTGCCCCCACTGCCGAACGCAGAATGTGCAGAGTGCCTACTTTGTTTTGGGTAATAGTTCTTAAACATTTCTATCTATCCAATGGAAGTGTTTAGAACAATCAGTATTTTGCTTTCTTACACCCAATAGTGACTTATTTACATTCTTTTACTTTCTCTGTTCTGAACTTTGCAAGGAAAAATTAAAAAGACAGTTTCAAACCACCACAGTCCACCCCTTCTAAACAATTCCATTGGCTGCTACTATCATTTATCTAATCTAAAATAATATCTACAACAATGAGTGAATAAAGATCATAGTCCATTCCGGCTATTTCAGATGTAGATGATTCAAAAGAGTCAAATCACAGGAAAAACAGCAAACAGTTTGTTTCCTCGCAGATGGAGCGAAGAAAGGAACAGGGACTCTCAGGTGACTCAGGGCTCTCAGGGTTCGTGCACCGTAGATCTCATGAACTCTCCTCTTGGGCGCGATGCTGTATCTGCGCAACACTCTGAATTTAACCTCTCTCAGCCAAAGTTAGATTTCTTTGTGGAATACACTGAATTTCACCATTTTCTTGCATCACCCAATAGGTGTGACCAGGATCTTCAGCAGAAACCACCCCTCGGACAGGTTTGGCCTCTTCTGAAGGAGAAAATACCCAAACAGTTTTGCCTAACAGATTCTTTTCTCTGATAACAGGAACTCTATCACCTTCTTCCTTTCGCAACAAATCTGATTGGGCAGGTCCAGCTCGATTCACTGAACCTCTACTATTCACCAACCAGGTTGCTTGTGCTAAATGTTTCTCCCAGTTTTTCAAAGATCCACCCCCCATGGCTTTGAGAGTGGTTTTCAGCAAACCGTTGTAGCGTTCGATCTTCCCTGCAGCTGGTGCATAGTAGGGAATGTGGAATATCCACTCGATGCCGTGCTCTTTGGCCCAGTTTTTTACAAGATTGTTCTTGAAATGAGTTCCATTGTCCGACTCAATCCTCTCTGGAGTTCCGTGTCTCCACAGGATTTGTCTTTCCAGACCAAGAATGGTGTTACGTGCAGTTGCATGAGGAACTGGATAAGTTTCCAGCCATCCAGTGCTTGCCTCTACCATAGTCAGCACATACTGCTTACCAGATGTAGAACGAGGTAGAGTGATGTAGTCAATCTGCCAGGCTTCACCATACTTGTACTTGGACCATCGGTCACCGTACCACAAGGGCTTGATCCGCTTTGCCTGCTTAATAGCAGCACAAATGTCACAGTCATGGATGACTTGTGTGATAGCATCCATGGAAATGTCAATGGATCTGTCACGAGCCCATCGGTAGGTTGCATCTCTGCCCTGATGTCCTGACGAGTCATGGGCCCACCGAGCTAAGAACAGCTCACCTCGGTGTTTCCAGTCAAGATCAGGATCAGGATCAGAGTTTGTGTCCACCTGGGAAACTCTTGCAGCTAGATCTGCCTGATGGTTGTGTTGTTGTTCCTCAGTAGCTTTGCTCTTAGGAATGTGAGCATCGATGTGTCTCACTTTCACTGGGATTCTGTCGATGCGAGCAGCAATGTCTTGCCACAGATCTGTAGCCCAGATAGGCTTTCCTTTCCTCTGCCAGCCATTCTTCTTCCAGTCTTTCAGCCAACCCCACAAGGCATTGGCTACCATCCACGAGTCGGTGTAGAGATAAAGCTTTGGCCATCTCTCACGTTCAGCTATGTTAAGAGCTAGCTGGACAGCTTTTACCTCTGCGAATTGACTGGATTCTCCTTCTCCATCTCTCGCTTCTGCAACTCTGCGCGTTGGACTCCACACTGCAGATTTCCATCTCCGCTTGTTCCCAACAAGACGACAGGAACCGTCTGTGAACAAAGCATATCTCTTTTCATCATCAGACAGATCACTGTAAGGAGGAGCTTCCTCTGCACGAGTTACTCTCTCCTCTGGAGGTTTTGCACAGCTTGTGCCTTCTGGCCAGTTTGTGATCACCTCCACCAAACCAGGCCTTTCGAGATTTCCCCATTCGAGCTCTCTGTGTTATCAGAGCCATCCACTTAGACCAGGTAGCATCTGTTGCATGATGTGGTGAAGAACCTTTGCCCTTGAACATCCAATTCAGAACTGGCAATCTAGGAGCTAGAAGAAGTTGTGACTCAGTTCCAATCACTTCAGAAGCAGCTAAAATCTCTTTCTCTGTTGGAGTGTAGTTTGCCTCTGAGCCTCTGTAGCCACGACCCCAGAAACCAAGAGGACGTCCTCGTGTCTCCCCTGGAGCTCTTTGCCATGAGCACCAGGTTGGACCATTGTCACTCGCGGCCGTGTACAGAATGTTCTTAATGTCTGGACCAGTTCGGACAGGTCCCAGACCCATCGCTTGGACTACCTCTCGCTTGATCTGGTCAAAGGCTGCTTGTTGCTCAGGACCCCATTGGAAACTGTTTCTCTTTCGAGTCACATCATAGAGAGGTTTCACAATCTGACTGTATCCAGGAATGTGCAGTCTCCAAAATCCCACTATGCCTAAGAAACGCAGAGTTTCTTTCTTGTTGATGGGATTTGCCATGGTGGAGACTCTGTTTATCACATCCATTGGGATGTGACGGCGACTGTCTTGCCACCGCACTCCCAGAAACTGGATTTCTCTGGCAGGTCCTTTCACCTTGTCTCGCTTGATAGCGAAACCAGCTTGCAAGAGAATGTCAATGATTTTGTTACCTTTCTCGAAGACTTCTTCAGCAGTCTCACCCCAGACGATGATGTCATCGATGAACTGAATGTGTTCTGGAGCTCCACCTTTCTCCAAAGCATCATGGATCACTGCATGGCAGATGGTTGAACTGTGAATCCACCCCTGGGGCAAACGATTGAATGTGTACTGAATGCCTCTCCAGGTGAAAGCAAACTGAGGCCTGCATTCCTCTGCTATGGGAATAGAGAAGAAAGCATTAGCAATGTCTATGGTAGCATAGCATTTGGCCTGCTTGGATTCCAGCTCATATTGGAGTTCCATCATGTCTGGCACAGCTGCACTCACGGGTGGAGTTACTTCATTCAAGGCATGGAAATCAACTGTCAGACACCACTCTCCATTCTGCTTTCGCACAGGCCAGACTGGACTGTTGAAAGGTGAATGAGTTTTGCTGATGACCTTCTGACTCTCCAACTGACGAATCAAGTTTTGAATGGGCACCAAAGAGTCACGGTTGGTTCTGTATTGTCTGTGATGCACAGTTTGAGAAGCAACCGACAGCTTTACATCCTCTATCTCATGTTGTCCCACAACTGCAGATTCATCTGAAAGCTCAGGTCTAATGGACAACTTCAATTTTCCTCCATCAATTTCTACAGTTGCTATTCCAAAAGCCCATTTGTAACCCTTAGGGTCTTTAAAACGCCCTTCTCTCAGAAAGTCAATTCCCAAAATACAAGGTGCATTAGGACCTGTTACAATAGTATGTTTCTTCCACTGCTTCCCAGTTAAACTTATGTCAACCTCTATCTTAAACAACTCTTGAGATCCACCAGTGACTCCCTGAATAGTTATAGATTCTCCCCCTTGATAATTTGATGGTATGATGGTGCACTGAGCTCCTGTGTCAACCAAGGCCCTGTACTTCTGAAATTTTGAAGTGCCAGGCCACTGGATGTACACATCCCAATAGATTCTGTTATCTCCATTATCCCTTACCTCCCCCTGGCAGAAGGCAGGGCACCCCTAATGGTGGGGATTACCTCCACATGTACAGCTGGCACAATGTCCAGCACCAGAATTAGGATCACTGTTGGAGCTATCAGAGTTGTTCTGGGAAACTGAGGAAGTGACAGCTACCCTCCTGGTATTGCTACCTCGGGATCTGCCCCTCTGCAGCTCCCGTAACCTCTTGAAAAGATCAGAAGTTGGTTGACCATCCCATCTGTTCATGTTCTCACCAAACTGATCACGCAGAGTTATCCAGATACTGCCACGTGATTGCCTCTGCTGTCTGTTTTGGTTTGACCTATTCTGGAATGGCCTTCTTGGAGCACGTCTGTTCCTAACAGCTGAAACTTGTATCCATCTGGAGGAAGAGGAATCAGAATCATCCCCCTTCATCAAGTTGGATATGGAGGTTTTAAGTTCCTCCTTCAGCTCTTTCATGCAATTCTTCATTTCTCCAGACAGAGTTTCAATGGCTGAAACCAAAGAAGTACGTGCAAGACTATCCTCCAATTGCCTCATTTGGTCAGTGAAATAGCCAACAGTGGGAGGCACTCCACCATAATTTCTTGCCACAATCCTGCTTGCCAGAATAGCATAATTAGGAGGAGCAAGCTTAATGAGCTTTTTTGCAAGGCCTGTTCCAACAGGAATTTCATCAGGATTCAGAGTCTTATGATCTCCATACATTACTTCTCTCACAGCAAACTCTCTCAGACGCTTGATTCCCTCAGCTATTGTGGTCCAAGGCTTAGGGTTCCATGGTAAATCATCTCTGCTGGGGTACCTCAGCGAGACTGCCAGTAGGAGGCGTGCCCACAGAGAAACTTTACCAATGCACTTGCCTAGGTGCCTGTCTATGCCTGTATCCTTTGAGAGCATCCCCAACTGAGAGGCCGACTTGTCGCCTACCTCCAATGCTGGGGCTCCCATATCAAAACACCTGGCTAGCCAAGACAGGACTGGCTCATTATCTCCTCTGATGTAATCCTTCCTCACATGTCTAATTTCCTGTCTGGGTGCATTAGCTGACTGTATGTCATCCTCATCATCATCATCATCCTGAGGTCGCTGTCCCCATAATCCTATTGTAATCCTCCATTGAATTTCTTTGAGTTCAGAGGCACTACCAGCAGTTGCTAATCTACTAGGGTCTACATCCTGACCTACATCTCCATCATCCATGTGGGGTCTCAAGAGGTCTACCAGAGTTTTAAGGCTAACCCTCTCTTCCTCATCAGAAGGATCTTTCTTAACAGAGGGACCCTGAGTAGAAGGGCCCTCATCTCCATCTGCACCATCTCCTGCAGCATCTGCATCTCCTTCTGCAGCTCCTTTATGCTTTCTGCTTACAGTGGCCACCAAATTTACTGGCTTGGTTTTCACATTCACAGCAGAGTTGGAAGAGCAAGTAGCCTTATGTCTTTCTTGACACAGTGCTATCAGTAGCTATATGATTATTCCAAGAAGCAACAAAATTAAGGCTAGCACAAGATATCTAGGGTACCACTGGTTCCAAAGACCCTCTGTAGTTGTAAGAGGAGTAACAAACTCAAATGTGTCTGCTAGCAGATCCATAGTTGAGTTACCATAGCTTCTTAGCCCAATAAGACCACAACAGAATTCACCAACATTCAGTAACTTGTTCTTAACCCAAAGAAATGACTTATATGCCACATATCTCACAATCTTGTCTATCATGCAAGAAATGGCCCATCTGTAGACAATTGCACCGATAATAGATGAAATAGAATGACTCAGAAT
The DNA here is from genome assembly GCF_027791375.1 of Indicator indicator. Classification (NCBI taxonomy): domain Eukaryota; kingdom Metazoa; phylum Chordata; class Aves; order Piciformes; family Indicatoridae; genus Indicator; species Indicator indicator. The sequence continues at coordinate 6,102,109 of NC_072024.1, read as the reverse complement.
CCAAAACAGCTTCATTTTGCTTCCTAATCTGAGCAGAAATAAATCACAAGCAATCGAGCCCCACGTTGGGTGCCAAAAATAAAAAGTGTGTCGGTGTGAGCTGAAATTCCCCCCCCACCGACAATAACCAGGCTAGCTCAGTCTGGAAGCAAATGAAAAGCTGTATTTACAAGCAGAGTCTAAAATCTACAATGAAATGCAATGAATATGTACAAATATACAAAATTCACAACATTTACAAATATATACAATCAACAGAAAAGTACAACCAAGCTCCCTTTGCTTCCCCCCAAGGGGACCCTCCCAAAGGGGCCTCTCTCTCTCCCAGGAGCTTCCCCCCTGACCCCCCTGGACAGAGAAGCAGAGTTAGTTAAGCAGAAAGTTGTTAACTTAGCTGCCAAGGTCAGTGTGTTATCTTCAGCCAGAAGAGAAGAAGAAACAGCAGCCAGACAGCCCAGCAACTGCCCCCACTGCCGAACGCAGAATGTGCAGAGTGCCTACTTTGTTTTGGGTAATAGTTCTTAAACATTTCTATCTATCCAATGGAAGTGTTTAGAACAATCGTTATTTTGCTTTCTTACACCCAATAGTGACTTATTTACATTCTTTCACTTTCTCTGTTCTGAACTTTGCAAGGAAAAATTAAAAAGACAGTTTCAAACCATCACACTGGGGTTCAGTTCTCCAGGATCTCCTCAGCTACCCCCTGAACACTGCAAACTTAGCAAAGGGAGAACAGCTATTGTAGTATCAAGACTCCAGGAGTTTGAGATTTCAGATGTAAGTAGGGAAAACAAAACACAAAGGGCCACGAGCCTTTAAGAGCTGCAAACACCATGGAGATCATCATTCCCCATCATTACCAGGGAGGGCTGGAGCTGCAGCAGCATCTAAAACCCCCATGCACAGACAGAAAGGGCGTACAAAGACCCATTCTTAGGGCACAGAGCAACCACTAAATGACAGGGGTTAAGATAAAAACTTCCTCTAAGGAGTGGCTGGTTCACAGTTGTTCTGTATCAAGATGCAACTGTCAGCTGGCTCCTGTCCCTTGAAATTACTTCCATCTGCCTTCACCCAGACTGATAGCCAGCTTCTGGCATAAACAAACCCCTTACAACCAAACATCCCCTCTCTCTCCACACCCCACTGTGCATTCCCTGCTGGGAAGAGCAGTTTCCATTCTGCTTTGTAGCTCTGCAGGCAAGATTGAACAGTCCTGCCTCATTTGTCTTCTGCAGCCTGGAAGAGGGTGGAGACAGTTGCCTCTCAACATAATCTGTCTTCCTGTTATGTGAGGATAAGTATAAAGGATGGCTTCTCTGGGTCATACCATCTTCACTAAGAGATAAAGGACATACACCATGCTAAAACTTGCAGCAAAGCTGCCAACACTTAAGGAAAATTCAGGCATCTTCCATTTAGGAGCTGCTTCCATCCCATCTGTTGTCATCCCCTTAAAGAGGGGAGGTCTACAGCTAAGACCCCCTGGACTCTTGCTGTGTCTTTTGGATTACTCAGCAGCCTGATCCAGAACAAGAATAGAACCTGCTTGGCTCCAGGGTGACAATCCTTGAGTGCTGGACCTGACATGTACAGGGCTGAGTTACACTGTGATGTTCAGTTTCGGTGTGCTGTGAGGTTGGCTCTCAAAAGACTGGGTTACAGTTCATATATTTTTGCAATGAAAAAGATTAGGAAGAATCATATTCAACAGTTACTCCTTTTAATAAAAGATTCAAAACCCAAACACTTTACTTCTCCATTGACCAGATAGATCATGGACTGCCCTGCTTAAGTGTAGTAGTGTAACAGAAGGCCATAGCCACCTGCATCATTGGCAGCTGCCACTGATATCCCAGTGCTCAAGACCTGATTTGTAGATCATCCATCTCCCATTCCTCCTGCAGCAGATTCTGCAGTATTTGACCTACAGCAAGTTAAAGGCAGACAACTCTTTCTATAAAGGCAGTTGTACTTAGCTTCAGCACGTGAAAGTCAGAGTGTATTTTCAAGTCAATGTCCCAAGCCAAAAGAGAAAACACCTCTTGTTTGAAAGCTAGATCATAAATGCTTGTCCATCACTAGAGACGTTCTCATGGACCCCATTTCCCTTCTCACAGAACACCTGAAGCACAGACCTGTGGCCTGACTCCACACACAAAAAAAAAAAAAAAAAAAATCGAGTTTCAGAGCTAGATCTTAGCCCAGCAGCCCATCCAGAGCTACACCATCTCCTCCAAACAGTCCCTGCAACCATACTGAAGAAGACTGAAGTAGCATATAAAAAAAAATATAATCCTGCTTTTGCAGCTTTTTTTAGTTACTGTATGCTCCAGTTGCTGTTAGAAAGAGATTCCTGATGCAGCCTGTAGGTCCATTTAACATCCAACTCATAATTGTATTTCATTTCTCAGACTATTAGCATGTAATGGAGCAGCAGCCTGGGCTCCTGCTGTCTGGGAAGAGAGACAGTTTGTGCCAAGGGGTAAGTGCCTTGGGCCAGCTGGTCCCTCTGAATCCCAGAGCAAATCATCTAAGAAGTGGGAATCTCCCTGTTTTGCTCTCAGCAGGAATTGGAGATTCTAGTTGCTTTTCAAAGGATGAAAAGAAAAAAAGGTATCCATGTTTCCCTGTACCTTCTCCCCTTCTGTGTTTCCCCTTTTCTACTTCTCCCAAATAACAGAAAGCCACTTAAATGAGATGTGCACACAAATAAAACAAGTTAATTAATGGTTTCAGCTTCAACTGGGGAAACCAGCATGCCTTAAGTAATGATTTAGCCATTCAACACCCTGTGCTGCCAGACTTTCTACTTCCAAGGGGTCCTTAATCCCCTTATTAACATTTAGCTCCCTGCTGAGGAGTCACTTCCAAAACTCAAGCTCTTTGTGGATCCAAGATAGAAGCATCCCATATTCCCCACTGAACTTATGAGTTGGAGCACCTGCAGTGAGCAAGAACCAACACAGCATGCCAAGAGCAAAGGGATGAGTGCTCAAACCAGAGAGAGAAACAGAAGAGCATGGAAGAGATGAGCTCTCCAATCTCATTCAGACCAGTGAAGAGCCTCATTGCTGAGGTACCAGAGTTTCTGCTGATGCAGGTTTAAAACTGAAATTCCTTGCTGCTCAAGTCTATTTTGATTGCTTCATCCAACTGTCATCTCCTCATGCAAGATGTGTTTTCTCATCTTATACAACGGAAGAGGATAAAGCGGAGAGGGCTGGGAAAATGGAAAACATGTCTCAGGGCTACACAGTTGTGTTTAACCAGCATGCTCAGACCCAAATTTGCAGCCCTCATTGTACCCAGACATCTATTGTGCACACTGGAGTGGACTGGTGACTGCTCTCAAGACCCTGAAGTCAGTCACTGCCAAGGTGAGCATCACTTCTGCCTGGGATAGGCTCCATCCACATAGCAGAGGTGACAAGGATAATCAGAGAAGTCAGAGCTGTACCCAGACAGCAGGGAGCCTTTGCACAGTCCACCTATGCAGAGGGGCTGCTGCAGGCTTCACAGAGTTCTTCCCACTGCAGAAGCTGCAGGCAAGGAGATTGGACTCAGGGAGCAGTGGGAGGACTGAAGTTCAGCCAGGTGCTGCTCAGCTGCTTCCTCCCTTCCACATGACCTGGCTGATTCCTGGAGATGCAAACCCAGCTGCTTCTCATGAGATAGGGAAGAGGCAAACCAGGGCTCTCCCCACTCCACTCTCCTGACACTTGCACCCCACCTTTTCCAATTCATCTACAGAAGACCATTGTGGGCAGCAAGGCCTTGTTCTATGCCCAGCTGCAATACAATCCCTCTCTTGCTGGGACTCAGCCAGTTAAGGCACTGGGTCAGGGAGAGGATGTGGTGACAGCAAAACCCCAAGTGATGTTACACAGCATTTGGGTACTGTTGGACTAAAGCCAGCCATGTAAGCAGCTATGTACAGAAAGCTACTCCTGCACTCACCCACTTTTTTATCTGGTTATGAGATAATTTTTTTCCCTTCTTCAAGAGGATTAAAGCACAAAGAGGGAGCACAAAGGAAGAAGTGGGAGGACTGCAGCAGCATAAGGGAGATGAGAAAGCAGGGGCTCCTGCCTTTGATGTTTGGATGATCACATCACTGCAATTACTGTGTCGAGGGCTCTGCTGTGTCACTGGTAAATAAATCATCCAAGGAAATTAACTGTGCAGGGAGCTTGCACTGCAAGTCACAGCAGGTAAAAATGATAACAGAGAAGTCAAAGCATTTCAAAACAGAAGAAAAGCTCAAAAATACACTGGGAAAACAAAGCAACAGATATTTAAAATAGCTTCTCTAACAAATATGAAAATTGGGTAGATGCCTGAACAGGGAGGATAACAATGAGTTTAGATTCATGTAGTGTTCTTTGGGAAATTAAGCCATCAATTAACCATGTGGACTCTGTTGGAGGTACAAAGAGACTAAAGAACTCAAGGATTTGTCTTCTACAAGAAAGACTCTGGCACCTAGTTTTCTGGAGATACCTGTCCTGATACAGCATTAAAAGCTATGCAATACACCAATTATGTTCATTCACCACAAAAACCAAAACAAAACACAAAAAATACCCCAACACACATATTGGCTCTTCTCTCTCTGCTATCACAATAAAAGAGGTGATCTGTAGCACATCATGATTACACAGAGTTTCATATCCCACTGCCTTTCACAGAGTGATCCAAAGTAAAATGCCATCCCAGCTACTTAATGATGTTCAATTGATTCCAGTTCCCTTCTAAGGCTGATGCTCATTTCACAGATGAGTAAATAGATCCATACAAAGGTTAAGACATTTGGCCAAGATCATTTGGGCTAGAAGCAGCCAGGTCTTGCACATAGTCTAGTCAGCCATGGTACCCAGCAGCAAACACCCCAAAGCTCATTGAGCAAACCAAGTGTGGGAAACACTGCCAAGGCAGTACAAGGGAAGGGATGGAGCAGAGGGTAAGACACTGCTCACCCATGGGCTTTCCACCATTATTTTCCATCCCCTGGTAGCTTTCTGCTCTCATTCAGTCTTTTGCAGGCTCAGCCAAGTCTCATTTCCTCTTCACTGCTTGCCCTAAGCACTACCTCATCCCTCCCTCCATGAGCTCCCAAGCCCAGAGGTACAGCTCCAAAAAAAGGTTTTCTGAATGCCTGCTTTGCAATTCAGAACATCCTTAAACTCCTCCATCAGCTCAGTATTTGCCTATAATCCCCTTTGGATCTAAAGTGTTTATACAGTATTACTTGCAAGAATTAACTCAAAGATGATTAATTTGGTCCTGTAATTTTCAGCTTCATTTTGATTTCAAGACAGCAACAGAAACCCTGATTTTCAGTATCCCATGGACTTTGCCTTGAATCAAAACACTTGTGAATTTGACAAACAGATTTACAACCCTGAAGAGGACTCAGCTTTTGCCTTTTTTTTCCTATTTAAATACAAACTAGTTCCACTTTAATCCACCCCCTCTGTTGTTTAAGCCCACCTGGCAATGGTGGGAGCACCAATTCTGTGATCACATTCATAATAGCTGTAGCATGTTTATTTTAGATCAGCCCATTCCACTTGCAAGAGCAGGAGAAGGAGAGTAAATTAAAGTGAGAGCCTCACTGAAAGTGATGGTACCACCAACAGGAGCAGGCACAGCAGCTGCCACTGCTCTGCAGCCTGCCTGCCCCAGGGTATAGGGATGCAAAGGGAGATCTTTGTCAGAGCATCACACCCCACAGCACAGGGTTAGTGCAGCAGTATGAGGGCCAGCTTTTGAAAAGGTTCACACAGATGCTGCAGCTCATTACTGGAAAGAGCCAGCATGCTGTGGCCAGCACAGTGCTGCTCCTATTCATGACAGGGCTGTCACAAAAGGCTGAGACAAACCCAGCCCGGGGCACACACACTGTAGTGCACTTAATACCTCTGTGGGGTGGAAGAGTAAGGAGACAATTTATAGATTTATAGATTGGAGCCTCTGCTTTGAGCAAAGCAAGAGTTCTGCTCCTTCCATGCCAAAACCTAGAGTATCCTTCTCTATTCCAGCAATATCAGGGCAGCTGATGTAGCTGATTGCAGGTTTGTCACCAGGCTCAGGCAATAGCTACCAAGTAGTACACCTCAGCACTCAGCAAGCTGCAGAAATAGGCTCTGCTCACACTGGTAAATTAAATTCATGCTTTGAGGCACTGAGTGGTACTACAAGATGGGATCAGGAAGAAATGTTATCCACAGACAGGTCAGCAGATACCTTTTCTTTCCAAGCCATGTTACTGACACCAGCAGCCCTCTAACCTGGAATGGCAGATGTTCTTCTGCTACACCAGTTCTCCACATTGCTTAAATGGCCAGCTAGATCCTTAGCTGATATAAATCACATTAACTTATTGGAGCTTCTAATTTACACCATCTGATGCTCAAGCCCATATACCAAATGCACAAGCTTCTCCAGGTCTACATAAGCAAACAGCCCACACAATTTTCTGCTGCAGTGCAGGGACCAGGCTTAGCCCAGCCTGCTGCAGATGTGGTATCTATGCACTTCATTTTCAGAAGCTCCTGCTTTGGCCCAAGGATCGTCATCGCCTCAGCATTTTATGAATTAAGCAATCATCTGTAGATAATTTCAACTTTGACTACTAAATAGAAGCAATAAATTCTAGCTCCAGCCAACTACTGCTAATGGTTTTCCTCAGTTCTTCTGTAAAGAGTGGGTTTATCTCTCAAACCCCTGGATTTCTTCCCTTTATATGTCTGATACAAGGAAGCAGAAAAGCAGGAATGACACTAACAGGAGGCTGTTCTAGTTTTGCCTGGTACTTTTGATGTTCCTGTGCTCTCAAGCAGCTAACTCACTTTCTGCAGGTTTTAATCAAAGGCCACGAAAGCATTATCTACTGGCTGAGGTTGTTCACAACATACAGTAGGAACGGTTCCTCCTCATTTAAATGTTGCTAATTGAACTTCTAATCATTCAAGCTTTGCTCTTCAGTCTGCAGCAGTATCGATGAAAGCAGAAGTGCTCCAAATCTGAAAGCAGCTTTCAGCAGCTTGCAAGTTGAAACACCTGTTGCTGCACCTCCGGCAGCCCAAACCTTCAGCACTCCTCTGCTACAATTTCGCAGGAAACGTGACACTTAATGAAATCTAAAAGACCTCAAGGCTGCCTCTCAGCCAGAGCCACCAGCTCTGCTCCCTGCAAGAGCTGTGTTTAAAATCCCTGCACCTCCAGGCACCTCTAATTTCTCAGACTGATGCAGCACCTACTGGAGTAGTGAGTCTTCCCACCTACGTGACCCAACATAATAGAGTGCTCCTGAAAAGTAATTTATCCTCAAAACAGAGCCAAGAAAACCTTCCCTGGCAGAAACCTTATTGCTTTCAAAGTCAACACCAGTTACATTTTCAGGGCAATAAAGAAACAACGATACCATCTTAGTAGCAGATCACAGATTGGTCTATGAGGATTCATGGATGTTTGTAGAGCAAACTTCAAACAAATCATGACCTTTTCAAGAGTCTAACTGGGTAAAATGTACCTGCCACAGACAAAGTGAGGGCATTTAAGGCTACTCCTATCCCACTATCAGCAATGTTGGAAGCGATGGGTGTGATATCTCCAATCCTTACCCTGAGATGTGACACGAGCCAGTTCCCTTACAGCTTTACAGGGTGTCTAGATCTGCATGACACCAGCAGGACCGAGCACACACTGAGTCTTCTTCCACTGCCAGACAGGGCTTGAGGACCAGCACCACAGACACAAAGCAGCCCAGCTGCAAAACACATTAAAGGCTCCGGGATGCTGGGAATAGCCTTGATCAGTCTTTCCCAAAGGGACCACTTTTGCTGGGAGGGAAGAAAAGAAAAACAAACATTATTTATAGCAGAAAATACAGTGGCTTTCTGCAGTCAAGGAAGCCACTTTCAATTTAGGAGATGTCTTGATATGGTGCATTATGTAAATGACATCTACAGGCCTCTGTCACCACGAGATGAAGTTTTCCCTGTTTCTAATCAGGGACAAAAGCTTCTTCATTAATTTCAACAGAATCATGGTCTGAACTCTAAATGTTCTATAAGCATGATGGGTAACAGCCAAGTTTGCTTCTCTCCACCTGAAGTCCTCAAAGCTCTGTGGTCCACACTCCTCTAACCTGACCACTTTCTGGTCAATGAACATGACTTGGTTTTAACCATCCACTCTTCACGTTGAATGGCTAATGCCCTCAGCTTTGCACTTCCACATCATTTACAGTCAAAAGTCACAGGTCTGACGATCTTAGAGGTCTTTTCCGACCACAACAATTCTATAATTCTAGTAATTTGGGGCACACGCTGTGTGTGCAGGGTTGAAATTCCCCTCCCGACATTAACTTTCACCAGCTACACTGTGACAAGCCACTGTCCTGATGTAGCATTTTGTTGAGTAGTTTAGAAGACCTGGCACTTAACCTTTCTAGAACCTGATATTGAAATTCAAGCTGTTTATTTTCCACTAATTTAGTAGGCACCAAGCCATGGGACTTGGCCCAGGCTAGCTGTATCGCCCCCATCATTAACCATCATTGACTACATGTGGGTTTCTTTCTGGAATGGACAAGACAACCTTGGGGAAATTATTCCTCCTACCCTGCAAAAAAAGTAATTTTAAGACAGCATTTTTTTTTCTAGGAAAATGAGCCTTAAAAAAAAAAATCACAGAATCACAGAAGGAGAGAATATTTTGGATTGCACTCTTATATGATTATAACTGAAAAGAAATAGATCAAACAAATGTGGATAAATACAGAGAAGTTCAAATGCATCCAAGAAAAGGTGAAGTCAGAAATGCAAAGCTGTGATCACTGTGAACACAAACCCACTACCAGCGAAGGGACTATTCAGGATGCACTGTGCTGACTTCAGGATGAATTATCACTTGAAATTCATCATATTAACTCCATGGCAGAGCCCTGCCTGTGTATATGAGCTACAACCATACACAGCAGTTTATAATTCCCTCCTCATTAAGTTATTTAAAATCAGAACAGAAGGTTGGACTTGAAAATCTCCAGAGGTCCCTTCCAACCCCTAACATCCTGTGATTTGTACTACTACATCAAATCTAGTCCTTTTTCCCTACCAATTTCTCATCTCCTGCTACAAAGCTGGGAAGATGAGAGTCCATTTAGATGTTGCCAGCTCAGATTCTTGGCTGGGTGACCAAGAGCAACCATGTCCCATAGGTGCCTGACCTGATGTTGCTGTACTTGTAAGCGTTCAATAAAGGTTTTGCAAAGGTCCTAAGTAACAGTACAGGTGAAGAAAAAGTGAGGACTTGAAAGCAGAAATGAAAATGCAGCTCTGCTGTATTGGGTTTTATTGTATGCCACAATATGGCTAACAAATATGCACTACACAGTCTTTGGGAAGGTGATGTCCTGAGCTCACAGCTCCATTTTCTCTTCTGAGTGGCTCCACAGAAATCAAACCAGACACTCTGCACAGACACAACAAGATACCTGCAGCCAGACTGCATGCCTGCTGACAGAAATGTTTGAAACATTTACTCTGTGTATTTCTTATGAAATACAGCAGATTAATCCAAAAGAGTTTTTATTCTAATATTTTATTATCAAGGGAAGAGCTCGCTCCCTGTATTGTTTTTCTGTGTTACTGTCACCAATTGCATGGTGAAATAAAGTCCTTTTCTTAAACAAAAAATCCCAGATGTCCATGCTGTAAAGTTCTCATTCATCATATGGCATTAGAGATACTCAAGGGACTCTGTGTTGGCTTTACTGTGGTTTAACATGGAGATTTGCCACCCCTCACCCTTTATTTAGCATTCTTGGGTGGCATTACACTTCAAGGTTCAGTAGCTGCAAAGGAGGCTTCTATCTAAAAAACACCTTTACTACAGGAAAGTGTGACACGACTTTTTTTTTCCCAAAAAATAAGTCTTTAAAAAAAGTGTCAGATGACTTCTGAGACATGCAGATGCAACGAGCAGAAAGTACAAAACCTGCTCATTCTCCAGGTTTGACCCAGAAAAAGCATCCTCTAAAGTTTAGAAATATAAAACAAACCAGAGAGAGGAAGCATTCTAAAATAAAACACTAAAAATCCACAGCTACTGGCAATGGAGCAGGGGGAAAAGGACAGGCATGATGTGATAATAAAAGCATGGGAAATTCCTCTTCATTTTAGCTTACATGGGTGACATTAAAATACACACACACATAATTACACACAATATCTTCCCCTGGGAACCCCAAATTTATGCCTGGTCTGGACAAGAAGACAGCACAGCTGTGACAGAGAACAGGCCTGTAATTAGGTCTCTGTTGTGCCATCAACAAATACAGCATTTAGGAACATACTTCCCCAGAGACGTGGAGCCCACGCATACACAGCTGAATGCTCATACATCTCCTGTTTGCAACCCTACCTCCTCGTGCATTTCATTTTGGGTTTGATTATTAGATGCCCACAAGCACCTATTAAATAGAAGGATGAAACCATAGCAGAGCAAATCCCAACTCTGCTGTTAAGCTGGTCCAATAAAGCAGGAACAAAGAGAGCCTGCAGCAGCACAGGCTCACCATGTCCTTCCTGAGACACACACAGATCCAGGGCGAGGGATGTGCTGGACCCTGCAAAAAAAAGGCACCAGGGCACTTGCTCCCCTTGATGGCACACAAAGCATCACATCTCTGTTTTAATGGGAAGCTATTAACCAGTGCCCTTGCTGCAGGAGCAAAGTATAGACCTGTTATCATTGCTGCAGATGTGATATCTACTGCAATGTCTTTTAAACAAGGGAAGATTAAGGGATAGTCCAGACAAACCAGCCAGTGCTCCTCCAAAGAGCTCCTGGGGATATGAGGCTGATCTCCAAAAGGGAAAATAAAAGCCTAACCCACTGCAAATCAGAGGAAGAAAGCACAACTGCCACAAGGAACCGCAGATCAGGTACAGAGAGTGTGGTGAACCATCCAAAGCAGGGTAGATGCCAGCTGTCCCCAGGAATTTGCATGGAAGCAGGAGTGGCCAACACCTAGTGCCTGTCAAGATGCTCATCTATCCAGGCCAGGAGCTCAGCCCTCCAATCAGAAAAGAACCTGCCCTGAAAAGTTTTATACCAGCACAGACAGCTGTAGATGTCCAGAAGACAGAGTATATGAACCAGTGAAGTGTGTTTCCTACAGCTGCAGCAACTTTCTTGTTTCCTGTCACAGAGACCTTTGTACCTTCCAGGGCAAAGGACTTGGATTATCAACAATACTTGCTGCCACAAACATATCTAGCACTCTAATAAAAAAAAAAAAAATCCAACTCCAAGATTTGTTTGCTGCCTATATTCCCTCACCTTCCTATGAATGAAAGACGCTAATAAATTCTTTTGGGGGCATAGCCTGCATCTTCAGAGCCACTCTCCATGCTCTCTCCAAACTCTTCCTTGCACAGTCACATATGCAGATACTGCTGCTGGGCCAAGGAGATCTCAAGGCAGGGTAAACCTGCTCTTTACCTCCAATGACATGGGGAGAACGTGTGCTACAAACACCCTCACAAAACGAAACTAATTTGGGGGGAAAAAAATTAAAAAAAAAAAAAAAAAATCAGTGAGCTTACTGCTCTTACCTCCCAGGAAATGAAAGCAAGATATTGCTCTTGCTCCTGCCCTTGGCAGAGAGCTCCCTGGGACTCTATTGTACCTAGCTGTGCTGTGTTCCCATTGCAGGGCTGTACACTGTCACGTTATGTAAATGCACAGCTAGATATGAAAAGATCAATGAATTCTGTGTACATTTTTGCTCTTCCCTTTACAGCCAGTGGCAGCACAGTGGTAATTCAAACACTGTTTTGGTGGCTCCTTTTTGGCAAGTGCACTCATTGCAAATAACACAGGCTTGGCCTGAAACCAGCCCTACAGAAGGTGGGTTTTCCTGTCTCAGCAACGTAGGAAGCAAAACAGCTATTGAGAAGAATCATAGACTACATCAATATGGGAAAGATGCAGGGGGTGAAGAGGGAAAGATTAATCTGAAAACGTCTTGTGACAGTTTCCAAAACAGAGCCTAGAATAAGGAGGCGAAAGATGACACCAGACTGAAAATTGTAAGGAACAAGAAAAACAAATGTGAAGACTTCAAGTGAGCAGATCACTGCAGAAAAGCAAAGCTACCAAAGAAGCTGCATTCCCACAGCTGTGCTCACCATGCCCAGCAGCATCCACAGGAGCAGCACATATACACCAGGATCATAACTCACACTCACAACAGCAAACAGCAGTTGTAGAAGGAGCTGTTGCAGTGAGCAGAATAATTTAGCAAAGACACAGACACTGGTGTCTCATGTTTCTCCTCCTTCAAAGCAGCAGCATCCCCTTTTTCTAGGGTTATTTTAGAGCTGGTTTAGATTTTCTTTAACAGAGATCTATGGATTCAGCAACCTTTTAATGAAAGCAGCAGAGCAGGTTTGTTTGTTCAGAGCAGCCCCGAAAGCCAGATAGCTTCAAACAGTTTCAGATTTCACTAAGCAGCTCAAATGAGAGCACCTTGGCAATCATGCCTGTAGAACAGCATCGATGTGCCTGGAAAGCCTCGAGAATTCATCTTCCATTTAGCACTACAGGACATTTAACCATCAACCCTCAGAAATACAGGGGCATCAGAAGACAGCCTCCTTATACACAATGCTGTGCAACCACCACAAAAGTGGTTAGATTTACAAGAGCTCCTGGAGAGCAGCAGTGCAGTTAGTCCTGCACATAGCCAGGCCAATGTGCTGTCCCTACGGAGTGGCTGTGCTGTGCACCTTCACCATGGACACCCCAACAGCAGGCACTCACCTGCTGGGAGAAATTGTCATTAAGCTGAGGTAGTGAAAGATGTTAGAAAGATTAGGGCTCAATCCTGGCTCGGAGCCTACACTCATACATCATCTTTTGGAAGGGAGGGGACAAAGAGCACTAGGTCTGTAATTCAAATTTAGGATCGACTGCACCTACAGAACAGCATTGGACAAGTACCTGCCTGTCAATTCAATATTGACATGGGAATTCCTCCTGCTATGTCTCCTCTGCTATTTGCATTCATTTCCAGCAGCACTGATTCACATGAACCTCCAGTTTCACTGCACTTGGATCCAGGGACCTGCACCCATCTCACAGGGCCCTGAGGCCACGTAACAAACTGCCAGTGCTTCTAAGAGTGCTGGGATCCCCAAGCAAAAGCAAGCCATGACTTGCCTGCTAGTTATTACAGCAGCTACCTTCGAGGCTCCTGAAGGAAAGGTCATGTGCTGTACTCTTGGTAACACCTCTCCTCCAGGACTTGTCATCTTTCCATTTAATTCTAAGCAAGCAGGAGAGCGGTGCAGAAAGGGCAAGCTCAAATACAGCACTCTGCCCAACCTAATGGCTATGTGAGGAGCCCAGCTTTACGTGCAGAGACTGTCAAAACAACAGGTAGAAAAAAGTAGTTTGCTCTGCAGAGCTGTGCATGCATTTTGAGAACACACAGCCAGCTTTATATTGGCAATATTTCTTCTTTAAATGAATCTGTATAGGATACATCTTGGATGTTTCCTCCTTTCTGCCCAGCTGTTGCTTTAAACCAGACCCTCCCTGCTCACAAAACATGCTTAATCCCAAATCACTTGCACAGCAACACACAGGAGTTGCCCAAAGCTATTTCTCGAAGCAGTGCTTCAAACCATTTTGCAGACATTTTTTTGGACTGACATCTCAAACAAGCATCTCTGTACTCCTGCAAAAGAGCTTCCCTTACCTCCTTGGCATGCACCATTTCCATCCCACTTGTGTACACAGATAGGAACCACACTGGGAAGATAAGAATACCCCAGCAGGGGTATTGCCTAGTTTGGTTTTTTCAATATTTGTGGGAGCCAACTAGGGCATTGTTTGCTAAGCAATGACAGAGTATTTAAATGATGCTGATTAAAAGCATTCAATCACAACATCATGCCTTTAGAAATACTGGCTATGTTTTATTCATGTTACAGCTTTCCCCTTTCTTCCACTACCTTAAATTCAGAAATTCAGACAATGTTCCTCCACCAAACCATAAACACATATGATAAAATTCTTGCACCTCCAAAGCATAAAGATATGACATTTGGCCTTTTACAGAGCAAGGTGTAAGTAAATGGTCTCAAGCTGTACCAGGGGAGGTTTAGATTGGGTATTAGGAAAAAACTTCTTCACAAGAGTTCTCAAACACTGTAACAGGCTCCCCAGAGCAGTGGTTGAATCCTGTTATGTGGAGGTACTTAAAAGACACAAAGATGTGGTGCTGAGGAACATGGGTTAGCACCAACCTTGGTAGGGTTAGATAATGGCTGGACTCAACGATCTCACAGGTCGTTTCCAACCAAAATGATTTTTAATCCATGACAAACTGGAGTTTTGCCAAGACTCAAAACCACTTGGATACTTCTGGACACTAGCCAGTTTACAACTGCAAGTCAAGACAGAAAGCTTCTTAGGAAAACTATCCCAACACACAGGACTTCTGAAAGATCAGCTCCTGAAGGAGCTGCTGCTGCCTAGTGTTGGAGATAAGATATTAAATCACAGAGTTCATTTAGATAATTTCTACAGGCCTCACTTAAGGCTTTACATTTTGGACAAAGTTTTCATCATGTTCACAGTGACCGAGATGAAAGGGCCTTTAACATGAGAAGCATGAGAACTCCATGGTGCCCCAATACAGCTGCAGAAAGCTCATAAGCTTTACACTTGTTAAAGCCTCCCAGGCAATTGTACAAGTCAAAGACAGTTATCCCTCAGCCAAATGACACCCTTACGTGGTTTCCTTATCTGGGCAGAGGAGCATCTTGCTTTGGCACAGTGATTTCTTGGGAAGCAGAGTGTCTTTCAGTAGTCCTGTCCCACAGGTAAAGCCACCTAGCTCCAGTCTTGGTGCATGGACAGTACAGAGAGATACGCACTTTGGGGTCTCAATGCTTCCTCTCTTTGCCCTCAAGCCGCCCCACACTACTTGCTTGGTACAAGCTATGACATTCTATGTACTAAATGCAGTACTGAGTCTGTGGTGGCAATCTGCTTGCCCCTCCTGAGCAGCAGCTAACTCCACCCAGCCAAGGAGACAAGCTTATCAATCTTCTTGAAACAAAGAGACACAACTAAAGCAGCCCTTGTTGAACCACAGCACAGGCCTAACTGAGGGGAAGCCCCCAGTTCTAATTAGTCCAGCAGCTGACAGAACAGTCTGTCAAGGCTTCTTCAGGAACAACACACATTCAACCCTGAGATAAGTATTTCATTATCTGCTGCTTTACAGTAGCCTCCCATTTTCCATCACTCACCTCTATTTTTTAATAAGGAATCTGCAGCAATCCAGGACACAAGTCTACAATGATGACAGTTTGACTGAGCACTGTTGGAGAAAGGGATGTGCTCCTGCCATGACAGCAATTACCAACAGCCTCTGCACCAAGCCCTCAGCACATCACCAAACAAAAGCTTAAGACACAGCTACTGCCACTGCTCCAGGTTTGCCACAGCTCTGCACACAACCACCACCTAGGTGACTTCCAGTGTTTTGGAATTCGGAAGCTAGAACTTGGAGGCCTCAAAATGGTTCTGATTTGAGCCATTGCAAGAGTTTAACTGGGCAGATTCATAGATCTTCTGGCCTGGGGCCTGTGCAGCTGCTGCTTGCATATAGGCTCTGAGGAGACCTTATTGTGGCCTTCCAGTATCTGAAGGGGGCTTACAAGAAAGCTGCTGGGGGAATTTTTAGGGTGTCAGGTAATGATAGGACTAGAGGGAATGGAACAAAACCAGTAATGAGTAGATTCAGATTGGATGTTAGGAAGAAATTCTTCCCCATGAGGATGGTGAGACGCTGGAACAGGTTGCCCAGGGAAGTGGTGGAAGCCTCATCCCTGGAGGTTTTTAAAGGCCAGGCTGGATGTGGCTCTGAGCAACCTGCTCTACTGTGAGGTGTCCCTGTCCATGGCAGGGGGTTTGGAACTGGATGATCCTTGAGGTCCTTTCCAGCCCTAACAATTGATTCTATGATTCTGTCTGCAGCAGAGCCTCTCAGCTGCTTTTTGAGGTGTCTCCTGCATACAGGAAATCAAACAGGAGTAGCACAAAGTGCTTTTGGAAGTGTTTTGACAACATTTGAGAGCCACCACACTTTTGTGGAACCTTGAAAAAGTTTGAGTCAGCTCCCTCCCTTCAGCCCAGAGCAAGCATTATGGCTTTTTCTCCTTAAACCCAGCATTCACTGTAGGCTAGGAGCTAATTTATGGCAATTCATTAGGCTACTCTAACCCAGGCAACAATTCATGCTGTAACTCTCCAAAATTAATTATTCACAAAAAACACTGCTCCACCCTTGCAAAAAGTTAATTAAGGATTCTTTTACCTGCTCTTAGAAGATCACAGGGCAGATGCTGCCAGACAGGTTTGCTTTCTGTTATTACCAATTTCAGCAGCAACTCATCTCTCGTAATCCCATTCTGAATATCAGGTGCTCACACAGACACATATTAAAATGAAATAAAGGGGTTTATTGTAACCACCCAGGTGGCAGTCTTGGTTGGGATGGAGCTTACAGAAAGGACAAGACATAACTTAGGATGTGGGGATGACTTGCTCTTCCTAAAATCTGGAGGACACGCTGTTCTTCTGAAGCCCCTCTGGCCCTCCCAAATATTTGCTTGGGGTTTATATGCACAGTTTCCTAGTGGAATGGTGAGCATGCAGAGCACATTCCTCTGCTAAGAGTCTTCTCCAAAAATTGGGTAAATACCAGCACATTCCTGTCCAGCTCACACAAACAGCTCAGATTCCAATGGCAGGAGTTGAGTTTGAAAGAGGATCTGCCTATTGCCTTGCTCCCTGCTTATCACTAAAACCAAGGACACAACTTAACTGATTTTGTTCTCTGGTAATCAATATTGTTAAGTTGTCAGAGTGGATGCATTTATCCCAGCAAATGGTTACTCTAAACTACATTTTTAAGAGAAAAAGGTTAGCTTTAACCATGTCAGGAGGTTCTAGCAGGTAAAAAAGCGTCTATGTGTAAAGGCCTATGCTTTATGATAATGAAGCTATTGCTAATGTTATATTACTGTCATATTAGTAAATAAAACTTAAGTTTGCAGCACATTTTTTGTCTTGCCTCATCATCCCCTTGGACATGGGTGCCACAGCTGCAGACACTGCTTGCTTGAAATCACTGCACACTGAAGTGGCAAATGCAAAACTCAAACCCTTGTGTGCTTGGGAAGGGCACAAACCACCACTGATAAACACCTCTGAATCTTCTCTTCCACCAGAGTTCGATGCCTTGCCTTACCCCACACCTTCATTTGGCACAATACCAGGCCATCAGGAAGCAGCTCCAAAAGAAACAGTTTCAAGCAAAAAATACCCCACCAAACTGAAACAGTTACACAGAGACAAGATAAAAAGTACAAATATATTACAGACCAGGCCATTCACTAGGAGATGTTAATATTGAGGAGTTGCATTAAAAAACAAACAAACAACAAAAAAAACCCCAACCAAACAACCAACCAGTCCACTCCCCCTTGGATCTCATCAGAATGTCTGGTCCAGGGTTAATCTACTTTAAAGCCTCAAGGCTGCTTTGAACACCCCTCTGCTAGCTTTCAAAACCAACTTTCTGGGACCTGGTAAAGATTTTTATCTGAAGAATTCCCTAACACAGAGCAAGCCCAAATCAGCACTGTACCTGCTTTCTCAGCTTTCTCCATTGCCACCCCTCTTACACTGTATTAAAGATTTCTCCTGATTTCAAATTTTCACACATCAAATCTTTGTCACGGTGTTTCTTTGCACTGCCTTATGCAAACCCTCTCTTCCTCTGATGCTTCTTTGCAGACCTGGCCTCTGCTGTGAAGAGCCACTCAATTCAGAGTTGCAGCTCTCTAAGAGTTACCACACCAGGAACATGAACCAGCTCACATAAGAGACTTGAAACAATTCTCACTCCTCAAAAACAAATCAAACAAAAAACCCACACACGTTTTACTTCGGTTTGAGCTTTCCGTTACTTTTCTCCCTATACACAAGCAATCTTTCACCTTCTGTATTCTTCCATGCAGAATTAACCCCTGAATCTAAAGCCACAAGCTTCAGGACCTCCAAGGCTCCACAAATGAAAGTATGGGTCATGAACATGCAAGGTTTCTCAGGATAAAGGAACCAGTTCAGATAAGCTTACTCCAAATGAGTCTCTCTTTGGGTTTTGGGGTTAGGTTTTTTGGGGGGTTTTGGTTTTTTGGTTTGTTGTGTTTTTGTTTTTTTTGTTTTTTTGGTTTTTTTTGGTTGGTTAGTTGGTTTTAGGTTGGTTTTTTTTTGAGGGGAAGGCAACCCTAAACCAAGATGATAGCCAGCATCAAGGCTGACTCTAAGACCTCCGGAGCTCAGAGCAGGCACGGTGTGAGTTGCATGAGGCCAGGTAAGACCTGCACAAGAGCTGGTGACTGTGGCATGAACTAAAAGTCCTTCCACTCTAAAGTGAGGGGCATTGCTGCTGAAAGCTGCTTTTTGCACCTGACTTACCCCAGAGGAAGAAATCAAGCTACATACAGGTGTTATGATTCATCTGCTACAGACTTCTTAGTTAGCCACCACCTCCTCCTCTTGCCAATCTTTTTATTCTTTTCCAGAAGCATGAGATATCAGCTGCTTGAGGCAGACCACTACCTACAGTGTATCAGATATCTTTTCCTGCCCAACAGGAGTTTCTTCTCCCACCTGCCCCAGGAGGGAAAGTTACCCTGAAACCCCTTCCCCAGACCTGGGAGAGTCCCCAAGGTTTTACTGCAGTGGGGTGTGGGGTTGTAAAGCTGCTGGGAGTAACATCTGGAGATAACATCAGGCAGAAATCTTTCCTCTCTCCATCCAGTGTTCTGGCACATGCACTCCTGCAGCACATCCCTGGCATCTCCAGAAGCCCAGTACTACCATCACTCTGTATCCAGAATGGTACCCTTACACAGACAGATTTTGCAGAGGAAGACACCAGGGTCCAATGCTAAATTGCCAGGAAAATTCATTTTAACCACAGTATGATCCTGATGAACACCACTAATAGCCCTTTAGTACAACATGCTGTACACACACACACATAGGCTCCAAGGAGACCTTATTGTGGCCTTCCAGTATCTGAAGGGGGCCTACAAGAAAGCTGCTGAGGGAATTTTTAGGGTGTCAGGTAATGATAGGACAAGGGGGAATGGAACAAAAATAGAAATGGGCAGATTCAGGTTGGATGCTAGGAAAAAATTCTTCCCCATGAGGGTGGTGAGACACCGGCACAGATTGCCCAAGGAGGTGGTAGAAGCCTCATCCCTGGAGGTTTTTAAGGTCAGGCTGGATGTGGCTGTGAGCAACCTGATCTAGTGTGAGGTGTCCCTGTCCATGGCGGGGTGGGGGGTGGAACTAGGTGATCCTTGAGGTCTCTTCCAGCCCTAACAATTACGTGATTCTATGATATGGCCTATTGTATAACTGCGCTCCATGCTGTCCTGTATTGAAGGTCACAGGAAATTAAACAAACCAAATCCCATTTCTCTCCTGTTATCTCCAGTCTGCTGTGTAAAACAGCCTACCTGACTTCTTGTCTTAGTACAGCAAGCAGGCCCCTGCAAGAGCATCTCATGAGCATAGCCAATGTTTCCACCAGGAGATATTGCATTAGGTGCACCAGTAGGTTCTTCTAAATAGAAGTGAGTGGAGCTTATACCTGTGGCTCCACCTCCTTTTGCTTAATTTCAAAGAACCAGATAAGACTCCCCCTGTGAGAAAGGAACTAGGATCTTAATTTTCGCAAACATTTGGTTTGCTGTTTCCTTGTTACTTTGTTTGCCATTTCCTTGTTACGTCTGGCAGCTTTGTACAGCAGCACTTTGCAGCCTGAGGTTACAAAACCACATGGATAGAAGGAAGCTCATACCTAAAATCTCAGTGTAAAGAGGGCCAGGTCCCATTGCAATACAGTTGGAGGGGTATGGAGGGTTACACAGCTAGTTCAGACTATGGAGTCTGCCAATACTCCTCCTCCCCAGTAACTTACTACCTCCCTGCTGAGCATCAAGGGCACGTAACAGATCCACCACTGCTGTTAAAGATTAGCTGTTACAACACAGGCCAGCACACCTCAATCTTACTCATCTGGGGACTCCAAGGAGTCTTTAGTAATATTTAAAAAGCAGTTTCTAGCACTTCAAAACAAAGGTGTGGGCTTGCAACCACCAGTCCTTTGTAAGCACATCTCTAAAAGACCCATGAGGTCTCTGCTGCTCTGGGCAGTGGCATCTCTTCTGGCAGTATCCACAGTGATCTGGGAGGATGAATCTCAAATTAAATTTCATCTTACCTGGACTCAGTGGGTGAAACTTTCTAAGGACAAGCTACCAAGCAGCTCATCCCCTGCAGCATTTCCACACTTGCTGCTTCCTATCCCAGTCCTTCAACAGGGCTTGTCTTTGTTTCTCCTTTGGCTGCTCTTTCCAGCTCAGTCCCACCCATGGCTAGCTGTTCTTACTTGCTGGCTTTTTTTTTTTCTTTCTTTTTCCCCTCCCACGTTTTAATTTTAGGAGGACTACAGAACACCACTAGTATGTAAAAACAAACCCAAACAAGCACAACTTTGCAGAGGAAGTGCCAGACACACAGTCTGCCACACTGCACAACCCGCCACCCTGTACTTAAACAGCAGAGTTGGAGACAACAACTGTTAAAGCAAACTGGAAGGCTTATTCCCAGTGCTACTAAAATCCCACGCAGCTATGATTTAGTCAAGAGCAAAGATGACACACTAACATGTATTTGGATAAACATACCGTGTCTCTCAGCTGCTGCAAAGCCCAGGCTCCATGCAAGTAATATGAGGCAGCTTGGAGTAGGAGAAGGGATTGCTCCCACAGGGAGAAGAGAGGTGCAGCCTGCCCTAACAAGCATATGACGTTGTGACAGGGTGTAACTTCTGAAAGATGAGATGTTAATGCATTGCCAACAACCATTTCTGTCATTAAGCAACAGAGCTAGTCATGCTGGGCTGGAAAAAGAAAATCCTGAAACAGATTCAGACTGAGAATGAGTGGGTTAAAATTACTCTAACACCAGCTCTGCAGTGCTCAAAGTGGAAGGAACATTAACAGACACGTTACTTGAAGGTAGCAAGATATCCTCAAGGCACTCCAGAGCAGGGTTAAAAGACGGCTTACTTTAGCCTGGCTGAATAGTTTTTCCTAAAGATTTCTTCAAACACCTTCCAATTCCCTTCCAACACAACCCATTCTATGATTCTATAATCAATTCATCTAAGTGACAAACTAAGGAAGCCTTGACACTAGTGTGTTCTTCAGGTTCATGCTATTACCTACAAAAACAGCTGTACAGGTTGGCTGGTGTCCCCTGGATGTCCCAAGCTAACAAGGACATTACTTAATAGATTTCAACTTCAATTCACCTTCTGTTTCATGGAAACCTGTCATTAGTTGACTCCTCTCTGGTGTTTCCAGCAGATCCTCACATCCAACCCTTACAGTGATTTACTTGCAAGGCAATGAAGGCTAAAACAACATGGAAAAGGAGTTAGGCTGTTGCCAAGTGAGGGAGACTCACATGGTCAGCATTGGGAAATACTGAGAGATAAGCACATAGCCACTTGTTCTGTGCCAGTTGCATCAGCCTCAAGGCTGCCAACCAGGCATCTCCTGGAGCTTCCTATTTCTGCCACTCATGTAAGCAAAATCAGGTGGGGCTATTGCTGCCTCCCATGTGAGCAAAATCAGGTGGGGCTGGAGAAGCTTTCTCCTCTACACAAGCACAGAGACTATTAGATCAGCTAGAGATGCAACTGGTTGAGACAACAGCAAATTGAGGAAAATTTCAGTTACTTAGGTGGAAAAAAAAAGAATTGTTTTGGAAGGCAGAAAGAATTGTTTTGGAAGACACAAATACAAGCTGGGCAGTGACTGGCTGGAAAGCAGCCCTGAGGAGAGGGACTTGGGGGTGCTGGTGGAGGAGAAGCTCAACATGAGGCAGCAGTGAGCACTTGCAGACCAGAAAGCCAACCAGAGCCTGGGCTGCATCAAGAGAAGTGTGGCCAGCAGGTCAAGGAAGGTGATTCTCCACCTCTACTCAGCTCTGGTGAGACCCCACCTGGAGTACTGTGTCCAGTTCTGGAGCCCCTATTACAAGAGGAATATGGACATGCTGGAACGTGTCCAGAGAAGGGCCACCAGGATGATCAGAGGGCTGGAGAACCTCTCCTATGAGGACAGACTGAAAGAGTTTGGGCTGTTCAGTCTGGAGAAAAGAAGGCTCTGAGGTGACCTTCTTGTGGCCTTCCAGTATCTGAAGGGGGCTACAAGAAAGCTGGGGAGGGACTTTTTAGGCTATCAGGTAGTGACAGGACTAGGGGGAATGGAGTAAAGCTGGAAGTGGGGAGATTCAGGCTGGACGTGAGGAAGTTCTTCCCCATGAGAGTGGTGAGAGCCTGGAATGGGTTGTGCAGGGAGGTGGTTGAGGCCCCATCCCTGGAGGTGTTTAAGGCCAGGCTGGATGAGGCTCTGGCCAGCCTGAGGTAGTGTGAGGCGTCCCTGCCCATGGCAGTGGGGTTGGAACTAGATGATCCTTGTGGTCCCTTCCAACCCTGACTGATTCTATGATTAAGATGAAGCAGGTCCAGGCATTTAGGAGTTCTGAGACATTAGCTACACGATACATGCACATCTCTCCAGCCCACTAACAAAGATGCTTACAATAAAGCTGTATTTTAGTTGCTAAAGCATTAGATTCTACCAACTCTCTGCTAAGCTTTCTGACACTGGAGGAGGAACGAGTGATTTGAACCACTTATGCTATTTTATTGTGGAATTGAGTAATATGGTACAGATCAGAAAAACTCCTACTGCAGCTTATTCTTTTTCATTTCCCATGCTTCATCTTTCTGCTCCAGATGCAGGTATCCTATGTGGTGCAGTCAGTCTACTCAAAGTATTATTAACATTTAGGTTGTTTAAAATTTGGTTTTAGCCAGGCCCTGCTCTCAGGCAGTATTTCTGCAAATAAATAAATTCCCTTCATATTATGCACAAGAGAAGTCAGTGTCAAAGTATGCTTAAACTACTGGATCTGCAGTCCTGAGGGGTTTGCAGTTTTTCTAAGTAGGAACAGAAGCCCAAACTAAGTAAGGGGAAAATGCCAGGGGAAAGTAAGAAGGAGGAAATTAGCAAACCATTAGACAACTTCAGCAGTGCAGTGGAGACTATTTGGGGATGCTTCCCAAGATGGACATATTGTCCATCATTATTGCCTTCAAGGACAAACAGCATGACAGACCATGTCTAATCTTGCATGCACACATACAACCCTTAAAAAAAAAACATATAAAATTGAGAGTTAAGACATTCTACCTTTTACAAGAGCTGCTTTCCTCACCATTTGGTTCAGTCCCAGCTCTTCTGGGTACCCAGCTTTTGTACATCTGCTTTCCATAATATCCAAGCAGGAGAGTTAAGGCTGATGCAGTAACTATGTACATGCAACCTATGCACTTAGCACCACAGTGTCTCTGGGGGTATTATGTCACATAAAATACATCATTATGCTATGATCTCAGCCCATGGCTACCTTATGGATGGCAGTAACCTTTTGTGTGGTGCCCAGCCCAGAACAATGACTCTGTCTCTTCCTACTGGTTTCCTAGACTCCTGTCTCCCTTACCAAACTGAGTTTGCTTTCAGCTCTAAAGCAACCCTACATCTTTCTACTACAGCTACCATCCTCCACCTCTCCCTTCCATAAGCCTTAATGCAAAGTAGTGAGTACATCAAGTATTGCCATATGAAACTACTCCATTAGGTCTGACTATAAAGCGACAGCTTCTGCTGTGTTCCCAGGGCCAGGACAGGCTGACTCAAGTGAAAACACTCTCCAAAAATATCCACTGATTATTTTTTATTACTTTCAGACTTGTTCCTGAACCAGAGAAAGTAGTCTGTGCCCCAGGATACTTCTAATGTCTCTCCAAGTCCTTCTAGGACTTGTTGGGAAGGAAGGAAAATGATCTACAACTTTTGCTGATGCTATTTAACCTACTATTTAAAAAATAATCAAAATCTTCCAGGAGTTTCTTTCCTATTCTTAAGCTTCACTTCAGGGGGTGAGGGGGGAAATCAGATGAATCATTTATGAGTAAAGCTGGAATACCTGAGAATTGGTACTTTAGTAAAACTCTGCAATTTCATATCTCTACAAGTACACAAATATGGTATTCCAAGGAGATATTCAATTAAAACTCCAGGCAAAATTCTGGCTTTAAGATTCCCATTAACTTAAGAGGGTCAAGATTTCATCAATTTTGCATCTTTTGTCACTTTGATTTTCTATAAGATTTTTCAGAATTGAAAGCCTTGAAAGTAATCTTTTCCCTGGAAAGCTCTGGAGGAGAGAATAACTCTGAAATCTTGTATTTCAACACCATACCCCAGTAATAACCAAGACCATGCAGAAAAGCATGTCTTTATTTTTGCTTTGTTTTTGCTTTCCAGTAAAAGAGGTTTATTTTCAATGCAACACAAACTAAATGGATTTGTTTCTAAAACCATCTCTCTCTTGCACTGAGATCTGAAAAAAAGAAAGGATTAATTTTATGAAAGAGATTTGTATATGGGGAGATTAACCAGCCTATGGAACTCTTTCAAAAAGGACTAAAGATAGCTCAGACATTACCATGAGAAAAAATCTAGGGCTACATTTATTTCTTTTTTTTTTCCTTTTTGCACACATTAGAAAGGGTTTTGAATGCCCATCTCCCACAGCAAAGGCATGGCCACACAGCAGAGCATGACCAGGCTGTGATGATTTGATCTGATCACTGCTGATCAATAACCGCAATAACTGATCACCTGCGTGCTCTAAGAGCAATAAGCAGTGGCTGAAACAATTCTTTTGGCTCAGTAACTACATTGTACAGTCTCAAAAGATACCTAAAGGGTTGGGGAAAAAAAAAAAACCAACAAAAAAAGAAAAGAAAAGAAGAAAAGAGTTTTGATCTAGAAAAGCTAAGTAGTGATCAGCCTTGTCCTGGCAGAGGAATGAAAGGACTTGGGTGGATTTGGGCTTCATATGTTTGAGTTCTGGGACATTTTGGCAAACTCTATTGGACAGTAGTTTTTATAATAATTTGTTAAACTGAGAGATAACAAGAAAATCCTTTCTTCTCCCCTTTCCTTTGCTCTGAAGTTTTGACAACTGTTGAAAATCTGAAGCTCTTGTCAACTCTGCATACAGCAGATCTAGTAGGAGTTTAGTCTCTAAACAGAGAGGCCATCACATACAAGTATATCCTTTCCTGACTTTGCCCTGTAGAGCCTACACAGAAAACCAGGCACTGAAATTACAGTGTGCATGGATTCAATGTGCAGTCTATGTTTCCCCCAAAATTATTACATTCTGAAGGAACCACAGTTTGAGGCTTTGTTGCTTTGCAGTAAATAGCAAAGGAAAACAAAAAGGAAAAAAAAAAAACAAACCCAAACTTCTTTTTATAACCTATACCATCTAACCACAGAACAGTTAACCATTGCTGAAAGCACTGATGCATTACAACCTGGGGCAAGAGGAAGCCTTAATGCTTTCAAATGGCTGCAACCAAACAATAGCAGCTTTGCCTGTGGCTTTTCACCATTACATGGGATGCAAACTGCTTAGCCTGTTAAAAAGTAGATATACATGCTCTAAGCCAGCCAAGAAATTGTTCCTACAACTAAGCATCGTCACAGAACACCACTTGTGACGCACGCAAGATGAGGACAGAGCTCATTTATCAATGATGCCCAGCGACCTACTTACTGTGCCTGGCCCTTGACTTAATCATATTCTCAGCAAATAGTTTGAAGTATTGACCAATCTTGTAGCATATGGCATGGGCTGGTTTATCTGAAGCCTGATTACAAGTGCAGAGGTGCCAAGCCCAAGCCTCTCGTCCTTCCTGTGATGATGTGGTCATCTAAAAGTCTTGATCTCTCTGTCTGGTGGGGTTGTGTGTGCTCCACAGCTGTCCTCAGCTCCTCTTAAATCAAAATACAGCTCCTTTGTGAAAACTCGTCTGCAAAAAACTCCTCCCATTCACTATGCACTCAATTTCACGTTAAGCACAAAAGCCATTTCACTGTGGTACTTGAGTTAGAAAAAACAGAACATGAGTCACACCTTAGTATTAGTACCTTAGAGAATTTGCTGGTTTCTTATTTTTCAGATTTTGGTATGTAATTCAAGTGGAAAAGTCTGAAGTGTGATTTAACTACATAGCAAATGAGCTCAGGAAGAGTTGTGACTTATGGCCATGGAGCCTGAACACACAGAGTCTTTCCTTCCTCATGCCACTCTTGGGGTGACCAAGAGCATCTCTGAAGTTGGCTCCTCTCCCAGTGTGATGCTTGCCGTGCCATTCAGCTCAGAAGAGCTGTCAACCAACCCCCATCTGCTCCTGAGCTGAACTTCTCTGCTGAAAACCAGCACAGATGGGAAGAAGTACTGAATGACACCAGCACTGTTGAGGAATCACATGAGCTGGAAGGTTCACAACTCCTCTTTCCCCTTCTATGGCATTAGGGTGACCTTGAATATATTCCCAATAGGAATGGAAATCTACACAGAAAAGAAAGACCAAGAAACGGCAGTCTGAACACCTTCTTATTCATCTGAGTGTTAGGTCAGGAACTTCCACACCACATCTAAATAAAAGCTTTCTACTGACCCTGGGATTGTACAACTCTGCATGACAGACAGGCCACACTACCGTCTGTGGCTCGACCCAGAAGACAGAGGTACAGGGATCTAATTCTATCTGACTCTGTCCAAAATCATAGAGCAGCCCACTCTGGGGAGCATGACCAAGGTTTCCCAGACATGTTTCCCAAATCACCATGACTCCTCCCCCCATATCCCTTTTGCTACTCCTTATAATTCATGTAACTGCTGTAACACAGCATCCCAGGGAGGGGGGGGGGAAACAAACAAAAGACGTTATAGCCTATATGTATGGAAAATCAATTAAGTTCAGACATCTCATTAACCTTCTAACCTGTTTATCCCCCAGCTTTAATTTATACTCCCACTTGCAAATGGATTTGACACATTGGCCCACCATTTCCCTGGGAAGGTGCAACAGGCACGAACAGTCCTCAGATCCAAGAATATTCCATTTATCCAGGTCCTTCCCTCCCTTCTCTCTGCCATTCAATAGATGCTAAGATGCATTGGAGGAAGAAAATAGGATATAGAAAATATGCAAGAGCTCTTTGAAAATTTTGTAAGCCCTGCAGTGGGCCTCCTTTTTATCTTCGGCTGCTTTTATTACTTGAAACTAAGAGTAGACTTGCCCACAACACTAAGAATGTCCATCCATGGCCACATCAGCCAAGTTCCACAGTGCTAACAGCCATGATCACAAGAGTCTTTTCATGCCACACTTCACTTCCATGCGTTCATAAGTCCAAACTGAATAACATGCCCTGAAAATAAGTTATAGGTGGTACTTCGGGTTTTGTTTTAAATGTTACAGCACAAAGCCCAGAAAAGAGCCCCAATTTCTGTAGAAGACTCATTCATCACCTTTACTCTGGGGAACTCTATGGCAATTTCACATCTGTTGCCAGAAAACACTCTCTGTGCAGTGAATACGGACCCAGCAAAACACAGAGAAATGGTCACCTGCACATTAGACCTCAGGAGTTCATTCACTCCTGTCATGTTTTCACAATTATGAGATTCCAGAGCTTGTTAAAACACTGAGAGGTTTCTGTACAGTCTCCATGTTTTGACTAAGATGACATGTGTAACAGACTGAAGTGCATGTTCTCCACCAGGGCTTATCTTGGTAAAGGTACTTACCTTGATAAGGTAGCTAAGTCTGACAGACCTACACCCATATAAATCCAAAGGAATCAGCAAGATGAACCTCTATATAAAACAGACCAAACCTTGAAATCTGCAGTTGCAGGGAATATAAATCTTTCTAAGGCAAGCATTGCCAAATTCTGCAGAATAAGCTCTTTAAAAGGGCAGCTTCAAGAAAATAATTTTTAACAATAAGAGAAGAAGTGAAAATATGTACATTTTCTTAAACATGTGCTCCTACCTCTGTAGGAACCAGGCATAACTAGAGCACTGCAGTCTTCCCCAGCCTGCAGACAGCTCTCCAGCCAGTGTCCCTGCAACTGCTCAAAAATTTCCCAAGTTATAGCCAAGTAAAAATTGATTAAAGACTTGACTCTTACACTGCAGCTATTGGGAATCTTGCTAAAGTTACAAGCGTGAGCTCAGCTGCTCTTTGCAGAGGCAAAGCTTAAAGAACACAACCCCCTAAAAGAAAAACCAATGAGCCCCTCCGGGCAGCAGCTACACAATGCTCTCTCCTCCAGCAGAGATACAACAAACACTTTCAAACGGATCTAAGACTGAAAACCAATATACTGCACAAGATGGGGACCGATCCCTTATGGAGACACTGTTCTAATGAGCTCTTAATCTGGACTTTCCCTAGATCTCATTCTCTGGACACCACAGGCACTCTGAAACTTTTTTTTCCAAGAGCAGCATGTTCACCTACACGCTACATTCAACACAGCTATGCCAAGGACCACCTAGTCCCACATACAAAAGAACTCAGGGAGCAGTGAGGTCCAAGGCAAAGCATTACATTATTTCACATCGTATCCATAGCTGGGTTAGAAAGCCCAGTTTACAAGCACACAGTGCTTAGTGTAATTTCAACTGGTATTAAGTGGTACACAGACAACTAGAAATCTCATCCTTTCCGTGTGGCAGGTTCTAAGTGAAGTTTATCCCAATTTAGTTCAAACCTACACAAGGGCAATCTGAGTCGACCTGGAACATGGCTGTTAGACTCAGGAAAAAGGAGAATAATCTCCAAATAAGTAGATTTGGATTTAAAAGCTCCATAAGGAAGAGGGAAAATGTATGTCAGGGTATCACGTCTGCAGAGCATCGGAGGTTGAAGAGGGCTGGAGGAAGCGAGAGGCGAGAGGAAACCCAGTGAGAACAATACGGGGAAAGGGACCATTCTCGGCGAGAGGGAGGATGCGAGGCCAAGCCGGGAAGGCAAACAAGTGTAACAAAGGCAGAGGAAGCGCCCTGGGCTTCCTCGGTGGGGCCCTGGCTCGGCAGGGATGTGACCCTGTCCAAACCTGCTTCTTCTCAGCCCTGACCCACTCGGGGCTGCGGCTGAGCCCAGCGCTGCACGGCTCCTTTCTTTAAAGACAAGACGGCAACGCCGCCGGATCTTCTCCAGCCTCACTAAGTTGGGGTGGAAATGCTCCTCAAGCTCTTCTGTCCACAGACAGCACTCATTGTCTAACAGTGAGCGAACCTTTCGCATCGCCCGTGCCCCAAGCAGAGTGGCTGCGGTGCCGCTCTTCATCCATCCCGCCCCGGGGGAACTGAATCCTCCCCAGGCGCCTCCAGCTCCGCTTTCCTCGGCTGTCCCTTGCTCCACCGGGCACCGAACTTACACCCGGCGAGAGACGGGGTCGCGCAAGCAGAGCCCTGAGTGGCTGGGGAACCACCGGTCCTCTTCGCTGTCACATCTGGGGGACCCCGCAGCCCCACGTATCCCTCACCCCACGGCAACCCCTCATCCCCTCCCCCGCACCCCCTCCGCCGCCCGCCTCGGGCGACAGCCCCTCCCCACTGTCAGACCCCTCACACTCCCGGTGAGGAGAACAATGCGGCGCCCTCCCCGGCCCTTACCTTGGCTGGGGGTGCGCGGAGCGGTGCGGGCCGCCCGCCGAGCGCACGGGGCTGCCGGCGGAGCCCAGCCCGCCCCGCCCGGCCCCGCCGCCGCTGCCGCCTCTCCCTTCGCATCCACCCCCGCGGCGCTTCCCGGCTCCTCACCGCACGCCCGGCGGGGGCAGGGCTTAGCCTGGCTCCCCCCCGCCCGCTCTTGTCAGGATGTGAGCATTGCCCCCTGAGGAAGGTGCGGGGGGCAGCTCGGCCCCGGGCTTGAGGGGACCTTGTTCCCCTCCCCAGCGCGGAGGATGGAGAGGGACCGACAGATCCGCGGCCACTCCCAGCAGCACCAACCCCGCTAGCGATGGATGCTCAGGTCATGTTTACATCTGTGCGGTGCGTGTGCAGACGCGATCTCACCCCGCACAAAGCGTCGCGGACTGACTGCCTCCTTCCCTGTACTTGGGCAAGTTACAGCATCCTCTTCCTCCTCTTCAACTTCGGCAACAGCCGGAGCAGCGGAGGGACCTGTCCAACCCCACTCTCCACAAACAAGTATGGTCAACACCAGCAGATCCCCCGAGCTGGCTTCCCTGGAGCCGCTGTGGGTCCTCCCCCTGCCTTTGATTTACTCCCCGCTGCAATTCACAGCGCAGGCAGAAGACGTGTCAGTTCCTCGGAGGTGATAGATGGCGATTTCTGCAGGGCAGTGGGAAAGGGGTTGGATCTGTTTAAATCCAGCTATCCCTGTCCGTAAGGGCCCTTTGTCCTCCTTGCAATGGGAAACAGAACAATAAGAGTTCAGGAATATCTGTGCTGGTTTGTTTCAAACGCAGGCTTCCAATTGCCACATGGAAACGGGCTGTCCCAAAGACAGTAACGAAGAGTAGTCTGGCTATCATTTTGTGGGGGGAGGAGCGGGTTGTCAGATAAACTGGAGGTGTTGATGATGGTAGAAACCAAATTTGCCATTCCAAACAAGAAGCACCATCGCAAGTCCCATATATTCCGCAAAAGAAATCATTACAGCTAAACTCACACTTGTGTGCTGAAGAAATTGACTCTGACAGTGTTATTTTTCCAGAAAATTCACAAATCCTTAATTCCTAATAAAGAGCATCACAGGATCCTGCTAAGTAAATAGGATTGATTTTGTTTTCCCATAGAATTATATCAAATAATAATTATTGGCCCCAGTAACACCAGATCTTCCTATTTATCACATCCATAGACAACAGTACAAAACTACCCGGTGCTTTACATAAAGCAGAGTAATAAAAACAGCTTGACTCACGTATTTTGTATACATCTTCATCTACTCTTGTGCAGGATTCCTTGGCTGTATTGTATTCCTGCCATTGTAGCAATGGTCTGTTCATACTCTCCTGATACCACGTCAGTCTGATGCGGTTCCAATGCCGTTCATCTACCTTTTTCTCTTGCCTCTCCTCACCTATTCTTGCTTACACCTGACCTCCCACACCTCTTTTTTGCTGCTATTTGACTTTTCTGGGGTTTTCATTCCTTCAGTTCCTCTGAGGGTGTGGCTTTGGGAAGTGAGAAGTGTTCCCAGATGTTTCTTATTGCCTGGAAGGTGGCAACATTTGCCTCTTCTGCTCCAGGTTGCCACAAATCAAGAACAATGCAACAACCACTTCAGATTGTCAGGTTTTGCACATCACCTTCCAAAACTTTCTTCCACATACTCTGCATCTTGCAGATCCTTTCTGCCTGCTTTATTCACAGGATCTCACAAGTTTCCTGCACATTCAATGTGACAGAGATCATCTGCTCCTTAGAATACCAAAGAGATTATCCTAACTACATGTATCACTATATGAGTAGTCTCATCCTTGCCTAATTTCCATCAGCTGCCAACTCCCAGTGGGCTCTGGGCTGCAGAAGATGAACAACCACTCCATAATGCAATCTCCCTAAAAAGATTGTTCTGTATCAGAAGAAACTCTAACACTAGCTAATACTTCAACCATTAAAATTCACTGTCTCCTCCTTCCTGCATATAATACTTTGTTAGGGGAAATTACATGGTCAGATGTTTTGATGTGATGTATGCATCCATTTATCTCCCACAAATAATTCTAAATCAGAGCCTAGAGGCAGAGAAGGGAGCTTCCTTTGAGCAGGAAAGGTCAGCCAATATTTATAGTAGCTGAAATAAATGCTCTTTATCTGGTTTATAGCTGTATTATAATCAAATCAAAAGCTTGCAGAAAATAGTGAGGGGCACCTGAACCAAGTAGGTACGGAAAATGTATGATAGCACTGTGTGACAGCAGGGGAGACCTGATGTGATTGATGAAGGGATGCAGGGCAAAATTCTTCTCCTGAGTAGCCTCTCTTGGCTCTGCACTTGACCCTGAAATATCATCCTACACCAGGACCCCATTGTGGTAGGTGTCTGACAAATCCACAAGGTCTCTTGCCCTCAAGAGCAGAGAGATCAGGCAAACAAAGCACAGGGTGGGGAACCTGAAGACGTGGTTTGCTTGGGGTCTCGCAGTAAGCAATAAAGAATTCCTCCCACTTTCAAGCAAGCTACCTTAGACCACTTGTTTCACATTAAGATGCCTCAGGTTTGGTGAGAAATTCCACTTCCAGCTCATGACAGAGAGCAGAACTCAAAGTAGGAATTTACAAGAAAGTCCTTCTGCCTTCCCTGGCCAACAGCTATTTACACAAATCAAAACTCCAGAGATTAGATGCATTGCAGCACAATTAGTCAACATATCTGTTTCCTGAAAGTTTGGCAGTTTGAAACAAGCCTCTTGCATTCCTAGCCCTGAAACAGTATTTTTTGGATATCAGTTTCTTAAATAAATATCTGAAATTATGGCCATGAGCAACAGATTTGGTTTCTTTTGGAAAAACTGATCAATTTGTGCTACTTTTCCTATGTAAAGGTAGATCCCAGCACTGACCATGGCTCTTTGCAAGCTCCCTTTATAGCAAGGAAGGAATATTAATGTTTAAAAAGGTACTTTGCCTCTCTGCTGAGATCTAGCACTGATGTTAATCTGTACGAACTGCCAGAGAGGGTATCATTTATTATTTAGGATGAGCAATGCAATGGCAGGCTAAATGGACTGCTAGTCTAACCTATTGCAGTGTTCTTCTGGGAGACCCCAATAAAGACCAACTCTTATGTAGTTTGGCACTGCCACATGCAGATCCCAAAATGAGCATCATTTGAGTGATGGTGAGGCACAGACTTGCTGCACCTCATGCTCTTTGCACAGCCAGTCTTCATTCAGATATGCTGGCAGCCAGTATCCAGTTTTCAGAGGGCTATGGAGTTACTCTTTAAGCTGACGTCAAAAGATCCTTTCAGGTTCTTCTGGAGCTGGAAAATTATTATCAGCCCAGCAATAAACCACTTCCCATAACTGGAAGTCCCTTCCTCACAGCCCAACTGGACAAACAGAATATACTCTGATGCAAAGTCAGCCAGCTTAGCTCAAAATGGTTTTGCTGCCAATTTCAGCTCAGTTGGACAATTTTGTCCTAAAGCAGAGACAAATGCTCCCACGCTGGACCTGTGCACCTGCAGTGGAGCACAGATTTCCAGAAGGGAACAGCAGCAAACAGCTTGGAAGTCATCGATATTAATTTTGCAGCAAGTGGTGGAGTTTCAAACATGTGCATAAACCTTTATAGAATGGGTATGCAACATGTTAGAAACAATCCAAGGTAGGCTGTAGTGTAGACTCCAAATTCCCACAGACACCACACTTAAGCTCCAGAAATGCCACAAACCACCTGTTGTGTTTCAAATCTAAACCAGAAAGTGCAGGTTCTAAAACGCTGCTTGAACCTGGAAAACTATTTGGATGCTTCTATCTAAAATGATTTTCCCCTCCTCCTTAAGGAAAGGAAGTTGAAGCCTCCCCCATCCTTCCTTCTTCCTTTGCTTCTCCAAAACATCCTGGGGTCTGTTCCTTATCAAGACCTTTTGCAGACAGTGTCTATTTCTGTGGTTAGATGTGGCTGATGTGGTTTAAGCAAAGAAGTGGAAGACAAGGGGTTGCTGGCTTTTCTCTGTTTTCAGATTTGTATCACTGAATACTCAACTTCTGTATATTTTTAGAAAATGAAATGAGGTAAATAAAATGCATAAAGATAGAGTAAAATGATGTAATTTACCTTAACTGCCAAAACACACAGAATGTTGTTATAAAAATATACCAGCAGACCTGAGCTCTGAGAAACTCTTTACAAAGCCAACTTCTAGATGCCAGCATTTGACTCCAAGGGCTGAATTCAGCAAATGCACTCAGATCTGCTTAATTTCAGCTTCCAGTGGGGCTTCTGGGGCATCACTAGGTCACCAGTGCACTCCCCACTTGATCAGCCTGTTTACACCAGCTGCTTCTAAAAGGCTTGACAGAGCTGAAGAGTTTTCCTCCACCTCTGCACCATTACATAACTCTTGTTCCATTTTCAGGCATAAGTTTTTGTGTATTATGCAAAATAATTAACCACATGTTCCTGATTGTCTTATTTCAAGCTGGTTCCCTTAACACCAGTTATCAAATAAAGGATGTGGGATGCATTCAGCACTGGTAAACACATGCAAGAGAAACCTTCCTGTACCAGCAGTGTTTTTCTCACCCTTGTCTAACAAAGGCTCCTTCCTGCATTATTTGTGCCTAAAATGAGATCTGTGACATGAAGATTCTCTAACAGATGTTGGATTATCACTGAGAATAAGGATTTTGCTGGTTATTGTGACAACTATTCTTCTACCCTGTGCAGTTTCAATAATGGCCATATCCAGGTTAAAGCTACAGCACTTCTGTAGTGGCACCTTGGCTTGTGCATAGGGTTCAAAGGAACCTGCACTGCTTTATGAATGAGGTTGCTATTACTTTCCCTGGTTTACTGATGGGAAAACTGAGAGATGAGAAACAGCATTGTCCAGACTTACTGTGTTACTAGAGAAGTAACTAAAATGTAAGTCTTTAAGTGCCCAAAAGGGGCACTTTGGGGCTGTGGGGCTTTGGGGGCTGTGCCCAGCCTCAAACAGAAGTGAAACAGCTGAATTTCTTCTTTTTTAATCAAACAATATGCTCATTCACAACCATCAAAAGTCGTTTGACCTGTACCTCTGCATTAAAGGGTTCATTGATCAAACTCACAGGTTATTAAATTATTTTTGAGTTACCTCTTGCCTTAAATTTAGATACACCAGTACCATTCCACTAAGTTATATCAATACAACCAAAAAACCCAGGTTTGCTAATTATGTCCAACAATAAGTAATCTCTTAAATACTGCTAAAGAATCTTCAGTTTTTATTTGAATGTAGT
Source organism: Indicator indicator (assembly GCF_027791375.1). NCBI lineage: Eukaryota > Metazoa > Chordata > Aves > Piciformes > Indicatoridae > Indicator > Indicator indicator. The sequence continues at coordinate 6,066,998 of NC_072024.1, read as the reverse complement.
TCTGTTAGCAGATATTCTTCTAAAATACCACAAAAGCAATCAGAAATGATAATGGCTGGAGCTACCTTGGTAACTTGCCCTTTCCTGCCTGTATCAGTGATTCTTATACCCTGTGTCCCACTGCATGTTTTCGTCTCCCCACGTTAGGGAAAGACTTGGTGACAAAACCCCAGTTTTGTGTCCTTTATGCAGACTGGCTCTGAGGGACTAGTCTAAGGAACTAGAATTAGATGAGTGAACCTGACCTTTACTCATGGCCTCTCCCTGCACTTCCATTCTTCAAGCCTGCAGTGATCTCTGCCACCTACTCCTGTCACCCATTTATATTGCAGATGAGGTATTGCCTCCTACAAACAAGCTTGACAAGGGCTGAGCTTGGCAACTCTGGATGAAGTCTGTAGAAGCTGAACAATTTTTCATTTTGGGGGGTTTAGACCTTTATTTTTATAGTTCCTAAATAAGAGGATTCTCCACAGGCTAACAGAGGGACAAAGAAACACTCCTAGGTCCTACACGTGCCCTCCCAGACCTTCACCTTATCTACGCTCAATTACAGCAAGAGAAAACAAGCTGAAGGCTTGAGTGCTGCTCCTTTTATCACTACAACTCTTCTCAGCAAGATGATGGTTATTCTGATGGCTGATAGCACAATCTGCTGGGCTTTTCTTGTATTTCTCCTGCTTCATTGTTCGCTGGCCCTATTATCATTTCCTTTGAATTAGAGGCAGATTACAAAGTGCTGAGTGGCTTGTTAAACTCATTCCATTCACCCACCTTGCACTCTACAGGCCATAGTATTTCACCCAGTGATTACTGTAGGTCTCCTAACCATTGTTGAGCAAGAATAGGTCTTTCCAGAGGACACACACTCCTATCTCTGCAGCACCATTAGTGATAGAGGAGATTCTGCTTCTGAGCATTTCTCTGCATCCCTAGATATTGACATCTAATCAGAAATTGCAAAAAAGTTTTTACATTTGTATTCCTGATAGATTTGTGCATTCATAGTGATCTGAATATTCATTAATTTTTTCAATATACACTTAGTATATAAATTCCCTATTCATTCCTGGAGTCATATTAGCCTCTAAAGATTTAAGTTTTGCCCCTAAAGACTCAAGTTGTGTGCCCTATATTTCAAAATGTTATCCAAACCATTCAAAGTCTGGTCTTCTCATGCCAAAGGGACCTACAGACATTGCCATGCATTAATAAAAACAATACTCTGTCTCATCAGGAGATCCAAAGGCATGTTACAAAGATAAATATTAACAGCTTCCCTTATTTTTTTATAGATGGAGATAGCTGAGGATCAGAAAGTGGAAAGAGCTGACCAGTAAGAAAGCTACACTCTTGAATTCCAGTCCTCTTCACAAATCCCTCCTCATGCCAGATACCTACTGTGCATCTTTTGCTCAAAATACCTCCAGAACTTTGCCCACTTTTCTTCTCAGTCTTTGCTAAACTACATATTTTGAACTCCAGCTGAGACCCATACACGCAGTATGGACTATTCCAGTATACAAGATTGATATAATGAGGTTCTGGAGGGGCTCTTTCATTAGCCCTGAAGCACAGGTTTGCTGGAGGCTCACCACTCATGGGTAGGCAGGACAAGCTACAAGGACAGCCACTGTGGACATACCCAGAGTCAGTGGCTGTAACTGCAGAACTTCTGAGATGCAAGACACTGTGTTTAAACTTCAGCCATAAAAGAAATGCTCTTAGAACTTTATCTGTTAGTTTCTCTTTCTTCAGAATATTTTACAATGAACCCAAGCCACATCTCCATCACTTTATTGTCCTGTGATTTTGTTTGCTCATTATGGAAGGGTTATCAGACTTTCTTCTGAGGCATCAAGAAAAGAACAGCTTTACACTTACTTTAGTTCTCCTGTATCAGGGCCAGACCTTGAGATTAACTTTGCTTCTATCTCCAGGCACATTTGACAGCCAAAACCAGGAGCACAGCTACTTTGCTAGCTGTCAGGCATATCTCGATGGCTACATGGAGATTTCATGTGAGGGCTTTTTGTTTTGCCTTTCCACCAACCAGTCTGGAAAGACATATTAAGATGGAAAATAGCATACCACTAGAGGCATTTAGCCAGCTAAAAATACTCCAAGAGGGTCCATGGACATAATTCTGACAGAGTGTTGCTTGTTGGGTCCTGTTTATTTGACTATAAAAGCCAAAACTGCTCCAAAGGGTTTTGTTACGCTGGTGTCAAGGAGAAATAATCACATTTAGCCCTTGAGATTTGCTCTGTTTCTTCAGTGATGTAACCTAGATCAGACTCTGACCCTAAGCCATTTGAAATGAACTTGTTGACCTTCCATTAGTGCTCTCAGCCTCCAGTGTGCTCTTCATGGGTACTGTGAAATTACTTCTGGTGGATGAGTGAACTATGCAATTACACTCCTAGAGAGTCTTGCCCCCTCCATATATCAAGGGACAGAGCCTACAAGCATGTCCATCATGAAACTCACCTGTGATTCAAAGGAAAAGAATATCACTAGGCTTCATGAACACAAGCCACACATTGAATGTTCCCATAAAACCCAGTAAGAATGACTGTGGTAAAAACTCATCACCTAAGCCACACTTGAGCAGCATGTTTACCCTGTGATTCAAATGCCATGCGTGTAACCCATAACACCTCCATGAAAATACAAGAGTGTGGAGCTCACCAAAGCCACCAGGTAAGTTGAACTCCATGGTGCCTCCAGACATTGCATCTGCATCATCACACATTGATCAAAACCTCACTTTTACAGTGCAATAGTAACAAAAATGCTCCCCAGGGTTTAAAGAACAGGTTAGGGGAGTGTTTGCTGTGGAAAAATTTGGTATAAGTGAACATACCTTTGGCAAAGAGAATGTCAGGGATCAGAGAGGGCCAGCACATCCCTAGGGGACGTGGAGCAGAGCATTGCACCACTTTGTAAACCTTTAGTATCTCAGCAAGGCAGGCCCAGAGCTGGTGCCCAGCTTCAGGCAGGAGTCCAGATCATGAAGCAAATTCATGGAGAACACAGAACCATAGTCAAGGAGGGAACTCAGTCTCTGTGGTAGGGTCCACAGCTAGGAATGGCTGACATCCTCCAGAGCTCAGTCAGAGACCTCTTCAAAGCAATACTGGACAATTTCATGGAATGATTTTAAAGCTTATTCCACTATCAGAATCAAGTCTGCACTTTCTCCACTGCATAGTACTATAGGAATCTCCACTTTCAGAAGGTTTAAAGAAGAGGTCAGGAAAATGCATGGCAGGGGGGACTGAGATAATATAGAAAGTGACTGTTCCTGGGAAAGGTGGGAGGGAAGTAGGCTGCATCAGGAAAAAAACCTTAAAGCCAGCTCTGATTTTTAACGTCTGACTTTAGGGTAGTGCAACTGCTTCACAGAGATGGAAGGCATTGCAGTGAGACTACTTGAACTAGAGCATGACTCACTTTCTTCTCTTCTTCCAACTGAGAATTAAAAAAAACAGCAGAGGAAAGATGCTTTGCTTGTTGGTGGTTTTGTTTTGTTTGTTTGTGGGTTTTTTAATGGTCCATGCAGGTTAGCATGGAAGGCTGGATTTGGCAGATTTTTATGTGTAGAAGAGGAGGAGCAGCATTGACATCTGTTTATAGTGTATAAAAAAAACAAACAAAATCTCTCATTAGACCATGATATGATGGGCTTCCAGAAATTATCTACAAGCAAGTGCCTCATTAAAACTCAAGTTACCCCAGCTCCTACACATGCTTTTGAAAATCCCTCCCTGATCATTTAGAAAAGACTATCTGATACCAGTGGAAAAGCTCATCTGGGAAGGCACTGAAAGTGTACAGCATCTCACAGCAGCAAGCCTTTAATTAGCACATGGTAATCAGCATAGTGATTAAATTGTCATCAGGTCCTTGCTACTTTCTTGCTAACCTCCTTTATCTGTGCCAAACTAGTAGGCAACCTAGATCAAAGGAATAAAAGTGAGGTGGCAACTCACTGACCTCCATTTCAGGGGTACAGCTGTATTAAATCAGCTTTATTTCTTAGCTATACTTAATATGTTACAGTTTAGAAGATGACAATTTCATGGGAAAGGATTAGAACAGTTTGAGCTGTGTTTAATGAATGTCATTTTCCATCTCCATTTTCTGCTTTCTCAAACTGAAAAAGGTTCCAAATTCCAGTGCTCTTCACATGTATCTATTTATCCACATTGCTGACTACCCCTTGCAACCCTTATATCACTTCAGTACTTTTTTTTTTTTTTTTTCTGTTAATAATCACACACTTTCCAGCTATGGAAATTGTGGTATCTCAATCTTAGCTGCAAGTTGATTTGTATTCACTGAAGCATAAAGATAATCCACAAGAGCCTATGCTTAAAATTGCTGCTGAAGTCAGTGCAGCCAATGCAGATGGCTATGGAGCAAGGATAATCTCTGTGTGGGTTTCACCCATCACTACAACAGCCCAGTTAGAGCATCCATTCCCATAGGAATCAATAGGCCCCAGAAGGAGAAAAAAAAAAACAACAAAGAAACAAATATACACAATAAATTGGATACCCAGCCTGCCAGCAGATTAAGTCAGGGAGCATTAAGTTGTTTGGGTTCCCATTTGAAACTAAATAAACTGAATCTCCCAATCTGCTTAATGTCTGACTGCCATTAAGCAGATAAGTAGTGATTTAACCTTATGGCGTAGATTTCTTCCTATGATGCAGAGGTCATGTCATGTTTAGGAGATGAAAAGTGAGTATTTTCATTTCCTGTCCCACCACAGGCCACTGATGTATCTGCTAGAAGGTGAGGGTGCTTCTTCTTTCGCTATTTCAGATGCTGCTGGGGCATTCTGATAGGAGCCAGCAGAGTGAAAACAACTCTGTCAGATGGTACAATGGTGCTGTAAATAATTTTGTGCAGGGAAAAGGTTGCCTCATGTAAGACAGTATGAAGAGGTTTAATGTGGGACATACTAAGCTGGTCACTCAGCATTTTCCATACCTGGGAAACCGTTCTTCACAGGTCCTTGAACAGCACATCCTCACTGGCTCCACGAGTGCCAGAGGAGCCCAACATGCAAAACGATGGCCTGCCACAACAGTCACACAGGTTTGCTGCACCATGTTTTATTGTGTTGATTTATCTCTCCATTTCTTACAGGCTTATTGAGCTTAAATTGGTTTGCACAGTCGAGCTCCCCCAGATTCAGCAAGAGGTGATTTTTCACTTGATGTTCAGATGTCAGTGCAAGTTCCCCTGCACCTGCACCTGCCTGGCCTTAAGCCCCAGGGTCCCAGGGGATGGCCGCTCCCAATTCCTTCCAGAACCAGGCATTTCTTCCACCATCCACTTGCCCCACAATGCAAGACTAACACATGCAGTACCCTTTCTTCAGTATTTTTGCCCTATTTCCTCTCCTCCCTCCTGAAATAAATAAGCTAAGCCCAAAAAAGAAAGTTTGAAGTGGTTATCATTGCCTTCGAGCATTTTTTCACCTGGGGCACAATTTCCTAATTTTGTGTCAGAAGAGGTTTCTTTCGTTGCTGTTGACAACTCAAGCCACCCCAGATATGTTGTTCAGTAGCATTTTCCTTTGTTGACAGCTGATGGTCCTCAATGGCAGTAAAAAGAGATCAGCATAATCCAATTCGATGCATTAACTAATTTAAATCATCTTTGCTGCTGTCGATAGGCTGTCCAGGCACACTCAGTACCTGCCAAGACAGCTGCCAGGACAGTTGTGCCATCCAGACTGTCTTCTCAGCTGTGCTAAGATTTTTTTGGCACTAATCAGACTCAAGCTGGTTTATATTTCCATGCTTTCCACGATTTGATCCAGAGTAGTAAGACCAAAGCTGCTGATGTCTATGCTTGTGGTACTTGCAGTCACTGATGTGCAGCATCTCCCATCCCATCACCTTGCACTGACATTGACACCAAACTAGTGATCTAATGGAACAACTCCTTATAGAAGAGAAGCAGTTCCTTTTTTTCTCCCACATCTTTGTGGGAAGCAATCCTTCAGGAATCCAGGGAGTGCCCACAGCTTTCCTCTCCTCCACACAGCAGTTTCTCAAGGTGATTGAGGAGCCCTCCTACACTCACCATCCCTCAAGCTTTGTTAGCATCATTTAAGCACCCTTCCTCTTCTAGCCTGCTTTCCTGACCCAACTGCCACTTCCCATCTTATCTTAAAGCCTTTTAATTCCAGTCTTATTTCCTCACTTTCTCCTCCTGCAATTTATTTAATGTAGAGCTGCATGAGGTGGCTCCCTGCTCTCCTTTCTCAATTTGCTCTGCACATACTAAGGATGTTTTTATGTTCTCACATTCACTTCCAGGGAAGATGTCTGCTTTATGGCCAGGTCACCTCCTTCAGCCTCCCCCATCACCCCACTGCAGTCAAAATTGTGAAACCTGCTCCTAAGAGACCGTGTCTTATAACCCAGCACTTTGGGGTAAGTGAGCAGCATTTGGATTATCTCAAAAGTGGTGATTTAGGAGCAGAGAAGAAGCACTCCTGCTGCTTGCACTGCACAGAGAAGTGGGATACTGGGGTGTGCTGTCGTTTCTCATCCCAGAGAGTCCTGAAGATCCTATTTGTGCCATTCTCCAGGGATTTCTGCTGCAGTTCCCAGCACTCCAAACACCATGCTTTTGGCTCACCGAGTTTCTAAGCCTCATGCAGTGTGTAAACGACAACGGAACACTGCAGATGACACATGTGAGGATGCAGACACATTCAGTGACACTCTGCAGGGAGCTGCAGGATGTGGAGAGCACCCAAGCTGGAAACACCACACAGCTGCTTTGGCTTAGGATGCAGGGAAGGGAACCAGGGGAGAGGGAAAATGAAAAGTCGTTGCAAAAGGAGACATTTTAAGTCCAATGGAAACAAAAGTTTTATTTATAAAAGAAAGAACCATTTAGGACCAGAACTGCCTAACTTGGAGAAGGGCAGAAGTACATAACCACAACAACATACTGGTGTCCTATGGAAGAGCTCCCAGCAGTGCTACCCACCATGGCATTTATCAGGGATTTTTCACTATTAGCCATCAAATCTTGGGTGCTTTCATGTAAAACACTTATTTTAAGCCCTTGAAAAGTCTCCTTTTCGCCCTTCTCATTTCAGTTTTTCTACCCTGAAATGCAGTGGCCCAGCTCTGCCAAGCTGGAGGGAGTAACAGGAGGCACAGGAGCCTCAGCGGCAGTCTGTGCAACGTCAGCTCCTCTCCAGCCGCCGGCACCAGCTAGTGCATCACATGAAAGCCTCAGAGCATCTGCCGGTGGTTGAGGCAGAGAATGCTTAAATGGCCACACACACCTCCTCCCACTGGCATTCCTGTATCAATGACAGAAGGAGAGGGGGCTGAGCAAGGATAAAAATCCCATTGCCATGAATATTCATGTGAATTTTTAAGCATGCTTGATGTGCATTTGCATCTCCTTTGTGTTTGCTTCTGGTTGAATGCACCAGCAAATGAATTTCTGATGGACACAGGAGAAAGAGTCTTGTTTGATGGGAGCTTTGGAATTGTTATTATTTATTGCTTGTGTCACCATAGGACCCACAAGCCAAATGAGCTAGGTGCTGCAGACAGCCTGTCCTATGTGCAGCTTTGGTGCTAATGGGATGGAGGAGAAGGTGCTGGGGAACCCCAGGGAAAATATGAGACTGTGCTGGTAGTGGTGGTCAGAAAGATCAATACATTCAGACCACACTGATTCAGTCCTGAGTTTTGGCAGTGAAAAAGGGATTGGGCAGATGACCATGCAGCTTGGGAGAAAGCCCAAAGATGCAGTGTGGAGAAGCAAAGTAGGTGATGATGGCAGTCTTCAGAGCTGATGGAACTTGTGTTGCCTTTGGGATGCTGAATGAGAGGTAGTGGCTGGGGCTGTGTCTTCAGACCACTTGCAGAAGAGTCTGGAGGTGTGTTCAGCCAGTGGAGCACAGGGCTGTTCCTGCAACCTGTGCATCCCATCAGAAGGGCTGAGAATTTGAATTTCAAATGTCAAATATCTACAGTGACTCGGTCACCAGGAAAATACCGAGTAAGAAACATTTGGAAAATCATTTGGTCATGTCTTAACAATCACTGCTCTCAACCTGTTCTCAGGCAATTTGCAGGTGGAAAGGGATGAATAAATTGTTCCCTGTGATTTTTTTTTTTTTAACTTCCCCCCCCTCACCCCCCCTCCCCTAGGCTATTTCACAGCTGTTTAGACGAAATTCCAAACAGCTTATTTTTGCTTAACATCCTAACAAAAGAAATATGATTCAGACTTAATGTAGCTGGGATATGTGTCCTGTGATGAATCTCTTTCATGGAAAATTATGTGATGTGTCCACAATTATGGAGTATTTGGTGAATGAAGAAGTTTCTTTTTTCTATAAGTGCTGCTAATGTCAGGAAGTGAATCTGCTCTGGATGCTGCATTTCTGAGCTTAGCAAACCAGGGATGAATTTCTTTCTCTGTAACAAACAAACAAACAAACCACCCCAACCCAAACCACCTTCTTTCTGTAAAAATTCAATTATTTACAATGTCTCAAAGGCAGCAAAACAACAACCAAGGCAAGTGTGGAAATTTCCATCACAGAGACGGGTTCCCTCGGATGGCCGAGGACATGATTTGTGACTGGCTGAAAAAAATGCCATTGAGAGGCATCATGAAAGCTCTCAACTTGCATGCTTGAGGAGCTGAGATTGCCTCTTTCTCCCCCTTTTTCTCTCCCCTTCCTCCTCCCTCTCCACTGTACTTCATACGTGTTTAATTTCAAAGGTCCTCAGGGGTCTGGCCTCTGGCACCATGACTAAAATGAAATGTTCTGGCTGGGAGCTGAGGAGGGGGAGATGGGAGGGATGGGGAACAAAGCCCACGGGCTGCGCCTCTGGGGAGAGGCTCCCAGGCTGTCACCGCTCCGGCATAACCAACTGCAGACAGCTAATTAACAGTAGACACAAATAATTAACGTCTGTGAAACCAGACAGCTTTGCCTGGGGACCTCTAAGGAGAAACCCGAGCGGGGCAGTCCGGGGGTGCGTGACAAATGCTCATTTCAAATGATCGAACTCTCTTAGAGGGCAGAGTTGTTCCTACCAGGGCCCTCATGATGGACATCACCAACAAACACCAGTGTGATTTATTTGACATAGGTTGGTACGCACCAGAGCTGTTAGAGAGGGCACAAACCAGTGCTACTCTCCTCATTTCTGTCTATTAGATCACCTTACAGGTTTAAGAGGCAGAAATTCCTCCCCTCCTGAAAACAGCAAAAGAGTAACTGGGGAGGAAACCTACGACTGCTCCCCAAAAGCCAGGTAGGGGTTATCTGTGGCCACCTCAGCACACTGGTGACCTTTCCATTTTGCACTCTTGGCTGCCTCAGCAGATGGGACCTTCAGTGCTTTGGACTTTTACGGCGTAATGCTTCAGCGAGAAATCTCAATAAATTACGGCCCTGCAACACAGAGAATGTTTAGTTTTGATGTTAGATAACCTGAAGTTATGTCCTTACAGCTTTATTCATCAAAATGGATACACAGGCTGTCACTGGGAGGGCACCCACCCAATATAAAAGGTCAGGGATGTGGATTCAGCACTCCATTAAACTGCTCATCCTCAAATCCCAGGGTGGGGTCAGTGTTTTTCCCCTCCCTCTCCAGTCAGCAGAACAGGATTGCAATGCAGCTGAATTTACTGCCTGATCCTCCCCTGGCATGACTACCAAGGGTGTACCATTGGAGCAATTTAGGCAGAGCTGAACAAGCCAAGGGCCTCCTTGTAGCCATTGCAGGTCCTCAGCTGGTAGAGCTGCTGCTGGGAAGCAAGGAACTGTCTTCAGAGAAAACTGAGAACAAGGCATGTGTCCTTAGAGATGAACAAAGTGAAACTCAGGAAGTCCCATCTCAACATGAGGAAAAACTTCTTTACTGTAAGGGTGATGGAGCACTGGAACAGACTGCCCACAGGGCTCATGGAGTCTCCTTCTCTAGAGACTTTCAAGTCCTGTCTGGGTGTGTTCCTGTGTGACCTTCCCTACGTGATCCTGCTTTGGCAAGGGGGGGTCAGGACTCAATGACCTCCAGAGGTCCCTTCCAACCCCTTCTATTCCGTGATTTTGTGATTTTATGATTCTATGAAAAGCCTTCAAATCCACTGCTTCACCTCACAGTGTTGCACTTGCTAAGAAACAGAGGTGGCTTCTCCACACGGACATTTCAGCTATGGAAGGGAATGCGACTTTTAAAGTTCCCTCAGCATCAACTCAAAATGCAAAGCCTTCCTCAAGCATTTTACCTTCATGTATTCATTTATTTAACAGCCAGGGGCAGCTGCAGCTCAGGATGTGGCTAGACATGCAAACTGCAGAACACAGAACCAGGGCTGCTGAGCTCTGTCAGAGCCAGCAGGGCTGATAAGTAACACTCCTAAAGGATAACTCCCCTGTAGCACAACCGAAGTACAAATTGCTCTTTGCATGATCATGTAATGCAGAAAAGTTCATTTTCATTGGTTTGCAAAGAGCTTCTAAGACCAGACAAGCAGATATGCTTTTCTCTGAATACTGAATACTTGGAATGCTTGCATATTTAGGTAATGACAATTTTTTCCTTTTTTTTTTTTATGCTGTAGCTTTGCATGTGGTCATAAATCCATAATGTGCTTTATTGTCCCCCCCAAATGTGACGTGCTTCAGTTTCTCCAAGTTAGGAGTGTGCATCTGCAGTTCATTAAGCAACCTGACCATTTCATAGTCACTACCTTTGTGTGACCTTTTTGGTCTGGTGACTCAAGCATATTTAATGAATTATTAACAGAGATTACATTATTGAGAGAGGAGCTGTGTAATTAGCTCAGATTTGGGGCTGTTGGGATCTGCTAAAATCAGAGAAGGAAAGTGGTCAGGATAACTCCATAGGAGAAAGAGAAATAGCACAGAAAATTGGAGCCCAATATATTTTCAGATGAAAAATTAGTCTCAGATTGTTGCAGTTCCTAAGTCTTTCTGTGGAGCTTAGCTGTCACATGCTTTAAGGACACCAACCTCCATCTCTGCCCAGCCCTGTGTGTGAACGACAAGATTTGGTTGGGAATAGGGCCTGCCTTGGCCATTGGGGTGCAGCTGGGAGTGTGGCCAGCCAAAGGCATAATGGAGCTGTATTTTAAACTGTATTGGTTACCTTATTCCTCCATTCTGACTGATTCATTCATGGCTGTCTAGCAATGTCTAGAGGAGAGTCATGGACTCTTGGATCTCAGCTGGGTGCTGTGAAAATGCTCTGTGTCCATGGGTGCCAAGGCTGGCGTGTGGCAGATGGACTTGGAGGTGGGGCTGTAGGACACATTATCTGGTCCAGAAAGGACCTGCTGCCTCTGTACTGGTGTCTTCAGTCTTAGAGTTATCTCAGCAGTCACTGATTTTCCCTACTGCATTTTTCATGCACTTTGCCTTGTGCATCTTTAAATGCCTAAAAGTAAAGGGGTTTGCTTGGCTCATGCAGCTTTAGTTTTCTGTAAATCTAACCAGCAAGCTGTAAGTCCTAGAGTAATAAACATTATTAGTGTTCTGATAAATGACAGCAGCATGGCAGAAAAAGTCATCCATTCTAATCCATAGAAGACCTCAGCTTCAATCATCTCTGATTACTTTCAGAGCATTCAATCTTCATCTCAAATCATTCAGGGGCAGTTCAATCAATACATCAAAATCATGCACAATGCCTTCTACTTACTGGGTAGCTTGCATCAGAAGTGCTTTCTGAGTTGTGTTATGGAATCAGGCAAATAATTAAATCAAAGACCTAGTAATAGAAATACTCCTGAAAGAACCTAATTTTTTTTCCCTTATGATTTATCTACATTTCCTGCCCTCAATTTGTACATGACACTGAACTTCAAATGATCTTCCAAATCCTTTCCACACATTAATTCTGAGAGCACCACTAAGCTCCAGGTGAGCATTACAGCTATTCCTCAGAGCAGATAATCAGGAGTTAGCATTCTCCAGCTTGGTCACTGTGTTTTGGTTTCACCATTTTAACACTATAGAACCTTAACTGAAATTCAGGTCTCAGCTTTTGATTTGTTAAAGATCTTTTATCAGTGGGCTGCTTTGAAGAAGGTGGCCTTAAAACCATGTCTAGGTTCCAACTTTATGATGCAAATGGCCCTGGACTCCAGAAGCATTTTTCCTTTCATATCAAGACAATATCATGTTGCCTTTCTTCCTAGCACTATTCAGGAATGTTTTCTCAAATCCTAATTTCTTCATATTGGAGATAAAACTCAAAAAAAAAAAAAAATCTCTGTCTTCTTCAGCTTTTGTCTTGCTTAGCTGTTTGTTTTAATCTCCTGCTTATTTTAATCATAATGCAGATTAGGAGCCCTATTTTGTAAGGGTGAAAATAAATGTAATCAAAGATGGCAAACAGTTAATTTGTGATTTATTATTTAGTCTCTCTTCAGATACAATAGAGTATGGTCCTTCTGTCATCTTTTTGTAGCTGTTTTGGAGAAGCCACCAGCAGCAGACTTCACAAAATAAGGAAGACCCAGCTAGAGGCTGCACGGAATGGTTTTCTTATGGCAGGTGTCCCGGTGCAGTATCACCCAAAGCCTGTTCCCTCCAGATAAAAATATGATGAGATACACACACCACCACAGTCATTTGTGTCATTTAACCTTGTTTGAATTGGATGCCTGAGAAAATAAGGCTGGTCCAATTTTCTTGTTCAGTTGAAAAGCTTTCCATGAGCACTACATGAGGCAGTCAGCAGAAAGGTTCCTTCACTTCCCAGAGGAACTCTCACTGCTGTAATAGCTCATTTAGAATATATATGTCTGTAAGAGTCATATTCTGATTTAGTAGGGGAAAAAAATCAAGGTAGCAACTTGTGAAGGAAGTGATATGTCACCATGAGTTATGTGGTACCTCCATACCTGTCTCAAGAACACATCCTTCGACATGCTGTGAATCACTTACAGAACTGTGATCCATCCTCTGGCTTCGACCAGGGCCAAACAAGCCATGGATATTAGTCTTTCACTAGGACTTCATGAAGCTGTCACTGACTTAATGAAATTGTCATCTCACCATTGACTTCAAAGAGAGATGGGCTGGGGCCAGCCGTCAAGTTACCATCAAATTACAATAATCTCATTCTTTTGATGGGATTTCCTCTCGTGTTTTTAATGGTGATGGACAGCACAAGCACCTGAATTCTTCTGAGATCAGGTCACTCTCCTGCAGTAACTTTCTTCTGCACTTTGTGTGTTTTTCTTCTCATTCTTGAAGAAGAGGCCAACACAGAGAACTGGCTTTTGCCTTTCCCCCTGCCACTCTATTAACATATTTTTACATATCAGATTATGCATCATAAGGAAGTTTAGCAATAAGCCTAGCATGTGTTACACAGGCTGACCTCCAGCTGTGATGACATGTGCTATGTTATAATTGTTTTCTGTTCTGGCATATTACATGTAGCAAGACATTGCCCAGCTCAGAAGACTATTTGCTGACATTGCTATAATGTGCTTAAACTGTTTGATGACAAGAAGGCTCCTGGGGCAGGGGAAGTGCTGTTGGTGAATTTGCTGCTCTGGTTTGATAGCATAGTAGGAAAACAGGCATGTGTTAGCATCTTGCCTTGGGTGCCTTCATCACAGATGATCCTCTCTCCAGCATCAGGTGCAGATATGGCAGTTGTGGTAATGGGAGCCTGTGGCAGCTGAGTGTTTTGCAGGGACCAGATTTGTCTTCTCAGTTTTAGTTCAGAAGCTGGAGCTAAGTTGGTAAAAGCACACTGTCAAAACTGGATGGTTTACTAAGAACAAAATATCTTCTTCCTTTGGCAGAAAATAAAATAAAACTCAGTCCCTCCTCCCCAGTATTTATGCCAAAAGTCACAGTGTTTGATTCCAAAACACAGTGATACAGCTGATGCAACCTGAGCATCTCAAGGCTTCACTCTCCTGTGAACTGAGTTTGCTCAGCAGGCTTCCTGCAACAGGCTTTGCACACCAGCTCCATCTTGTTTTAGTTAAAACTGTTTTCACTTTTCATTTCAAAATATCATTTCCCACTGACTTACTGTCTCTCAAAGGAAAGCCAGGGGATTCCTTCCATGTGCTTGCTCTTTCTGGACAGTGAGATACTATTAATCTAGATATCCAAACATTGCATCCCACATCCTTCAGCCTCAAAAGGATGCTTTTAGCAGGACATTTTACTCTGTTTTGTAAAGTCCACTCTGGGGTCAAACTGTGAGCTGTATGTATGTGGCAGAGTGTAATGGTTGCAAGATCAAACCCCTGACATGGACTTGAGAAAGAAAGTGGGAGAAACAAACCTGAACAACCTGGCTGTGCATCTCACACCCTGCATGGCTTTCAGCAGGACCAGAAGTGCCAGTGTTTAGCATCCTTCTTGAGAAGCAGACAAAATGTATCCACACACACAGAGCAAACCTCACCAGTGGCACTGCTCAGCACCCCCTGAGAGCAGAAGGGTAACCAGCTGGAAAACACCATTTTGGGGCTACAAGATTAGTTTTAACCTTATCAGAAGAAACCAAGAAATTAGAAAGGGTTATGAAGAAGAGCTGTAACGCTGAGATTCGTAAGCCACAGATTATGTATGACCATTTTGGCTGTGGCTTATTATTCACTAGTATATTATTCTGGCTTTCTAGCTCTTGGGCAAGTCCATGGAAAAGGCTGGCATAAAAGAGTGTTTTTTCTCTCCTGGGCTTTGCTGTGGGGGGAGAAAATGATATCATGATGGGATTCTGCATAATAAGACAATGCAGATGAAAAACGAGCAAGCTCGTCATGATGGAGCCAGTGCATTGCTTTTTAGATGAAAACCAATTGAGTAGTTAATTTTGAAGTAAATTGCCCTTGTTTCTCATAGTAGGGTGTTTTGACATTTGTGTTGACAGTCTCCTGATTAAATGGGAATATTTTGGTCACATTTGAATCTAAACCAAGCCAGGTGTTTCAAGGATCTTTTATATCTAACTTCTATTAAGGCAGATGGTCAGTTCCCCTCTGGGCATCAGAGAGGATGAAATCCTTTTTTTTTTTTTTTTTTTTGTGGAGTAGGGCTCTGTTACAAGCAGCAGCTCATGATGTTGCCAGAGGCAGCATCTAATGTGCATCACAGGTACCAAGTAAAAAGCTTATCTGCTTCGACTGTAATCTTTTTATTGCACAAAAGCAGATCCTTGAGCACTTTGTGGGGATATTCAAGCCTCCCCCTTGGCCAGAGGGAGGGAGAGAAGGAGTGAGGAAGCACCCTGAGGAGCATAGGCACAGGGTTCTGCTCCACTCTAGGTAGCACTGGGGGGAGGCCCAAGCAGAGAGTCCAGGTAGGAGGAGAAAAGCAATAAATGGGGAAGGATAATAGCAAGTCTGGGGGTGGCGAGAGGTTTTTCTGCCAAAATGTGAACTTTGATGTTTCCCCAAACTGGTAATCCATAGAAGGGTGCAGATTCAAGGGAACCATTTACAAGCTGCAGAAATGTTTGGATCTGCTTTAGTTTCACCTGAGTCTCCAGCACAGGTAGGTGCTCCAGCAACTGTGTAGCAAAAGCATAGGTGTGAGCTCTGTTATTTCTAACGCAGTGGTCAAACCCCTCATCTCCTGAAGCTGCTTAGCTTTGTGAGCCCTTTCTCGTAGGAATAACATGGCTATTTTATTTCAAAATATAAACCCAACTGAACTTATTAAGTCAGTTCACTCAAGCTGCCAGGAAATATCTGTCCAACTTTTTATTCCTACTTAAGCCAACAGGAATCCATGTAAATGCAGCACAAATATGTACAAGCAATCATTTTGACTCATGTGGGGCCTCTGGTTTATCCACTTCCCTGAACTTCCTCATTCCATATGGGAATGAGAAAAGAAACAAAGCACTACTCCTCTCTTAGGGAAGGGAAACTAAGGCACAAAGTTATCAAGCCCATGATCTTCTCTGTCTCTGGCCAAGCTAAAACTTGAATCCTTCAGGGTGAAAAAGTTGAGGCTCCTGCAGAGTCAGCCCCCCACTCACTCTCCCTCTCCCAGGACAACTGAGAAAGTTGAAAGAATGGGACAACAGACTGTTTGTTCCCGTTGCTAGCGGCCAGTTGCTACAGGAGATTTCAGTGCTCTTCTTCTCTGCCAGGGAGGGGAATCTTTTCATGTGCCCAGGGGATGCAGAAAGGATTTGACTTTCCAGACACAGTTTTGAGCTTAAAATATCTCCTTACACAGATTAAAGTACTTATTTCTGATTTAGCAAAGACCCCTTGAAATGCTGGACGGAACACAACATGGTTTTCATTCAGCTTTGTCTGCCAAGCTTAATTAGGGAAGAATTGGAGGTTCTCCTGATGGGAATTTGTTCTAACTCAAAGGCTGAGAGGCTTCTTGCACTGATAGCTGATGGATGCTCAAAGCCTGTCCCAGTCAGGCAGGCTCTAAACACGAAACACATGAAATACTGGAGGAGAAAATAGAATCAAACACAGCTATAGAATTAGACATCTCTTACTTTGCCATAGTGAGGGGCAGGGGCTCCTCTCATTAGGACTCAGCTTTCTCAGTTGTGCAATCTGGGAGTAGCAGGGTTCACATGAAAGCTGTATCTGTGAGCCAGAGCAGCTCAGCCTGCCTGGAGCCATATGGGCTGGCCTTGGGCTGGCTACCCTGCTGAGCATACAGCTTGGATAAAGTAAATATATATTAATATGTCTCATATATATATGTATATATATCTATATAAATACATAAATATAGAGAAGGAGAATATTTTTTCTTAAAATCTCTTTGAAAATTACTTCTGTAATGCAGAGGCATTCCTAGCTGCCTTTTATGCCCTTACATCAGTGCAAGTACACTTTGAAGTATGCCAGGAGCTCTTCCACTTTCATATCAGAGCATTGAAAACCACCCTCAAAAATTTACATGACGGAGGAATAAATCATTTCTTCTCTTTTCTTTTCTCTTTTCTCTTTTCTCTTTTCTTTTCTTTTCTTTTCTTTTCTTTTCTTTTCTTTTCTTTTCATTTCTTTTCTTTTCTTTTCTTTTCTTTTCTTTTCTTTTCTTTTCTTTTCTTTTCTTTTCTTTTCTTTTCTTTTCTTTTCTTTTCTTTTCTTTTTTTTCTTTTTCCTTTCCTTTCCTTTCCTTTCCTTTCCTTTCCTTTCCTTTCCTTTCCTTTCCTTTCCTTTCCTTTCCTTTCCTTTCCTTTCCTTTCCTTTCCTTTCCTTTCCTTTCCTTTCCTTTCCTTTCCTTTCCTTTCCTTTCCTTTCCTTTCCTTTCCTTTCCTTTCCTTTCCTTTCCTTTCCTTTCCTTTCCTTTCCTTTCCTTTCCTTTCCTTTCCTTTCCTTTCCTTTCCTTTCCTTTTCTTCCCCCCTCTTCTTTTATTTTATTTTTTTTTTTAAGTTTAGCTTCTTCTTGTTTTGTGAAATCTGTCCACCCTTTTTAAGGACTTTATCAACCCTCCAGATTCCATCATGCCTTTTTGTGCAATACATAAACCTTTGACTCTTGCAATGCATAAAAGGACTGGACATGGTTTATGCCCTATGAAAGAAAGATTACAAACGTAATAAGTAATTTAGGTGTCCACTCTGAATTTCTAGATGCTTCCTGGAATAATGCTGCTCCATCATCTCTCTCATTATTGGCAGCATCCTGTTCTGACAAAAGGCAGAAAGAAATGTTGCTGAAGAAAATGAGTATGTGCTTGTGATGCTACAGTGAAGGAAGATCTTGCTGTGGTTGAAAGAAATGTGGCTGCAATACCGAGGATACAGCTCCTACCTTATGCTTCTCTTAAGTGGTATAAACCAGCCACGTTTATCCACTGGGAAATGTTAAATGAGCTAATTGTTACTTACAGAATAGAAGGGAAGGATGGAACAAGAAGGTGAGAATAAATTATAGAAACCATACAAAAAAATAGAAAATAAATGATAGAAACAATAAAAAAATGGAAGATAAACTATAGAAATTATAAAAAACAGATAAAATAAAATATAGAAATTATAAAAAATAGAAAAATGAACTATGGAAATTATTAAAGAAAAGAGAAAATGAACTATAGAAACAATTTAAAAATAAGATACAGAAATTATTAAAAAATATAGAAACAATTTTAAAATATAGAAAATAAGATACAGAAATAAAAATAGAGAAAATGAACTATAGAAATGATTTACAAATACAGAAAATAAGATACAGAAATTATAAAAAATAGAGAAAATTAACTATAGAAGCAATTAAAAGTATAGAAAATATATAGAAATTATAAAAAAATGAGAAAATGAACTATAGAAATGATTTTAAAATGTAGAAAAGAAGATATAGAAATTATAAAAATAGAGAAAATGAACTATAGAAATTATTTTAAAATATAGAAAATAAGATACTGAAATTATAAAAAATAGAGAAAAAGAACTATAGAAACTATTTTAAAATATAGAAAATATATAGAAATTATAAAAAATAGAGAAAATGAACTATAGAAATGATTTTAAAATGTAGAAAATAAGATATAGAAATTCTAAAAAAATAGAGAAAAATCAACTATAGAAACAATTAAAAACAGAGAAAATAAGATATAGAAATTACCAAAAAATAGAGAAAATTAACTATAGAAATAATAAAAGATAGAAAAAATAAACTACAGAAATCGTTAAAAGTACAGAAGATAAACTATAGACATTATAAAAAAATAGAGAAAATAAACTGCAGAAACAATAAGAACTTATAGAAAGAACCTGTAGAAATGATAAAAGATGGAGAAAATGAAATGTAGCAATTATAAAAAATAGAGAAAGCCAACTATAGACATAACCAAAGAGAGAGAAAATTAACTATAGGGATTAAAAAAAAAAAAAAAAAAAAAGAGAAAACAAACCATAGAAACCAAAAGCAGAGCAACATGTGTTGCTGTTTGCAACCTATAGCTGTAAAGGTTGCTGTCAGTTTATACAACTCCTGCCTGATTTATTTTCCCTGGATTGAAACAGTTTTTCCCAAGCAGCTCCATTTTTCTCAGTAGTGCGTGAGGGACCACGAATTCTTCTGGCAGAGTCTACGGTGATGAAACAGCAAACATTGCATTACTAACCCCAATAATGCAGGGAAAACATCTTTCTATTGTGCAAGCAGAGAGCAATAGAACACAGAATTGCCCCCCAGGAATAGATCGCACTCTTCCAACAAAAGCCTTGTGAAAGCCTTTGTTCTGGTCCCTAAGGATGTTAGGAATTGTCACACAATCTATGTAGATCAGCCCTTGGTCCTGATAAGCAGACTTTGCATTTCTGTGCAAGCTGGCTGATGTTTGAATAGCATAATAGGGAAAAAAATAATTGAGATGCTTTTGATTATTTTGAGAAATACACATTTTATTTCTTGTCTTTTTTTGATGGGGAAGCAAGAGGTCAGAAATATCTTCACAGTGCACAGCATGCCCAGCTGGACATTGTAAATGGCTCTGAGGGGCTTCAGCTAGACCTTGAGGAGATCATAGAATCGGAGAATCGTAGAATCAGTCAGGGTTGGAAGGGACCACAAGGATCATCCAGTTCCAACCCCCCTGCCATGGGCAGGGACACCTCACCCTAGATCAGGCTGGCCAGAGCCTCATCCAGCCTGGCCTTAAACACCTCCAGGGATGAGGCCCCAACCACCTCCCTGGACAACCCATCCCAGGCTCTCACCACTCTCATGGTGAAGAGCTTCTTCCTCACGTCCAGCCTGAATCTCCCCACTTCCAGCTGTGTTCCATTCCCTCTAGTCCTATCACTACCTGATAGCCTAAAATGTCCCTCCCCAGCTTTCTTGCTATGATGTTATGATTTGAGTAGCCTCTAAATATCTAGAGAGGTTTTGAAAGTGACTTTTGTACTCCAGATTCACCCTGTCCTTTCTTGAATCTTTGCTTGGACCCCTAATGCCCTGCTTACCTTTTGTTGAGCAGCATCCCATATATGTGGAAGCTTTTGCTGCACAAATACTTGACACAAATTTAATGCTCACCATCCAATTGAGATGTTTCCTCTCTTTCTAGGAAGAGGACAGCAGGGATGTCACTGATGCTGCCCTAATTGTTTTAGTGCATTAAGTGAATATAAAACACTTATTCCATGGAAGTAGCCTACACAGAACTACTGCTAGTATTCCCTGACCAATGGACCCACCATGGTGAAAACATGTTTTGAATGATGCTTCCCAAAGGTGTTTTTAATAAAACTGAACAAACAGGATCCTGACAGACATAACACTGAGCAAGTAGCATCTCTGTGTTTTCATAACTCAAAGCCATGGCTTACAAATCATTAGAGAAGTGATTTGTGGTCATGTCTGTTCAAACAAACCCTGATTTCCCTCAGTAGGGCTTCTTGTCACAAATGGGGGCTGTACTTTGCAAAAGGTTCATGCACCTTTGACTACATCTGTGTTAACTGCTCCTTGCCATCAGGCTGGGGACCTTGTCCTTTGTGCAAATGCTGGGCAAGAGGTTGCCATTGCTGCTCCCTGCCTGGTGATGCCTCTCCAGCATGTCATTAGCATTCCCCTCCCGCACGAGCACCAGAGGGGAGCTGTAATTAAAATTCAATGTGACAGAGCATGTCAGATGCAAAAGGTTCCTTTTGCTAAGCTCCTGTTCATTGTGTGGTTGTATCAGTTATGTGTGCTGCTTTCTAGGAGCAAATTAACCTGAGCAGGTTGGGCTTTCCTGATATCCTACAGCAATTTTGTTTAGCTCATATTTTTGATCGTTAAATATCGTTGGTTTATTGGTTGTCTCTTGCTCGTAAAAGTAAAGTGATAACTCATTAATTATTTCTCCTCAGAGCCCAGATGTATTCAGTGCAACAGAATACTGACCCTGGAGTGGGGGCAGCTCTCCCAAAGCCAGCCCTTAGCAGCCACAGCTTGGGCATCACAGAATCACTGAATCACAGCATGGTGGGGGTTGGAAGGGATCTCTGGAGACTGTCTAGTCTAAACCCCCTGCTAAATCAGGGGCACCTGTCAGGCTGCCCAGAATTGTGTCCAGGCAGGTTTTGAATCTCTCCAGAGAAGGAGACTCCACAACCTCTCTGGGCAGCATGCTCCAGTGCTCTGTCAACCTCAAAGAAAAGTTTTTCCTTGTGTTCACATGGAACTTCTTGTGCTCTAGCTTGTGCCTATTTCCCTTTGTTCTGCTGCTGAGCACCACTGAAAATAGGGAGGACAGCCTGGAGAGGTGGGAAAAGGAAAATAGTCCAGAGAAGAACCCCTCAGGGTAGAAAACTTTTCCCAGTTTTACCTGGTTGATCTAAGAAACAAGAAATTATTGCTTAAGCAAGGAGGCCTGGAGATGAGCTTTGTGTTATGAGCAGGGCTTGCCAAATCCATCTAGGGAGTCTGATAGATGAGGAGCTTGGCTGAACAATAGAAAACTGAGGACTGGCAGTGACCCTGCACCACCAGCTCAGCTCCACTGGGACCACTAGGAGTCCACAGCAGACACTGGATGTTTGTGCCATGCAGGTTCTCACAGCACACCTTTGCAGGGCAGCAAGACAGGGGAAAGGCAGGAGTTGTGGAGGAGGAGGAGGAGGATGGAGCAAGTGCTGACAGGGCTTTTCCCTGAGCACAAGTGCAGGCTCAAGCTTATTGTTGCACAGAATTGTTTACACTAGTTTTGCAAGTCATTAACATATGGTAGAGATCCTCATTGCATCCCAGGTCTCACACTGTGCTTTGAAACTATCACTGGTGTAACTGGTGACTGCTCTGAGCAGCATAGAAAGTCATGACAAAGTCAGAGGTTACCTCTGTGGACATGTTGCCATTAGACAAAGGAAGCTTTAAAGGTGCTTGGGCAAATGTCCACAAAATACTGGGGCAGCAATAAAACTTCTAAAATAATAACAAAACTCATACTGAAAGCAAAACCTCCAGTAGAGTGATTAGGATTTTGGAGGGGTTCTCCCTGGGCTTGTCATAGCAGAATAATGCTGTTTGGGCAGGTGGCATAACCAAGGCCATGCCTCCCCTGGAAAGCTGGAGACACAGTAAAGCTAAGGAAGTGATTATACAGTTAAAGAGAACAAGCTGTGCCTCCTCACTGGCTGGTGTCCAAGGCAGGGTATTTTAGGAGGCATGAGAAGGGCAGAGCTCTTTGTGAGCTGCCTGGCAAGGTGTGGAACTGAAAGTGCCCAGGAGAGCTGCTCTGCAGAGCAGCAGTTTCTTGTAGAGCAGACCCTGTTGGATGTCTCAGGAGGGGCAAATGATTCAGGAAGAAGAGAGAAGATCCAGCTGGAATCCCCACGTCCACTTCTGAGGAGGCATCAACCTGTAAGCCAGCCCCTGAGGAAGCTGCATTACCACATGAGGAGTGTTGGCTTAACTGTAAAAAGGAGATTATGGATGAAATGGCTGTGCTGCCAGGTTTTTACCTTTCAAATTGAGTCACTGTGTGAGCTTAGGAAGCTTCCCAGTGAGCAGAAGTTTTGTTATCATATATTTATGATGAAAAATACAGAATCACTTCTTTCTGAGGTATGTGAACTCTTGGGTAGCTGGTATGACTCAAAACAGAGTTAATCCCCTGAGGGATTTCTTGACACCCTTCCCACTTAGGTCTGGATCTTGCTGAAATCTGTGAGGATGATTCCAGTGACTTAAATGGGCTTTAATGTATCATAGGGCTGCTGCACTCTGAGCAGGAACTCTTCTTCTGTGTTATTCATATAGTGCTCTCCTGCCTGGGCTGTGAGGGGGAATTCAGCACCCATCACAGCAGATGTCAGCTCTGTGTTTTTCTTCACTGGACTCTCCTCCAGCTCTTCTCCAGCATTCCTGTGGCACTTCCAAAGAGTGACTGCATACTTTGTATGCCACAACTGTTTTCACCCACTTCATCTCAGCCTCATGCTCTGAGTTAATTGCAAAGGTCTGTTTGAACTGTGACTTACCCTACCTCTGTCAGGTCTGGAATACTTATTTAATACCATCCAAAATTAATGGCAAAGGAAACTAAGGTTTTGAAGGTCTTGGCCATGCTTGAATTACAGCTCCCATATTAGTATTTGAGGTCTGAGTGCACACAACATTCAGCTGCTGGATGAAGTCATTCTCTCTAAGAGCAAGTCTCCTTCCTCCTAACAGTTATCAGCCTTAGTCAGCAACGAACATTTCTTCCCTGCCATTTAGTTACTGGTTTTTACCATGTTTGTGCCTGTGAAGAACAGAAAAAGGTCTGAGAAGCAGATAAGGTGATAAATTGGAGGTGTGTGCCTCTTGATGAGGAGGGGTGGTTCTCCTGCTTGTAACTTCCTTCTCCTTTGCCTTGCACCAGGAAGGCTGTGGAGCATGGAAGAGCACAGAGCATGCCATGTTTGATTCCAGGTGGCTTAGTTCAAAGCTTACCCCTCCTGCTTACTGACAGAGACCCATGTGGGTGATGGAGATGTCAGTGTGTCAGGTATGTGCAGTATCCTCCTGAAGGCTTCTTTGTTAAACAGAACTCATGTTAACTCCTCACTGTGTTTCAGAGCAGGACTGACCATCACTCTGTACACAATAAAACTCAGTGTCAAGCAGCACCGAAGTAATTTGTTTTACACACCCAGGCTCACTAGTAAGTCCACACACCCCTTCATACTCAGAATAATGCATACCAGCTGTATTTTAAAATCTAGCTGGCTTTAGACATTATTAAGATATAGCCAAATTCAGGAAATTACCTTGCTAACAGCTTGCTGCACATTGCCATTTATGGTGCTTGTTACTGTTATTACAAATGAATTCATGGGAAATTTAATTAAGTTCTCAAAAAAAGAAACAAATGGTTTCCTATCTAGTAAGTACCCTGGCTAAATTTACTTCTGGCATATTTTGTTGTCCTGTAAATGTTTTCACTACATTATTTTTCCCTGAGTAATCTTGTTACTAAATTAAGCCTTTAGGGTCAACATCAACTTGCTGTGTACCATAGCAAATGTTGATAACTTCAGTGTGCTGCACCTGCAGCCGGTGAAGCTTTAAATATTAAAGTTGCCCTTCTCAAATAACGTTTGCAGAGATATCACATTTATTTTCCTTGTTTGTGGCTCCTCTGTACTTCAGAATGGCTGTGTCCAAACACATCCAGCCAGCATCTCTGCTAGGGAGTGAAAGACTTTCCCTGTCTGGCAGAGCTAATGCACCCATCACTGGAGGTGGTTTTGCCTCCCCAGATCTCAAAACCAACATCTTAGTTAAAGGCTGGAGCTCCGTCCTAGGCTGGAGTTCAGTCCTAGGCTGGAGTTCAGTCCCAGGCTGGAGCTCAGTCCCAGGCTGGAGCTCAGTCCCAGGCTGGAGCTCAGTCCCTGCTGCCTTACCTCTCTGTCTCTGCCACCACCTGCTAGCTAACAAACTAAGGAGTGTGCTGGTACAGAAGGAGCAGTGACATGTATCAGTGAAAGATGGGGCTAATCATTTACTCTTAACCTGCTAAACCACAGGGGAATAGGTAGGAGAGCCTGGGCATGTTTTGATGAAGCAGCAAATCCTCTGTTGCTTGTTTAGGGAAGGAGAGGACATGGCTGTAAATCCAGAGGAGTCACTTATCTGCAGAAGGAATGTGACAAGCATGAGCAAAAGTGCCACATCATCTGCTTTGTGCTCCCTGGTGTTGTGCTGGGGTTTGTAATCTGATTGGTGAGGGCAAGAGGTGAATTTGATTTAGTAACATAGATCAAAATAATACTGGGCATGGAAAGTATTCTTCATAAATCATGTTATGGCCCAGCAGCTACCTGTTCATCAATTGATGCTGACTGAATCTCCTATGCTGGAAGGTGATTTGCACAGGCAGAAAGGCTTGATGCACTTCAGAGGCCCTGCTTCTGTGCATGGATCAGATCACAGATGGGTTTGCTGAGCTGAAAGGGAATTCAGCAAATCTTCACCCCAAATGAGAATTTTCATGGTCTGTGGAGTTTTGTTGTTGTTCTGCAAATCTTTACTGGTCTGTGTTGGAGTCCATGCTAGGGAAAGAGGCTTACAATAAGACTAAATACCATTGACAGTGCACCTGACAGCTTTAAAGCTATCCAGAAAGTGAAGTGGAAATCATTTGCTTGGTAAATAGTAACCTGCAAAGGCATATTCAGTCACTGCTCTGTAGTGTGCATTTGCTCCCTAGGAGTTTCAAACTGTGTCTTAAATCCTATATTTGCTCTTCAGAAACCCAGACAACTTGGCTACCTTATTCCTAAAATCCTGCTCCTCTTCTTGGGCCCTGCTACCCCAAAAGACAGAATGGTCAGAGGATGGCAGAAACTTTGTGCCTTGTCCAGCTGGCAGAGGTGAGCAGGCTGAAGTGAGCAGGGACACCTGCAACTGGATTAGGTTGCCTCGGGCCACACTGAGTCTGATCTTGAATGCCTCCAGGGATGGGGCCTCAAGCATATCCCTGGGCAACTTGTTCCAGTGTTTTCCTACTCTCATTGTGAAGAACTTCCTCCTAATGTCCAACCTAAATCTACCCTGCTCCAGTTTCAAACCATTGCCCCTTGTCCTATTGCTACAAGCCTATCTAAACAGTCCTTGTCCAGCCCTCCTGTAGGTCCCCTTCAGATACTGAACTGTAGCTATAAGGTCTCTCTGGAGCCTTCTCTTCTTCAGGCTGTGCAGCCCAAATTCTTTGAGCTAGTCTTTGTAAGAGAAGTGCTCCAGCCCTCTAATCATCTTTATGGCCCTCCTCTGGACCTGTTCCAGCAGGTCCATGTCTGTCTTGTGTTGGGGGCCCCATGGTTGGACACAGTACTCCAAGTGAGGTCTCACCAGAGCAAAGTGGCAGAATCACCTCTCTTGACCTGCTGGCCATGCTTCTTTTGATGCAGCCCAGGATGCAGTTGGCCTTCTGGGTTAGGCTACCTAGTGAACCTCTGCTAGACTCTGTGTTACATCACCATCTAATGTCATATGTGATGGTGAATGTACACATATGCATATTTCATTGCAGGCAGAGACCTGCAATGAAAGTTTGTCCTAGCAAACTTTGAGCCAGATTGTTTGATGGAGGGACCAGGCTAGGGTAGGGTTTGGTCACTGGGGTGCTGAAGCTGGGTAATTTAAAGGAGCATATATCAAATAATTACTGCAGATCCCCTTTAGGACATGAGGCAGCTCTTCTGGGTTTGGAGTTATGCTAGAGAAAAATGAGATTTGCTGATTGATCGTAGCAAGGCTGTTTAGAATTCAGCAACAGCCAGTAATTTGAAATAGATGTTGTAATGCTTTGACTCTTTGGTCTTTCTAAACCAGCCATATATTTCTACCTCATTTATTATTTAGAACTGATATATTGCTTGATGTGGTGAGGAATTTGTGCTCTCAGATATTGACTCAGTGAAAAATCATAGGGTCGTTTTGGCTATTCCCACTCAACCTGAGAGAAAGAAGCCATTGTCAGCTGAATTGAGAGTGCAGCTGCCCCAGGAGATAGTCTGCTCTGAGGATGATGGAGCAGCCCAAAGAGGAGGGAGTCAGCCCAGGTGATGTCACAGGGAAAATGAGCTTTTCTTCTAACATTTCTGAAAGACCTAAATCTCTGCTTTCCTTGGGGGAAAAGCTGGAGTCCTGTTTAAATTAGAAATGAGTACAGGGCAGCATCTCTGATCGGAAACTGTAAACATCAGACGAAAAGTAATTATTTTTTTCAGCATGGGATCCTAGGTAAAAAAAAAAACACCACCAACATTTTTTTCACTTTCTAAACTTACCCTGCCCATAACAGCAAACAAATAACCTGCCCATATTTTCACTCATCCTAAAACTTTCCTGTGCCCGGCCTGCTTTCTAGCCAGCGATTCATAGGGATGCAGCCAGTGCCAGAAGATCCTTTGGGTGAGAAATACAAATATGGGTGGGACACACCGTGCTCTAGACCCTCTCCTTGTAACTGGCTGGCAGCGATGGTAACTCCCGGCAGGGTGGAAGCGCAGCGGGCTCCCAGCGAGCCGGCAGCACCATCTGCTGCAGACAGAGCCGAACGGCAGCGACCGCCCTCGACTGCCGTCACATTGCCGTCCCGGCTGGAGAATGAGCAGTGTGAGGCTCCCCAAGTTGCTGTGGCTGGGTGATGAGGAATATTAGGCTCCCCAGGTTAATACGGATAGGTCACAAGGAGCATTGGGCTCCCCGAGCTGTTACAGATGGAAACAGATGTCCACAGCTAAGGATAAAGGAGCTGAAAAGTAGTCTTTACCCCTTGTGTGGAAAGGGAGCTTTGTTGATACTTGGATGTGAATGATTTTCTTGCAGCTGATGTCAATGGTTAAGGCCACTAGGCAGATGCTATTAACCTTCTCCCTTCACAAAAGAGGAAGGGGAAAAGGGAGTAAAGGAAAGAGACTTACCAGTTAGAAAAGAAACTAAAACTGCTTTAATGAAATAGTAATAACAAAAGAAAGAGTAATCATATTAATAATAAAATAAACATATAAAAATATATACAAACCCAGTATCAAACTCCCCCAGAGTCCAGACTGGGCTCAGTTGCAGGCAGAGCCCTCCTTGGAACTGACCATGGCAAAGGAAGGCTCGACCCTCATGACCCCTCAGCTTTATATTGAGAATGACACATGTGGAATGGAATGCTTTGGTCACCTGTCCTGTCTGCTGCTCCCTGCAGGTGCAACTGTTTTACTGATGACCCTTTCACTTATGGCACTCCAACGTGGCACACGATTTAGCAGTGACCTTAGTCTGCACAGGAGCAAGTATAAGCAAGAGCCTTTCTGCACACCAGTCTTTAGTGGTATCTATAAACATCAAGTATTGCCTCTTCTAGAAGCAGGCACTGTCTGCAAAATTATGCCCTGAACTTCAGCAAGTGCCATCAATGAGGAGAGACTGAGCTGAGAAGTAAAATCATTGCACAGAGATTTTGTTCTGTTCTAGCTCAAACCAGGACTGAATAAAAAACCAAAACCAACAACAAGCAAACAAACAAACAAACAAAACCCCAAATCAACAGCAACAAAAAAACCCACAACAAAACCACACACAAACAAAAAAGATTTAAAGGTTTCATCTCAGCTCCTGCTAAGATTTGGAGTTAAATGTGGACATCAGGGCTCAGACACTGACTACATCCCCAGCTGTAAATCACACAAATATTCAGACAAGTTGCTTGGTGGAACAGCTTGTCTGCTCCTCAGTGAACAGCAGTGGACTAAGCTGGTGCTCCAAGTGAAATCCAAACTTAAATATTAATCTGTCTTGCTAAAATGGGAAATGTCAAGTTTCCACAGAGCTTTTGTGGCATTTCAAGTGGAAAGTGGTAAAGGAGAATAAATCTGCCCTAATTATGGAAGTCAGTTAAAACCTCTGCTTTATCTTATAAATGGAGGAAGTTCAGATGTGACCTCTGCATCTGAAAGCTATAGGACAGACCATTTTTTTGGGTGGTGGCTGTAATGGCACTTAGTGATGTTGTTACAGCAGAGGACTGACACTGCTGTGCTGAGCTGAGAGCTGTTTGGAAACCTCTCTACTGCCCTTTTCCACCCTGTAAGTGGTAAACTGTTTTCCTGCAAAAGAATGGAAAATTGAGCAATGTGCTGAAGACTTGATCCAAAGCATATTGGCTTCGAAGTCTATCCCAAAACTCATCTTCAGAGGAATTTGGAATATACTTATCCCAATAATCTTCACTTTGAACAATAGAAAACAAAGCAATTTTTCGCTGGACATATAGGAAGTACCAGACAGGTGAAAACATGGAGACCTCATCCTGGACTAACCTCAGCAACTGAAATTCTCATGGAAATGGTGTCTTTGGTAGGGCAAGGACATTTTACTTCAGTGAAATCTGTAAACATAAATAACCTAAAAAAACCCTAGTAGGTATATATTACCTCCTTAAAATCTTTTCTCTGGAAAGAGTGGAGGTATTTAATACCCAGCTCCTCAGCAGACTGATGAGAAGATGAAGTATTTCTTGGTGAGCTCCCCTGGGCTTGGAGAGATGGTCTGTTTCCAAAGCTAGCAATGCTCCAAGGGCCTTGGCCCTGCTGTATCTTGCACAATGCCCAAGAGGTTTTTAAGAGCAGAAGAGTGTAAGGAGACACCCAAAGCAGCCTGCTTTTCACAGCTGTTTTTCAACAAGGTTTGCTTTGCACCCAGCAAGGACAGCCTGGGGTTGTTTGGCCTATCCAGGAACACATGCTTCCAGTAAGCTCCTCTCAGGAGAGGAAGGCATGTTTAGGAAACCCAGAGCAATTTTATTTTCTCATTTCCACACATCAGGGAAAACAAACAAGTAAACAAACAAAACCCCCCAAAAACCAAACTCACACCAAAAAAAGCCTAACCCCCAAACTAAAAAACTTTGTCAGAAACTCTCAACAGGATAAAACACCTGGTGGGTGGAGAATATTGCAGAGAAAGGGCTTCCTGGACCAAGGAAGCCCTAAAGCACCCCAAATGCCAGTGCAAGGAGGGTGTTTGGGTATATCCTGAAACATCATGTTGTTAGCTGTGCCAGAGAGTGTGGTAAGCCTTCTGCTGGGGCTTTGGAAAGCAGTTTCCAAAGCTGTTGAAAAGTTCTTAAATTATTGTTAGCTGAAAAAATTGCATCATAAATAAGGGGCTGTTGCAAAAGTCATTTGAAATGCAAAATTCTGCCTTAACCCTGCGCTTTGCAAAGCCCTCTTGATGGTGGGTAGAGATCTCATGGAAGTCTCAACCTATTGCACCCCAGAGGCCTGGTGGCTGTGCTGGAAGTGGTTTTCCATCTTATCCTCCAACTGTAAAGCACGTATGGCTCTTAGAGAAAACCCTGAGTTCATCCCCTGTACATTTACTTTGGGGACAGGCTATGGAAGGAGCTAAGATCCTGACCTACAGTTACATCAGCTTATTCAGCTTCAGCAGCCAGAGCACGTGGCTATTAGTAATCTAGTGAAAAATGTAAGAACACTTGCTTAAAAATAAACAGCCCACTCAAAAAAGGAAGTTACAATAAATAAACTGCATGAGAGGTAGCAATAAAAACTTTATGGCTGGAGTCATAATTGGCTGGAGAAATAAATGTCTCTAGAGCAGGAGGTATTGAATATTTTCCTCCCTACATCTTGCCACTGGTGTTTCCCCAAGTGGAAGAAAGCAAGTCTCCCAAGCCTGCATGTCCAGGAAGGAGACAGCACTGCATTTACAGTCACCCTGGTTCTCCTGCCCACACAACTTCCTTTCTCGAAGTCACGCTGGAGAGAGAAAATGTTTTCCTTCCACTTGCTGAGCAGAGTATGGTGAGCTCATACGCAGGAGACTTCAACTTTCAAATGCTGAACTTGACCTAAGTTTGATTTCCCTCTTTATTTATGTTTTCTTCAGCAGCTTCCATGAACTGAGGCACGCTGTTAAACTAATCTTCACCAGCTTTCACTCCTTGTCTGGAAAAGTTGCTGCAAGTGGCTCTGGTTGGTCTGTGAGTAATTCCTCAGAATTACTACAGTCCCAGATAACTGGGGCTCACCAGATGAGACTGGGACAACCAAAAAGGAGGGATAATAGAAATTATTGCTTACAGTCTCTCTCTCTTTTTTTTTTTTTTTTTAATTGTCATTTTGTGCAACTCCAGCTCAAAAACTAATTGCTTATAAAGAGCTCTAAATCAGAGTGGTAAAAGCAGACAAACCCCCACCCAGCTTTACATCACCAAAATTCCAGCCAAAGGAGAGGACCCAAACAAAACTGCCTTATGCCAGGGAAGGCAATGTCCCAGGTCTTGACAAAACCATGGCAAGTACCAATCTGCAGAAGTTCTGCCCTGACAGAGCTCAATGCAAACCCCAGGAGAGTTGCTTTTAACTGCCACATCCCACCCAACTTTGCAGAGATATTATCCTCCCACACATGTTGATATTGTTCTCCAGAAGGCGTGAGTTTTTTTTATTGTGCTGGTAGAGTTAGATGAAACTAATGAGTCAATGGTCCCATATTTTTAAACAGATGGTGGAGATATCACTTTTGATTTCAGTCAGCTGCTGTGCTTGGGTGCATCTGTGTTTTGGAGTGAGTGCTTCAGAGTACACCTGTAATGAAAAGAGGCTGAAAATGGCTGTGGATGTAGATTGGAGAGCAATGGTACCTTGCTGCAGGGAGCCTTCCACTGGCTTTCATGAGCAGACAGTTTTCAGTCTGAGGCCCTTCAAGGAGAAGGGTGGTGAAAAGGAGGTGTGGGGCAACAGAATAAGCACTTCCTGAAAAATAATAAAATTATGTCCTGAGAATGACTGAGGCATCTTAGCCCCACATGCAGACAGAGAGCTGCTGACACAGTGATGTCAGCCAGATTTCAATAGCATTGGAGAGGCATTTTGGAGGTGTTGGTGTACTTTGGAGGTACTGGTCTCATTGCACATCTTCACCCTCTCTCAAGATGTAATGTTCTTACTCATGTTGAGTAGCACATCTCTGAGGAAACAGTCCCAGTGGTTACAGTAGGCAGGCACTAATATTCATTATGAGTAAACAGCTATATGTGGGTATGGGGCAATACAAGATTGTTCAGAGTCCTGTGGTTTGTGAGGCAGTGGTCAATGTTAGAGATACATGGATATTCGTGCAAGAATCCAGATAAACGTCCTGAAGGTTGTGTTGACATTTCTACAGAGCTAAACGCGCAGACATTTCAGCAATTCTAGCTGGAAAGATTCATTTTCCTCTTTTTTTTTTTTTTTTTCCTTCCCACTGCTGCCTGGGTTGTGTTGTCTGAGCTTTGGATTAAAAGCAACATGTACAGAAAATACTTTGCATAGATCTCATGGCACCTGGATTCATGCTAGGAAGCATCTATACTTGCATATCTGAGCATGGCAAGCAGCTCTTTGGTAGCACAGAGTTAGCTTCACGCTGGTCTGATGTCATGCACCTGATGTAAACTTCACCATGATGCTTTGATCACATATGGTGTAGCTCATCTCAGTCAGCTGCTCTGCAAGTGCTGAGTTCCTTTAGTTGGTGAGAAAAGGCTGGTGGCATCACTGCTGGAAACCTCCCTGGCAGCACTAGGCAGCTGACTTTGGAATGGCCAAAGGTAAGGCCCTGTTGATAGCAGTGGATAGCGTAAAAATAGCAGGGAAAATAAAATGCAGAACAAATCAGAGCAAGACTGTTTAGATAATTTCTAAAGGCAATGTGTTTTAGATTGGAGAAATGAAAGCCAAAGCAGTACTGAGCAAAAGAGACTTCCCTGCAGTGCATCGGGACTGGAAAAATTGTCAAGCATATTGGTATCATTAGTCTTACCACTTTGGGGATGATTCTAGGGAGTATGTTTGCAGCTTTCTGTATTGACTGTGTAGTCAACGCCATCACAAAAGAGCTGTTTGACATCCTGAGCCCATTCAGCAAAAAGGTCCATGTACCCCAGCAGGCTCCAGGGCAGAGATGTTGAGCAACCATCTCGGACAACAGTGTTTTGGACTTCTCCAGCACTCAGTTTGCAGGTATTTCGATAAATCCCACTCTGAGGTGTTCCAGAGAAGCTGTGAACAAGCAAAAGGAAAAACCTTGTTAAGAGAATGGAAAAATCCCATTGCTTATGCCTTTTCCAAAGGAGCCTAGAGGTGGGAGGGTGCTTTGAGTGGCATTCATAGAGGCTGCCAGTCCCACGTAATTTGTGTAGGAAGTTTCTCACTGTTACAGTCTGCAGGGACATTTCTTCCCCCTTAGTGACCTAATTTTGGTGAGTGAGCAGCCATTCAGAAGGCTTTCTTGCCTGACTTTCCAACTGTAGCTCACAGCCAGCAGGAATGGTTCAGAGCTTCCCCAGGGGTATGTGGTTCAACAGCCCCACAGCTCCCTCCTGGGTGTCCCATTGCTGCTGGTGTACGCAGACAAGGTGTCACTTAATGGACAGAACATGACAATGTTGCTAAAAGAAATAGGTCCTTAGGGTATAAAGCAGCCTAATACAAGCTTCAGATCCCACTATGAGTAACTGGATGTGGCTGACTGAATTTTAATAAGAGTTTTGCCAGAAGAAAGCAACTTTTTTATACAAGGCACATGATTTTCCTTTGAAAGAATGTTTACAGAACAGAGCTCATTGCCTCATCAGTCAGTGTATCCTTGATATTTTCATTTATGTGGTTTCTTATTCAACACGTGTTTGAATCATAAGACTTCTACCCCTTTATCTGAATTCATCTACTGGGAGCATTTTTAAGAGTGAAATCTCAGTCAGGTGCATACCAGACATGCAACAAACACTTTTTTTCCTCTGATCCCTGTCTCAGTTCTCTGGAATTCTCTGCTGCTTTCTCATTTTTAATGTTCCCTCTCTAGCAGAGAAGTAGCAGGTCCAAGAAAAATACTCAGTGAGGTCCTAGGACCAGATCCTTGCTTAGCATCTTTGATCCACTTAAAACACACACGGAGGTTCTTTTGTCTCCCAGGTGAGAGTCTTTGAAGACTCCTCATATTTCTTCAGCTAGTCTATTCTGCCTCGGTACTGGAGGGCTGCCCTCAATCCTTTGGTGGGGCAAAAACCTGACAGCAGTTGATAGTGCTGCTGGACTGAGTGTTTTTCAGGTGAGTTTTTCCTTTGGCTTTACTTAAACAGCAAAGGAAGGGAAAATCAGATTGTGCAGGAGCACTGTTAGGAGTGGAAGCTGTGGGTGGGCAGAGAGTACGGCAACCCCCTGCAGATGTAAAACCTCCTGTGAGGTGAGGTCTACCATATGTGCCCTCCCATACCTTTTGGCAGCCCTTCCTGCTGTCCTCTGATGTGGACATACCTCGCTTCTGATTTCTTGTTCTGCAGCCACATGGAGATGTGAGGAAGTGGGCAACACTGGAATGGGAACAGAATGTCATTATTTGTGGTGAATTATTTCTTCATGCTGAGTGTAGGAGAGACCTTCAATATATGCAGTGGCACAGTTTTAGCATACTTCTTTCTCCAGCATAATAATGCAGTTCTGTAGCAAACCTTATCGACATTCAGGCCAGAACTTGGATTAAAGGAAAAAAAAGTAGCTGTTTGTTTTTCCCGATTTATTTATTCACTAAAATTAACATATCTGAGTATCATCAATAGCATGATGTACGTGCAAGCATGATGACAAAGAATATGCATGGGGGTGGTGTGATGCTGTGCAGGAGTAGTGTGATGTTTGGTGGTTTAAGCAAGACTTGTAGCTTGAGATGTTTAGAAATCCCCCCAAGGCACTGTATCTAAAATACATGATCTGGCCTGTATGCCCCAGTTTGCTACCCCTGGAACTTTTTCCTGGCTGCTGTGTGCATTGACATCACAGGCAAATGTAGCTGCTGGTGTCACATAGATCGCAAGAAAACAGGGCAACATCTGGCAGTGAGCACTACAAGGCCCCTGATCACAAAACTGAGTGTGAAGAGGAAATGTGGTGATTCTGTTGTCTCCTGAGTGCATTAAAAAAAAAATCAGACAGAGACTCAAGAACAAAACTATTTCTTAATGAAGCCTACGTGATCTTTCCAGTATTAAGACTCTGCAATGAGCTCAGACAGCATCTCCCCAGAGTGCTGATGTGGGGAAAAGGTTTCAAATGTGTCTGCAGTCAGCAAAGACATAACCCTACAGCTGAAATCCACAGGAAAGCCCTCTCCACTTGTGAGGGTCATGGTAACTTCAGTCCATGCTCAGCCACACAACTGAAACCAGGAGGATACAACAGACCTGTGTAGGTGAGCAGATGGTTAAGTCTTCTTCTTTGCTGCTGAATTTTACTGATAATGCCCAAGCCAGACAAGAATCCTCTTCACTTACTGCTAGTGGAAGAGGATCTGCAGTGCTAACTGGGCCTGTGACTTCCCATTAATTACAAGGTGCTATGATTGCATATTTACATTTGCTGATGACGCCTGTGTCTTTCAGAAGAAGGTGTAGAGGAATTTACATGACTTTCAGCTGGAACACGATGTCACCAACACTCCCCCTCCCAGGCTGGTGGAGCAGTTCTGATTGCTTGCAAGGCTTTATTAATAGACTTGCTAACATCAAGGAAAGCTTTAGGAACACTTTGGGTACAGGGAAGTGCCTGTGACTGCACCTTGTGCTGCTTCTGCTAATAATATGTAGAAATTCTAAATAATATATTTTTATTTTCTACCTGTTATAACTTGGTTATTAGTAGCCCTTCCTCAGCCTTTCAAAGCAGCATCCAACAGTCCTGACATCTCTGATGCATACAGCAGAGCAGGGTGCTTGCTGCTTAGTTTGGCAGGAGTTAAACCCAGTGCTGTGCAGGAAGAGGGAGTACAGGAGTGCATGACCTTTGCCATGTTTGCAGGCAATGGTGAAAATGGCACCAGAACAGCCCTTGGTAGCAGACGCTTGAGGAACTTTCATGCCTTCAGTGAAAATGACTGCCCTTGTCCTGGAGGTGCTAACTGACCTTGTGTGCATTGCTCTGCAGGCAGTTATGAGAACCTCAAACACATGTGATTATATCTCAGCAAGACACAGGACATCACAGTGGCTCAAGGTAGCCCCTTCTGCAGTTGCAGTGGATGAGAAATGTAGCACCTGGTTAATAACTCTGCTTCATGAGGAGAAAGATGATTTTCCATGACAAGATAGAAAGGTATTAAGATGTCTTGTGATCACCTGATGTGAAAGGGACAGGATGAAGCTCTTTATAAGAAACAAGAAGTAGCTTCCTTGGGTTGGATAGCACCTTCTTCAGGCTTTCCACATATCTTGAGCTCTGATTCTACAGTAGATGTAGCCTCCAGTACATCCTTGCTTCCAGTAAATCCAGCCGCTTTCAGGAAAAATTAAGTTAGACAGACTTTCTTAGCTCTTGACAGATCAATCTAGTTCAGAAATAGCTCTCACCTGATAAGGATCAGGTATAACTGATGCAGGAACTCCTACCAGTATGTTTCTGAACATCTTTGAGCTACAACATGGAGCCTTCTCTTTGTCTTCACTGAAATTTAAAAGACTCGTGGAGGTTCTGGCAATGATCAGTGCTAATTAGCTAGATGCAGTCATGAGTGTGAGTCAAGTACTGGCTTCCTTGATACTCATTTATAGTTCTGGACCAAATAAGTGGTGGCTACTCTGCACTTCTTGGACATCCACAGGCAAGAAGAGGTCTGTAGCTTGACAGAAATGTCCCCCATTTCTGTCAAGGATAGCTCGGTCAGCATGGACAGGCAGTGCAACCAGGTAACTTTGGCTGCTAGTCTAACATCTATCTACTAAGCAGACTTAGCTTGTGGCTGAGCAAGGCCTTTGTGCTGCAAATAACTTTGGTTAAGGTCTGCTGTGCATTGGCTTTTCATGGAAAACACTAGAGGGTATTTTCTAATAGTACAGAGTGTACTTTTTATTCCATCTTGCCACAGTAATGGCATTAACTTCTGGGAAAACAGACAACATGAGCTCCAGGTCTGGCTTTCTTGCTGACTAGCTCCTTGGAGAGAAGTCAGCTTACTTTAGCCATATCCATGAAAGCTGCTGTGCCAAATAACTGAGGCCATCTGAAGCAGTTTGAATACCCTGTTCTCATGCACTACATCATCTAGCAGGGTGTGGAAGTTTAAGCCATGAGTCTGTTCATGTATTCAAGTCACGTAGCTGTATACAATTTGGTCCAGGCTGTGCTCTTCTCTACCAAGTCTCATAAAGTAGTGTTGGTATTGGTGCTTCTCAAAGAACTGCCAAAATGGATCCTCCAAAACAAGTAATAGTGGTTCAAGCTACACTGTTGGGGTGGTTTCATTGTGTGTGGCTAGCCCAATGTTCATGGCTACATGTTTCATGTACAGTGATGTTCCCCCAAGGTTTCAAATCTAACGTCAGCTCTTGCAGTCAAAGAGACCATTCCCAAAGAGTACCTATGGTGATTGAGCAGTTAAACACTGCTCCTGCATTTGGGTGCCTTGGTGTCAGTTGGGTGACCAGACAAGATCCCACTGACCATTGTGCCCTACATCTTCACAGGCTGAAACTGACAGGAAAGAGTGCTGTATAACCACAGAACATAAAGAAGCCTGGTGTAAGAGCTGAGGGAGGGATGTAACTGGTGGGGACAGGTTGCCTCATTTTCTACTTCTTATACCTACATATGTGACATGAACATTCAAACTCATCCCTGGATTTGCTCTAAGCAAAAGGACATCCTTCCTTCATGGCTGATGAATCAGGCACCTTCCTTTACAAGTTGGCAAAGGGTCTGGCAGAGATACTTTTAACATGCCAGGAGATCAGGCCTTAAACTTCCCTTTTCTTAACAAAGTCCCTTGTCTGTAAAGAAAAAAATCCTCTGGCAAACTATCATTTGCAGGTAGATGGAGGTAGTGACGCCGACATACATTGTCTGTTCAGATCAAATGGCAGCTGGCTGAGAGAAAAAAAGAAAATAAAGGATTAATTCCCTGTGGTGTTTCTGAAGTAGGCACACATTGTGAGTAAAGCATTTAATGGTCACTTAAGAAGAGGAGGGTTTTTTTCCTATGGTCAGGTTTGATCCCAGCTATACATAGTTCTGGCTCTTGATGTTAACAATTACCTCTGTAAAATACAGATTTAAAGTAATTCCCACCCTGTTTTGATGGCTGAGGGCATCCTTTTTGGACATCCCAAAGTGTGAAAGGTAACACAAAAATTCAACAAATTGGCTGTTATCCTTTAACTTCTCTGCTTTTAAAACTCTCCATGTTGCAGCAGGATTTGTATACTAAGACTTTTGGTTTTTTTCCTTTGGATTTCTGATTCTCTCACTGCTTAGTTTTTTGTTTGAAGACAAACTCTTTAGGTAGTGACACAGAAATGAATTGTGGTAGAAATGTTGCAGATGAGAAAACCCAAATGGACACTAGCTTCAGGAAGGATATTAAATTAATATTTGATAGAATTATCATAGAAACATTGAATGGTTTGGGTTGGAAGTGACCTCCAAAGGTCATCTAGTCCAAGCCCCTGTAGTCAGCAGGGATGTCATCCACTAGATCAGGTTGCTCAGAGACTTGTCCAGCCTGACCTTGAATAGCTCCAGGGATGGAGCCTCAACTACCTCCATGGGCAACCTGTTCCAGTGTTCCACTACCCTCATGATAAAGAAGTTGTTCCTAACATCCAACTTAAATCTACTCTTGTCTCGTTTCAAACCATTGCCCCTTGTCCTTTCTCTACAGGCTTTCTCAACAGGCCTTCTCCAGCCTTCTTGTAGATCCTCTTCAGGTACTGGAAGGCTGCTGTAAGGTCTCTTCTCCAGGCTGAACAACCCCAGCTCCCTCAGCCTACCCTCACAGGAGAGATGTTCCAGCCTCCTGGTCATTTTCGTGGCCCTCTCCTAGACCTGCTCCATCAGGTCCATGTTGAGGGCTCCAGAGCTGGATGCAGTACTCCTGGTGAGGTCTTACCAGAGCAGAGAATGATAAAGAAATATTTAATGCTTTCTTCTGATTTCAGGTGAGTAAGTATTTTAAGACATTTGCAGAGTGTTTGTGTTTCATAATGTGTGTGTAAAGGTCTGATATAAAACAGAAATATGAGGGTCTTGGTATTTGAGCTCATTGTGTGTCCTAAATACAAATGTTTTTATTTCTAATGGAAAGAAAAAAAAAAACAACAAACAAAAAGCTTCCTGTTTTCTTCAAACAACATTTGTAATGAAATCTCAAAAGATAGACAAAACACAGGAAGCATTCATGGGACCGTATCAAAACAGAAAGCTTGAGAAAGTTTTCACCAAAAAATATCCGTGTTTTGTTTTTCCATTCAAAACTATTATTGGGCAGTGGGGAAGAAAACAAACACCTTCCCCTTAAATTGATGAGATTATCTGCGCTTTGAAAAATGGGCTGTGATTTTGCTCTCACCTTTTATAATAGGATTTTCAGGAAACAAATTTAGCCCTAAGTGTTGTTGATGTGAAGGTGACACAGTTTCACAGGAAAGGTGAGAATAAGACGCCGGAGACCAGCACTGCTGGGCCAAGTCCTCTTTTCTCCATGCACTTTGCTCCTCAGCAAAAGCAGTTTCTCACATGTCTCTACAGGTTGTGCTGGTTTAAATACAACAGGGAAAAATTGGCAGAGGTGTACCCTGTTCAGTTTTGATTTTAAAGCAGTCTAGTTAAGCCAGTGCCAGTACTTAAGGCAAATGAATTTAAACTAGTTAACTCTATAATCAGTTTAACTAGCACTGATGCTGTTCCAAATGACATTAAATCAGCATAAGTGAGAGTTTAACCTGGTTTATCCATGTCTGCTTTGGCCTTTGCACCAGTTTAATTACTGGATTTGCATTGCTGTGCTAGCCAAAGGAGGTTGCCCTCACAAACTTTATTCCATGGACTTTTACTGGGTTCCAAGAAGTTGTTCTCAGCCTATCTATGCCTGTGTTGGTGATACCTCCTGGGGTACATCTGTCTGCTTCTGCTGCTGCTTTTCCCTCTCCCAGAAAGCTTGCAAAAGACCAGCAAGCTCAGCAGGATGAGTTTGCATGCCTTTCTGTAGTAGTCTTTGCGAAGCCAGACCCAAATTATTTCCTACTGGGAGGATTAACCCCCTGGTCCTTGGGAGGAGCTGGTCACACATAGTCTGCTGTCAGCTCTTCTGACCTTGCTCTCAGCTTTGGATTTGTTTTTCTTAAGGAGGCAGTTCTTAAGAGTGGTACTAGCTCAGGAGAATCTCAGCTCTCACATAGAAGAGACCAACTGCCTGCCTCTCAGCTTGCAAATGCACCACTATATCCAAGGTTTATTGGGTGTTACTGGCCAGGAGTCTGGTTTAGAGTCCGTCAGATTCTCCTCTGCAGTCGATGGATTGAAAGTGAGAGTTCTCAGGTGACTCTTCTCCACCCTGAATCCCCCGCCTAAACCAAGGAAGACTGGCCATTTTTTCCTGCAAAGGTAGTTGTGTCCTCCACACCATCCTCCATATAGACCTAGGAACATCTGCTTTCAGCAGTAAACTTAATCTGTAATGTGGAAATCATGAAGACTATTCTTTTGATGAAGAACCAGAGGGAATGACTTAATCCCCAGTGTAGCCTTTTTTACCCTGAAGCCAAGT
The DNA here is from genome assembly GCF_027791375.1 of Indicator indicator. Taxonomy (NCBI): domain Eukaryota; kingdom Metazoa; phylum Chordata; class Aves; order Piciformes; family Indicatoridae; genus Indicator; species Indicator indicator. The sequence continues at coordinate 6,026,932 of NC_072024.1, read as the reverse complement.
CAGAATGACATTGCTCTTGCAGCTTCTGTTTGCACCACTGCCACTGTTGCTAACCAGTGTCATGAGTTAGTGTCTGGAAAGAGGAACATGTGAAAATCAAAACAAGGATATTGAACAACAGAGATTGTCCAGTTCCCCCTTGACTTCTTCTGTTACCCATCCAAATATGGCAGAGATGAAGAAAGGGAGGACTAGGAATTAGTGGATGATTCATTAGAGTAACACAATTCATTCAAGAACCCCAGCTGCAGAATTAATCACCTTCAGTTCTGCTGATAAAACCACCCTGGGACTGACAGGGTTTCAGACTTTGTTCCAAAATGATGACACAGTCATTGAAACTATAATTTAAAATTATGAATTCTGCTCATTTCTCCTGGGGTACTCATGTAATGAGGGGGCCCATTTTCTACCTGAGAACTTGAAACTTTTACTGAGAGGAGCAGATGCAAACCTTGCAGTGAAGCGATCAGACCTGGCAACAGCATCTTGTGTGGGGCAGGCTGTGGGGAACAAGGCTCTCCTGCTGAGACCTGGGGTAGCTGGTCTGTTGTTCTCTGTCATAAAATGTCTTTTTGATTCCCTCTCAAAACATCTGGTTGGTACTGGCTGTCTAGCAAAGCCCTGCATGCAAACCCCTCCTGCTTGGAAGAATTATCTTGCTGTATGTGGCTGCTGGTTTTCATGTAAGTCAGAGATGTGCCAAGTGCTACTGTTGTGACAATCAGGTTAAATGGTGGTTCTTTGGAAAGCTGTATGTGGTGCACAGCAAAGCAGCAGCTAAATAGTTAAATTTACATGGATTTCATCCCTCTTGGACATAGAATCATAGAATCAACCAGGTTGGAAGAGACTTCCAAGATCATCCAGTCCAACCTATCACCCAGCCCCATCCAATCAACCAGACCATGGCACTAAGTGCCTCATCCAGTCTTCTCTTGAACATCTCCAGGGACAGCGACTCCACCACCTCCCTGGGCAGCCCATTCCAATGGCAAATCACTCTTTCTGTGAAGAACTTCCTCCTAACATCCAGCCTAGACCTCCCCTAGCACAGCTTGAGACTGCGTCCCCTCGTTCTGCTGCTGGTTGCCTGGGAGAAGAGACCAACCCCCACCTGCCTACAACCTCCCTTCAGGTAGTTGTAGACAGCAATGAGGTCACCCTTGAGCCTCCTCTTCTCCAGGCTAAACACCCCCAGCTCCCTCAGCCTCTCCTCATAGGGCTTGTGTTCCAGACCCCTCACCAGCTTCATCGCCCTTCCCTGTGCACATCTTCCATCCTAAACGAAATCAGGATTTCCCCACTGTTACACTTCTGAGCTGCTGTGTGTAGGGAGCTTATGCTGAAAGGAGCTTGTTTGGTTTATTTTCCTGAGTAGGGAGAAGGAATCCCTTTGACTTGAAAGCAGAAAGGATGGTAACTGCACCTTATGGGAGGAAGCTGAAATGGCAATTTGGGTTGGCAGGAATTGTAATTAAAGCTGGAGTAAATGTGTGAGAGTATCACTGGGAGGTGGAGGAAGATGAGGGCTGAAGTGGAATGCATCCTACGTGGGCAAAGATTTGGGGATAGCAGCTGGGGAGGGAAGGGGAATGGGTGCTATATTGCTGACCTGCAAAGAAATGGTGTGGCTGGATAAAAAGAAACTTAAGATAAGAAATGAGGCAGAGCAACAAAGAGAATGGGAAGAGGGGAGCTCTGCTACATCTGACCTGGAGAGTGAAACAATTTTAATCAGATATTCGCAATAAGAGATTTTTAACCGCAAAGTATGCAGCTGGTGGAGCAAAGAAATGGAATAGAGGTGTTCCTGTGAGACCCTATGTAACCTCTCCACTGAAAGCTCTCCCTGAAATGCCACCTTTCTCTCTATATTTAATGCTGAAAGCCTTTAAACAATTCTTCTGCCTTGTAGGGAGATAAAGAGGGATAACAACCTCTTGTCTTTTAGTCTTCAGGGATAAATTGCATTCTCTTCCCAAATTTCACGGTGTACAACTCAGAGAATGAATGCAAAGAGAACTTTCTTCAAAAATAAGTCATATGTCTGTTTATTTTTTTTAATCTTTTTTTTTTTTGAATAGCAGCATTGACTGCTTCCATTCCTTGTCAAATGAATGCACAAATTGTTGGGGAAGTCTTCCAAACTGGGAAGTCTGCTGAGTCAGGTGGCAATTTTTTTGCTTACTTATAGAGATAACAATCTGTGTTGCCACTCTCTGCCATCAGCTAGAGATCCTCAGACTGTGGATTGAGTACCATTACTGATGTAGGCCAGAAGAAGAAAAAATATGAGGACTATAAGTGAAGATACCACAAATGAGGGAACTGTAAAGAATAATCACTGGGCATGGCGGTATGTGTGGGGGAAACAGCAGCTCTGTCCAATGTGCTTGCTGCATTTTAAATTGTGCACCCCGCAGAATCTTGAAAATCATTGCTGAAATCACAGGAAATGTTGGTTCAGAATGAGGAAGAGCTGTGTCTCCTGATAAATCCTTCTCCTTGGGAGCTACACAGCTGAAGTCCTTCAGTCTCCTGAATCTTTGTGCTTCTTTCTAAGACTTGATGAGAATCTAGTCTGAAAAGGGGAATTTGTCTAATAATCTGAATACAGATTTTAACAGCTTTAACAATATCAGACCCATCTGTTGAACAATAACTGAACAATACTGAGCAGAGAAGAGGATGTCTGCATGGCACTGGGGAGGTAAGAAGAGCTGGGGAACCCAGACAATTGCTCATGATTTTTGGAGGGGGTTGTGTTAGTCTGTGCGAAGAATAAGACCTAAGTGTCATATAAGTACTGAGACTACCTCTATTGATAGTTGTTAATTTGCAGCTCTAGGAAGGAATTGACAAAGGATTAAAATTTCATTCGATCTGAAAAAAAAAAAAAAAAGGAGAGAAAATAAACCCCTCAAATCTAGGCAAATGGAATATTTTCTTCAGGGGAACAAACTCATGGAGTTGTCAAAATAGATTCAATTTGTTTTATTTTGGCTATGATTTGCATTGAATCATTCTTGAAAGCAAGACCAGTTTCAAGCAATTAGAAAAACAAGCTGTGCAATCCCAGTGGTTCCTAAATCTGATTACAGGACTGTACCCCGATAAAATCTGATTTACCCCCTAGAGAGCTGTTGGGACTTGCTCACAGGTCATCACCCTTAGTGGAGTGACAATGCTACAGAAATCCTACCCAGTAAGAGTCTTAGTAAGGTTATGCCATTAGTGCAAACACTAGATTAAAGCTTGTGTTCATCTCTGATTTGATGTTTGACAAATGACCTTTCTGTGTTTCGTTTTTCACTTTGCTAAACGGGATAATTGTTCTTGACCTCACAGTGGCTTTCCAATACCTAAAGGGGGTCTGCAGGAAAGATGAGGAGAGACTTTTAATCAGGGAACATAGTGAGAGGACAAGGGGTAACAGTTTCAAACTGAAAGAGAGTAGATTTAGATTAGATATTAGGACGAAGTTCTTTATTGTGTGGCTGATGAGGCACTGGAACAGGCTGGAAGTGTTCAAAGTCTTCTTGGACAGGGCTTTGAGCAGCTGGGTCTAGTGGAAGGTGTCCCTGCCCATGGCACAGGGTCTGGAACTAGATGACCTTTAAGGTCCCTTTGAACACAAATTGTTTCACAATTCTATGATTCTTGCTCACCTCCTTAAAGTAGTTTGACATCCATAAGTGGAAAACACTCACCAGAGCTATACAGAAGTCTAATGCCTACATCACAATGATAGTGACATAATCTTTAATTTCACTTATTATGTATTTTTTGATTAATTTTCTTTATAGAAATATGATTGCACTATTGGCATAGTAGGATTTAGCTTTGCTCACTTTGGGTCATGCTTACCTATTAGTATTCTGCTGAGGCACAGTGGAAGTATTGTTCCTTCACCCTGAAAAATAAACTCTAAAAAAATACTATAAACACAAATGACATCTATTATGAACAGAAGAATGCTTTGTATGACTCAGCAAAACAGTGCAAAGGTCTCAATTAGCCCAGGTTCAATGAGGAATTGCCCTCATCTGAACACCGAATACAAATTTTGTGTTGCACAGAATGGGGGTGAAAAGCAGAAATAAAAGCTTCGTGACAAGAAAAGCAGCTTCCTCTCTCCCTGGGAAGTGCACACAGCAGCCCTACTGAAGCTGCAGAATCTCAAGTGAAACAGCGTTACCCAGGATGTACATTTGCATGCTAGCTCTTAGCTCTTTAGAACTAGTGCTATAACTGAAACACAACGCTCCTGAGCTGTACATTTCTAATAGCAGAAGAGAGTATCTCATTTTTACACCTGGAACACCAGATGAAAAATCCTTACAAAGAGATGAGTCCTACTACTCACTCCCTTTCATCAAATCATGTAGCGTTTTTTCAGTCCTGAAAGCACAGCTCATCAGAAGCACCCCCTAAACCCACAGAGGCTCAGGCTGTAAACATACCTTGGCAGTGGGTTTTTTCTAAGTTGTCTCTAACCATTTGTTTGTTGGTTGCCTTTTTTTTGTATGTGTGCCCAAAGCATTCTCAGCAAGCCTACTCCCCTGTCAAGCCATCCCAGCCATCTGCCAATGTGGGCTCAAAAGAACATTCTTCAGGGCCTTATCCAATTTGTTTTATCTGATTCATTAAAGTAATTACTCTTGCTCTTAAGTCATTGCTGGGACTTTGGCACCTGCAGAATAATCTGGGACGTAAATTTCTAAACCAAGCTAAAATCTTTGGGTTTATTTCATCATATCTTGCACTGCCTGAAATGAGCAGGAGGCCTGGCTGTGCAGGTGTGAGCAGTCCCCAGTGCAGTGTCAAGCAGCTTCTGCATCTGAGATGAGGAGAAGAACAGGTGGAAAATCCTACTCTTTGGTTTACCCAGTCTGCTGGTGTTGGTGGTGCTGCACTGGTACAACACGAATGGGGTCATTTTAGATAGGAGGGATATGATGGCACCAGAATTACAAGGCATCAGTTAACAGCATCCTCAAATGTCCTTTGAATTGTGCTGTGACTTCATTTAGTGGGGTCAAAGCTCTGGGGAAATGCCATGAATTAAATTTCCTATGGTGTTTCTGAGCCGGAAGGTCCCTGTCATCCTAATGTTACAGTGAGAAAAGAGCACAGAGCTGAAAGAGATTTCTTGCCATCTGGATTGTAAAGGAGGATATTCTGATGGTCGGTGTTGACACACAGCACCTCATGAGCATGAGAAATAGAGATATGCTCCCAAAATCCAGCTCCCTGCAGCACTAAAATCCTAAACTGAGGGAAAAAAGAAAGGCCAGGCAGAATAATTTAACAAATACTGAATGGGACCATCAACTCTTAGCATCTTTAAACTCAAGGAGAGACTAACTCCATCACTCACAGAGGCTTAGCAGACACAGGATATCTCTGATCCTCAACACAACCTGAATCCCCCTATGCTGAAACTTCCTTGCTCATCCATGTCCTCCTGCTTCAGCTCTCCCTGGGACCTCATGCCTGTTGTGGCTAAGACATAGTGTGGCAGAGGCTCTTCCTAAATGTGTTCAAAGATTGTCTGCTCTTTGTTTCCTAATCCTGCCAGGAGACAATCTGGAACATGAGGCAATACTAAAAAACTTCTGCTGCAAATAACTGCAAGCCAGCTGGCTCTCATACATCTAATTTTACTGCACCTTTCTTCACAACATTTATGAGCTTTTGCCAATTTATAAAGACACACAAAGTTTGAAGGAAGCCTCTTAGAGCTACAGATTATTGTGCTGAGAACTTACTCTGAAAAGTGCAGAGTGCTGAGATGTGAGTCTCCATCACTTTTGTACCTGGCAAAATAAATTATCAACAATGTCCCACCTCTATGACCTCTAAATCTCTGTGGTTTGCACTCAAACCCATCACATCCTCCTCTGCCTAAGATAACCCCCATCTTCATCTTCTACTGAACTCCTAACAAGGTCAGTGCCTGAACCTGAAGCCGCACAGGAATGTTGTACTGCTGGGCACCCACCGCTAAGTCTGACAAGACTCTTTGCCAGATATTTTCAAGGGTGTGATGAAAAGCCCCCCTGCCTACACGGCAAAGAGTTTGAAGAACAAGTCTTACTAGAAGCAGCTGAGGGAACTGGGATTGTTTAATTTGGAGAAAAGGAGGCTTGGGGGAGACCTTCTCACTCCCTACAACTTCCTGAAAGGAGGTAGTAGTGAGGTGGGGGTTGGCCTCTTCTCCCTACTATCAAGTGATGAAACAAGAGAAGATATCCTCCAGCTGCACCGGTGGAGGTTTACGCTGGACAATTTAAGAAGAAAATCTTTGCTGAAAGAATGGCCAAGCATAGGAACAGGCTTCCCAGGGAGGTGGTGGAGTCACCGTCCCTGGAGGTGCTAAAAAATGGGTGGACTTGGCACTTGGGGCCATGCTTTATTGGGCACAGCGGTGCTGATGATCTTAGAGGGCTTTTCCAACCGAAACAATGTGATGATTCCATGGTGGGACTGGTCCTGGACAGGGCACGGCTGCAGGGAACCCCGCAGTTCTTCGTTGTCCAGCCGAGAGCAGGCGTGACGTCACTCTGGCGCCTGCCTGCCGTCAGAGCCGTGTGATGTCAGCCCTGGGGGGGCGGGGGCCGAGGAACGGGAAGGGGCGGCAGGTGGCGGGCACGGCTCGGCTGCGCTCGGCTCTGCTCGGCTGCGCTCGGCTCCCCCCACCCCCGCGCTCCCGGCTGACAGCGGCGGGCCCGGCCCGGCCCTTCGCGGCGCGGCTCGGCGGGAACTGTAGTGCGCAGCGGGCGGAGGCGGCCGGGCCGGCCCCGGGGCGGACTACAAGTCCCAGGCGGGGCGGGCGGCGCTGGTGTGTGTGAAAGCGGGCGGCGCGGCGAGGCTCGGCTCGGCTGGGCACGGCGGTAACCTCCCGTCTCTCCCTCTCGTAGCGGCGACGATGCAGGCTGAGTCGGGGATCGTGCCGGACTTCGAGGTGGGCGAGGAGTTCCACGAGGAGCCCAAGACATACTACGAGCTGAAGAGCCAACCCCTCAAGAGCAGGTGGGACAGGCGGCGGCCGGCGACCCACACCGCCGGGGCGGAGGACGCGATGCCCCCGCGCTGCGGGGCCGGGGCGGGTCCCTGCGCTGAGCCAGGCCGTTTGTAAAGACTGAAATACCCCCACACGCCCCCCGCGCTGAGGGGAGGCATCCTGCGCAGCGGGGCGGCCATTTAGTGCTTCCTGCCATAATAGCGGCGTTGTTGGGCGGGAGGGCGGGCCGGGCCCGCGTTATGTAAAGGGCATTGTTGGCCGTGCGGGGCCTCGTTGTCACGCCGGGGGAGCCCCCGCCGGCTTCTCGCGGGGGGGGGGCGGACGGAACACGCAAGGCACCGGCGGCACCTGCCCCCCGGTGAGAGCCGCCGCTTACTGAAGCCCGTCCTTCTGTCCCCGCGCCGGGCAGGTGCGGCGGCACTCGGGTGGGGTCAGCGCCAAGCTGCAAAGTTGTTGCAAGGTCTTGTGGCGTGTAAAGGTGTCTTGGGGTTTTTCTTTAGATTTAGCGAGCCGGTTTGTTAGTTGTTCGTGCTTGGGCACTGGAAACTTTTCCCTAGGTACGTCACTTTCTTCCTGGAGTATTTTCTCGGCGAGATACATGTTTTGTTCTTATCTGGAGCGGCTGCAGCACATAGATACGGTTTGTAAAGGGAAATAAGAACAGTGTGGATTTCTCTCCTTTCTGGGGTGTTCGGTACTAACTTTCTGTCATAGTACTGAGGGGGGGGGGGGGAAGTCAAGCAAACGCGCTCCCACGCCTTGAGCATCTGCCGTGTCATCAGTGGCACGTTTCTCCCTCCTCTGCTGCTTCATTCAAAGCACTCTGGCGGTAACGAACCCTCCATTTCATCACAACGCTCTCCTAAGCAGCACTCACTTGGATCGAAGGTTGTTGCTGCAAGAGTGTCTTGTTTGTAATCAAGTCTACTGTTACCCTGTCTTTATCGTCATGGTTTTTAGTTCTGAACAATGCTCTCTCTATGTCTGTGTATGTGTTTGAAAAATGAATGAGAAGGTAAATATTTAAAGGAAACTTGTGCTAAAATGAGCTTAGATTGTGTTGCCTGTCAGACAGACTCCAGAGTAAACAAATGAATTGTTGATCATGTTCTGAATGTTTAAGAAACATTAAAGATGTTGTTGAAAATTCTACTACTGTTTGCAAGGACTGGTAAATGAAGGACCCACCTCCTGCAGCCTGTCTTCATGGCAGGACTCTCTGGCATTGAATGCTCGGTGTTGCTGAGAAATGGTGCACATAGCTAAGGTAACCAAAGCTGCCAGAACTCCTCTGCCCTCCTGGACTGTGCGGGGTAGTTGCCATTGCCCAAGCAGTTAGCTAGGAGCCAAACTCAATCTAGGGAGAGAGGGCAGCACAGCAAAGATGGGTTCATCCACAGTGGTGGGTTCCACCTGTAAGGGAGGCAGCTGGGTGACCCACAGGGCTTTGGGCTCAGAGTCTGTGTCACCAGTGGAGTGCAGCAGTTATGGGATAGGTGGTGATAACTGCACCATTGTCAAATAGCCCTATTTGCAGCAGCTGTGGGTTCTAGCTGGTGTGCACGAGTTGTCCTTTTGTGGCTGTCCACTTTGTAGTCAGCAGTTTGGATATGTCTTCAAATGGTGTGGTGCCTATGCCTTCAGATATGAGGCCAGCATCAGAATTTCAATAGCAAGTCTGCGTTTGACCTTGCACAGAGGCTCCCAACTGCTTTTAATTCCTGGGGCTTGGTGCTTTGGGAGCATCCCCTATGTTTACTTTTCTTAGGGAAGTGAATAATGTTACTCTGGAATCAAGCACTGGACTACTTGGCCATCTTCTGAATGTTGTCACTTCAAACTTCTTAGACAGAATTGCTCCAGTACTTTCTTACCTGATACTCTTGCAGAGCTGGCACTGCCCAGCCTTCGGATTTAAAGGGATCCCGGTGTCAGTCATCTTGACATTCTGGTGGTGCCTCAGGCCAGTATGTGGTCTGATGTTTCCAGGAGGGCTTGTTGGGTAGCAAAAGTGACCAGCTTTCCCCAATCTGCCTTGTGTCCCTTCACACGTACCTGTGCATGCAAGAAGAGGGAGCCCTGAGGGTGGAATAAGACTACATGGTTTTCCTGGCAGATAGCAAACTAACATGTCAACCTCAGTGCAGAGCCTGCTTAGCTCACATACAGCTCTTACCTTGAGGTAAAGTCTCATCTGTCTTCCTGGTTTTGTGGGAGATGAAGAGGCAAAGAAGCCGGGACCCCTGCCAGGTCTGCATAAACCTGTCCCTGGAGCCAGGCTGATAAAACTTGATGATAACAGGAGGCAAAAGTTGCTCACAAACCTGTTTGCTTTATGATGTGCAGATTGTAATCTAAGAGGACTTCTGTAGTCCTTCAGCTTTGCTCAGGCCCCAAACCAGTCTGACAGATGATTATCAAGGGTATCCAACATCACCCTGCTGCTTTCTCTTGTGGATGTAAATCAGGAGTAATTGCACAGCAGTCAATGGAGTAGCACCAGGTCAGCGTGGTGTAGCAGTGGGACTGTGGCCATGGGAATAGCTTTCCTGCCATTTTCTTTGCAGCCCTGCCTGGAAAGGTGCCTGAGGAGCTGGCAAACCAGAGGCAATAGCTGATGTTAGGAGATGAGTCTAAATAGCAATCTACTCCTTTCCCTGGTGGGAACTGCTGATTTTCTAGCAACATTCAGGGCTTTCTGTGATTGTCTTTAAACCAGAAGAGGTGAGAAGCGTCCTTGGCTTAGTCATAGCAGCTGAAATTGTGAGTATATAAACAAAGCCATCCAGCTCAGAAATATGTAAGAATACCACTGCTCTGAACCAAGAGGAAACTTTTTTTGTTGCCTGGTTTAACTCGATCCTGCCTGTATTATGGTCCTGACTCAGTAAAACTCTCCTATTTTCTTCCTCGCAGATTGTCGTATTCCAGAAAACAAGCATCCAGTTAAAAGATTTCTCCTCTTCACTGTGCTCTTGCAGTTACTCCATCCGTATTTCATAATTCGTCTGAATTCAAAGCCACAAGGGGTCTGATAATAAAAGGTTTTTGCAGTAAATACTGTACTAACTGAGGCCAAGCCACAGCTGAATGTTAGAGGCCAAGGAAAAATGTAAGCCCAGCAAAAAGCTTTAATCACAGTGAGTGGAGAGAGTACATGGGGCTGAGATACATCAATTCCATCTGTATTTCCTAAACTCCTCAGACTCATGAGAAGTTAGCTTCTTGTGTAGAGTGCTGGCTATGTTTTCTGGTTCTCTGGAATTTGCTGTGGTTGAATATCTTTGAAAACTGAGAAGATGTTTCGGTTGCTTTGGTTTCTCCAGAGCCATTTTTCACTGTGGGAGGAAACTGGGCTCTGTGATTTGCCAGTAAGACAATGAGATTTATTTCCCCTCCCTCCCCCCCTTCATAATTCATTCCTCTCCTGCCATATTTCTGAGGATAATAGTTTTAATTTATAAGTGCCTACATTTACATATGTATGTGTATAATGAACAAGTAAGATTTCTTTTCTGATACAAGCAGTGCACAATAAAATTGATGGGAGTTTTATTTTCAGGCAATCAGTTGAAGAAAATAGTCAGTTGCTACCAAAAGTAAACACACATCCTGATGTGTCTGCATGGAGTCATCAGGGCACTGTAGGCTTAACTTCAGTTTGTGATACTACTGATTGCTTTATTAAGTCAAATGTTATAAAGAATGTTTTGGATATCAAGCTGGTATCTGTAAGTAATGACTTCACAGTCTGCCTTTGCACAGGGTGGTCTGAACTAACCCAGAAGTGCCAAATGCAGCAAAAAAAAGGGGTTATATTCAATTGCTTCTTCTCTGTTTTTTGGTTCTCTGTAATTTGTGTCCATTTGGATGTTATGTGCGACCCAGTAAGTGCCAGCAGGTTATTGGCAGTTACTGTAATTTGCTGCCTTGCTCATAATAAAACCGTGTTGCTGTAGGTAATTCTTTGCTATTGTGCTATTTTCTGTTGCCCTTTCCCAGTTTATTTATTTTCGGACAGGTTTAAAAAGCACCTGAATGATGCAGTTACTGAAGTATTTTTGGTGGAATAAATTACTATGAAATGCTTTTGAGTTACGTGAGAGTATTTTTTTGGAAGCTTATTCTTGCTTTATGAGCAATAGCATTGAGATGTAGAGTCTGTCATTATTGAAGCTGTGATGGTCTTGTAAAATTCTCATCATTCCTGGTATCCAAATGTCTTTTTTTTTTTTAATGTAAACTCTCAATATTTTACTTACCTGGGCTAGTACCTTATCTCTTTCCAGTTAGGATCCTCTGCAAAGGATTCCTCCTTTCTTCCTCTTCTGGTGCTCTACTAAACAAGTCTTGATTTAGTTAAAACATCCCTTTTAATACACAGTGTTTGTTGAGGAACTATTAATTTCATCAGAGACACACATTTTTGAACTGTGTACTTCCTTTGGAGCCTAAGAGGACTTTTCTAAAGTGCCTTAGTCTGCAGATGATCAAATTTAATTTTGTAAATGAACTTTGCAGCGTGATTAAATTCGAACTTGATTACATTAGGCTTCTCAACATTGAGTTTGTGCCTTATTGGAGGTAGTCTTTTCATATTACTGCTATTTATGGATCTTATTCAAGTGTTTTATATTCTGGTTGGGTTCTGCAATGCAGTTTGCTCAAGCTACTGCTTATATCTGTTCCAGTTGTGCAAGAAGTGGAAAATATCCTTTATTTAGAACAGGTCACATGTGCTTGCATCCAGGAACCGCATCTCAGGGTGTTTTAAAAAAAATGAAAATGTATCTTGGAGGAACAGATTTAAAAAGTTCCTGAAATATTTTTCCGTCTGTTACAGAGGAACATTACATATTTTAAACTAAAAGGTAATAATAGCTGAGTTGAAAGTGCTATGTAGGCTAGCCCTGACTGAAGTCAATGATAGAAGGCTTAACCAATGGCAGTGGGAGTAGAGTTAAACCAAAAGTATGTCTGTTTGAAATATCTGGTAACATTTTTGTGAGTGAGTCAATAATTCCATGTTTATTCTGCACCTCAAATTCACTTGACTGGGAAGGAAACCCTTGCCACAGCTTTTAGTACTTTTTTATTTTTGCAAACAGTCTTAAAAGGAAAGGCTGCAGTTGGAGTGTCTGTTGTATAAACATGTGGAGGCAATAAGTGGTGTTTCAGTTCCTTTGCACTGGGAGCGGGTGCTGCTCCCTGTCTGCAGCAGAGCATTTTCCATGGCAAGAGATCTTCGCTGACCTTTTCTCTTCTGTGTATCTCTGACTCTGTTATTTGCAGTAGGCCTTTGCTATTTAGCAAGGAAACAGAAATAGCCCATGAAAATCAGTTCAGCATTTGCTTTGATACAAGCTACTGAACATCACCTTTTTGCTCCCCTAGCCTGCTTCCCTAGGGAGGATTTTGTTCGGCTGCCAGGCTGATCAGAGAGTGCACAGATATTTTGAGCTGACTGCACTGACTATGTACCTCTTAGCATGCACATGTATTTTCTTTTTATTTTTTGGATTGGTGGCTGTATTAGTTGTAAGTACACATGCACTTTGCATGAAATAAATCCATACCTTCCTGGAGAGCAGGAAGCTTCCTGAGCTGGCTAGTATCGATTTACGGAATCCAGGTGATAATTTGAATCAATGTTTCTTCTGCCTCTTAAATGGCCGAAAACAAACAATTGCAGCCCTGCTCATGGAAAGCTGGGGTGCCCCTCACACTTCTCATTATTCCCATGTGTAATGCAGGTAATTTCACAAGCCTCTGGACCAAAATTTTGGGGCTGCTGTGAACCTACCAGCTGTCATTAAGAAGTCGGTATGGAGCTGCACTGTGTATGTTTTCATTTGGCACTTAGGGTGATGTACCAGAGGTCCTTTCCAGCACAGCAGTAGGCAGTATGCTAATTTCTGCTGTACTATTTGGTCAGAATCTGGAAATGAAAACAGAAGAGGTTTGCAGATGTGCAGTTTCATAAACAAATTCAGCCTCTTACCATGATCTATGATTAAAAGTTTAATGAGAAGAAATCTGTACAGCTGCTTAAAAATGAGGGTAGAGGAGAAACCTGTTTTGACACTTAATGTTCTGTCCTCCTATTTCTAGGCTTGCTTTCCAAAGCCACACACTTTAAGGCTTTGAAAATGGAACAGAAGGAGTAATCTTCTGTTTACTTTGCTGCTAAAAATGGGAATTGTCTGTTGTCTGTTATTTGTCTTCTGAGAACGATCTCTGTTCCAGTGTTGAGACCAAAATGAAAGTCCAACTTCCTTTAAGCTGGTGAGGCTCTTGGCCATTATTGTCTATCTTGTTGTATTTTGGATTTGAAAAGTTTTTGAAATACATCGGTTATAACATTTTTATCTGGTGAAATTCACTGTCTTTTTAGTATTATTTTTGCTGCAACAAAGAAAACATGATTAAGCAGCACGGCATGGCAGATTTTACTGAACAGTTAACTAATGCATCCCTATAATTACACTAAAACTGTGTATTTGTTTATTTTTAATAATTCCTGCAGCTAGAACAGTAAGAAGATAACCAATGACTTGCATGTAGCTTTGTAATTCGTTTCATACTGGGGAAGAACAGCACAGGAAAAGGAATATTGTTGCATATTCATAATATAACAATGCCACTACTTTATCTGCAACAGCTGTAAAAAAGCTTATGCTGCTTTAAGTGTCAAGATTGAAATATTTAGGTTCACTGGAACCAAAAACTGTAACAGCTCAGCCTGTCTTCCAGCCCATCTCCAAGGCAGAAGTTACATGCAGTTTTCGTTGTTAGACATGACAAACGTCTGCTTCCTGTGGATGGATGCTAGCAATTTGGGGATGCCCTTTAAAGGGCATGCTCTCTCTGTGTCTTTGGCCAGAATTTCAGTTTGCTGCTTGAATAGGCCCCATTCATTGATGTCTACGGGCTTCACCTGAAAATAAGCATTTCAAAGAGAACTTAGGAGTGTCCAAGTGAAAGAGGATGGTCTGGGTATTGCTGGTACAAGCACAAACCTGGTGAAATCTAATAAGGAAGGCTTGCAGTACAACTGCTAGCTAATACTGTAACCACTAATAGTGCCTTTGCATCAAGCTCAAATTTTCTGGTAACATCTCTGCTGCTGTAATGTTTGTGTTAGCAACTTTCTGTCAAACATGCAAGCCAGGGGCTGGTGGTTTATAGCTTTTTTTTCTTTTTTTTTTTTTGGCCTTTGGTGGTAAGTGATCATGTAGAAACTCTCTGTAGGCTCCCCCTGCCCTGACCTGCTGCTTGCAGCTGCTGCATGGACTGGACTGGCAGGTTGAAGGGTAAAAATGTGTTGCTGTGATATATAATTACTTCTTCCAGCATGAGCCAGCAGAGCTGCTTGCTGTGATGATTGTTACGTGTACTGCTATGTAAAAACAGAATGCCAGTTTAATGTAGGGTTCAGGTTAGTATTTTAATGTTGTAATTAACAGGCTCTTAACAGTAAACAAGCTTTTTTGTTGGTTTTTTTTTTTTTTTTAATGGGTTCTCATGAGTATTATTCCTTTACAGTGTAGGCAGACATACATTTGCAGATGTGGAGTTCTTGAATTCTCTATTACTTGGAAAAATGAGCATCCAGAACAAACACACAGTGTTTTTTCAGACCCTTTTACTGTAGAATAGCACAGGTACAGGGTCAGACACCTGGAGCCCAGTCCTGCAGTCTGGAGGGATATTTTGGCTAAGGGAAACTGTCGTATTTGAGATGATGCAGCAGTTGCCATCTCTTGGAAGAACTGGATTCATCTTTAAATGCTTCCCAAAAACTGGTGATCTACTTTCACAGGTATGTTGTGCTTTGGTTTGTGCCACTCTTTTGAGTAGCGACCTGAACCCACCTGAACTTGCTGCTTAGGCTGGGTGGAGCATGCTGGGGTGTCTGGTCTTCACAGACTGCCCTGTGAAACTGCTGGTGAAGAGACTGCTGATGTTGCAGGGAGTAGGAAGGAGGTTTGCATCTGTTCAAACCTATAAAGGCAAGCTTCATTTGTCTGTGTGCAAGGATTATGTGCCTGGTTTGGCCTAGGGTTATGTAAAATAAATTATTTGTAATTAATCCTGAGAGAAAATGACTTTATGTGGTGAAAATTAATGTTTTAGATGCCTGGAAAGATGTTGATCATTGAGATCTTTAGGTGCTGGAAGCTTGTCGAGTTTATTGTGTTTAAAGCATTGCACCAGTAACAGGCACTGTGTTGTCAAAGCTTGCCTGTTAACCCTGGGATGCTGAGACATGGTTTCTTGTCTTCACATTCTGTGACTACAAACTGCTCTGTGTGTGGTAGAAACTTTGTAGGGCAGGGACTGTGGGGTCTGGAGACCTGAGAAAAGTAACAAGAAGTGGGAACAACTGAAATAGTCCACATGAAGTGTGCTTTAGACAATGGAGACAAGGAGCACATTTACTATTTTGTGTTCAGGATTCTTTGGGCTTTACCTAAATAAAGGAGGAGAAGATTTGTATAAAATATAGCTTGATTTGGAAATACCTTTTCTGGATGTGTCCCTGCATGGTAATGTGCAGCTGTAAAGCCAAACTAGGAATACGGAGGTACAAACCCTTTTTATAATGTTGGTGGATTTCGTCCTTGTGTCGGTGTGAGCTGAAATTCCCCCCCACCAACAATAACCAGGCTAGCTCAGTCTGGAAGCAAATGAAAAGCTGTATTTACAAGCAGAGTCTAAAATCTACAATGAAATGCAATGAATATGTACAAATATACAAAATTCACAACATTTACAAATATATACAATCAACAGAAAAAGCACAACCGATCTCCCTTTGCTTCCCCCCAAGGGGACCCTCCCAAAGGGGCCTCCCTCTCCCAGGAGCTTCCCCCCCAGACCCCCCTGGACAGAGAAGCAGAGTTTAGTTAGAGCAGAAAGTTGTTAACTTAGCTGCCAAGGTCAGTACGTGTTATCTTCAGCCAGAAGAGAAGAAGAAACAGCAGCCAGACAGCCCAGCAACTGCCCCCACTGCCGAACGCAGAATGTGCAGAGTGCCTACTTTGTTTTGGGTAATAGTTCTTAAACATTTCTATCTAGCCAATGGAAGTGTTTAGAACAATCGTTATTTTGCTTTCTTACACCCAATAGTGACTTATTTACATTCTTTCACTTTCTCTGTTCTGAACTTTGCAAGGAAAAATTAAAAAGACAGTTTCAAACCACCACAGTCCTGAATAAATAACAGTTGCAACTTGAGGGAATGAAATCAGAATGATACTGAGATGTGTGAATGTGGAGGGAATGATCTTACAGAAAAGCAAAGTGGGAAGCCTCCTATGGGCTGTTCATTGGAAGCTGGAAGGAGTTCAGGGGAGCGTGGGGCTCTTGCAGTGGGTCCCCTGGGATGCCATTAACTACTATGTTTGGGTTTCTGCTCAATCTAGCAAGATTTATTTTATTTGTACCAAATATTTACAATTCTACCTGAGCTCAGCCATGCTGAAGGCAATGCTCCAGATGTCAGTATGTCTAGAGAAGCCATAGGCATGGCTCAGAAGGGTTGCTGGGATCATTTATTTATTTATTGCTGTTGTAACATGAAGGTTGCTATCTGATAAATAATTGTTCCACCCTTGGAGAAGGCACATTGTAAATCTGTTAAGCTGCTCCTTTGTTTGTTATGCTTGTGCATAATGAGTTTGGAATTTAAGATTAGTGGTATGCTGTGCAACTGCTCATTTCATGACCTCATCCTCCTGCTCAGCTCGCCTGCCTGTCCACCTGTCACATCCTGTTGGGCACCTAGGGCTATATCATAAGGGGAACTTTGGTTTAGTGTTGCATCATCTCATTTTTATGTGTTCTGCTGCCTAGTGGAATTTAAAACCCCATGAGGTAGGTATCTGGGTTCTTTACAGAACACATGGGGGAAAGGTGGCTTCAAAGAAGGCTTGTGAAAACCAGCATGTGGAGTTGGGGATTGCCTGAGTCAGGCAGTGAAGGGTGTAAAGAGGATGGTGCTGATGTTGAGCACTGTCCCTTGAAGGTTTGGTCTAGGTGAACTGTTGATAAACCTTTCTTGAGCTGACATGCCAAAGGTAGGTCTGCTCTTACAAAGATGAGAGAGCAGGTAGTACGCCATCCTCCTACACTAGCTTTACCCACTTGGGACGCAGAAGTCTTGAGTTCCAGTCCTGTCTGTGACTCAAAACATGGGACTGAACCCATCTACCACCCCTTGGAGTGCCTGAAGCATTAAATCATAGGCTTTTTTTGAGGTACCTCTTTTGCAGAAGCTAGTCTGTTTTGCCTTGTGTGGTATTTATTGAACTGGTAAGGGCTGGGGTGGCTTGGTGTAACACAAGCAAGTGAGCATTTACTTGGAATGGTTCTCACTCTGCTTCAGAAAATCGATATTTGTACAAAGGGGAACAGCTCTACCAGGAGGCAAGGAAGATGTGCTCAAAAATTAGATCGTTTTTGGCTCCCATCTGTTTCCAAGGTAGTTGTCCAAATCCCTGTAGTTGAGGTCTCAGCATGAAATATGGAGACCTACTTGAAATACAAGTGGTGATATTTGGAGCACAGATAGTTGGACAAAGAGAAGAACATCTTTCGGGTTATGGGAACAGGAGGTTCTTGAATTGTTGCAGGAAGGGAAGACAAGGAAGTCATAGGGTGGTATGGACAATCTGATGGTAGTGATGGCTGAAGGGCCTCTCGGTGACTGTAAGGAGAAGGTGTCAGGCAAAGGTAGATATTAAGAATGAAGATAAGTATGTTGTTTCTTAACAGCACCCAGGAATGTGAAATTCATGGTACAGCAAGAGAGGCCTGAATCTGTGCAGAAGTGAGTTACAAAGAATTAGTAAGGAAGAAGAAGAAATAATCTTGATCACAGAGTTGGTTTTTTGATTTAGCTTGTTGCACAGTTTATAGTTTCAATCTAATTGCAAAACTATTCTGCAAGTGATAATTTGGTTCCCAGCTAATACAGCTTTTGCTATTTACTGTTCAAAGCTGTGCTGTAGCAGCTGTTAGCCCTGGAGATGCTGTGGGCCAGCAAGAACTTTTGGCTTTTTAAGTGTTGAGTAAGGCAGAAAAGCATGAAACTGATCTGTCTGTTAGGAGCATCCTGAAGGTGGTGGAGCTGCTCCTGCTGGCTGAAAGGGGCCTGGTCCTGCTGCTACACGTTTGCGGAACTGGGGCAAGTCTCTTTGGTGTTTCCTAAAGGAATTGGCCACCCTGCTTTCATGGCAGCCTCCTGCTTTCTGAGAGAGATGCCTTGGAGTAGGCAGTAATTACTGTCTTTCCAAAAGAGTCCTTCTTTGTGGAGGAGACTATTAATTATCCCTCACTTGGCCTTTTTAATGACAGTGCTTGTAAGAGTTGTGCTGGGGTGCCATGATCTCCAGAACACAAAATTTCCCTCCTTGGGGTCTGCAGTGATCTCTTGCATGATCTTGGGGGTGTGTACGTTCTTGGACCTCAGGTGGGATTTTTAGGGACTTGCTCTTTGAAACTCTTGATCATTTGGCCTTTTGCCTTGCAGCACCACTTGAGTCTATAAATAGACCTGCAGAGGAACAGGTCCGATGATCTTGTGTTCCCGAATGCCGTTCTGCTGTGCCAAGTGTTGCGCGCTGCGTAGCAGGGAAAGGAGTGTGGTGAAAAAGGGTGGCTCTTGCAGTGAGCTGCAACCTGGGGCACCTCTGATGGTAGATGTGGTCTCAGCTGGTCATGCCACCATTTTCATATTCAGAGCTCCTCCTGCGCACCCTGGGCAGTGGAGCTCTTTTAGGTAGACACAGAGGCAGGCACACGGAAGCTGACAGGTCCTGCTCTCGAAGGACTGTGAGAGCATCAGGATGCTGTTGTTATGGAGCAATGTTCAACAGATCATGGTGATACTTTTGCCTGTGCCATCCTGGTTGATGTGGAAAACCAGCAGTACTGCAGGAAAAACATCGAAGAACAAATGCTTTACTAATTTTAATTTAATTTGATTTTTTTTTTTTTTTACAGCTCCCCCTTGTTTAGGTACTGCATTTACTCACTGGCCTGTATTCTCATAATTTTTGAGATGTGCTGTGAGCTGGGGAATGGTACTGGTTTGTGTGGTTACCAGCCTCATCCCCTGTTATCTGATAACTCCTGCCCTGTTGCTATGAAACGTTTTAGTGAGGTGCCATGTAAAAGGGATTCATGAATATCTGTCTGTAACTGCAGAGAGATATTTTTCCATGGCTCATCTCTTGCTGATATTTCTGATCAGTTTTCTAATCCTGTTGGTGAAGGATTTGAATGATTTCTGGTGTTGTCATACAGTTATCTGATGTTTTCCATCTATGATTTAATAACTTTGCTTTGAGGTTTATTAAATAACACAGTGCAGAAAATTACAGTATCTATCCTTGTTGTCTCTTTTCAGTGGGTTTAGAGGACTTTCACAGCTCTTGAAATTCTAATTCTGTAATCACTATTTTATCTAAGACAGTTTCCCTTGTATTTAAGAGCTACAGGGCTGTGCTTTAGAGAAATGCTAAATTTGGCTGCTTGCAGAGTCATCCAAAGTACATGAGTTGTTCAGTAGGTGCTGTTTGGCTTCTTGTAGTGCTATAGGGAATGCTGGGCTTTTGGGGCTATGTGATGAAATGCAGTTCTTCCTTTCTGCATGTAGCATAGGATGAAAAAAATGGTCCAACTAGGAACTGTGTGCTTTATTTGTTGGCACAGTTGCAGAGCACCTCTGGCAGCAGAAAGACAGATGCTCTAGAACTGCAAGATTGCATTGCTTGTATTGCATTTCTGCTGGAACAAAAATATACCAGGCTCAGCATTTGTGCTTTCCACTTGTGTATTGTTTTCTCTTTATTTTGTGTATTTAGAAAACGCTCTGCTCTGCAAACTGCTGGTTTAGTATTTTCTGTGGAATGAAAACCATCTGGATAATTGAATCAAATTTTATCTAAGTTTTTGGTAACAGGCTCTCTTCTGTTTCCTGGAATCTTGTTAGATGAAGATGAGAACTTGAGGTAAAATTCAGGAAGATATTTCTGTGCTGGTTTATGACCTGGAATTTTAGAAACCAGTTGAGCTTGTTTAAAGTTGTAGAAGTAGTCAACATATTAAAATGATACATAGTCTCTCCCAAAAGCATTCTTCCTGAACTTGCCATATGCTTTTATGTTTCTTCCCTAATGCACTTGGAATCCTTGGCCTAGTGGGGGCTGCAAGCTAAAGAAAGCATCCAGCATTCATGCCGACGCTTCTTTGAAAAAGATCTGGCTTAAACACCAGCTGAAGTTAAGCATATGTTTAAAGACCTCCCTTGATCAGTCCTCCATTCACCAAAATGCTGCCATGTATTCTTTATTTCATAATTCTAAGTAATTCAATTTGGTTTTGTATGCTTTAACTTGTTGTAGCCCTAAGGCTGTAACAAACACAGGAGTGCTTTACTCTGACCCAGCAAACCTTAAGCATGTGAACTGTGCTGCTCAAGACGATTTGTGCTTGAGTTTCTGTTCCTGCTTTGAACAGGTTGTTAGATTGGGATAAGAGTATTCAGCATATGGCAGGCTGCTAAATCTGATGTGCCTTTGAGCCTGACACTGTGGTTTTACATACATTTCAATTTCGTTGAAATACTACTTAGAAAAGTAAAAAAAAGGCTACTAGAAAAAGATAAATACATGATCTTTCCAATGTGAGAGGAAGAATTAAGTGAATTTCAATATAGCCTGTTTAACAGAGGAAGAGCACTATCAGTCAAGTTTTTCCCCTGAAAGACTTAACTGCCCATTTAGTTTCTGATGTCCCATTGATAGTGTTGGCTTAGAGGTTCCTTTTTTCTGGGTGCTGTGGTTTTTTTTGTTGTTTGTCCTTTGGGTGGGTTGTTTTTCTGTTGTTGGCATGTTGTGCATGGTGGTGGTTTTTTTTGTTTTTTTTTTTTTTTTTAAATTAGGTGAAGGAAGGTGCTCAGGTTCTCAGCACTGGAAGTTTTTAGGTGTTTGAGAGACGAATAATTACATATGCAGATGTTTAAATCATGAAGAACAGTTCCCTGACGACTTGTGTGTGTGTGTGTCTTTTCCCACTGCAATAGCAAGTGTCTGCATGACTCTTCTGAAGGAGCTGTTTGACTGCAGCTTTCTGAATCCAAACTAGGTTGTTCTCAATGCCAAAGCATTGTTAGTCCAGTACTGGGTGTCACATGGACAGGTTCTGAATGTTAGGAAGACTGTTATTTCCAACAGCCTTAAGTTTTTCCCGATGGCTATGTAGAATCACAGAGTCATTGAGGTGACACCTCTGGAGATCATCTCATCCATCTCCGTTACTCATCATGTTGAGTAGGTTGCTCAGAGCCATGTCCCTTTAGGTTTTGAGTATCAACAAAGACAGACTCCACAACTTCTCTGGGTGACCTGTGTAAGTATTGATGATCCTCACAGTAAAGAACTGTGGGGCTTTATTTGTGGTGGTTTTGGTTTTGTGTTTTGGTGTTGTTTTTTTTTTTTTCTTTTTTTTTTTGAGTCCTGTGTTACTCATACATCAACTGGTTTTAATGACAATGGTGTGCACAAGATGAAGTATGCAGGAGGCCACACACCTCCTCCCAGAATTGCAGTCCTGCAGCTTTGCTTTTCTAAGGCAAGGGAATGCATTTCTTATCTAAACTCTTGCAATTGTGCAAGCATAGGTAAAGACTTGGTGGGCAAAACTTCTGCACCCTTTTTAGTCTTGCCTCAAAGGCCACAAGGCCTTTGTTTTGATTCAGTCTTCTTTGACACAAGCTGTTTTTTTGCCCTGTCATTCCCCATAGTGGGTGGATATGAAGCACCCTATAACATAATGTTTCATTTAATAAGCAGTTCAGCTTCAGTGCAGAAGTTGTGTCCAGTGCTGCAAAACTCTACTTTGGTGTTGTTCGTGCAAAGCATTTGATAGATGTTTGTTGTTCACGATGTTATCTGGGCTGTTTCACATGTATAATAATTCCACAAGACTGTTGACTAAAATACTCCTGTTCTTTGATGCACCAGCTCTAACTTGCCTGCTATGAATTCATACACCAAAGTCAAAATTACTTCTAAAACAGTAAACATGAACTTTGGCCATTTCATGCTGGGGTAATTGTAGAAGCAGTTCCTCAGAGTGCTGCACATGAGCCTTTTTGTAACCTGTGTCCCTGCTTGCTGGGGCAGTGTATGGTATGCTTCTGCCAAGCTACATTAAATCATTCCACATGGAATGGAGTATCTAAGCTTTAGTCGGGACTGGTCTTGCCTTAGCTGTCCTGCATCATGCAGTTGTCAAGGACTGCAGTCTTCTGTAGGTGACTCTTGGCAGCTTCAAGGGCCAACAAACTGGAGATCTTACAGAACATGTTCTTTAGCATAAAGTAAGTTTACTGGGATTACTGGAAAAGTTTACTTCAGAGGTGCCTTCCAGGATAAAAAAGTGTAGCAATTGCATACAACACTGACAATAGCAAGAAAGAGCACAGTGCTATGCCATGCTGTAGCAGTCTCACTTGATTCACTTGGTACCAAACATAGAGATGAACATGTGTTGACTACACAGACTCCAGTTTGTATTTTCTGAGGCTGCATTCATTTATCTGTAGTGTCAAGCTCTAAAGTGTTAGAGTAACTGGAGTTGACTGGCAATAGCAGAACAGCAAGTATAGGAAGCAAACCATGTTTACTGCTGCAGACTGTTCCTGTTTCATTTCCAGTAACTATTGAGAAATAAGCAGAAAGTTAAGGGTGCTTCCCCAGAGTAGCTCTTTTTGGGAAAGAAACTTGATTGCTTATTGCCATCTAGAAACTAAAAAAACCCTGAGGACCCAGTAGACTCAATGGTCTTTCTTAATTTAAGTTTATGGATGAAGTTAATATCTGCATTTATGCAGTCCTGGGATTTTGTCATGTAAATGGAAGTGAATGGTAAACAGGGTGCAGCAGTATCTGCACCTTGAGGTGCTGTGAGGCTTAATTAGGTGTTTGGTGCCTTAGTGACAAAATTAATATCATGTGAGTTCTGGATATGGGCAGATCTTGCTGGTACTTTTTGCCTCTACTTGTTCTACCTGCAGCGAGAGCTCTTTTTACCCATCACTTCTGTTTGTCTCTCTTCTTGTTTATTCTAAGGCTTAGTGGTGTGTGCAAGGCAGATGAGGAGAAGCAGGTGGGGGGAGAGGTCTGGACATCTGCTTACAAGGTCATCTCAAAATGCCCCTTGAATATCTCACTTCAGATGCAAGATTTGGGAGCAAGAGGAATGCTGTCCTCAGTTGTCTGGGTAAAATATGGGATCCTGGGAGGTCTTATTCGCACTGTGTGAGCTGGTGCTTGAATAAAGCTGTTGGGGCAGTTAAACTCTGCAATGCTTAACTTCAATTAAGTTGTCAGGCTTAGCATTGCTTTAGGCATTAATAGAGTTTTACTCTCACTTAAAAATCTGGTTTAGTAATTAACCCCCATTTTATTCTGGAGTTCAGAAGGTGCTCATTTAGTGCAGCAAATCTAATGTCATGTGAATAAAAACATGAAAGATACTTAGTAATGAGAAACTGAAACAGGGTAGTGCAGAAATTAGATTATATGAAGTTTAGAGAGAGCTGTGCTAGATGCTGAGTTCTTAGTGAAGAGCATTTTGAAGGTACTGCTTTACCTCTGCATTTTCGGGGCTAGGGCATGTACTGAATTAAACTAGGAATTAGTAACAAAGTTGGAATTTCTGTTGTGGCACACAGAGTTGTTATTGCACTTTATTATACAGCTTTTCTGAAATCTGGGTGTGGAATGGCCCTGACAGTACAACTGTCCAGAAGCTGTGGGGCTTTGAGAAGCTGGGAGAGAAGTGGAGTGACCCCTAGTTCAGTGGGGTGAGACAAACTAATAGTTGAGACCTCCTGCTCTATTGTAACTAAAAACTGAACCCAAACTCCAGCATATTCTGCTGAGCTTACTGTTGGAGAGAGAGGGACAAAAGGATGGTGTGTGGAAGGAGAATTGTACCTGCAAACAGTGGAGTTACTTCACAAAAATTGTCCTGGCCTTTGTGATTTGTTTGGTAGTGTTCTTCATGTTGCTGTGCCCATATTTTATATCCTGCCACAGTTGTTACTGTTAGAAATAAAAGTCATCTCCATCTTTCCTGGCAAGAGGACTGTTTAACTACTCTCAGCACTGGAGTAATGCTGTGTACCACTGCTCTGCTCCAAGAGCAGAGCTTCTCTTGGAGCAGAGCTTCTGCAAGAAGCAGCAGGTTTAATTTTCTCCAGAAAGTGTCAGGCTTATCGCACGTATGGATGGAGTATGTGCCAGCTGGTAAGTGCCATGCTTTGCAGGACAGGACTGCTAACTTCACTTTGGCTCATGTGGGCTGATTTGCCTTTGAGTATAAGGCACAGGCCTTCAAACAGCCTGGAAAACTAGCAGTTTGTGCTGCCCAAGGGTTTTGGGTGACTGCAGGGGTAAGGGACAGCTTTCTCCTTTTCCACTGAACATCACATGTACAAAATGTTGTTTATGCATATTTTTCTGGTCTAGGTATCAGGCTCTATCTAAGAGTGCCAGTTCAGAATGTGAACACAAAGGCATCTGCAGAGCAATACTGTGTATCATCCTTTTGCCCTGCGACATTCATTCTCACATTAAAGTGCAAATCTACCAATTCTTTCGTATTGTCTACCCTGGTAGATTTCGGAGGTGAAGATGCAGGAGGCCTGGTGTTTGCCCACCCTACATCCTTTAGAGCTTACGTATGTGGAATTGGAGGCTTTGTCTATCATTTGAGTGATTTAAGGGAAAAAATAACCTCTTATCACTTAACTGCTTTATTTCCACAGCAGTAATGTGGGGTAAAAGTTCACCTTACGTACTTCGGCAGAAGGACTATGCACTGCGTGGGGTGTGGTTTTGTGCTACACCTGATCTCCTCTGGCTGCAGGCTGCTGCTGGAATGTATGGCAGTGCCCATCTGTGCCTTGAGTTGCAGTCTTGCACCCTGCGAAGGAGCTAGCTGTTTAAATAACTGCAGGCAGAGTTGGTTATCTCGCTGATTCAATGGAAAGGGACCACACATGCTCAAAACCCCCATCTGCTTACAGAACTGCCTTGTTCCATGGCCGCACAGTTATCAGACCCAACCCAGGGGAAGGCAGGACTCCTTCTGTAGCAGCTTGCAGTTATGCTGGGTCGGATGAAATATAAGATCATACTGCTGACTCTATAAAAACATGGTAAAAGTGATGTGCAAGTTGGTTGGTTGGTTTTCTGTATGCAGCTGTGTTTTGCTGTCTTAAAACCAGCATTGCAGTAGAAAATGTGACAAAACCCATGCTTGTCACCAGTCAATGACATCTTTACTAGAGTCCAGTCTGATGACTTAATATGTCTGATTCTTTACATACTGAATCTCTTAAATGAATGAGCAGTAATGCCAGTGGTCTGGTAACCTGCCAGACCTCTTCCTAAGCTTTATGCTTACTCCATAGGAACCGTGTCCCAAATGTGCTGGCTCACTGAGCTAATCATCTTACAGCTCAAGCATAGTTTAGTTAATTCTCTGTAATAATTTACTGATGTCAGCTATACTCTAGTAGTTATCTGTGTGCAAAGTCCTGGTTTGTTGCAAATATGATGTAACGTAGGTGAATGCTAACCTCCCTGACCATGGACTGAGCTAAGTTGCCTTAGTACACGTTGGCTGTGGTCTAACAGCACACGTGGCTGCCCTCGCTGCTCAACTGTGGGATGGTAATGTGTTAAGCCAAGGTATTTTCATCGACTGCTTGAGTCCTCCTGCCAGCATTGAGACCTGGAATCACTTGCATTGACTGCAGCTGCAACATCCAAGTCATCCTGTGTTAATCCATTTTCTGTGGGAGACAGAACATGTAGATAATGGATGAAATGATTAAATTCTTCCAGCATGTATCCACTGATGGTAACTGCGGACTAGTTTGACAGGGTTCACATCTGTGTTAACTTTCAGAAGACAACATGAAGCTATTATGCAGTTACTACCCACTCCAGAATCTGCACATCAATTAGGAGAGGCTGCTTACTCATGCTCCTCAAAAGTTGTGCCAAAATAGCTATTACATTATGTCAGAGCCCGTATTTTCATCCTGAACAATTAATCAGAATGTAAACCTTGTTTCTCCTCAGCAGCTTTGTATGTAGACCTAGGGCTTTGAAACAGGGTACTTTGGAGCTGCGCTGGTTGAAGAAGGCTCCTCTCTATGCAGTTGGTACATGTCAGGGAAATTATTATCAACTGTGACGTTATTTTGCCAGTGGTATATCTGGGAAGCTCCAATAACAAAGTCTTCTGTAAACAACTTTTGTTCTGCGCGTTATGACTTATTCTACTATAACGCTTAGGATCCCAGCTTGGGACCCAGCATCTCGTGCTGCTGGTAGGTGCTGCGTGAGCATGAAGGAAGGCTGTGAGCTGCTTAACAGCAGATCTGGAGTCTGAGAATAAGACAGGAGAAGCAGATGGCTGCAGGGGGAAACAATGAGGCAGAGCTGTCAGTATGGTGGGAAGGAGTCCTAGTGCACCCACTGCCTCTCTGTTGGCAAAACCCTGATCGGCGTCCTGCCCAGGACAGGGCTTTTGAGACACACTTGATAGAGTGGCTGGTCTGCTTTGGAGGTACCTCTGGGGACCTTCCTTTGTAAATAGAAGAAAGAGCTAAGCAGATGTGGTTGGAGGAATCTAGTAGTGTTGATGATCAGCTTGCAGCTTTTCTTCTCTAGCATCAGGAATCTGTGGTTCTGGAACCCAACTCTATCTCCTTGGGTAGTTGGTAGTGGTGCACTGTGGCCCAGAGATTCATGGTAACAGAGCTTCAGACATCTGTAGGTTCTCAGTTAAGACATGCCATGCTGAGGAAGCAATGTCTGTGGAGAAGCAACAAAACCTGTTGTAACAAAACCAGAAAAATACTGGCTTTAGTGATGCTTCTGGTCTTAGACAAGGACCTAGAGATGTGTCTCTGGACTTTCTAGTCTTTCCTCATATAATAGCTGCCTGATAGCGCTATACAGGAGCTCCTTTATTCCAAAGAAGAAAAAGGGCTCAAATGTCATGGCATGAATGATTTGTGCAATGCACAACTCAAACGAGGATTCTGTAGAGAAGAACGTGCTGTTGGACCCATGGGAAGGCTCAAGGCTGCTCTGTAATTCTTGATCCTCGTTCCCAAGTTTCTGTCTGTTTTGCCAAACGCCTTGTAATGCAGAGAAAACGGTAACTTGGAAAAGATGGGGGATAATAAAAATAGAAGCGCTTGCTCCAATTCCTCCATATGTTAATGGCTGGATTTACAGGCAGGAGATTCCAGTAAGGTGTGCCAGCAGTCTGAATACCTGCATGTGCTGCTGCCCTCTTTCCATGAAAAATCTGTTTGGGTTGGAGACAAGGGTGAAGTCATTGCAAATGTTTGATACCATTGTGAATAAGATCTAATTCTGTGTGATTTTATTAGAAGAAATGAAGTATTTTAATTCTTGAGGTACTAGCAAGGTTCTTGCTTTAGAAATCCTGTCTTGCATTTATTTTTTCCCTATTGGAAAATTTATAGAAAGTGAATAATATTGTCATGTTGGAGGCCGTCTGGAAATAGCTACAGCAAGCTAAATTATACAGTATATTTGATAAAAACATTTCCAAGACTTGCTCTAGGGAAAGGGGGATGGAAGAAGCCTGGAAAAAGGTTAAATAAGAAAAACATACAAAGAGATTAGGGTTCAATAAATAGGAAATTGTGATAATGTTTTTATAAAAACAAAACCCAAACCAAACAGAAAACCCCACAAAACAACAACAAAACCCCAAAACCCAGAAAACCACAAACAGTGATTGAATACAAATCCTGAGCTATCAAAGTGCTATTTAGCCAGTGGCTGTTCTCTTGGTTTATTGCCTCTTCTACCAGTATGACTTGAAGATGCAGACCACTTTTCTGTCATTTGACAAAATACTTACCTGTGTAAAATAAAAGTAAATACGTGAAATGCAACAATAGAGGTTTGTAAGGAGAGAAGTAAGTTTAATCAGGTAGTTACAGTATGGATTTGTTTGCTGCAGGAGGTTGTGGAGATAGATGGTACTAGTAGGTTCAGAAAGAGATTAGACAGTTTCATGGACAAAAGAGATGCTAAAGGGAACTGGTCTGGAGTTGCTCTGTCACTGGCTAGGGATGCTGGAGGATTACAGGGGAAGTAGAGCATAGATAGTGGGAGGGCTTGTGTGCATTCCCATTGGAGCTAGGGTGCTTATTCCATGCATTTGTCCAGTACCTGGAATTGGTAGCACCTGGATTGGGTACCAGTTGGCCAAGCTGTGGCAGGCTGGATGTCTAGTTCCTTCTTTCTCTAGTTATTTCAAACCCAGGAACAACTCATTGCAGTCTGGGCTAATGAATCATTGCAAGTGCTTGATGTGTTGGCAGCTACATGTCACCCAGCTTCACACTCTGTTCTGCTGCTGTAATTTTAAGAAACTATTGGAACACTGCCCTCCCCTCCAAAAAAAGTATATCCAAGGATCTGGAAACTAATGTATGCAATCCTCCCCCAGTTTATTTGTACCAAGCTGTTTGGGTAGGCCTTGATATTAGTTCTCTTAGCTGCAGAGCAGGTTTTAGTCAAGAAATCAGAAGGTTGGATATCATTTGCTCTGAGTGGATAACTGAGTCAGTTAATCCAGAATCAATGAGAAAAACTCATCTGAGTTGGGAGAACTTGGTTAAAGACATCAAAATCTCCCAAGTCCATAAGAAAAGATCTATATTGTGCTTTGCTTTAAATGGAGCACTAGTCATGATCCTGTCAGTCATGTTTATTAGTCTGATTTAGTGTTTATTTAGATGTCTCTCATGCCAAGCTTTGTTCATCTCTGCATGTACAGGAGACTTGTTTATTCTCCTAATGTGTTGGTTTAGTTGTTAGATTAATTGAAATCTGAACTTCCATCAACTATTCATCATATTTTATTTGACTCACAAAGTCCACATCTTGATGTGCTTCTGTGTACATGTTAGAACAACTTTGTTCAGCACCTCTAAAAGCCTGTGGGGGTCATCTGTTCCCTCAGTTTGAGGGGTCAGTAGTAGTTGCGCTTCCAGCAGAGAAGAAATGGGTAGTTAAAGTGAGTGGTCCTCTCCTGACTGGGTGCTTCATGGACCTTTGGTTTTTCACCCCACATCCCTGCTGCTGCTTCTTTACCCTTTGATGTTTGAAGCAGACCTCAAGTCACATTGCAGGTGAGTCTGGCCAGAGAAAGAGTCCATTTTATGGAGGGGTGAAGTCAGGGACAGTGTCTTATCCAGAAGCTGTGAATTAGGCCTTTTCTTCAAATCCAGGAGAACAGTCTCCTTCTCCAAGAACTTAAAACTTTTTCCAGTATTTGAAAAGCTGTCTGCTCATCTCTGCAAGTCCTCCTGCCTTTTTCTTCTCCATTTCTGCAGTGTCAGGAAGAGAAAATAAATCTGTAATCCGTGTAATATTCTAAATATAGAAGTGCTAGTTTACAAATGAGAAATCTTTTTGGTGGCTTCGAAATGGGTTTTGTAATAAAAGGAAATGTATCTGACACTGCCAGAATTTACAGTCCCACCAGAGGCTTGTGAAATAACTGTGATACCAAACATCCTCCTGGGCTGCAAGAGAGCTTGTTGATGTGTATGGGTTACTGAAGGGTATTTCTGGCTGTTGCCATGAGGATGGGTTAGCAGGAAAAAAAATAGACTCTTTGCAACTACTACTGTAGGGCCCTGGCTGTACCATCAGCTTTTAAAAAGAGCATTTTAATAAAAGGTGATTAATGGGGGGTGGGTGGGAGGGGAGTGTCCTTTAAAACCTTAAGTACCTGAATATTGCCCCCGAGTGTCAGGAGGAAGAGGCTATGAGTAAGTCTGTTGTAAGTGGTACAGACAAACACTGCTTTTGGCTCTTTAACCGACTGGAAAACTCTTTTACTGGAGCCTCTGCCACTTGCAGGCTTGCCTTTTTTTTTTTTTTTTTCTTCCAGAATCTTTTCAGGCTTTGACTTCTCTACAGCTGCTCTACAAATAAAGGTCTCAGTTATTCCCAGGTGGGATAATGTCTTTTTCATGTGGTCACTTGTAAAGTGTTGCAGGAAGGTGTTGTAGTGGTCTTCAGGTGACAGTCAAACACAGATTGCTGTCAGCCATTTGGTGAGGTCAGATTCAGCTACTAGTTTAGAAATAAAGTTTTCTCTGTTCACTATTACAGTGTTTTCACTAGGACTCAACCTAGTACTGTGTGAGTGCTCTTACTGCCTTTGCTTTATTTGTAGCAATTATTTATAGGTGCAGCCAGGGATCCAATTCTGTCTGATACACAGAGGCATAACCATGAAGAAGAATTACACTACAAAGTGTACTTTGCTGTGGAGGCATTGAAGATGTATCAGGGAAATCAGCAACCCCCGGGTTTTAAAGCCGTGGTTCTCAGCCACGTTTAGACCTATAATTCTGTAATCTTCCGTGGGACATGGGGCTTTGTTCTGCCTTTTGTTATGCTTTTAACTTGCAGGCTCCTGATGCCTGCACACCACTGACTGTTGTTTATGAGCCCCACACTGGGGACCACAGTTCCAGGCTCTGCTTCTTTATACCCAATAAAAATGCATCCATGAGCTTGCAGAGATGTTTCAGGTTATATAAAAGAGAATTTAAAATAGTATCTTTTTCACAACATGGGGAGCACGTGTTCGTGAATATAAATTTTCAGCACAGTGGCAGTGGAGTTAGTTTAACAGATGCAGAACTCTGTTACTAAGAATAGTTTCTGCAGTTATCTCCCCACACAAATTTTCTCCTTGGGCATTTGCAATATGCTTATCAACATATGCATGTTCAGGTTTTCTGCAGAAAATAATCTGCAAGCTTTCTGCTTTGAGAAGCTATCAAAAGCATGGGCTTCTGAAGCCATGCTGAGTTTCTACTGATGAATCAGAATTCTGCATGGAAGGATTTGGGTACAAACAAAATAAGGAAAATTAGCAATATATTTTTTATGCTTTTTAAAAGGTTTTTTTTTTTTTTAATTTCATTCTTGCTTTCCTTTGGTAAACAGCAACACTTGCTGGCAAGAATGGGAATAACAGATTAATCTGCTTATTTTCAGTTGTTGGAGTCACGTTCATTAGTCATCCAGCACTTTTCCAGCTGTTACCCAGCACAGAATTTTCCTGATGAGGAGGAAGATGTAATGTCTGGGCACAAGATGCAGACTCCTTCCTAATGACATTAAGGCCATAAGAGCACCTCAAGTCAAACCAAATGTTTATTTCCTTGAATGAAAGCTAAATTGCCAGTTTTCCCTCTAAAAGAAGCTGTGCTTTCATAAACAAACAGAATTTGGTCCCCAGTTAGGACACAAAATTGTTTTTAAACAAGAAAGAGTTAATTGAAGGTCGTTTATTTCTCATTTGGTAAGCAGCAGAACTTTTATAGGGTGTGAAACTCTGGTTATTAACCACGGTTAATGGAGATTGTCTCATTCATTACCCTACACTGTTAAGGATAACTGTTGGTTGCTCTCTGTTCAAGTAATGCTTCTGTTGCCAGTGATGTCAGGAGATTTGCTTCATTTAAAACCAACAAAGACCTGGGCTTGGCACATTAGTAGTCATTGAAGGTGAACATAAAAGGAAATACAATAGGTACAACACATTGAAAAGAAACACAGTTTTTTAAGGTAGTTGAGTGCTTAATTCCTTTTGCTATCAAACAGAAGTGCCCACACACAATTAAAATACAGCCTGAAGAAAAGAAAGAGTGAAAACTAAGGGTTGGGGAGATAGCTTGATTTGCCCTGATACCCTTTCAGGGTCCCATCATATCTGGCAGTGACATGCTGAGGTTCTGCATTTGGTCTGGGGGCTGCAGAGTTACTTGTAAGTCTTCTCTCTGACTCGATGGCCAGTAACTTATCAACGGATAGAATTTTAAATGTTGGCTTTGTGGCTTTGTATTTTTGTGCTTATTTTAGGGTACATTGTTGGATTGCATCACGACGTGGAACAACACAGCCTGAAATCTTGGGATGATTAAAAACCAAGTGAGTTTCTGTAGATGTGAAGTAATGTGTCCTGCTTTGCCCAGGAGAAAGAACCCTTTGCAGGTGGTGTAATTCTCCTGTAAACATCACTGCATTGATGCTATGAGATTGAGAGAGTTGGATGTGCTTGGATTACTCTGAAGCAAGACAGTATCTGCTAGAGTAAATACAGCTCTGCATGCTTTGGCAATATCAGGGAGTAAGCTTCTCTACTAACTGATTTTTGTAATTATTTTTGATGTACTTGATAATAGCTGTTTGATGAGTGGTGGTGTTGATGATGTGGTTTGTAGTGGCTGTTCTCATCATACCTGGGATTCAGTTTGTTGCCTTCACCAGCTGTGGTAGGTCCAACATCCCTCTGTGTTGTCCTGGCCTCAGTGATTTCGCTGAGATTGGGATTTTTTCAGCAGTTTAAACCTTTCCAAAGGAGACATTTCTCTTACTTGGCTTTTACAGGCTGCAACATTTGTAGAGCAAAAAGCATTTCTTAAAAAGCAAATGTTGAAGTATTTACAAGATTCCCTGAACTTGGGGCTACTAATCCTAGTCTGTCTCTAAGATGTTACACCCCCTTTCCTCACCTAATGATTGCGAAGGTGGAAATCCACCTCTCTAGCCTGGATTTGTCTCCGAAAGTCGGTTTTTACAAACTGGTACTGGGAGAAGAAAACATAAAAGGGACAGCAGCCTGGACCCTACTGTTGTAGACTTTGCACCTGGGAGCAAAACCCTGATCCCTGAAGTTCTGTAGGACTTCACCCTTGAAACAAGGACTAAGAATGCAAGGAGACAAAGGAAAGCTTGGGATTTTCCATAATCTTGTGCTTAATTTAAAAACAATGATTCAGACAGCCAAGGGAGGGGGTTTATCTGTTCAGCTATGATACAGGTGTTGCCTCTTCTTGTGCCAAATACCTTTGAGGATGGGAAGAGATGACATGGTCCTTCTGGAAACCTGCAAAGAGTGTTGATGACTTAAAAGGGATAAAATAAGTCTACTGAGTCTGTGCTGCCATTTACATCTTGTAGAAGAGAGTAGGGATTATAGTAGAGTTCAGGAGAAAAGCCTTTAGTTCAGTGAGTATGTTACTGTTTAAGGAAGCCTTTTATTTCTGACTGAACTGGATGACTTTTTATTTTCTCTTTC
This sequence comes from Indicator indicator, assembly GCF_027791375.1. NCBI lineage: Eukaryota > Metazoa > Chordata > Aves > Piciformes > Indicatoridae > Indicator > Indicator indicator. Next base: position 5,993,655 of record NC_072024.1, on the reverse strand, counting down.
CTGAAGAAAGCTACAGTGTGTGGTTTTTGTCTTTCCAGCAGCTGTGGCAGCCTGTGGTGATAGTGCTGTGTGCTGTAGGTCTGAGATAAGTGTTGGAAATCTGCATGTTTGTTTCTGGAACATGATACAAATGTATTAACTTCTGAAGATCAGCTATAGATTAACAAATACTTGGTGAGTCATACCTTCCCTTTGCTGCCTGTTTTTTTTTTTTTTTGGTTCTCTTTAGCATGTCATAAATGTTTAGGAAGGCTCATTCATCCCAGATAGGCGTGAAATCAATCTTTGATGCATAGGGCTGTGACTCAGGCCGAGGAAACAAAAAGGCCACTTGGTGTAATGTCTGCTGCTATGTTCTTGCCAAATCCCTTCAGCAGAGGGGGAAATCTTTTCTACTGTAGTTTGTTTGGAAGATGCTTTGAAGATTATGGATCTCTTCCATGTAGCATACACCAATTAACTGTGATTAGGAGTCTTGTAGGTAATACCTCTGCTATGAGGATGAAAAGACGATGAGAAAGATGGATAGCACAGGATGTGAAGGTATTGGTAGAATATGCAAGGGAAGGCAATGGAGTATGGGGAGTCTTGTTCCAAGGGAAGTTAGACAGCAGGGAATTGTGGGACAGTGCAGCCTGGCAGGAGCTTTGTCTGGAGAGTTGCTAGGTCAGGCTTCAGCACCTTGCTGGGAGATGATATCAAGGTGAGTTTCTGCTTAATCTCCTTGCTCTGGCTTCAGTCCTTCTCTTTTTAGTGTGTGTTCCTTTGGCCCTTCTTGTGGAATAAGTGGGAGTACATCTCTGGAAAATCTTTTTTTTTTATTACTATTTTTTTAATTCAATGTAGTACAATATGGAACTCGGAGCTGTCAGGCTCTGTCTCTTGCCCATTCCTTCTGGCTTGAAATTAAGTATGTCAAATACATCTTAAACTGTGAGAACTTTCCTTATCCTTTCATGTTCATCTTCTTTTCCCCAGAACCCAGCAGTGCCATGTGAGCTCCTCTTCTCTTGCTTCCCATACTTGCTCTTTCATCCTAGAGGGGGTTTTGTTTGTTAAAGTGAACATTTCGTACATGTTCTTTGCCTTCCCACCTTGGAAGTCACTGTTCCAGATTTGTCTTTGGGTTACAGCACATCTGCTTCACCCTCCGAAGCTTTTGCTGTGTGTTCATGCACGTTGTCCACAGAGCACTGCTTCATGGTCGTTACCCTTGTGAGCCTTTTAAAATGGTCTTGGAAATGAACTGTGCTGTGTCAGTTGAGAGACTGGCAGGGAGTTGGTGTCCTGCTTTTAGGACTGGCTCAGTGGAACACAAACTTTTACAGGGTTCCCAGCGGATGACACCCACAATGAAGTTCACTATCCCAGGAACAGATTATAACCAGCCTCTTGTGCCCTAGCAGTGTAAGGCTGAGGGAACAGCTTTCTGAGTGCTCTTGTGTGCTGTGTGTGCTTGAACAGTGTTGATGTTCCTGTAATTTGCACTGTGTGGACAAACAGGCTTCTTATTGCTCCTCTGATTGCCCAGGAAATGTTCTGTCAACTCCACCCTTTTTTTCCTGATGTGTAGCACTTCCCACTGATCCAGTGTTGAGCTGAGCTGGATACAACTGGGTGAGTCATCTCACAAAGTTTTTACAGCAGGTGTCTCTCATTCTGCTTAGCTTGCTCTCTTTTCTCTTGTGGGTCTTTTTCTGCCCCATGTCTTTAAATTTCTCTGGGTTCTTTGTTGAGATGTTCTTAACTGAAACAGTCTCCTTTTTCCCCCATCTATCTCTGTCTTCTATTCCTTCCCTTGAGATCTTCATCTTACTGGCACAAGTGGTAATTGGTAGGCAAAGATGATGTTCAGAATTTTTCTGCTGCAACTCTTCCAATGGCAGCATTACATAAAATCAACTGTGCTGAGAAAAAATGAAGGGGAAGGTTCTGCAGAGCAGTGCTTGGTGGGGCATGAGAAGAGGGAAGGCTACCAGCTACGGTGCTGTTTCAAGTAAAAGCTTCTGTCTGTTGGCCTTGTCCCATCAAAATGAGTTGACCATTAACATTAGTATGGAAAGAGTATTCCTGCTTTCTATTTCTCCTTCCTTCAGAGGAAGGAAGAGAACCATGGTAAGAATTGGTTGGAGGTTTTTATTATGATTATTAAAGAAAAGACAAATAAAACCCTTAGGCTAGCATCTATTGTGAGGACTGCTGCTGTCTCCTGACACATTTTTCTTCCCCCATGTTCCTTATCTTTTCTGTCTTCTATAATAAGTTCCTTAGGACACTAGTGGTCATGTTTGCTGTTTGTGTAGTGCTCTTTGTACAAGATGCTGATTGATGTTGACTGCTCCTGTGTGCTGTGCAGTGCAAACAAATAATTAAGTTGCTTGTATGTGACAGGTAAAGAATTGGTGTATGTGTGAGTGAATGTGCACAAAACCTGAGCTATGTTGATGTATGAGGGCAGGGGGAAAGGTGTATAAAAAACCTGAAGTGTTGTGATTTTCATACGTAAGCTATTTTCAGATGTGGGTAGGATTGCTCTCTTCCTCTGTGGGTAAAATATCCAGTAACTGCTCAATGGAATGTAGCAAAATAGAAGCTTCCAGGATATGGGTTACTGTCAGAATTGCACAAGTTGGTCATTCAACAGCTGGTTGCTTTAACACTTTCAAATGCAGCTTTTAATGCAGATGGGCAGAACCTTTGCCTACTTAAATACTGAATTAATTTCTGTCAGACTCAGAGAGTAAAAGAATGCTTTTGTCCTTTATCAATTTTTTACCTAGTATGAAGGAAGAAAGCTGTAACAAAAGACATCTCCTGCAAGCTCATTTGGACTTGGGCCACATTTCAGCTCTTCCATCACTGGAAGAAATGTTGCATGGCTTCTTTTCACAATGTAAATATTTAAAAGGAACGTGCCCTCTTGATGGACCCGCCTAATTAAAAGTATTAGGAGCTGTGTTTATTTATAACCTGTATGAATAATTATTACTCAAAGTCTGAGTATTATTTTCTTGGGAAGTCCCTCATTAGAAACTCTGCATCATCAAGGGTGAACTGTACTATTACTTAACTAGTTTTGATTCATATCTGGGCAGAGACATGAAGAAAAACTGCAGAGGCAAATACAACACGCTGTGAATAAAAAAGAAAATCTTCCACCATCCCAAATAGTTTCCATAATTATTTTCCCTTATTGCTGAAACTTAAGCACAGCTAATGCTTAGCTGCTTGTGCAGCAAAATGATATATATGGAGTGTTGCTCTGGGTGGTGCTGGGAGTGAGGGTGAAGTCGAGAGCGGGTGGGTGTGCTTCCTCCCACTACCCCAATGCCAGTGCTGCTGGGCATCTCTGAGGTTGCCATGTACCTTCTACCAGACTGCACACCCTTGGTGCAGTGCTGCTTGGTTATACATCCAAGTATTTGGCCTCTCTCCATTTTCTTTAGAACAGGGGCCATTGTTTGTGCCTGGACAACAGTGGCTGTGTTTTCTAATTCAAAAAGTGCCTTATAGAAGAGGCCTTTATCATCATTCCTGCATTGCAAACGGGGGAAACAGAAAGAGAAAAGGGAGCGACTGCCCCTCAGGTGATGCAGATGAGCATCAGCAGGGAACAGAGCCCTCAGTCTTGCCAAGTCCTATAGTTATTTCACTTGATGTTGGTGTCACCAAGCAAAACTGTCCTGTAAGCTTGTGAAAAATAAGAATTTATTATAAAATACTCAATAAGAACCCAAGAAACCCTTCCTTATGTGCAGGCAGAACTAGCTTAGCTGCAGTTCCTGATAATCATGTCCCTAAGCTACTGGCAAGTAGGAATAGCTCAATAGTCAGTGCTGGAGCTATAGGGTTGTAGAGATGTGGCAGAAAATAATAACGTGTAGAACAGGCTGCTTCTCCTCTGTCGTGTTACTGAAAATGGAAGTTCCTGAACTGTCTGCTCATGACTAGGTCTGTGAAGTGCTCTCCTGCATGGTCTCATGGCCTCAGAGTAAACTCTGACTGGTCCACTTCTTGAAGTTGTCATTTTTGTTACACAATACATTTGGCTTGACCTTGTCTTGAACAGAACAAAACCAAACCCCTTTTGGTTTTCTTGTTCTTATTTTCTCAGTTCAAGCGTCTTCTTGATTTTTACTTTTTTTTTTTGTTTGTTTGTTTGTTTTTAAGACCTGATGTTCTTTTTCTTGGACCCATAAATATATATCTCTTACCCCGTCTGTCTTTTGTTCATATACACTTGGGTAAGTATTCCTTCATCCTTACAAAATCACAGACTGATAGGGGTTGGAAGGGACCTCTGCAGGTCGTCTAGTCCAGCCCCCTTAATCTGATGATACTCAGCTGTACTCTCACACTGTTTTCTGTCCCTGTCTTTCCTTATCACTTACATCACCTGCCTTGATACCTGGTTGCTGTCTTTTTCAGGCTGCACCTGTGCTGTATTCCATGGGATTGTTCCTTACCTGCTGACTGTCCTGGCAGCTTTATTTCCCTGCATCTATGTTTGGTGGTTTTTGTTTGTTTGTTTGTTTTGTTATTTTTTTCCTTATATTTTCCTGTATCCTTTTCTTCTAAAGGAGAAAACCTCTAAGTACTACTTCTTTCTTTTGACATGAAGTCTTCCACTTTCTTCTCCCCTCTGTCCACAGCCTGTACCATCAAAAACGAATGAAATTTTTGTAGCACTGTGCCTAATAGCCAGGCCTTGATTTTTTTTCTGTATTTTCCCAATACAAAGGAATCCCAGTTGTACCTCTGCATGTCATAGTATTTTGTACAGCACAAGCCCAAGGATGGTCCTTAGAACTCTGGTTTTGTGAACTTGCCCAACTTTGCTAGGGTAGGAGAGTAAGCAGTACAGAGACAGTAAATGGTGTTACCAATTACTGATATAAGCTGCAGGAAAAGGGGAGCCCACCTTCTGCATCAGTACCTCCTGTACTGAGGACTGGTTTTGTCTTGTAAGGAATTTTGCAAGCTGGCCATTCCTGAGACCAGTTTAGGGTGGGAGAGCATGCACTTGTGGCAGGACATGAGTTTGCTTTGGATTCAAGAGAGGATGAGGAGTGGTTCTGACCTCTCTGCCTCTCTGTGTGATCCTTCCAACTATCCATTAATCCTTATGACCATGCTTCAAATGAGCCATAATGTGTGCTTGGCAGCTTACATCTCACTCTGATTTGTTTTTCCTCTTTACTCAGACCTTCTTTTTTTGCTTCTGTGGCTAGCAGTGAGATTGCTAGAATTCAGCATGAAGGCTGGGCTGCTTTATGTTGGGGATTTTAAAGCCTCTCTATGACCCTGTCTTGGAAGGAGAGGAATTCAGAGGCAGTAACTTGGTTTAACAAGGTCCTACTCATACAATAAAGGAAAATTTGCCAACTGAATTGAAAGTGATGACTTGATTGCATTCGGATATTTCTTCTCTGTTCATAAATGATTCATTATTTCCTGTCTTCCCCCTCCTCCCTAAAACTAATCAAATTTAAGCAGGGTTGGCTTAGCTTCTAAGAACTGGGCTTCCACAAATCGTAGTGAAAAGGAATCAATTGATGCTTTTATGGTTAAATTATTACTTCATAAGAAATCTCAGTTGTTTCCACAATAGCAGCATTTTTCTTGGTTTATGCAACCAATGACATGTGGCACCGTGACAATCACTGTGTTGCTAAGGCTGATACATCTATTGACATGCTATTGGAACAGCAGCATACCTAATGGAGGAGTAAATTTGGTTCAACCATTAAGCAAATGATTTCTTACAGTTTGATAGTGGTTTTTTTTAATCATAAAAAAGTAGATTGTGGAATTAGTAGACTTGGAATATAGCTGTGCTGACCTCACAGGAGAAAAATGACTTTGTCCAGCGTCCTGTCTGTCTCCTTGTCCTGTTTCTGTATTGTGTGAGAAATACCAAAACCAAACAAAACAGAAAAACCCAACCAAAAAAAGCCCAACCCCCCAAAAAACCTCAACCAAACAAAAAACCCCCAAAACCAACCAAACAGAAAACACCAAAAAACTCAACCAACCAAAAAAAAAAAGTTCATTTCAAGGCTTGGTAGTGGTCTGAGCAGTGCTGGGTGTGAGTACTTGGAAGCCTCATGGAGAATTTGTCGACTAAAAGCTTCTGTTTCCCTCCTCAGCCCAAGTGTTTCTCTTGATCTAATGAAATAGCTCCCATGTAAACTCTTGAATTGCTCATATCCTGTGATCATAACGGCTGCAAGAAGGTCACATTTTGTTGTTACAAGAATATAATCTCTGATGTTTCAGGTGAATGGATTTGTTCATCAGCTGCTCTGAGCAAGGACTTTGTGAATGCATCCTGCAGTCATCTGGCCTGGTTTCTTTTATATTTCGGGAAGGCAAAGGAGCTGTACTGAATGCTGTTAAGATTGACCAAGGGTGGTCTGGGCTATCTACTTTGGGTCTTAGAGTTTTGGCCCAAGACCTTTAAACAATGGGGTTTGTGAGTGGATGTCTGAGTCCAGCTCATGTTACCTGCAGCCTGTTGTCCCAGACTTGGGGTTAGGGGTAAGAAAGACCAAGCTGGAAGAAGAAAAGGGTATGAGAGAGAAGGGAAGACAACTTTCTGTCTTGAAACTTGTAGCCTGACTTTGGGAGGTGGTGAGAGAAGTGGGCTTCTGTCTGATTTTTCACAGACTGGTCACACTGACCTTGCCAAGAGGGAGGAAGATGGTGACTAAGAGCTGTTTACTAAACCTGTAGATGTAGCCAGCCTGCCAACTTTGTGTGCTGGTGGGGAGTGGCTTTTCCTGAAGGCCTTTAGAAGCACGAAGTGTTTAGGGCATCTAGGTTTAGCACTGGAGGGAGTACTGGACCTGGAAGGCCTGAATCTCATGAAAAGCTGCCCTTGACCAAATGTTCAGCCTTACACTTGAGTACAGGGTGGTCCACAACCCAAAAAAGGAACACTTTCTGCATCTCTGGCATCTTTGAAAGCAAGTGCAGTAGGACCTCTCCTTGAGCAATTTCTGGTGGCTCCTGCCAGAGGCAGACCTCTTGTCTCAGATCTTCCAGGTGTATCTTATTTCACCAGGTGTGAATCTGCTTGATTGAGTGAATTTTTTTTTTGGGGGGTGTATGAAATGTCCCAAACTCTTAGCTAAGCTGCTTTTCAGAATACATCACAGGTTTTATTTCTGTACTAATGTTTGGTCTATTTGAAATTACTTTAAATAATCTTTCCTAACATGGTACTTTTATTTTTGTCAGAAAGCAAGGAGCAGATGTACTCCCTGTCTGACTGTGCTGTCCTAAGGTGGTATCATCAGACCCTTTCTAAATGCAAGGATCACATTTTAATTGTCCCTAAAGCTAGAGTGCTGCTACTAGAAGGTGTTATTTCTTGTGGGAACAGCCATCCCTTGGGACCAGTTTCCCCTGCCTTCAGCAAAAGTCCAACTTTAGTTTCTGGCTGAAATTCGAACCATGATGAATGTCACTTTGTTCTGCAGTGTGTGTTGGCTGCAAGAAGGATGTTGGAAGTGAAGTATTTTGTGTGACAATGGCACCCTAAGCAGAGATCAAGCAGCTAAACTGAGGTCATCCATTCTTTATTTTCCAATATTTAAGCACTGTTTATTGCCCCTATCCTAAGCCTTGCTGTCTTGTGTCTGTTTTTTTACACAGTAATTAACACTTGGATTCTAGTTAACAACAATGCAACTGAAACCAGTAGCAAGTGCTGGGACACTGGTGCCTACCCTGTCCCTGACAGTGCTCTGTGCAGTGTGCTCAGCAGTAACTGGATAGAGCATGAATGTTTTCTCCAGGAGCTTTTGGAGGACTTGCTGTCAAGACGTGTGTGCTGCAGTGCCCAGTGGCTTGAATGACACTGCCAGATGGACTGAGTGCTCAAGTGGCTGTGACCACTGGCTGGGTCATTGCATGTCTGAGGGCTTAGTCACCTCTTAGATGAAGCTGTTGAAATTATTTTTGCTTTTAGTTTACTGAAATCTATGGAATATTGTTTAGTTTTAGTCCAATAGAAACAGTTCATAGAACCATAGAATCAGTCAGGGTTGGAAGGGACCACAAGGATCATCCAGTTCCAACCACCCTGCCATGGGCAGGGACATCTCACACTAGATCAGGCTGGCCAGCTTGGCCTTAAACACCTCCAGGGATGGAGCCTCAACCAGTTATTTAAAAATAGTTGGAAAAGTACTTTTCAATATATGCTTTAGTCTTTCTGTTGACCTGAAATTGCTTATTAACTTGGTGGTGTGTACCAAGGCTGCTCTCTGGAATAGACCCTCTAATACACCCTCTGCTATTCTGCTCAGTCAGTGTGTTTCCTTAAAAATGCTACAAGAAGCACAAATATAGCTGGAACACCTAGTCTGGACTCAGGGATAAAAATAAACATGACATTATTATATTAGACTTGGATACAGCTCTGTCTGGTGGTATGCTTTGATAACTCTGACATCTAATATTTGTCATCAGACTTTAAAGTTCATAAGCTTTGCTGGTTTGCTGGCTAAGCTTTTCTCAGTCCATCTTTTTTCTCTCAGGTTCTTAGTTTGTTTGCATCATTCTCTAAAGGCTACAATTACAGACTCAAGCCATGGTTTTGCTTTGCCCTGGTCATGCCAAAGCAACAGTTAGACACAACCCCAGCTGCCAACTGCAAATGCTTTGTTTCTGTACAGCAAGGTCAAAATTACACAGATTTGCAATCAGCTCACTCTCTAACCATTACCTTACTAAAGCACTTTTGTAGCTCTCTTGCCTCCCCTCTTGCGCTGAAACTCCTAAATTTAGTAACACTGAAGCTGGAGGGTTAGAATTGTGCTGAGAATTTGCCACAACTCATTTTGCTTGCACTATGTCCCTTCAAATGGGCATTCCCTTTCTTCTGCTTGTGTTTTAGGGAGCTGTCAGCAGCTTGCCAGCAGCATTTGACCACGGGGCTGCTCTGGGTCCATGTCACTGCTATTACTCCCACCGCTATACCAATAGCTGTATTTATATTTGCAGTATCACCAGCTTACAGGCCTTTCTATTTTAAGTATCCCTGGCATGCTGTAGACTTTCCAGAACATGATTTGCACTCTTAGGGAAAATGAAAGATGCATCCAACAGAAGGCAGCAATCTTGCAGAAGTTTGGATGTACATCAAGTTTCCTTGAGGTGTACCTTAAGAGAAATGACGGCTGGTTATGAATTATGACTGCTAGAAGATTTCTATCACTTACAGAAAACTAATGAGGAGAAATTCTGACTGATTCTGCTTAATTTTTTCCAATGCTTGTGCACTGGTAAAGTACTTCTGTTTTCAATGCTGAATAGTTATTAACTCAGAGCTTTATATGCAGCATGTCATTTATTATGGAGTTGTCACTGACAGTAGTGTTCGGTAAAGAAGATGCTCTGCCATGCTTCTCCAACCTATAATCTTTTCCTAAACTTGCTTAAAGGTAACAAATCAGATCTTGAGCACTGTCACTGTTGCAGAATAGCAGCATACTAAACAACCTGCGTGTGTGCATGTGTTGGATTTGAGCAGGAGAAGTGCTGAGGGCTGACTCACCAGAATGTTGTTTCGGGAGAATGAGGGGGATTCAGCTGCTCACCATTCCCTTATAGTCAGATTTGATCCATTAGTATTTTAAGAAGGCAGTTAAGGAAATTTGCTGTCTCCACTTGGCATTCTGTGCTAGGCATGCTCTGGGGAGAGGAGAATGTATGCAGGGGTTGTTTCTTGTTGGCTCAGCTAACTAAATTTTAGTAGTTGTCAATGTTATTGAAAGCTTAAATGCTGTCTCTATTTAATTTCATTAAGGCTTTGGCTGGTAGAAACATCCAACCTCTGAATCTTTTAAACTTACAGCAGGTCAACAGGCAAACTTACTTACAAGCATTAATAAAGAATATAGCAAGGGCCCTGTGAGTAAATGACTTCTGTGGAGCCTGTATAGCTATATGTGCAAAGAGCAGTTACTGAAGATTCTTACTGAAACTATAAATGTTCTTGTCTGTCTTTCCAAGGGGTGATACAGTGCCTGGATCACATCATTCTTGATCCCATCTGCCGTGGCTGAAACCTTTCTAACTTGAGAGAGTAAAATACTTTAAGAGACAAAGAGCCTTCAGTGTTTCTGAACCCAAAATTAATTTGGGTTGGAAGAGACCTGCAAAGGTCATTTCATCTAACCTCTTAACTCTGTGTCTTAAGTTTGAAGTTGGGCAGGGCTCTAAGCAGCCTTATGTAGTCAAGCTTTGCTTATCTTCCAAGGATCACTAATGAAAATGTTGAACAGGGTTGACACCCTCGAAGAGAGCTATTATTAACCAACCCTGTCCACCGTGGGTTGACCTGCTGACCACTGCCTGCAGAGCCCAGCAGTCTGTCTGGGTTTCCTTGCTTCTAGTAGTCCTGTAAGCAGTGATTGCTTCTCTGGTTCTGTCTGTTCAGCCAGCCATCTCTCTGTAGAAGGCAGTAAGTTGATGAGACACTGTTTGTCTGGCACAGAAGTCATCCCATCGCCTCTCCCTGATCCCAGTGTCGATTACACAGACGTCCAACCTGTTTGCCCTCTTACTAACAGTCCCAGACCTAAACAATCTTTGCAGTGAGCAGCCTGCCAGAAACCAAGGAAGAGTGGAGGAAGATTGATTTCTAGTGTATTTTCATTTTGTCAGAGGGCTTAGGAAGGCTTGTGTCTGCAGAATGACCTTAAAGACCAGGGCCGTGGGCCCCTTGGCTTTTCTTCCAGCTACCAATGCTGGGCACTTCCCAATGCATTCACTGCCTGGATGTTCCAGGTCTCAGAACAATCTGAGCTGTACTGATAGGTACATGGAGGATGGGAACAGTTTGTTTCCTATTGAATTTAATTGCTGGTAACTTTCCACATTCTCTTTTTTTCACAGTTTTGTCACTGAATATTTTCCAGGATCTGTTTGTTTTGTGGTGGGTTTTTTTTGTTTGTTTGTTTGTTTGTTTGTTTTTTTCTTATAACAGTTTTGACTGCAAAAACTATAGGCTGATTTTCGATGCCATTCAGTCAGCAGCAGCTAATATCAAGAGGAAAAACTTATTTGCATTTTCAGAACTGGTAGATGATTAAGTTTTCGGTAACAGATTTTTTTTTTTTTCAATTTAAGTGCTAACGAAATATGTACAAAAGCTGTGTTTGAGTGCACAGAGATTAAGCCAGCTATAAATAGCATCTTCTGTGACCCTGTTGGAATTTTCTTTAAGCTTGGAAACACTGAAGTGTGTGTTTTGTCAGATTTGAATCATGAACCCTGAAGAAGAGCTAATGAGTTCTTATTTCTGACCCCTAATCTTCAGCTACAGCATTCTTTATATGAACAGATCAGTCTGAAACTGTAGCTCAAGCTTCTTTTGCCTTATTTAACTTAGTTTACTCCCTTTGTTCATTGTAACATATTTTTTTTTTCTGCTCCAGTTGGTGTGTTTATGAAAATAATTATTTTCAGCCCACATTATCAAACCCATGCAAGCTGTGAGATTATTGCTGTGGGTGACAGTTCACAGAATCTGCTTTATTTTCTGTTTAAAACCAAGCCTTTCCTCTTGAACATGTTGTAACTCTCACCCCCATAAAATGCATGGCTTTCTCTGTTGGTCTGTCTAGTTTTCCTGGCAGCTTAATGAGGAGGCATAGCTGAGGTGAAATGATCAACTCTTGGGACAAAACCCCTGTTGTCTGCTACCTGGTGAATCTGGTTGTAGGCACTGGGTGGCAAAGCACTCATTTGCTTTTAGGGCTGGCATATTAAGTTCTTCGCTTTAAAAGTGTTCCCAGGATGTGCTGCACTTCAATGGGTTAAGGTGCAACTAACATAACTGTTAATTATATTTTGACAACAAAGCAATTAAAAAAAAATGAACTCCCTTAGTTTGAAATTGAAATTATTTGTAAGAACATGTTCACTGAGTTCTTTTAGTAGGAAGCAATCAGAATGCTTTGCATGTCTTTTTTTTTTTTGATGCAGAATTTCTTTCAGCTTGTGTTAGTATTTAAACCATAATAGATGTTAAATCCTTGCAAAAAATATTTTCTTTAAATTTGTTTTCTGTTTCTGTACCGAACAGAATTGTGAAAAAATAAATTCCAGTGCTTGACTAGCTCTTGTTTGGCATGAAGTCGTAGAGCACTTAAAATTCCTCATACAACAGCTTTAATTGCTTGCTAATCTTGCCTAAAGATTGGCTGAGAATGTCAGCTCCGTTCCCCTGTTGCTTATTTTCAGTAGCATAGACTGCAAACGCTTGGAGAAAATGTACTAAGAGTATTTACTGTAGAATGTGGGTAAAAGGAGCATGGAAACCCTTCTCTAGAGGTCAAACTGTTGACTTTCAGATTGTTGTCTATTGATGTGTATCACTAGTCTGACAGATGTATAGCTTTTGTAGAATGAGTTAATAATTTCTTGCTGTAATGCAAAATCAACAGCCAGTTGACCTGAGCCCCTGGAAACGACCCTTGTGGAAGGAGATGATGTGCAGTGCTGTTCCTAGCACTGCTACTCTGCTCCATGGTGCCTTCCTCAGTGAGCTGCTCTTTTGGAGAAAGACAGCCTCATAGCCATGCCTTCCTCTTTCCTTTCTATGTGGTGTTGAGCTTCGATGAGTGTGTTAGTACTCATGTTGTTGGCTGTTCCCTTTTTTTTGGAAGCAGATGTTGCCCACAGTAACTCTACAGCCACAGTGAGTAACGGAGGAATCATTGCTTGTTAATGATTCACTTACAGGTTCCTGTATTTGCTGCTGCTCAGTCACTTGTGTTGCTGTTTTTTACACAAGTGTTGCTCAGAGAGGCACTTAGACCTGATTTTCATAGTTTCAGCAGGGTATTGTAACGGTGGGATGATGGGTACCTGCTTTGATTACTGATCATCCAGTCCAAAGTGTATCACTCCAGAGCTGATCCCAGTGATGCTCCCAGCAGTCCTGTAGAAATTCTTTGTCTCATCACAGCCTCTCCAAAGTGTTTGCTTTCTGCATGCACACTTGGAGATTTGCTTTCTTGGGTTGTGGTTGTGCTTTGCTGCTGCAGTTGTAGGAATGGTGCATCTTATAAACAGGAAAAAGCAAACTTCAGCTCTTAAGTACCTCAGCTGCCAAACCAGAGTCCTGAAAGAGATGCTTGGGGTCACTGAGTCCAGTCCTTTGTCTTCGTTGTGCCTGTCATATCCTCCCTAGGCTGAGTGAGTTATGCAGACAAAGATTGCCTAATAATTCAGCTTCCTATTTTGTAACAGTCATTATTGTAAGCTGGTTCATGGTGCCATTGTTCAAATAAATTAACAAAAAAAAGAGGCTCACACAAAAACAAGAGGATGCTTTCGCTGCTTCTGGCTTGCTTACTTCCTGTAAAAAGAGAAAACAAAACCCCACTCGCCATGTGGTGCTCGGAATTATTCAGCAACAGGCAACCCAATAATAGAAACTAATAAGCACTGGAAGCTTCAGGATGTTAACAGTATGAAAATGCTGTGGCTTTGCTTGTACACATTCAGAATCTGGTTTTTGTTTTGTTTTGCATTGTTCTTCCTTGATGTCTACTTACCTTCCAGCACAGGCAGCCAAAGCCCAGCCCCATGTCATTTGCCAGGAACGTTTTGCAGCCTAACGGAGGCTCTGAGCTTGGCCATGCTCTGGTTCAGTCCAAAATCAGTGTGAAAACCATCATACCAGGCCAGGGAAGCAGAGAGGCACAGCTCCTGCTTGATCATGGGTTCAGGCATAAGGGTGGGAGGAGAAGGAGGAGGCTGCAGCAGATCATGGGCCAAAGGCAGTGTCAGGTAGAAACATGATAATGAGGTGATTCGCAAGCCAGTTATTGTTACTGCTTTTAGGAGTTCCTGTGACTGATTTGATTTACAGTGGAGGTCAAGTATAGCAATTCACAGAATGATTGCATGGAGAAAAATAAGAATTCTTTAACAAAAGTATTTTTTATGGTGTTTTTTCTTTCTTTTTTCTTACCAGTACTAAGCTATGTCAGGGTTGTGCCAGGAAAGGCTTTCTTCTTGTCCTCACTCTCCCCCTGTTATTTCACAGCAATGGCTTCATACCCTCTCCATTTTCTTCCTCCCAGGTTGCCTTTCTCCACATTCCTTTCCCAGCACACTGCCCTTTCCCCCTGTCCCACCAGTTTGCTCCTGAAGAGAGTGGGAGCTGGTGGCAGTACACCTGTGTGCCAGTGGGGAGCTGGGAGCTCAGCCTGCCAAAGCACCTTTGCCTTTCTGAATTCATCAGCTCTGGGAGGCTGCATACCAAAGAGCTCAGATCTGCATTCAGGTTTAGGTTTGTGCAGAAAAAGGGGAAAGTCTCTGGTCAGATTTTATTTATTTATTTTAATTGAACTTTTAATGTCTGAAGTGAAGAAACACAAAACCTGATTATTTCTGTGTGAGGGACAAAAAGCCTGAGATTGCTCTTCATCATGTTGATCCATATAAATTGTTCGAGAGATCTGGCCTAAGCTTGTATGGGAAGTGGCACTGGATCAATGAAAGAAAACATTCAGCAATGTGCATTTTATACAAGCATTTAAACTTTTTTTGTTGTTTTGGTTTTGTTCAGTAATAAAAGGAACAAAGCTATTATTAGTGACCATGGGCTTGGGAGTTTGCTAAAGCAGCAATAGTTACTCATCTGTTTTCATTTGCAGAAGTATTCTAACAAAGGCAGCCACAAATGTGGTGGCAGGGTTAGGAGGTGGATGGTAGGAGTGGAAGTGTAGTTTCTGGAAGCTGGTGCTTACTAAGACCTTTTTGTCTTGTCTTGGGTTTGTGGCCATCCGGGAGAGCAGTTCCTGGTGAGCTCTTGCTTTGTTGGATTGAAACGTGAAAAAATGAATTCCCTGGGTAAGTTCTCTGCCCTTTTTCTTCTCTAAGCTGCAGCAGAGTTGTACAGAGCAATGATCACTTCTAGTGCCAGCTCAGAGTTGTGGTGACCCATTGGCTCCTGTGGCTAGTTTATAAGAACTGGAGAGCAAGCGGTGTTGTGTGATCTTTTTGTGTTATCTTCCCTTTCTGCTCCTAGCCCTGGTAGGAATCAAATCAAGAAACTGGCTGACTTACAACAACAACAAAAAAACCCCAAACCTGTACAAGATGGTAAATATTTCCTTGCTCGTTTCTTTTTCTTATGCACAAGACCTTTGTATGTGCTTTAATGTTCAGGCAGCTGGGTCATGGTTTGCTACATCGTGAGCATTGTGGACTTGGAGAACTGATGCTGTACATGGTGGGGTTGACTTGAGTGCAGCTCCCTCAGATGCACTAAGGGCAGCAAGGTTTTCAGCTGAAAATGCTGTAGTTAAATGCTGCTTGTGCCAAAAGAGCATGACTCAACGGGAAGTAAGAATGAAATACTGATTTCCTTGGGTTTGGGACCATGGCCCAGCTAGATTTGGTTAAGATGCACTGAATGCATGCTTGAATTTTATGTTGTAGTTATAGGCTCAGTGAATGTTGCTAATAGCCTCATTAAAATCAGCCTCTTTTTCTCCTCAGTCCTGCAGCGGTTAAGAGTCTGACCTTGCAATTTGAGTTTGAATCCTAAGGTTACTGGGACAAATACCATGGCAAATATCTTGAATAAGTAACATCAGCTTTCTGAAGTAACTTGCATTAATTGCTGTGTGCTTAGATGTCTGTCTGCTGAAGATCATAGAATCACAGAATGCTTTGGCTTGGGAGGGACCTTTAAAGGTCATCTAGTCCAATCCCTCTACAGTGATCATGGATTTAAAGACATGAATGGACTCAAAACTGGAAATGCCGAAGACCTAAATGAAAAGCAGAGATGGAGAAGGAAAACTCGTGTTGCAGAGAAATCTGTCAGGGCAGCTGAGCTCAAGTGTAGGAAGTTCCAAGTATTTTTCTAGTGTCTGAACTGACATTGTCTGTGGTTTTTAGATAGCAGATAAGCAAGGGAGGAATAACTGAGCTGCTTTATCAGGCTGCTTACAGAACCTAGAAATATAGTGTGATAGTTGAATAAAAGTTCTTATCTGTGTTTATGGTTTTTAGTGGTCAGAAACTGCCATTTAAAGAGAACAGATTAGGTAATTTGTATTAAAATTGTAAATATGTTTTTTTTTTTCCCCCTGGATTTTATACAAACTTTTGTTTTTCAAAAAGCATATGTTCTCTGTTAGCTATGTGAAATAATATTTTGCTTTCGGATGCCAAACGTTTGGGAGTAGAGTGCTAGAATAGGAAAAATGGTGATATTTTTACACAGGGCTTTTTTTATTCTTAAATAAAGCTTTTGAAAGTACAATAAAATGCATAGCCAT
This sequence comes from Indicator indicator, assembly GCF_027791375.1. Lineage (NCBI taxonomy): Eukaryota > Metazoa > Chordata > Aves > Piciformes > Indicatoridae > Indicator > Indicator indicator. The sequence goes on along the minus strand of NC_072024.1, from coordinate 5,977,336 downwards.
AAGTTTGAAATGACCTGGCACTGGAGGGAACAAAGAAACCCTTCACACTCTTGAAACAGGATTCTGCACATAGAACTTCAGTTTGCTTGGTTTTCCTCCATGGCAAACAAGTTTTTGAAGTTTACTTTGGCAGTAATTCATACCACCATTATGTTGAATAGGAATGGAAGGATGTTTCCAAGCAGCAAATTACTTTATTGCTATGCAGAAATGCAGTTTTAGTTCTGTTTTCTGTAGGCACTGAGATTTGGGTTTGGTTTCTTTCTCATTTTCTTGTTGCCTTCCCAGGCATCTGTAGGTTTTTAGTCCCCACTGAAAACAGTTATTCATCTTTTTAATTGAAATGAGAAAAGTACATGATTTGGCCATTCTGGCTTGAAGTTAATTGTTTAGATTTTTACATGTGTGAAATGTTAACCAATAGAAAAACGGAAGCAGGGTTGGACCCACCTTGTATTTGCTTGTTTGGTTTATTAGTTCCAAAGAGTTTTGTAGATTTAATAACAAATGAAGAATTATAAAGGCGGACTTTGCTGTAGAAAATGTACCAGTTTTCTGCCAATATAAATTTTTGTTTGGCTGCCCCAGTTACTGGGGAAAACATTATCAGAGGAAAGCTCTTGTGTATTGCTTCTTGGATGGTGGTACTTGCACAGTTTAGATAAAAGTGATGCTGCTATTGAATAATGCAGTGAGAAAATGGTAAGTCAGTTAGAAACCAGGTTGTTAAGCTGCTGCAGCTAAATCTAGAACATGCTGGCCAATTTCTGACAAAACTGATTTCTTCAGCTTTTCTGGAGAACGGTCTTTGAACACCTATTGCCCCAAGGAAGCAAGATGGGGAGGGGTACTGTTTGTTCAGGATGGGAGAGGATCAGCACAGGAGATTGATGCTGGAAAATGGATTATCCCTGTGGCAGTATGTCTGTACAGGAATACATTAGAAGTTGCCATGGTTCAGTGAGCAGTCTGGGGATTTTTGTGGTTTGGTTTGGTTTTGAGGACACTACGCTCAGCTTGTTTTCCTTAAGCTGTGTGGAAGTGCCATGGTCTTTTCTTGGAGATTAATCATACCATTCCTACAAACTTCAGTTTATTTGCATGTGGGCATGGAAAGGTATCTTCATACATTTATAACTACGTTCCTCTGTATTCCCTGGAATTGCAGGAACCTTTTATTGCCTTTTTTTAATTCAGGTTTTCCTTAAATAAGAAAAGATAAAACTACCTGAAGCGATAACTGTGTGGCTGTTCTATTGCTTGTAAGACTGCTGGAATCAGTCCTGAGTGCCTCCGGTGTTGGTACTTGCTAGTGCTTCATCTGCAGTCCTCTTCTGGGCCACTGCAGTACCAAGGTCTTGGACTTGATTGAAAACAAAAACCCTTTGGCTTAGGAACTGCGTTATTCTGGCAGATTTTGCAATCCCCAGTTTACCTGGTGGTGGTTCACAGAATCACAGAACATTAGGAGTTGGAAGGAACCTCGGAAGACCGTCTAGTCCAACCCCCCTGTGTGTGGAGGTAAAATGAGATTTTTTTTTTTTTTTCCCCCTAGGGTTTTCTTGCTCTTGTTTCATGGACTATTTGAATCCCAGTATGGGAAGATTTAATGTGCTGGCTACTTAGTAGTACTAAACACTTGTTAGTTTTTTTTAAAATCTCAAACACAACTGTTCAAATTTTATAGACTTCAGCTTCAAACAACTTATATATGGACTTAATCGTTACAACATTACCTAATGCATTTGATCTGCTTTGATTTTTTTTTTTCCTGTATAACATTTTCAGCATAACATTACTGCTGTATTTTGTAGATCATCACTGATTTCTCCCAGTTATTTTTAAGAAAAAAGACAGTTGTAGAAGTGTGAGCTAATGAAAGTCTTTGGGAAATGCTTACTCTGTCAGACAGGAGAGTGTTTTTCAGGTTGCATTTGGTTTTGTGTTCTTCTTAATTATTACTTTTTTTTTGCCAGAGTAAATTAAATTGTATTAAAGGAGGACCAGAGGCTGTAGTTCTTTGTTCCTGAGCTGGAAATACCATGGCCACTGAAAGTGTTTTCAATCTGTTCCACTTTTGAACTTCAGTGGAAATTTTGTATGGCAAGTCCAGAGCGTTGATGCCAAGGTTTTGGATTTTTATGTTTCTGTAATGGACTGAAAGGGTTGTTCTTTGCTAAATTTGTGAGTAGGTGTTGAAAGAACCTGGCAGGTTCACCTTCAGTTATGTCTTGTGTTGCTTGTTGCTTGCAAAGTAGGATAATGAAAGACATCTGACTGTTGGCTACAGAGGATGAATGGTATTGGGATTTAGAGAAGTGGTTTCAACTCTTCTCTGTGCTTCCCAGGGTGTGTGTCCCTGAGTCAGTCACCAGGATGCTCTTCTGAAAATCTTTGTGTTGAAAGTAGTGACAGGTGATGGCATCTTTATCAGATGATGTGGCAGTTGGAACCTTCAGCTGCTATCTTGTCTTTGAAGGTCTCCCTTTAGAACTGGACTGAATGTTTCTCTACATGCCTTCTATCTACTTTAGGATGTCTCTTTTTGTAGTGGGTATTTCTTGGTTTTGTAATGGGTAATTCATGTTGCAGGGTCAGACTCCTGAATCTCTGGCTTACCAGTTTTCAGTTGGAAGAGGAAGGGGAGGCAACATTCCATAAGTAGCCCATGTAGCCTGGTAATTTAAAACATGATTCCTGTAGCTCTCCAGGACTGCAGAAAGTGGTGGGCAAATGAAGGTGTGGTGTTAAGACTCCTGAAGGTAAATTGGTTTAATTCTCCTTGCAAAGCAAACTGGAAGGGAATGTCCATTTTCTTCCTCTATCATAAAGTCTGCAGTAAGTTACACACATTATAAATGTCTTGATAAGTTTTGGCTGTCCGGAGCTGGTCAGGAAGCCGTTGCTTAGAAACCAGGGGATGTTTTCTAGGAGAAGAAAGTATGGTAGATGTGACTTTAATTTGTTTTCCTATTTTTGTTTTGTTTCTGGACTGAATAAAGGAGCAAGTATTTTTGCTCAAGACTTGTGACCTGCTTGAACATTTGATGTAGGCAAAACTTTCTGATGCTGACTCTGGGCCAATTAAAATGAATAACATGGTGTGGTCGCCAGAAGGAAAATAGGGACTGAGGCTGATCATTCTGATGTGAACAAATAACAGCTTCTCCTTTTCATCACCTGCTCCCACACTTTTCTAACTCTAGCTTTCTTTTGCGCTGTTTTGTCAGTTGTTTGTACCACTTGATGGAAGTTTTTTTCTTTCTATTTAAGAAAGTGATTTGGTGGAATTTTTGCATTACAGAAATGACCTTGGAGCCTATTTCATACCTTTTCCTAATGTTAGTACTAGAAGTTAGACTTGCCCATTGACTTACACCATTTGAATGCGTGGCTGCCCCAAATTAAGGAAATGCTGGGCCCCTCTGGTCTCATCATGGTTCAGGGCAAAATTCTGGGGAATAGTGTATCAGCCAGACACACAGAAAGGTCAGCTAAACTATGGTCACTTACTTGCAAAGTGGCAACACAGACACTCAAGTTATTTCTAAATTAGTTGCAAAGGAGGAGTCAAATTTTTGAGGTATTATTTACTGCTTGAGTTCAACACTTCTGAACTCTGGCTCACTTGCTGGGCTAATGTGGGAGATGTCCAGCAGTGTCCTCGAAGGTGGGGGTGAGGGGGAAGAGAGGACTTCCAAGAAATTGCAGCACTATTACTGCTGATACTCACTTTCCAGCGTGCCAGACGATAAGAGGAGTGTCTTTTTAGGTTTTAGATGGGCTGATAGCTCTAGAAAAGTGCATGTGGATTGGTGGGACCTGCTGAGAATCAGCTTATTCAAGCTACCATTTTGTTGGGCTGATGTATGTGAAAGGAACAGCTCCTCTTGTGTGCAATACTGTACTCCAGTGCTAGTTCAGATCTGTATGCTCTGTCAAAGAGTTTACTTTGTCCTGCCTCTGTCTGGTTGGAGCCTTTGCCTAGAGGGCATCTTGTGTGGCCTGTAATTTGCCTAGAGGGTATCTTCTGTGGCCTGTAATGTGTTACTGTCTGTTTCATTCCACAGTGACCTACTTTGATTAGGCAACAGGGTCTTTATCTGAAAAGATGCAAGTTGTTCCTTTGCCAGTCCTCCAGTTGGAAACAGTTTCAGGACTGGACTTCTCAGAATGAGACTGTTGGTACCAGTTTAATCTCGTTCATAGCTGGTCTGTATCACTTGGCAAAGTGCCATGCTTGTTCTCTCCTGGGTGTTTGTTCCTCTGCTGTATTTATAGATAGCAACACTCATCCCCATCAACCTCCGTTTTGTGAGATTAAAATGCCAACCTTTTCTTTAGCTTCCCACTATAAAGTGGGCTCTTGTTTCTCTCATCACCTCAATTTCAGCTCGATGTTCTTCAGCAGAGGTGCCCATAGAGAAGTTCTTGCCCACAAGGTCTTACACAGATGTCCTGCAGACACTGGTGCTTTTCTTTGCTCTCTTGTGTTACCTGATACAGCCTGAGGCTCCTGCTTCTTACAGTTGTGTTGCAGTGCTGGCCACTTAAGCTATTAGGAGTGACTCACTGCCCTGGGCTCCTCTCTGTCCCATTGAGTTTAAATTAATCATAGAAGTACTGATGATGGACCATATCCTGTTGTGCTTTTGAAAGATCCTGATAAGAGTTGTGACACCTCCCCAGAAGGATGAGCTGTTTCTACTGAACTATGTTCTGAAATAATAGAGACCAAATCCAGCAGATACAAGTCAATGAGGTTTTTTCCCAAAAGTGCCTTGATAGTGGCATTAGGTACAGATGTTTCAGGTTACTAGAGGAGCTTGAAGATCTTACTATGAGAGAAAATACGTGGGAATATGAAGAGGGATCCAGGAAAACCAGTGAGCTGTTCAGGTGTGTAATCTGGTAATAACCTTAAGTGCTGTCCTTCAATCAGAGGAGAAAAATCAATGTCATTTTAATGTGGTGTGAACTCAGGACAGTGCCTCATGGCCATAGCAAAGACTGGTAGAGTGTGATTTGGGATTTGGAGTTCAAATCTTTGACTCTTTGCAAATGACGAAACAGTACTGGAAAGAGAGATGAATGGGGGCAGGAGAAGGGCAGGACCAGAGAGGGCACAGTGGGAGCCCACAGGTTGCTCATGCTGTTCCTGGAGCTGTTCTGTGCACTCCGTTTATTGGGGGTGAAGTCGTTGTTTCACCCTTTGCCTCTTTACCCTTTTTATCCCTAACTTGGTGCAATGCCAGCAGGCTGGGGACATAGGGGACAAAGCTCCATCTAGTGTGGAAAGGGAGAGGTCTGGGAGCTAGCAAAACGAGTTTCCCTAGTTCAGGCATGGGGCCTGTGGTTTTGGGTTGGATTTTGGGTTTTTTTGATACCTTGTGAAAAGGACTGCAGATGCTTTGAGCATGCCTCTGTTAATTGAGTAACTTTGACATCCTGATAGCTGATGCTCATTTTCTATACCCTGGCCTGTGTAGAGGTTTTAATACAGTTGTAAGTTAGCCTATAATGCCAGTTCTAGGCAAAACCAGATCTGTGCTCTTCTCTTAAGGTTAGAAACTGCATGGCTGGGTTAGAGCTCTGTGAAGAGAAGGGATACAGAAGTCTGATGATGTACTTCTAAGACAGAATATCTTTTAACTCTTCCTGACTGTTTTGTACAGTCTTGAAGTACAGTAAGGGCTAAATACAGCAAATGTAAACAGACAAGACATTTTATTATCTCCTTCTAAAAACAAATCAGGAATAACAAATCATCTTGTTTGTTCTGGAGGTTGCTAAAAATAAAGGGGGAAAAAAAATCAAATCCCTTTTATTTTCCCCTGAGTATTTAGAAAACCAGTTGCAGTTTCTGAATGTGGTTTTATCAGCAGCCTCTCTAAAAGGATGGGAAAAATATTTTCATAGACACATTACTAAATGTCTGAGTTCAACAAATGATTGTATGTCAAAACCAGGTTACTGTGGTTTTATCCACAGGGGAAAAAAAAAAAAGTATTGAGGGTAACTTTTTTAGTTTTGTTTTTCCTCAATTCACTTTTGATGTCCTGTTCTTAGCCAGAAATATGCTGCATGTTCTCATACTTCTAGTACCTCTTCTACACTTTAGTGCCAAAGACCACAGTGGCAGAATTTATCCCTGCCTGCTCTTTGAAATCTGTGGGAAGTTGGGATCGAGCACCTGCATGGATTTTTGTTGTTTTGGGGCTTTTCATCATTTCAGCATGTTGGGGGTATTGAAGATTCTTCCTGCTGGAGGAGGACCAGGAGGAATAGAAGAAGGTGAGTGAAGAGAAGGTGAGGCTTGCATCCAAAGTGGTAGGTCGAGCTGAGGGCATGGTTTCTACTGCTAACTTTTTCTCGACCAAGAAGCTAGAGAAATGAGAAGGTCAATTTACTCCCAGTTTGTTTGTCAGTCGTTTCTTTTGCAGAAACCTGCAGCTGCTTCCAAGTTCAGGCTGAGAACCATTACAATACAGGTTTTTAGGGACAGTAGTACTGGTGGCTGATGGGCTCCAGCAAGTCTGGAACTAGACATCATTTCCAGGTGACTTTGCTGCAAGTTTATAAACCTTGTTGATTAATGTAGGGCTGTGTAGTCCTCTGCTGTAGCCTAAAATAACAGAAGGTGTGAATTGCTGCTCCACAGTAATGGTGGGTGTTCCTGCAGGTACTTTGCCAAGGTCAGGAATGCTAAATAAACCAGATTAAACAAAACCCTGTTGCGAGAATTCGTGATTAACTGTAGTCTTTGTGGGGTTTATTGGTTATAAACTAAGTGGCTGCCTTTTATTTTTTGTCTCAGTATCTAAGGCAGATGTGAACTTCAAGTCCAGTGAAATACTTTTTGGCTCTTGCCTCTGTTTACATGATTCAGGAGTTTGCAGTAGTTCCACAACAAATATAGCTTTGAACAGAAATAGCCATTCAAGTGCTAGGCTTCTGGCAGCACAGAGGAGATTAAGAGGTTCTAACTAAAAGGCATGTAACTAGTTTTGAGTTGGCTGCTGTTTCCCCCAAATAAACCAATACCTGCAATGTATTTTGAAAAGTAAGAAGTGACATTCTTGCAGCAAGCTCCATGAGCAGCGTTTCTTACTTAGTTGTCATTAAACCATGCTAAACATGGACCATGCTGAACAGTTTAACTTTAAAATAGCTTTTTTTTTTCCTTCTTTTTTTTTTTTTCCTTCTCTGGCACTGCAGCAGCTGTATCAATTTTTGAGAATTTTATTTGCTTCCATAAAGTTATTTTGGGGATTTTTCCTGATGTCTCCTCTTTGAGAAGAGCTTATGCTTTTTAAATGCAACAGAAGAAAAATGCAGAACAAAAGGGTGATTGTAAAATGAAATTATGTGTTAGCAGAGCTGTAGTTGAAGTATTAAGAAAACACTTATGAATAGATGAAGGAAGATTTTTTTTTGGTGTCTGTTTTGACACTTTGTGAAATCAGAAAGCATAAATGTGCTTGTGTGTTTGTATTTTGAATGATACTTCTGTATCAGGGCTTTGATTTGGTATCTCTTTTATTTACATGCCAACACAAGTTTAAGTAGTTCTTTTCCTCTTTCCTTCTCTCTGGTGGTCATGAACAGTTTCTGGCTAGAAAGAAGGTGTAGAATGCTTTTATATGGGGGCAGAATTTACAGGACAGTCCCAGTTCCGTAGTATTCCAGCTTTTAAATCAATACTGAATATTTCTGCGAAAGACTGCAGTTCATAAATAGATGATATAAACTTAAAATAGAATTTATGGCTGTTGAATGGCTAGTGAAGAGGTCTCCTAATCACCACTTGCACTGACCCTCCCCAGCTGTCCTGTGCAGCTGCAGAGCAGACCTTGAGGCATTCTGACATGACCCACAACATACACCCAAAGGTTGTAAACACACAGAAACTGTACCCATCTTGGGATATCTCTGAACTGGGAGTAGGTAGGATTTGAGAAAGGTACTTGGGGACAGAGGGGCCTTATCATTAGATGTGGCTGTACTGAAGAGGCTACTGGGTCCTTGATGCATTGCTGGGGTTTGCTTTTTCCATAAGCCTTGGTCTGAGATTACCAGTGTTGTAGGTCACACTGAATGGCCAAGGAAATCAAAGGTCATCTCTTCTGTAGTTGTTTGCAATTGGGCAATTCCTCCAGTGAACAGCTGTCATTTTGCTTGGCCTCAGTTAGCAAGTTTGTAAACATCACCAGTACTTTCTTACATGGACAGCTGGAGCTTATCCCACCTTCCTGTCAGTCCTGTGGATACCCAAAGCAGCAAGACCAGTACATCTGTCCTGCAATTGCAAATTGCAGTTGAATGTAAATATCCAAATGGTTGGTAAAGTAACTTGTTGGTGAATAAAGACTTCTTCCCCCACCCTAGTTGTTCAGCCTGCGCAGTAAAACATTCATCTTTGCTCCAATAATTCTTCCAGAAATAGCCAAATATTTAGAAGAACTGTGAGCAATGGTTGAAGAATCTAAAATTGAAGTTGGTTTAAAATATGTGGACCCTGAGGAATTGGTTTCTGCAGCCTGTAGAGCTGCTTTGTTAGAAAGAAACGTTATAGAATCATAGAATTGTTATGGCTGGAAGGGACCTCAAGGATCACCTAGTTCCAACCCCCTGCCATGGGCAGGGACACCTCACACTAGATCAGGTTGCTCAGAGCCACATCCAGCCTGACCTTAAAAACCTCCGGGGATGGGACCTCTACCACCTCTTTGGGCAGCCTGTTCCAGTGTCTCACCACCCTCATGGTGAAGAATTTCTTCCTAACACCCAACCTGAATCTGCCCATTTCTATTTTTGTTCCATTCCCCCTAGACCTATCATTACCTGACATCCTAAGAAATCCCTCACCAGCTTTGTTGTAGCTCCCCTTAAGATACTGGAAGGCCACAATAAGTTCTGCTCAGAGCCTTCTCTTCTTCAGATTGAATAGCCCCAACACTGATGAAGACACTTCTTGGTGTGATCAGGTCTTGTAATGTACTGCTGCTAGTTCTGTGGCTAGAGATTGAATTGAGAGCTTCCATGTTACCTGTCCAAGATTATTTGAACATTAGAGGTGTTGCAGTAATGTGTTTAGGGGTTGGTTCTTCCCTTGCACATCATATTCACTGCAACGAGCAAGTCTTACACACTGATAGCACTGACCTATCGTACACTGAGTGCTGAATTCGCTTTGTGGTTTTCATTATGACTGTTTGGGGTTCTTAATCATTTCAAGCCAATCTTCCATAAACACTTTCCCTTTTGCTTTTTAAGATCTTGTTTGCTGAGCATACTGCAGCAAGACTATCGTCTGCATGAGATGAGGCTTTGGGCTGCCTCATCGTCTTTCGGAAGCATTGAGTAGTGCTGTAGCTGTGGAGTCAGTAAGCAGAAAGCCTTGCAGGAGTGGAAGGGTTTAGTCTGGGAATTGCTGGGTCACTGTGAGCCTCCAGGAGCATGGTTGCTTTTATGGCTTGGAGGGAATCTGAGCCTGTGAGTGATGGGTACAAGCTGTGAACACAACACGGTTGAGTCTTATTTTCTGCAGGGCTGCCACTGCAAATAAACTTGCTATCCAACTATGTAAAGTGCTAGGTAATTTCTAAACCAAGATATGATGGAAAGGTGATGTGGAGTCAAAACTGGGCACTGTGTGGATTCTAAGTATCAAAAAGCATGGTTTATCATAAGTCATCTTCCCTCTGGGCGACGGTGTTATCTTCTCTATTTACCCAGATAAAAGAAGGTAAATTCTATGTTACAAAATCGAGAACTACAGAGGTTGTTAGTGGAGTGTTATCTCCTCTCTTTTTCTTTTATCACCTCTTGGTTGTTTAAGCTATCTGGCTTTTTTGTTTTGCAAATGTGTGTAGAACTCTTTAGAGAGGGAAGTACCTATAGATGTGGTGTCTGGAAGATGGTTCAAAAAGCTTTTGACAAGGTCAAGCTTTCAAGTGAAAGACAAACCCCACCTTATGCCTTTTCTTTTCCTTTTCCTTTACTTTTTTTTTTCTTTTCTTGAAATATCTTGTCTAAGTTTGTGATGGCTTTGAAAGTTGGAGGAAGAGCACCAAACCAATATTAGGTAACAGTCTCAGCTACATTTAAATTCCTTTAACCCTCCACAGAACATTTTTGAGAGCTTGAGGTATTTGTGTGTGTAGCTGTCTTCACCTGCCTGTGCCTTGTCTGCCTGAGGGATTCAGCCGGTTTGAGCAGAGGTGAAACTAGGGAAACTGTACACCATGACATTGAGACTCTGTACTAATTAAGGTTGTATGTCCAGCTCTTGAGAGACGCCCTTCCAGTGGCTCCTAGACAGAGGTTCACCTGGGTGAAGAAGGAGTTATGTCCCAGGAAAAAAAATTATCTTGCACTCCCCCTTCCTCCCCCTTCTCACCCCCCTTCTTTTTTTTTTTTTTTTTTTTTTTTGTGTGTGGTAAAGATCGTGAGAAAATGATGCCTTACAGACAACCCTTATCCACTCCTCTGATGGCATTAATGGCCTGATCCACACCCATTTTAATTAATGAATGGGAGAAGTGCTTTCAACGCTGACCTATGTCTTCCTTTTCTCCCAGACCTGCAGCCAGTTATCCTTCTGTGGGACAGTGAGGTTGGTACAGCTGCCTGGCACAGGTCTGAGGATCATACTCAGCCTTGCAGTAGCTTTGGGCACTTCTCTGTGCTTGCTGCAGACCAACGCCTTGCTCTGGGCTGTCTCCATTGGGAGTTTGGGCAATACTCTCAGGCAGGTGAAACAAGATGTAGCGAGATGCTGACTCTGAACTTCTCTGCTCTCTTTGTGATACCTGAAGACCTCATGTGTGGCTGCCTCAACACCGCTTCTCTTCTCGGTAGGTGCTGGATTGCACAGGTCTGCAGTGCTGGCAGGCAGTGAGCACTGCTGCCTGCCTTGCTGCTCCGTGGGTATTGGAGTTGCCAGGTCCTTATCTGGAGCCACCCCTAGAGACACGGCTGCTGGCCTGGCTTGACTTTCACCCGAGGGTGCTCAACAGAAGCCCTTGGAGACAAGTTGGGGGGGAAAGATGGAAGGTGTTAGAGTTCAGATGTTCATGCCCTGCTCCTTTGACAGCTTCTGTCTGTAAGTGGCGCTTTCCTGGGGCGACGGCACCATGACCAGATTGCGTGATTGATGTGTTGTGATGGAGGTTGTATTCTGGGAGTTAAAAATACTGTGCTTGGGAGCTGGCCACTGGCTTCTGCAGAGCCACAGGAACTGTGGCTGGCTGGCTGAGATAATGCTGGTGACTTTCAGAAGGGGAAGACTTCAAAAAATACTCCATGTTTTAAAAAGAAAATTAATACATGTCTGTAGCTCCCTCTGAAAGTTCATGTCAAATGCACATTTGGGCTAATGGAGGTTCAGTTTAGGCATAAAAGACTTTACAGTGATTATTATATAGAAACCTTTGAGGATGCTCTTGGTTTGCAATTATTCATCTCCCTTTTAACAGGAATGGTTGTAAAAGATTGTAAGATGTGACCTCTGCAGCTTCTAGATTGAACCTCTTCACTTTTACCTTGTTCCTTTGTCTGGTGGTGATCAAGCTTTCCAAGCTATACTGCAAGCTGTGTCGTGGAGTAAGTGGGCATTCAAGCAGATCAACTTAGGGCATTTTATTAAGTCAACACTCATGCAAAAGCCACCTCCAGAGCTTAATAATTATTTACTGAGTGCTCCTGGGTCATGAGAGAGGTTTTCATTAAGTTCAGAAAGCATTATGTTCAGCAGCTTGTGAAGATGTGTTTTAAAGACAGGAAGAAAAATGGAAAGCTACTAAATGGTGTATAGCTACTTTAAAAGATTCTTAGCTGAGGATTAAACAAAGTGTTTCTTAGTGGGCTTGTTTTTTGTTGATGCTTTTTTGGTTTTTTGTTCTTTGTTTTTCTTTTCTTAGACAAGTGTATCCACTGACGCAACTTGATTTGTAATGCAACCCCTTAGCTTCTGGGTAATAGACCTGCATGGTGGATTTGTTAGTGTTTTTCCTCCTTCCCGCATCTGATCCAGGTGCATACTGTGCATTTGGGTGCATGGATGGATGTCTACAGGGGCAGCCTTTGGTGTGGGGTAAGCAGTACTGCTGCAGGAGGGCAGCTCCAAGCTGGTGCAGGTCAGGATGAGAAGGCACTAGAGGGACAGAAACGTGTACCTTACTGATGGAGCAGATGTAACAGCAGACAGCATGTCTCTTCAGACCTATAACCTTGAAACACAGAACTTTCAGAGGCCTGAAACAGTCCTTGCTTTATTATAAAGCCTGATAAAGGTCTCCACACCGTTTAGGTAGTTGCTGTGTCCTTTGCAAGAAAGGACATATGAGGATGCCAGCTGTTGGTTTGTGTATTTTTTTTGTGTTTTTTTTCCCTTCCCTTAACATTGATACTTAAAGCAGTGCCAGCCAGTTGGAGCGGTGAGTGGAGCATCGCTGGAACCCACAATCAATTATTAAATTGCAGGAATGAAGTACAAAGTGCTCCAGGGAAAATGCCCTGGTAGTCTTCTTGTACTTGGAATCTCTTACTTTAGCTGAAGATAGGGGAGAAAAGATTGTGTAGAAGGCTTTCTTGTTGTTTATGTGTTATTCAGTGTGTTTGTGTGTTATGGAGCTGGGGAGTTGACTCTCTCTTGCCTTTTTTTTAATTACTTTCCCATTTGGTATCCTGTTTGCTGTCACCTCTCTTCATGGCAAGCAATAATGCTGGCTGCAGGTTCGAGGCCGCTAGAAGTGGTGTTGCTTCAGCCACAATATGTAGCACCAGCAACAAAAAGTTTCCTGAGGTTTTACTGGTTGGTAAAGAGACTGAAACCAAAATTTCCTCAAAACTGAAGTTTTATTTGTCCAAACTTCAGTGGTCATTGAACAGGAGGGGTGTTGGAAGGGAGCTGTGGTATTTCTTTCTGGAAGTCAGGCCAAGCATTTGAGTTGCAACTTTTCATCTGCTTGCTGTAAAGATCAAGGAAGTTTTATACTAATGACAGATACTTAAACGTAGATGCCCTTCTTTTCTCTGTAAATAATTATGAATAGGATAAGGATAAGGCATGAAACAAGCATTTAAATCCTGTGTTCTTTCTTACCTCTGAGATCTGGTGCAGCTCAGTGGATTTCTTGAGGTGCTAAATCTGCTTTTCTTGGCTGATTTCTCTGTGGACTAACCCATTAACAAACATGGACATGAATGGAGGAGAGCAACAGCCTCCCTATTGTGTGCCTTTTCTCTGCTTAGGGTAGATAGTCCTGTTTGGAACAAGTGGTTTTGAAATCTTTGTTATTTTAAAATGTATTTTATTTGATTCTTGCTCATTTTTATCTGAGGAAGTTTGAGAAGTTGGCTTCTGGTTTTAGTTATAATTTGTCTAAGAAACCTTCTAATGGAGGCTTTTCTTCTTTCTTAATAAAACAAAGTAATTTCTAAAACAGTAATGAAAAACAAAGCTAATTCCCACCCCCCACCCCTTTCCAAATTCAGGATCTCCAGATAAGTTCTTAATGAATACGTAGCTGATGCAAATTGATGTCTGCAAACCAGACAACTCACATAAATAATGCATGTGAACCAGAGAACTTGTTTGATCAATTTATAAGAATCTACAAACAAAACTGACCAACAAAAGAGAAGTCCTTTTTTTTTTTTTTGTTTTGTTTTGTTTTGTTTTCCCTTTGCCCAAGGAGACAAAGTAATCAGTACACATCTGGGAAGGTAGATTTGGCTCTCAGAGGTACAGTCTGTGCTGTCTCTTGGGGTGATGGCAACAAAATCAAACTTGGTTTTTTTATCTGATTGGTTGCCTTTTATTATGCAACAGCCATCTGCATTATAACTTATGTATGCAGTAGCCAGCATTTCCCAGGCATCTGTGCAAAGGATATGTGATTTAAACTTATTTAATAAAACGTTATCGCTTCGTGATTAAGTGGATTGGCACATGACACTCAGAACTAATAACTCTCAGACTGTGTTATGCTCTGCTTATTAGACTGCTAATGGATAACCCGTTTAATCATATGTCAATTAACAGGATGAGTCGGTTTCATTTATTGCAATTAGAAGGCAGCCATAAACCGTGTTTGCAGGAAGTATCTAAATCACATCGGGTGTCAGTTGTGTGTGTGGGCTCTGTTACCAGCTCTATGCAATCCAGGGGTGAATCAGTTCACCTAGGAGAGTTTTGAACCCACATGTCCAGGTTCTGGGTTGTGCTGTGTGGTAAGTGGCAACATGCTCGCTTGTGGGAGAAGAGCTAGCTGCTTGTGCAGCACAACCGTGGGAGAAGAGCTGCCTGTGTAGCAGCACATAGAGGTCAAAAAGCTTCAAAAATACTCTTTTGGGGAAGACACTGACATAAGTTTTTAATTGCTTTTATTGATTGGAAAACTGTTTCTGCCAAACTTTCTCCTGTGTGCTCTCCAAGAGGGTACATGGTGATGAAACGTAAACCATCTCCCGTTCCATCGCGGAGCTTTGTGTGGTGTGTCCTGCAGTCAAGAGGATGAGCAGGCATGGTTGGGAAGGAAAGCTGTGTGGGAGGACACTCAGTGTTGTGTGTGGGATAGACCTGGAGGATGAGATACCAAAGTTTCAAACGGTTTTCAACATCTGATCTGTGCTACTGGTGGTGAGTGGAAGGAGCGCTGCTTTGGTGTCTGGTGTGGTGAGAGGAGGAGATTTGCAGCCTCTGGGAGATAAATAATGGCAGGAACTGTCCTGTGGTTGTCCAGTTCCCTTCACAGTGCTTGTGACTGGAGCATCTGGTCAGACAGGTGTTGTGCAGCAGCTTTGTCCCAGGTAAAAATGCTATTTGAACTCCAGTGCATTGACAGGAGTAGCACGTTGCTGCCAGCGCTGCATTCAGGGCTTGTGCACCTCTACGCTGCCTAAAATTGTAAAGTGGATGAAGATAATGATGCCTGCTGAGCTCATGTTGTAGCTATGCTGGTTTCTGGCTTCTCCTTGGAACAAGGTTGAATAGGACATTCAGTAATATCGAGATATTTTTCTTCCCCTTCATCTGGCCATCAAAATCTGGTGTTCTGGGTACGGATAAAATCAGCTTCTTCTTCCCCTTGCTAGTGTGTGCTCTTTTTGTGATACTTTTTTTAAAAACATACAGTGCCTGACCTTGCAGTACCTACCTCATTATATCTATCTAAAGCTATTTTTCCCCAGTAACTAGAATATTGAGCAGAATTACAAGAGAAATGAAATCTGAGTCTCAGCCCTTTGGGGAAGAATTTGTCAAAACAGTATTTTCTGCTACTGTTGGTTCTTTGAAATACACAATACTTGTCAACTTTTGTTGTTTTCAGTCAACAGCAGACCCCTGAATAACCTGTAGGAAGCTGTAAGGGCAGTTGATGAGTTATTGGTGTGGGTAGGCACAGTGATCGCCTAAGTGAGATGAAGTTCCTGGCAGGGGCTGTTTGAAATGCCATGGAAATAATTTTTCCTTCCTTCTCCCTCGCATTCCCCAAAATCTCAGTATATGGGAAGGATCTTCTGAGATGGTTTTCAGCACACTTGGCTTTGGTAGGCGGAGAACCAGTTCAAAATGAAAGGTGGTGGGAGCAACTGCTGGGTTACCAATTTTGCAGCATTAGGTATCTATAAAAAAAATACCAAGAGCACATGAATGAGAAACCTGCTTACAGGGTACAAAATAAGTTTCTCTTCAGCGTAAAGAGAATGAATCCTTCCTCCAAAACAGCATTACTTCTGCTCATCTCTTTCAGTAGTCTCCGAAGTGAAGTGTGCTGCATTATTGGTGGGTAGGAAGAAAATATTAATACTTCAGTAATGGAGATATAATTCATAAATCAGTATGCATGTATGGAGCTGCATGCTCAAACGTTTGTTTTTTTTTTCCTGCATGATTAAAAAAAAAAATTGAGAATCACTGATCTGTAACTATCTAGTCAGGGAAATAGAGCATCTTCTTGGCTTGGAAATGGGTGAGTGGTTCAGATGTGCAGCCAGAAGACAGGCTGCTGGGTTTGGATGTGAGAATGCTTCGCCCTTAATTGCAAGGGAGGTGTTTTTTACAAGTATCACAGTCAGTGACTTGTCTTGAGCAGCTAATTAGTGCGATTATTCCACAGCTGCATTAGTTTCACCACAAAGGTTTTCTCTTGTTTTATCAAAAGGATCAGTGTCTCTGTGAATGTTTCAACCTGACAGGTCTTAAATAGCAAGATGGTCCCCTCCCTCTCTCTCTCCCTGCTCCTAAATGTGTGCTCTGGAAAAGCAGAGTTTGTTCTCTTGGGGGAGTAAACGTGGGTTTTTCTTTTTTATTTCTGCTCTAAACTGTTTGCGGCGTTGGGCCTGAACAAAGCCAGAGTACTTCCAGCAGTGCTGGCTATGGTTGCCCAAACACAAGTAGCTCTCAGTACCTCCAGCCTTCCAGACAAGACCTGGCAGGGCTGCTGGTCCCCGGACTCCTTTGCAAGCTGTCCTGGCAACATCCTCCAGGTGGATCCTCCGCTGGAGCCAGAGGTGGGGTTTTCAAGAACAGCCTCTTCCTAAGGCTGGAGGCTTACTGCTGGAATTCCCCAGGCATGGTCCTGCAGCATTACGGCCTCAAGAGCCCTTTCATTCTGTGGGCTGATGGAAATCAACTGCAGCAGTCTGAATCAGAAAGCAAATATCCTGAATTATGCACACTGTAGCTCACTCTTACATGGAGTCTTGTATTATTACCCACTTTCAACATCCTTCCTTTGTAGGATGTGCTGCTTGGTATTTACATACCCTATCTGTTGTGCTTTGCACTACAGAAATGTAGATGGATTTTAGTTGTGAAGACTAACAAAATGAAGGGTTGCTTCAGAAGGTGTTCCCGTAGTCCATGACAAAGTCCCATGTTTTGTTCAGTATTGTCTGGTAAGAAGTTCTCCTTGGTAGGGACTAAGCACATAGGTGGTGAAGCCATGCAGTGTGCTAGGTCAGGGTAGGCTGATATGCTTTATAAAGTGTGACTGAAATAAAGCCCTTATTGTTTATTCTGCCTGG
This sequence comes from Indicator indicator, assembly GCF_027791375.1. NCBI lineage: Eukaryota > Metazoa > Chordata > Aves > Piciformes > Indicatoridae > Indicator > Indicator indicator. The sequence goes on along the minus strand of NC_072024.1, from coordinate 5,960,299 downwards.
TCTATCTCATCGTGCTCAGAAGATGCTGGTAGGCCTGAAGTGGGAGTTGGGGATTTTTTGGTGACTGGTTTTAAGCTATGAAGAATATCGCCACCAGCAAATCCAACACTTGCAGAATTAGCTGAACTTTGTTGTGCTTCCATGGGAGACATATTTTTTTTTAATTTCTTTTTAAACTAGATCATTAGACTTAGAGTATTATCTATACCTGTCATTGCATTCCATACATCCCTTTATTACTTTTAAAAAAGGAACCTGAGTACCTGCTGCTATCGGTAAAAGTGTTTGTTTTGTTTATAGATGGTCGCCGTAAAAATGGAAACAGCAAATAGCTCTTTACAGCTGGCTGTTGGTGTTTGAAAATGGTTGGCCTCAGTCAAGTTAAGGCAGTCTAATGTGTCTGCTAATCACCTGAAATAGGTCTGCCCCAAATTCCCCCTGGGGTGGCCCTGCAGCTATCCTCACCCATCCCACCCCACGGTCCGCTGTAATTCTGCAGGCTCCAACCGCTGGTGCTGCGATCCCGCTTCTGGAAGCTGAGCTGTCTCTCTTTGGTCTTCCCACAGCAATTCCGAGCATCCTGGCGCTTCCAAGCCTCCCTTAAGCTCCTCCAGCATGACCTCACGAATCCTGCTACGCCAGCAGCTCATGCGTGAGCAGATGCAGGAGCAGGAACGTCGGGAGCAGCAGCAGAAGCAGCAAGCAGCCCAGTTCATGCAGCAGCGAGTACCTGTCAGCCAGACACCTGCCATCAACGTCAGCGTCCCCACCAGCCTGCCCCCCGCCACCCAGGTACCCATGGAAGTCCTCAAGGTACGCCTCTCTCTCTGCCTTTCTGCTCATCTAAACGTCCTTTATTTAACAGGGACGTGGCTATAGGGCATTTTGGCAATGAAAATGTCCAACAAGCTGCGCTCTGGCTTGATATACAGCTTTTTTTGGTGTCCTGGTAGTGCAAAATGGAAACTCTTTGTAAAAAAGTTTGTGTGACTTCTCTGCTCTTTAAACTTTGAGATCTCAGGAGGGAGGTTTTGTTACAAAACCAATGTTGCCATCGTTTCTCCTTTGGATAGCTCCTCCGTCTCTCTAGTTCTTCATTATTTTCTAAAAGCAGACATAATTAATAAGTGTTCAAATCAATATTTAATTTTTTAAAAGAAAACAGTGACGTATTTTTGTAAAACGGAGTCAAAACTCGTTACAAAAGAGCTCCTTGGAAAGCCTTAAGCTGAAATACGGGTGAGTTTCCAGCCTCTTGCAATGAGTCTTTGTAATCCTTTTTTTGCTTAAATGACTTGTTTGCTATTAGTGGCTTTGGATTCCTTGTCTTACTGGAAACTGTAGGAGCTTGTTAGTATCCCCCTGTCAAAGGGGATGTAGCTTGCTAATTACTGCAGGGTAAAACGTGAACAGCTAGAAGAAAAAAGAGATAATTTCATGCATTGGGTAAATCCAAGTAGAGTAAAGCAATGTGGAATGTGCAAGTAAAGAGTTCTGGGGAAATTTGCAGATGTATTTAATGAAATTTGCATTAATTTTGAAGAGTTATCTGTTCGCTTTAAGTGCTACATCTCTTTACTACACCCTGATGTTTAGTAACCACATTCAGTTGTTAAGTGTGTTCTTACCAGATAAGTTAGCTGGGCTTGCTCACAACCTGCATGTAGTTTACTCATCACTGTTCTGCATCAATGATAGGTAGGCAAAGATTTACTTTTTAGGATAGACTTGTCAGCTCAGGATTTTGAGATCATCTGTATATGGAGGAAATGTAGAATACATTTATTTATTGAACCTGCATTCTGGTGGTGTGTGGACAGTGCCAAAATGAATAGTTAATTGGGACACTCGAGCCAGGCTTAAGCATGGTCTGTGATCTAGGGGCAAAAAGGTGACAGCTGAATTTTGAATTGTGTATATTTCCATTGCCACTAAAAATAAATGTGCTGTACTTTGAGCATGTGTGCATGTGCTTATAGTAAGGAGTCAGAAATTGACTGGGAATAGCTCTTTTGTCTAGTTCTTGTGCACAATGTTTGCGCATAACAGTTTGTTAAACTTGTTATGGCACTGTAGTTAAAATTCAGAACCAGGAGATGTGTAGATGCTGTGTAATAGTTTTTTGCTTTAGTTAAATATGTTACATTTTTATGTCCTTACATACTAATATGTTATGACCTGAATTTTAGGGATTGTTTGTTTAAACATCTCTGAAAACTTGTGGGAAAATGTTTTCTGATGATGTTTTACTACTAAGGGAAGAGTGTAGTGTCTTGAAGAAGTATTAGTAGTTGTCTATATTGTTCTTACAATTACTTCTTTATATGAGAGAGGAGAGGAGGCAGCTCTGTGTTTCTGAGGGACAAACCATAGGTGATGCTGTAGATGAAAGGTGATGCTCAGTTATTACAAATGGAGTTCCTAGGAAGTGGCTTGTCACAGGATTTGTATGCAAATCTGTAACCTGCTGGAGGATTGCTAGGGAACTTCACATGAAGGACTTGAACCTGAATCCTCATCATTCAGATGCAAAAGAAGTATTTGGCTTCTATTTCCTGCTGATGGACGAGGCTCTCTTGGGAAGAGGGAGGACACCTTCCCTGTCTTTGGCCTAGACAGCAGTGTACAAGGCCCTCTAGAACAAAAACTGAAGGGAATGTATCCTTAATTGGTTTGTAAATGAAAAGTAATAGCTACCAACAACAGAGACTTGGGCATTGAAGGTGGTGGTGGTGGTGGAAACCTGAGCTACCTGCTGGAACAAAATGATGCCTGCATTTACATGAGTAACAGCCAGGTGTAGCAAAGCAAAGTAGTCTTCTGCTCATGAAGAGAGGCTGCTTTGCATGGTTTTGCTGCATGTGTTTTTGGTGGAGAAGAGCAGCTAAAGATTCATCTTTGTATCCTTACTGATAGAAATGGACCAGTTCTGTACAGAAAAACCTAGTACAAAATACCAACCTGCTTGAAGTCATGATCTTGCTGGAAATTTACCACTGATACTTCAGTGAGAGTGGAAGGGCCATATGATCTTTTTTCTTTTTTCCTCCACTTAAAATAAAAGTAACAACAAAACAAAGGTTATTTGGCTCAAAAGATGAGATTAACAATAAATCAGGATCTTCCTGGTGCCGATATGCTGACAGCCAGCTCTGCCTGCAGTTGTGCTGTCTACGAGTGACATCATTTCCCTGCAGCTGCTTTTTACACTTCAGTTGTTTTTTAGCTGTAGACAAATTTTCCTTATGAGCTGTACAGAAGTTTTAATTAGATAAATAGGGAACTAAGTTGGTAACTTTATTATTCAGATGGTCTGGATTTAGTGACCTTAAAGAATGAGATGGACAGAAAGGGGATTTTTACACTTTGAGAAATGTTAATCTGCAAAGGGGCTGTCTTTAAAGGAGATATTTTTGAGTACTGCTTCACCAACAAATAAGACCAAATGTAGTCGTTGTTTTTGTTGTTTGTTTTGAAGCTTAGCATCAAAAAACTTCCGCTCCCAGCCTGTTGAATTTGTCAACATTCTGTGTTTTCAGTTACGTGATGTGACTTTATCATTTCTCCCATCTATTGCAGTGAGAGAAGGATGCTTGCATGTAGTTTGGTTGTTTGGAATTACTAGTTTAATTAAAAAAAAAAAGGCCAAAAATGTTAATGAACTTGGATTTTATATTCCTTTTCAAAATGTTCATTTAGAAACAACACAGAAAGAAAGAGAAATACGTGTGAATCTATGTCACATTGCGTAGGAATCCCCCAAATTACATAATGTGGTATGCTCAAGGCCATGTGAATAAATAGGATTTCATTTTCTTGAGTAATGACTTATTGCATCACTTCTCTGCCGAGTAATGCAGCTTGGCAAGGTAGGAAATGACCTGTTTGAATTCCAATTTCATGTTGCTTTGTGCAGCCCTAATTAAGAGATGGACTAGGAGTAGGTCTAACACATTTGAAACAGTATCTCTTTGAATGCAATAGCAGAAGGAAGATTTGGTGCGGCTTTCAGTTGTTCTGCAAAGCTGATGTGAGCTTCGTAGGTGTGCAGGTTGCTTTATCTTTAAGCATCTTCTGATCCATCACCTGTTGGTAGTTGAGGACCAACATCTACAGAGAGATGTCACAGGAGTTTCTTTGTTTCTACTGTAACTCAGCATTGTGTTCTGCCTTGGAAATAGAAGCTTATAACTTAAAATGATGATTTTTTTGGAGTAGTTCCAAGTCCTGGCAATGTTGGATCGGGACCTGTTCCTGAGGTACAAAGTAAGTTTATATTTTTATTTCAATGAGTTAACTTCTTTGCAAGGAGTTCATCTGAAGATGCCCTTGTTGGGTTGTTTTATGGAGTAGTTCTTCTGCAGAGATGTATTTTAGATTAGTATGCTTAATTGCTATGAAGTAGCTGTTGTTGATTGTAGTTATTCCCTTGTCTGGTATGAGTCCTAATCTGTTGGAGCAGAAACCCCTGTGCAGATCTCAACTTCAGCATTCCAGAGCTGATCTCTGGGAGCTGGTTGCTGCATTTCTGGAAACAGGGTTAGCACAGGACTTGAGGAGGTTGTATATCAGGTCCCTGCCTATAGTCACTAAAGACCTGATCTATAGGTTTGTTCTTGTGCTCCTCAGTCATCCATTTGCAAAACAGTACTGCTATTAATGCCATACCTTGTGGAGTTAAATTTGGTAAAGGTGGTGAAATTCTTGGCTATTAGAAGTTGAGAGACTATGTTTTTGGTTCGTAATGAAGCCGATCTGTTAATCAGCTTCCCCATGGACTTCATCTGTTACTCTCTTCCTGTTTGATACTGTAAAATTAGCTCTTCTTCTGTAGTCTTAGCAGCTGCCTGTTGACAGTTATTTAAAGAACATCTCCTGCAGATGTGATAGAGTTGCTGGGTTCTGCTTTTAGCATCTTTCATGCCCCTGTCTCACCCATTTCCAGCCTCCTTTCCTACCAAGCAACTTGCAGAATTCTTGTGGAGTGAGTGATGTTCCATCTGCCAAGCTACTGGCAGCAGCAGGGCAACACCCTGCCTGTAACAGGCAGTAATACGCCAGCCTCAGCTGTAGGTTAGTTTCTCAGTCTTCTATGTCAATCCAGGCAGCTGACTGTAGGATTTTTATTTATTTGGTTTTTATTTGTTCAGACAGAAATGCTGACTGGTATGACCAGAATCTTACATAATATGTGCCTCTGGCACCTTCACTAGAGCTGCTCTTTAGCAGTATGGCTATGGGGCACACCACACTTTACATGCTTTTAAGAAACACAGAAGGAAAAGAATTTTTCTTGTTTTAAAAGATCCAGGAGAAAACAAACCAAAACAAAACTAAAGAATCAGCCTAAAGACTTGAAAGTACCAGCTGTCATGCCTTATTCTCCAAAGCAAGGCTTGCAAGATCCTGTGCTTGTTTTCTGAGTCAGTTTTCAGAAAGATCTACTGATAGAAGTAGTCAGACCTGAGATCTGAGATGTTGATGAAGGCTTGTCTTTAAAAATTGCTCTCTTCTTTCTCTCTGGTGTGTTCCTGCAGTGGTGCAGATGTCTTTTGGACACTGCATAAATGCTTTATGTGTTGTAAGTTAAATGAAGGTCTCCTGATGAGTGGATGATATAACGGGTCCCTTTCAAGATGCTAACATCCTCTTTATCCTTGTTTCTGGGGAGGGAGCAAGCAGTTTTCCTTGCTCCAGGGAATCTGGTCAGTGTGGATCCTGCTTTGGTGATCTGCAGCTTGCGGTCTCTCCTCTCTTTGCACTTGCATAGCACTTGCTCTTGCTAACAGGGCAGGTCACCCCAAGATGTGACATGTATATAAAAACTTGTGAATGGAAATAGAGGCTACTAAAACATTTGTAATATTTGTTATTAATATTAATTAATAGTTTATTTGCAAACAATAATGTTTATAATATGTTAACTCTTAGAAATTTCTCTGCCACTAAGGATCGTATTTAGGATTTCGCCCACTGCACTGCCTGGGTCAGTGTCTTCATGTCTTTTTGGTGTCAGAAATGCAGCTCTTTAGTGCTACATCTTGGCCTTCCATCTTGGATCTTAAACAGGCTGAACCCCCTTCTTTTCAAAGCCTAGAACCAGACACGTTTTCCTTGCTTTGCTTCATTCTAAGAGCTTATCATAGAATGTTGGGAATTGGATGGGACTTCTGGGTATCATCTAGTCTAAGCCGCCTGCTAAAGCAGGGTCATCCAGAGCAGGTTGCACAGTGATGCATCCGTGCAGGTTTTGACAGTGCCCAGTGAGGGACACTCCATGATCTCTTTGGACAGCCAGCTCCAGTGTTCCATCATCCTCAAAGAGAGCAAGTTTTCCCTTGTGTTGAGATGGAACCTTCTGTTTGTGCCCATTGCCCCATGTCCTTTCACTGGGTACTACTGAAAAGAATCTGGCTCCAAGACTTTTGTCCATCTCATGGCTGTATCGTGGGCTGTTCTCTGCTGATACCAGAGTGGGTACCTTTGCCTCTTCCTTAATGCTGTCCTATTGCTGTAGTTTGTCCTCATCTTGCCCTTTCCAGCAACTTTTCCCAAGTGGCCAGGAATGCAGCCATGCTGCTGGGATGGGTGCAGGCGATCAGGCTGGCCTCTTGCCTTCACCCCTGTGTCATTGCTCATTCTGATTTTAAATGCACCATCATAATAAGCTCTTTGCACCAGATACCCTTAATTTCTTTGGGTTTGAAATGTCAAACATGCCTTCTGAGTGGCAATGACTATGGAAATACAAAAATTAAGAACCTAGTCCTTTTCCAGTGTGCTTACCCCAGAGAGTGCCCTGAGGTGCTAACACAGCCCAGCCTAGCAGGTCAGGCTTTGCACTTAGCTGTAGTGTTCTTGGTGTGATAATTGCCATAAACTTCATTGTAGGAGGGGACTTCACTCAGAGTTCTGAAGAACAAGATCAATGGGATGTCAAGATAAACATATGGTAGGATCTGCTACAGCAAAAGCTTGTTTGTGGACACAGTTATCTGATTAAAAGTTAATTTAATCTAACCTGACAATGGTAGATAGCGGTGTGAGCTGGTACCTTATGTAAGTGTGGTTTGTGTGTTCACAACTGAGAACTTAGGCAAGGAATTTGCCAGACTGTGCCTTGGTGAAGTACAGATAGAACACTGAAACTGAGCTTGCTTGCACTCAGTGACTGGCGGATTCTGACTACAGCAAATTCTTCATAAAGAAAAACTTGAATTTAACTGCAGAAGCATGAAAGCCTGCCTTGTCTCCTAAGCCTTCACGTAAGTAGAAGTATCTCTCAGGCCTAAAATCTTCTGCTTGCTTAGTGGGCTGAAAGCTGTTCCAAAACAAGCACTGGTACTAGATGTGGTTAGTAATAGAGGTAAAATGTAAACTCTTGCTTAACACTTGGGTTATTAGACTTGAAAAATGCCTGGAATTCAAAGGGGCAGCATGCTTTGGTGGACAAGTGTCTGATTGCCTGACTGCCTGTGCAAAACACTGCTTTCACCCTTCGTCCCAAATGTCCTTTCCCTATGGATGCAAATGCCATGTGTTGGCTGGCTCTCGGAGAAATGCTGTTGCTGATAAAGATGTCTGATCTTTCCATTTTAGCTCTTCAGCTGTGATCACTGTGACAATAAAATATAGCTCCCAAAGTGGAGGGACAAACTGTGCTACTACTAAATTATGCTTCTGGAGGGGACCAGGGTATTTCCTGGGCAAATGATACTGTGGGTAAGGTGCACAGTAACTGAGCAGAGCGAGAAGGTAGCTGACAGGCTGCTCATTATCATACAGCTGCCACCCTGCAAGTTCACAGTAGTTACCTGGTAGTTTGAAATAACATTTGTGACATGGAAGTAAGGATGTATTCACACAAAACAATGTAGACACTTGAGGATCCAAGCCCTGATCACCTTTTAGAAACGTCTTGTTGATGGCACCCCTTAGTTGGTGGTCTTGAGGATTTGTTGGCTTCCTGCTGGCAGGATAGCATCCACAAAGTTAAGGAGAGCTTTCCAAGTTTGTTCTGCTACAGCTTCAAAGTACTTTTCCCCCCTTCCATAGTCTAGCCGTGTTATCTGATGGTTGAGTTACCAGACCTTGAGAAAATGGAGGAGGTTCACTTCGTGTCAGTGGCTATTTTGGAGCTGCAGAAGATGAGTTAATCTTCCCAAAGATTTGTAGGTGCCCACAGCTGTGGGTATTAAAAGTACTGATGAGGCTCTGCAGCCCACCAGGGAGCAGATTTTAACAGCTTGTATTAAATCTTCCTTGGGTCCATGTTAATTTTAAAAAACACCTCATCTCACTTTCCTGGTGGAACCCAGGACAGATGAAGAGAGTCAGTGCTGATCGCTGTAGTTGTGCTTATTGCTTCCACAGCTTAATTCAGCAGAAAATAGTGGCCAGAGCCACACGCAGCGGTGGAGAGCAGGGTTGGGGATCTGGGGAGGCCTCTGATGACACCTTTGATAGATGTTTCAATTTGAAATGTGAACATTTCGATCTGCTTAAAGTAATCTTTTGGTATTCTGTGTGATCCCAAATATTTCACTTCTCCAGCTAGTTTGGCAGCATTATTCTCCGAGGCGCTGAACCTGTGTAGTGAATGAATTCAAAGTGACAAGCTGGAGACATTCCTGCCATTCAAGAGAGGCTTAAGGAATTTCTTATTGGCTGAATTACAAATATGTAGCATTTTGCCCAGCACTGCATGGCAATTTCAACCTGCCTGACCGTGACAAGATTAGCACTTTTCCTCCCCCACCCCAGCAGTAATTTTTTTTTCCTCTCCCCCCCAACCCTTTGAAAAAATTAGATTAAGAAGTACCAGGCAGAGATGCAAAAGCTTGAAAGAGTGAAAACCAGCCTTACCTTGAATGATTCTGTCTGTCATTGGATTGGTTCCTTAATTAGCCCCATGTCCTTTAACCTCTTGAGAAATAAGTAAGGGATAAATTTGGGGATAAAGACAAAGACGCCTGAAGATTTACCACACACCGCTAGGTAATTCATCAAGGAATGTTGGTAATTAGCCCTGCCTCTTTCCTTTCTGGCTCATTTAATAAAACTGGTTGATTTAAAATAATGCCTGCTGGTTCATTATCAACTACTTTGAGAGCCAAGTTATGAACTTGAAACAAAACCCACTATTGTGTTGTCTGCAGAGGACCTGGCAAGTGTGGTTTTGTTTCATTTTTTTTATAAAACGGAAGTTATTTAGTCTTGTCATCAGTCTCCCCAACTTGATAATTAAATATTACTTTGTGTTTGGATTAACATTTGGCTTTTTGGGTGTCTTTATTTCTAGTGTCTACTACTGAGAGGCAGACAGAATGGAAAAAAAAATTCAAGATCTTGAAGAGGTACTTGTCAGATTGTGTTAATAAAGCATGGCCTGATGGAATTCAGCTGAATATAGACTTCACAATAGTAGTAGTCGTCCAGTTGAGGAAATGGGCAACTGCTTTAACCCTTTATCTCTCAGATATAAGTGCCAGCTTCATGTCTTGTTCTTTGAGTGAAATTACTCCATTTTAGTAGGGAGTATTCTTTAGTGCATTCTTTAGTGCTTGTAGTGGAAATTGTCCCCGAGTTGAGGACAGAACTGTTCTGGTTTGTATTTACATATGGAAATTGTCATGCAGATTTCTTTTTATTAAATATATGTATAAAAAAATATATATATAAATGAAGAAAGATCAGGCTTGAGTATTTCTGTATGGCAGCATCTAGTATGAATTTGTTGCATCAGTAGTTGCTGGCTAGTGGATCTGGTTAGGTTGGTCGGTCTGTCTGACTTAATTAAGTTACTATTACTGTAAATCTTCCTTTAATAATTAATGTCAGACTTGGCTTGCAACACTTCTGAAACTGTTATAGGCTAGAGGAAAAGCAGGCTGTGCTAGCCTTTCACTTACAGCAGGCTTGCCAGATCTTGAATCCCTTAGATTTTCTGAACCTCTTCTAGCTCTTCAGTGTTATCAGGGGCAGGTCTGGATGGAGTATTTCAGTGCAAATAAGAAGCAGTGACCTCCTGCTCGTCTTCCATACATCTCATTTGCTTCCCCTGTGATAGTGCTTATTCTGGGGGAGCCTGTGTTTGTTACTTGCTTCAGAAAAACTTTTTGTCTGCTTTTATAGGCAGATAGGTTTAAAAAACTCAACCAAACAAAAAACCAACCAAACAAAACAACCCCAAAACTAAAAAAAAAAAACAAACCAAAAACTCTGTGGTGGCCTTTGTGGAAATATTACTTTGCCAGTGTTTATATCTCAACAGTTCTTTTATTCCTAACTAGAAAAATACTTTCCTGCCTCCAAACACTTGTAGACAAAGCACTGGGGTATTAGGGTAAGAGCTCAATCCTGCAGGTTGTCACTAGGAGCACTGGATACCAGTTACCTGCTTGTTTATTATTTTGAGACTTGTTAGTAAACTTTTATAGTTTAAATTGACTTAGAATTGGGTAATTTTTATTTTTTTTTTCCCATCTTGTAAGTATGTGGAGCAGAAAACTGAGTATCTTTTAAAAGAAACAAAAATCCCACCACAAAATCCCCAACAAACACAGCTCGATTTAATACCAGTGGTTTACAATTTAGAATGTCCATCTCAAATTAATAGTTTGGCTTTCCCACGTCATATTCTTGTATTTTTAACATACTAAAACAGTATTTTGTGATAGACCTCCGTGACTGAGTGTCGTCAAATTGCTGAATGTCTGTAACTGAAGTTCCAGCTAGTTCTGTGGAAATTCTTTGGGTAACTTACACAATTCAGGCAGGCTTTTTTCCTTTCGAACTGGATCAGGAGCAGCATGCATGCCAGCATCAATATTACAGTAATTAAACAGGTCTGCAACATGTTGGGAAGCACTGAGAACACATTCAGGTACCTCATTCACTGCGTTGCACTTTCATCATCTCTCAGCAGATGGCATTAGGAGTTCCCAGCGTCTGTGTTTCCTGGGAAAGCTCTCAGCTGCTGGGGAAGTGGCTTTCTAGACTATTCCTTTCAGTGTTTGAAGACTAACAGTTATTAAAAACTCCTTTGACACATTATTTTAATCATGTTGTTTGGATGTGTTGTTGTGTTTTATTTTCACCAACTAATGTCCCAGAGGTAGCTTTAAGCCATTAACCAGTAAATGCTGTATGTAATAGTTATTAAATGCAAAAAGCAATTACTGCTAGAAACTCTGTGAAAGGCAGGCTGCCTCTTTTAAATAAACCTGCTGATGGTGTCCAGTGGAAGTAATAAACTTGTTCAGCAAGTAAGACCAGAGTGCTAAAAAAGCTAAAGCAATAAAACTGGAGTGTGTTTTCCACTGAACATTGCCAATCCTTAAAGCTATGTAAGACAACACTTTACTGTCTTGAATTATACCCCCCTTCCTGCTCTCTGCCACAAATCCTGATACATCTTTTTTTTTTTTTTTTTTTTTAACCATGTATGCCAGTGGGGGGAAAAAAAAACACTTGAAGAAATATATGATGAAAAAAAGCAGTAAATATTACTATATTTCTAAATTAATATGGCTCCCACAACCCAGAAGCCATGCGCTGTTTTCAAGCAACTCACCTACTTCAAACCCTAGCTTCTGACAACAGCATTTTTGTTACTGACTTGAATCTGTCTCCTATCTCCAGATGAACACATGGACATCAGCAGGAACGTGTCTTGTGTGTTTAAAAAAAACCCAGTGTTTCAAGGGTCTGCTTTTCTGTCTGTCCCTGTATCTGTATCTGTCTTTTCCACACAGAGTGGCAAATCTGCTTGTCAGAAAGTGTCCCAGGTCAGGACTGCCATGGATGTTGAACATACAGTGGTGTTGGGAGACCTTTTTGGAGCTGAGCTTGGAGTCTCAGCAAGCAGTCAGGCACCTAAGCACCTTTAAAAGGTCTCAGGGTTCATTGCTGCAAGCTTTAGAAAATTCTGAGAGTTTCAAGGTATCTTTACCTCCTCCCTATCTAAAACTGACATTTCTTTTTTCTTCCTTACTGCAATGAAAAGCTTTACCTGTAAACTGCTACATTAAAATAGAGTGTTGGCAGTGCTTGTAGTAGTATTGAAACAGAAGGTACTCTGACCTACAATCAAAAATAATTAATGAATTTGAAAGTGAAATGAATCAAAGCTTCTATTTCAGACTTCCTTCCTAAAAACCACCAGGAAATTCCTGGTTGAAACCATCAAAATTTAGTTTAGGGATTGATTGATTACCTATGAATTAACATTTTCTATTCTTGCTAAAGGAAAATATAAACAGGCAACTAATGGAAACAAAATATTCCCTACCTTGAAAGGCATCCATTTCAAGATTGAGGTGTTGAAAACAGCCTAGCTACCTATCTCAGGTCTTTGTAAAGATCTTGTCAAGGGCTGATTGGCAGCACACTAAACCTTGTCTTCAGGAAGATTTCTACTGCCTGCCTCAGGATGTGACTTCTTGCTGCTCATGTGTTGTTTTTCTTAGGCATGTGAACTGTTTGTTTCTTCTGGATTTTGGGAGGCCTGTCTAAAGGGTGTGATATTCTCAGGGAAGACTTCCTGCAGTTGACCCATATCAGCAATCTGGAGAGCCATGGCCCTTAACCAGCATCACTGTACCAATAAACCTCCTTTGGGCCAGACAGCTTGTTTTTTGCAAGGGGGGCAGAGCTGCTTTTAGTGCTGCTGCAGCCTCGTGTGAAAGCAGGGCTCTTCTGCTGAAGCAGGAACTGCTTTAAAATGAATTCCTGCCTTGTTAAACAGTGCTTCAAAGTTAATTCTTGTCTTAATTCAACAGAAAATTCTGAGAAGTGAGACTTCTGTTTAAAAAAAAAAAAAAAGCAGCAGTCATCTGTATTACCATAACTTACTAATTGAAGAGTCTTCCTTTGAACAGTCCTAATACTATTTTGCTGTGCTATTTACTTGGCTGTTTTAAAATTCTGCTTCCTGACTCCCACCAAAACTATGCTCCTCTGAAATACCACTATAGCCTGGGTCGTCTCAAAGAAACAATTTGTTCAGGGAGGGTGTAAAATGACCTTGAATGAGTCAGCACTGTGTGTAGCAATCAGAAGCTTTCTATCCTCTTTGCTTTCTAGAAGGAAATGAATTCTGGACCACAGGCACCATTCATTGCGTGGCAGTTAATGGGCTCCATTCACAGGAAAGTTCATATATTCCTTAAGGGTCCAGCCCTGTATGGTTTGCTGTGTAAAAGGAAAAATAGTATTTAATCATGCTGCTGTGGCTTTTCAAAAGAGTTTATGCTTGTCTAATGTATATTGGCTTTTTGATGGAAGAAAAGTGGTGCTTTTTCCTCTAGAGTGCTGCTTATTCAATAAGCGCCTGCTCGATGTGAAGTGCTGCTTGCTGTGGGTCACTGTTGAGAATTGCCTTCTGCTTTTCTCTGTGCTGGTTAAGTAATAAGGACAAGGTTTCCAGCCAGGGCTTCTGCCTCTTCCCAGGACTTACCCCAAATAAAGCCTTCTCTCTCATCTTGCACCTTCCCCCAAAAATGTTACTAATTCCAATTACCTGCTTTGATGAAAGGACTGGGTCTGGTCTTTATGGCTCAGTGTGGTCTGAATGCACAGTGTCTAGACTCCACTTTGGATGCAGAGTGAGGAATGTGCTGGCTGCTACCAGACCAAGGGAATAATGACAAGGAAATACAATCTAGCTGTGTGTTTTCTTCTCTTGTAGCTGCAATTCCAGGTAACGTACCTAGCCAGCTCTTGCTGCCAGCTGTATATAAGCAGTGGGCCACTAGATGGGGTAAAGCAGAAGCATTTTTGGCTGTTCCTTATTTGTGCCCATGTTCATTTTTTGGGTCTGTTATATATTGACTGGGCTGATGATGTTCTTTGCATCCTTGGCAGTTGCTGCTGCTGTGGTTTCCCTGCTGTGCATTCATGGGCCCACATTAAAAAATATGTGGGACTACTGAAGCAGTTTGAGATTTCGAAAAGAGAAATAAATTTAAAAATCAGATTAGTGGTTTTGATTGCCTGAGTCATTGTAGCCCTTCAAACATTTGTACCTACATAACTAGGGTTGGACTAGGTGACTTTAAAGGTTGCTTCCTACCCAGAACACTGTATGATTCCACAAACTGAGGGGTAAGAACAGCAAGAACAAGCAACCAGGTATCAGCACTGATAACCCTATCTGCCCTTAGTGTGGAGTAGCAAAGTGCTTTTGGAGTTAACTTCCTGTTGCCCCCACTTGGTACATGTTAGCTTTTTTTTTGCCTAGTGCCATTGATGAGTACCAATTAGATTAATGTCAGAGGAAATCCAAGCAGAAGACTTGCTCTCTAGCCACTACTGGCAGTACAGTCTGTAAGAGCAGACTAGAGACAGTTTGACACCGCAGGCTTGAGATGCATAGAGGGTTCTGAACTGGTTCCCCTTCAGAATCCCACATCTTGCACCATGCTGCTTGAAAATGCACAGCTAGCTGTGGTGTCCTTGGGACCAGCTGCAACTCTGTCTGCCAGTGTTTGCTATTGTGGATGACCTGGCATCTCCTCAGGGTCTTGGCAGATGTTAAAAATCCCCAAAGTTTTACTTTTCCTTTGTTCAAACTTTATTTCATCTGAAATGAAATGCCTATAAGAAGGCTGGGAAAGGACTGTTTAGAAGTGCTTATGGAGGTAGGATGAGGGGCAATGGCTTGAAACTGGAGCAGGATAGATTTAGGTTGGAAATAAGGAAGCTCTTTACTATGAGAGGAATAAAATACTGGAAGAGGTTGCCCAGATTTAGGTCTCATCCCTGGAGACATTAAACATCAGACTCGATATGGCCCTGGGCAGCCTGATGAAGTTGGAGGTGTCCCTGCAGGGGGATTGGACAAGATGACCTTTAAGGTTCCCTTCCAACTGAATGCAATCTGAAAAATAAACCCCATTCAGTGTGAACTTATTTGCATTTTTGAAGCATTAAGATCTTGAAAAATATTTGTTCCATCCTGTAAAGCAGTGACATGCTAAAATAGGTTTACACCTGAGGTTTAAAAAAGGATGAGGAAGGTAGGGAAGATCAAGTTAGGATCCAGTTAATCTACATCTGATTTCTAGTTACATGTCTCTAAACTAGGATGTGGCTGCTTTGATTGGTGTTCTGTTCCCATACTACTTCTTGGGTACCTAAACCTTTGCACGTTATCCACCAGTGATGACCTATTTTGCAACATACCTTTCATGTTGATTGTATTTTTTCAGTTTTAAAAGGAGATTTATGACTTTGCTACAGAAATAAACAGTGCTTTGGTGGAAGATACTGCACCTATTTCCCCTTGTGAACATATCTCTGCTCTTGCAATAGCCTTGGAAGGGTTACGTTAGTGTGGGTCAAGTGCGGTTTAAAATAGGATTCTTCTGAGACCAAGCCCGGAGGCCCTGAATTTCTTTCTCAAAAGATGTTTTGATCTTCTGACAAAACTTTTAGTTCTGAATTTCTTGGTGATTCGTATTTGCAACTAACCTTTGGAGAACTGGAATGATAACACACATTCCTCCTTGTGTTTTGTGCATGTGCCTCTCCTGGTGAGTTGCTGGCCTGTCCTTTTTTGAAGTTCAGATGAAACCATTGAATAGAGTTTTCTGTAAGCTGTTTGGGAAGGTGGAATTTCTCTGGTGTTCGTGTAGTAGAATCCCCACCTTGGTAGGACTCCACACAACAGGGGATGAAGAGTTTGTAGTCCTGTGTCGGTGTGAGCTGAAATTCCCCCCCCACCGACAATAACCAGGCTAGCTCAGTCTGGAAGCAAATGAAGGCTGTAATTACAAGCAGATGAAATGCAATGAATATGTACAAATATACAAAATTCACAACATATACAAATATATACAATCAACAGAAAAGCACAACCGATCTCCCTTTGCTTCCCCCCAAGGGGACCCTCCCAAAGGGGCCTCCCTCTCCCAGGAGCTTCCCCCCCAGAGCCCCCTGGACAGAGAAGCAGAGTTTAGTTTGAGCAGAAAGTTGTTAACTTAGCTGCCAAGGTCAGTGTGTTATCTTCAGCCAGAAGAGAAGAAGAAACAGCAACCAGACAGCCCAGCAACTGCCCCCACTGCCGAACGCAGAATGTGCAGAATGCCTACTTTGTTTTGGGTAATAGTTCTTAAACATTTCTATCTATCCAATGGAAGTGTTTAGAACAATCAGTATTTTGCTTTCTTACACCCAATAGTGACTTATTTACATTCTTTCACTTTCTCTGTTCTGAACTTTGCAAGGAAAAATTAAAAAGACAGTTTCAAACCACCACAAGTCCCTTGTAGGCTGGAGGTCTTACATGTGCTGAAGTCACTGCTGTGCCCATTTTTCAGTCTTTTCAGTCATGAAAAGGAACATGCTTGTGCAGTATCTGTTGGAGCCAGTGATCCTGGCTGCATTTGTTTGTTACAACTGCAATACAGATATGGCTACTGACAGCTAACTTGTTTTCAGTCAAAGTGTTGTGGTTTTTTGTTTGTTTTGTTTCTTTCTTTTTCAGGTGATGGTCTTGCAAATGCCCCCTCTTCTGGCCTGAGCAAGGGTTTTTTGTATGGGCAGGAGTTTCTTGTTTGGAAATGCAACTAATTATTTGTCTACTATATGTGAAATAACACCAGGCAAAGGGTTTTCAACAGCTTATCTCTGGAAGATGTGGAGGGGCAGGTGTGAGGAAGGTTACAAAAGGAGCAAGTGGCTGGATGTTGTTTTTGTAGGTATAAAATAGATGGTGATGCTAAGTCTCTATGTATGTAAGACCCAAGATCTTAAAAGGGCTGAAATGTTGGCAGCCTTGCTTAACAAATGAGCCAGCACTAGTCTTGTTTTGGGGTTTTTTGGGGGGGAGCCAGATGATAGGTACTCTCCGACTGCTGTGGGAATAAGATCATGGGGTGTAGAGGTGAGGTCATGCAACTTTGTCTCTTTGCCTTAAGTATGCCTGCGTTACAGAAGAATTATTGTAACGTTCCTGTAGCTAAGAAATAACTAAAACACTTAAGTTTCGTTGTGGTTTTGAGGTTTAAAATTAGACTGGAATCAACATATTTAATTTCTAACTGTTGTAACCTTTAGTGTCTTGTGGCTGCTCTGATGTCTGCTGTAGCACCTTCTTCATGAGTGAGATGTCAGGAAATAGAGGATGTGATGTTGCTTAATTGAAGTGTCAGACATCAGCTCTAGGAAGGGCAACCACGATTCAGAAGTAATCCTGACAGCATTGTAGTTTTTTTATCCTTTGTGGTATCAGTTTGGCCCCCTGGGTTAGCTGTCCTCCAGAGTGGTGGCTTGCCACCCTGTACTAGGAGTGTACACACCTTTGTGGCTTACCAGTGTCCCCTAAAAACTCTGAATTCTGGTATTGAGCAGAATGCTTCAGATCATCACCGTTTGAGTTTGCATGAAGGTGACTTGGATTATCTTACATTAGCAAACATGATGATCAAGCACTCTGAGGTACTGAAACTGTTTTATTATAACTCAGTAGGTTTTAATGCAGTCATAAATAACATCACAGCTCGTTAAGCAGAAGGATAAAAATCAAGGAGTTCGGTGGTAAGCCAGCTTGCATTTCCTTCACTTGAATGAAGTCAGCGATTTATTATTATTTTAGGCTATGTCTAATGATCATATTAGTAGTGTGAATAAAATGGATGGATCTAGACTTGCTTTAGTCTTCTGCTTATTCAAGCCTTCCATGTTAGGGCTGGCATGAGACATCACTGACTCTAGGCAAAGTGGTATAGAGGCCAGCTTAGTCTTTCTAATTCTTTATTAACCATGACATGTAGAAGCTCAGGTCATGTTAACGGCGTAAAACTGGTTTGAATTAACAAAATCTTCATTCTTTTACTAACTTCTTCTCGTGGCACTGTGTCTTTGTTGTAACATGGATAGCCTCAAAAACAGGCGTGCTCCAGAACAAGTGTCCTTTGTCCTGCAGCCAGTGTGTTGTCAAGTGGTTTGTTAAAATAAATGGTCCTTTCAGAATTATTTTCACTCTTATTTTTGGATGCTTCTTTAAAAGTTATGGAAGCTTTTCAGTAGATACACAGGCTGAGCTGTTCCAGCATGCTCTGTGTGACACCAGTTGGGTTTGGTGTATTTTTGTGCTTTCACATTTCAGTCATCGTTATTGACATGTTCTTGATATGTCTTTGTAGGTGACCTTGAGAACATGCTGCCAACTTCACAGTCCTCACGTAATTATGTGAATAATGAGTGTAGAATCTTTCACCTAGACCATTTTTAGACAAGTATGTAACCTGTGTAGATGTCTTTAGGCAAGTATGTAACAAGATGTAGAGGTTGGACTAGGTGACCTTTAAAGGTCACTTCCAGCTCAGACTATACTATGATGTTCTTCTGGTGTGCAGTGTGCCTCCAAAGTGGAGACATTTTCCCTTGAATATAATAAACCAAGAGTTGTATTTGAGTTTACATATAGCTTTTATTTTGAAAAATAGTAGGCTACAACTGTTTCTCTTTGTGGCTTTTGGGTGCTTGAAGTATTTCAACTAGTGCTGCCTTTACATTTCTTCCCCTATCCTGTGTTCTGGTGCTGATTGCTGAAATTTTGTGAATAAATACTTCAGTAGCCCACAGGCAATATTCTGAACACCAGTTCTTTCTCACAAGCTAGCATTGTGGATTTGAAGGACCTTTAAATCAAGTTCACTTCTTGCCTAGCCCCAGAGTGCTGAAGATTACACTCCTCAATATTTGAAATGATCTTGGCTCAAACCTGTGGTGTCTCATATGCTGTGAAACTGAGCAAACTTTCACAAACTTGACAGTGATAAATGAGAGCACTGTTGAGGGTGTGACTTTTTAGAATTTATGAAAGAAACATGTTGGGGTTGTTCTTTTTATTTACTCTTTGGTCAAAATAGCCTCTTTTAGCTTCAATTTCTCTAGTGTTTTTCATGACACACAGTAAGACAAGTCCATGTAGGGGTAAAGTAGATTTCTTGCTTTAAAAGCTGCTTTTGGTATGGAATTGTAGAATGGCATAGGTTGGAAGGGACCTCAGAGATCATCTAGAATGGTTTAGAGCAACCCTTGGGATATTTCCTGCCTTAACCCTTAAAACTCTCATGGTGCATGTTTGCACATGAGAGGTTTCCTCACCCATAGAATCATAGACTGGCAGGGATTGGAAGGGACCGATGGAGGTCAAGTCCAACCCCCTTGCCAAATCAGCACCACCTAGGGCAGGTGGGTCTTGAAAGTCTCCAGAGAAGGAGATTCCACAACCTCTCAGGGCAAGCCTACTTAAGGGCTCCAGCACCCTCAGAGTAAAGAAGTTTCTCCTCATGTTGAGATGGAACTTCCTGTGTTCCAGTTTGTCCCCCTTGTCCTATACAGGACATCATTGAAAAGAGCCTGGCTCCATCTTCTTGCCCCTTAACCTTTAGATATTTATAAACATTAATAAGATCCCCTCTCAATCTTTTCTCCTGGCTAAACAGCCCTGGGTCTCTCAGCCTGCTCCAGTCATTGAATAGAATGAATCATTGAACAGAATCATTGAATTGTTTTGATTGGAGAAGACCTTCAAGACCATCATGGAGACCTGAAGCTTCTTGAATTTTATTTCAGTCTGAAGAAGCAAACAACTTATTCCATTCTGTGTGTGGGTAACTCTGCATCTCTAGGAAGTTGGTAATAAGGGGATTTATTTTCAAGTGAGCATGTGCTGTGTCTTGTTCTGTTTTAAGCTTAGCTCTGGTTATTTTATACTCAACGTTTTATATAAAACTAGTTTCTGTTTTCTCATTCATTCATTTTCTATGAAAGGTGTTATTTTTTTTACCAGTCCCATTTGTGTTCTTCACATTTGACTAATGAGCCATGATGAGCAACCTGAGCAAGGCCAGGTGTGAAGAAGGATGATGTGGAAACTCTTCTCAGGGCATTGCGGGACTTGTGGAAAAACTCATGTTTCTCCTTTTGTATAGCAAAGTGCATGCTGTCTTGGGTGTGGGCTCTAGAAATATACCCAGAATCTTTAAATCCTATGGATATGTGAAGGTTGATGTGATTTAAGTAGTAGTCTGAGCTGTCAAGGCTCTGCATCTCTGCCATGGCAGATCCAGTGGAGTGAAGTCATTAAAGACACCAACTTTTCCAACAGGCTTGTAGTGAACCAGAGACCTGGAAGTGGAATATTCTGTTGTGCAGGTCTAGCAGGGGTTACTGAAGGCTGGAATGATGCCTGGATTAGTAACCTCTGTGAAATGCAGCAGATAGTCTTGCTCAGGCTCTAAATATGAGTCTGAAAGTCAAAGCTGCCACTGGCCAATGCTGTGCTTGGCAACCTTAGGAGGAAGATAAGGTTGGACAAATAGTTTTACTTCTCCAGTGTGACTTGTTCACATTGATAGTGAACTGTGTTACAGTGGTCTGGTAAATCTTGTGTTGATGTTGCTTTGGCTGTAGGAAGGAGGGATATTTGTGCTTCGGCTGTGGAAGGGCTTTGTAAGGGGGAGGTGGGAGCAGAGATGGCTTCAGACCATCTGCGCTGTGTTTGGGTTCTCAGGCAGCCAAAATGTTTGTGATGCTGTGACTCTGCTCCCTCTTGAGTTCACATCTCTATGCCAGGTTTGCAAGAGAGCTTTTTGGATGCAACTTCGTATCTATTGCTTACAGTTCCTGTAAGGGGGGGTCATTTCTGTCCTACTGTGAGCAATCTTAAACCTTCCAGTGTTGATGAAAGTGCTGCCCAGCTTCTTCCTTCGGAGCGAGGAAGATGGCAGAAGTGGACATAAATATCAGGTGCTTTTTGCTGTGACAGTACCATAATTCAAACTTTCATGTTAGATGCAGTTGTGTGGCTGATATTGCTACCTGTTAGTCATAAAACATTCACGCTCTGAAGCACCTGGGGTAGGTGAAATCATAGCAAAAGATTTGTGCCTGGCATTTTATGGAGTCAATTACTTGTCTGTCCTAAAATGTTGCAATGCTTTTTTTGCTATCCTCCTAGTAACTGTATAAAATAAAAATTTATGGCATGTGCATTGGGGAAGTAAACAGTTGAAATGATGGTTTCCTAACCAAATAAATAAATAAATAAATAAAAGGGAAGAGTTCAAAGGACTGAATCCTATCTGAAAGCCACACTTGTGGAATGGCAGCAAGCATGCCTTGAACCTGCAAATTACATCAATTCCTATCGCCTTACGCAATCTTGGCTAGCTTCTCTTTCATTTCCTTAGATACTGTTGTCATGTGCTTCTGTAGCTAAAGCACAGTTTTTTAAAGAGTAATCCACAAAACCTTTGTTCTTTTTGTCTCCTTAGTGTCTTTCCCTTGGATGTAAAAGTCACGTTACACAGAGGAATTTTTGGTGATGGGCAAAACAACCCCTGGTTGTATAAACCATGTTCATTCTGTACAATGTGCCTTTTCTTCTTCATAACTCTTTGTGCTTCAGGATGACTGTTGGATCTACTTAGACTGCAGTGATGATGCTAGATCTTAAATAACTCTCTTGTACCTGCCTTGGTTTGCAAGTTCAGAGGATGTATTTTGGATGAATTAAGCAACCAGGGAATTTTATTGTGCTAATTGATGTCATTTCCTTGTTTTGGCTGTGTTCTAAGATAAAATGCTGGAATCAATAGGTCATTCTATAGTCAATACAATTTAACTCTTTACCTTTATCCTGCTCTTGGGCTTTCTGGTCAGTGTTTTTCTGGCCCCTCTTCCTGGGTTATGGACCCAGGGGACCAAATACGCACAGGAAGAGACAGAGGGAAGGGGAGAATAGCAGCTAGAGAGGTTATTGAATAGGTTTATCTATTAATAAATTGACTGTTGGCCTATGGGAAATGATATATCACAGCCCAATCAATGTATTTTGAGGTAGCTGCTCCATCTTGGAGGACTTGAAAGGTTTCAGAAAGCAACAGGACTGGACTTCTCATGTGAAGCTACTTCAGGCCACTGACATCCTTAGGGGGAAAAATGTGATGCCGTTGCTTAATGTTTGAATGCAGCATGTGGGAAAATGTCTTTGGGAATGAGTTAAAGCATTGTCTGCTTGGTTATTTGGTTTGCTCTGAGTTGGATTCTCCCTGACATTGCAGTGAAACCCATGATCAATGATTTAATGAATTAATTGAAAGTTGTTTTTATGGTCTTTAGGATTTTCAGAGTTGAGCTGTAGTAAATATGACTTGCAGAATCTTGAATGTGGAGTGGAAAACTGAAGGAGAACAAATCACTTAATGCAGGAGGCACTGATTGTCTTTCTCATATGTCATTCTCCTTAGATTTTTTGTTTTGTTACCTTAGCCTAAAGAATAAACACTTAGTTATCCAACTTTATCTTTTCACTGAAAGTCCTAGAAAACAATCTTGTGGCTACTGCTGTTGGGGTTTTATAAAACCTTGAAAGTGGTGGTTTGAAGCAACTTTAAAAAGCAGCTTTGAAGCTCTGGACTAGCATGTTGAACAGGCTTTTTGCTGCCGTAGACACCCAACTGAAGTCTGTAGGCCTTGCAAAACACTACAGTGGACGTGGTTTTGTATCATTTTTCTTTGGGTACCATTAATTGTTAAATGACACAGACTTTTAACCTTTTTTAAAAATCCCATGACATTTAGCTGTTTAAGCAACAAAAAGTTCTATTGAACTGAGAAAACGGACCAAAAAGTATTTTATTTGTAATTATAAACTGGGAGTCCTAAGGCGATTTACTTGAAACAAATGATCTTTTTAATTAAAAAAAAAAAAGAAAAGAAAAGAAGAAGTGAAGCTGGGGAAAAAGTCTTCCTCCCTCCTGCCTTGGTTAGCTGTTCTCTGTAAATCTCTAACATGTCCCTACGCCTAAGCCTATCTCTACTTAACTGAAGAATGAAGTGGTTTGGCTTTACTTTGACAGAAAGGTTCAGAGATTCTTTCAGTGAGAAGAATCTCCTTCTGTGTGGTTTTGGGAATGAGAATATACTCCTTCCCAGCTTGATGGGGCTAGAGAAGGGAAGCCAGCATCTTCTGGCATCATAATGGCCTTTCGTCATTTGTGTTGCACCAACAGAGAATTTGGGACATCTTCGTCTTCGCATGCACAGGCCTGGTGTCTCCACTGCTTAACTCCATGTCCTCATTCTAGAAATTAATTTTTCACTAGGAAGCAGGTGTTGGGCTCCTTAAGCTCAAATTGGGAGGAGGAAAACTCCTCTCTGTGCAGCTCAGCCTGAGTGTTGCAGATGCTGAATACAAAGCTAGCTCTGGTTGGGACCCACGGTGAGTTCCCAGTGTGGGGATGACCAGATGCTCTGAAGTGATGGCCTTTGCAGAATGGATGAGAGAGATGGGGGTATTTGCCATGGAAATAAAGGGAGGATGAAAGGTGGGAAAGATGAAGTGGTGAAGGAATTCCTTGGGAACAGGATGTGGCTGGGTCTGGGGGCAAGGAGGCCTGTGCAGGTAGAGCTTCCTGAAGCAGGACATGGTGGTTGTACTCAGGGTGGACAAGTCCTTCTCTGATGTTTGTGTTTCACATGTGGCTAGTTCAGAACTGGCTTTGTTCTCCTCATTCATTTAATGTTTTGATCCTGATGTTTTTTTCTTCTTGGCCTTGCTGTTTCTTCAGTTCATGTGAAAGTTGCAGGAACATGAGTAAACCAGTAGTAGCCTGGATATCTGCAGAAGGTTTGGCAATGAAATGGTATTTGAATTGTTCAGTAGTTACAGGAAAGATCATCTTCAGTTTTATAACTTCACTGTTTCAGCATGGGGTTTTATTGTTGTTTTGGGGTTTTTTTTATGTGTTTGGATTTTGGGTGTTTTGTTCGTTGGGTTGTTTTTTTTTTATAATGCAGCACCTGACATTGTTCATGCAGCACTATTCTGTGATCACAGTGAAATAGATAATTTTTTTTGTTTATTTCTCCCTGGATGGTAAGTGGAGTTTGAATGTAGTAGTGCTTGGAAATGTGACAAGTAATACACTGTGATTTTAAGCAGTAACTGAGATGGCAAAATCAGTAAGTGGCATTACGGTATGTTGGTTTTGTGCTTGCGTCCTGCTGGTACCCACTTCAAACAAATCAAACCAGTGCATGGACAAATTCCTAAGTGTATAAATAACAAAAGCCAACTAATGTAGCCTAGTTACCTTTATCCAGAAGTACTGCTGGGTGAAAGATTGATCCTGCAGCAATTAATCAACCTCTAACTGTGGTTAGAGTTGATCTTAAGTGATTCTATGGACTTGAAGTTTTCCTGCAGGATGATTAGTAGAAAAGACACAACTAATTAATGATTTTTTTTTTCTTCTTCTGATGTAAATTCCCTGTAATTTTCATCATTAGCCATTTACTTTCTCGATTACACTGAGCAATACACATTGGCCAAGCTAGTGGGCTTCCATGCCTTGTGTGTGCCCAAGAGTGAACTCTTCTGTATGCTTCTACAAGAGGGATTTGGTCTGTGCATGCACACGGGGAGCAGGGGTGTGTTGCTCTGTTGTCACTGTTCCAAGTTCTTGTTCTCATTAGCAAGTTATTGGTAAATCAAGTGATTCCCAGCAAGACTTGACAGAAGGAGCAAGTATCAGAAGTATTGTTTCAGTTGCTTGAGTTGGCTTCATCCAGAGGAACAATTTGAGCTGTATGCTTGTGCTTAAGCACACAGCTATGCTTTGTTTAAATTCCTGAGCTCCTGATCACCTTAACGGGAAACTTCTTTTAGTTTTTCAAGTTGAAGGAAGCATGTGGGTCTACTCAGGAATTCTGTCACTGATGTGTGATGCAATATAAGGATCTTGAAGAACGTAGCCTGAAGTACACCTAAAATCCCCACTGACACAGTGTGTATGCTTAAAGCTAGTGAAAGCCATTGATGAAATGTTTGTTTGATTGATGCTAGACCCAAAAAATCTGCTCTCTGCTTATGGGTTATCTTGTTTCTGAGATGTGGAAGAAAGCAGGCAACTTCTCAGAAACTGTTTGCCCTGCTCAGATACTTGAACTGGATGTATGCACTGGAATTAGCAGTCAGATGTCAAGGTTAGCAAAGGTATGAGACAGCAAAGCTTGGGTTGTGAGATTCCTGGAGGCTGAGGAGAGACATTATCGATTTCTATAAATACCTGAAAGGAGGTTATGGAGAGATGGGTGTGGGTCTCTTTTTCATAAGTCACAGCTACTTGGACAAGAGGAAATAGTATCAAGTTATACCAGGAGAGGTTTAGGTTAGACATTAGGAGATCCAGAGGGTTCCATTTCAAGTTAGTTTTTCTTGCACATCTGTCCCTATTCAGATGCATTTCTTGAAGAGTGTATCCAAACTAGTAAATGTCGTCTTGAACTCTGTGTCTTATGAATTTGGAAGAACAACAAGAACTATTCTTCACCCCAAAGTCAAGAAGGGGCTGAGGACCAAAATTAGATCTTAAATAAGTCAAAGCTTTTATTCATGGTTTAAATTTCAGGGCAGTGGAACTTTGATTTAGGGTTTGTTTTTCAGCTCTTTGCTTGTGAGATATTTTGTCAAAAACAAAGCAAGACTGCTTTGCAGCTTATCTACAGAGTGACCATGACTGGTATATCTTGGGATATTTACCCAAGCAGGCAGATATGAGTGCTCTTTGATGTAGAGGCTGCAGAAGAGGACAAAAAGAAGAGTTAGTCTCATCAGAAAGCACTGAGTTTATAAAGATTGCCCCCTCAGATTTCAGCGATGGATCTCATAAGGCATTAAGTGACACAACAAAAAATCAAACTAAAATTTTCAGATGACTTCTCTGTAGTCTATTGTGCCTCAGACTTGACCAGAGTGAAGTTAGTTGAAACTGGTGTGTCTGTCCAAGAAAGAATGTGTCTGAAGCTGTTTCCATCCTGTGGGTGCACCTGTCATTGTTGCACTGGCGTGTAGGGTGGGAATAGTTAAGTCTCATTCTTCTTCATTTGTTCTTGTATTCAGATGTGAAAGCTTTGATGAGCTGTACATTAACAGGAATTGTTCAGTGCCTGAATCTCACCTTTGCATCCTTGTGGGGCATTTTAATGACAGAAAAGATGGTTCTCTGTGCTCCTGGGGTTCACTACTGGATTAGTGTGAGAATGTGACAGGTCCTTGGAGCTTCTCTAGTGTGTAGTGACTGTGGTTCTTCTGGTAGATTATTTTCTGTAAATGCAGCAGAGCATCTCTCCACTACTGCAGATTTGAAGCCCAGACACCTGGCAGTAAATTAATTTCCTTGGAGTCACTTGTTGCCCATGTGTGGCTAGAGTTAACTTTACATGAAAACATGGTCTAGTGGCTAACTGCTCAGAATACTTCCAGAAGGAAGCATTTTCTGTGAGCCAGACAGTAATTTCTAATATCTGCTGCCCTGTACCAAAGAGGACACACTTCTCAGCAAGATTAAAATTCTCAGGGAATAGTTACTCTTTTGTATTAAGTAGAAATCAGCAACTTTAAAAGTTAGAGAAGTAATGCAACTCCTTTGTTTAATGTTCACAACTTCTTTCTCCTACCTTCCCTGACGTATTTGGGGCAACACAGTCCATTGAAAACAAACAAACAAAAAATACAGAGTAGCAAGATAACACAAACTGTTCTAGGATAATTCAACAAAGTCTTCAGGAAAGCATGTTCATGTGGAAATAAATCTGTGTTTTGCCAACAAAAATCCCATATCAATTAAGAAGAGTGTATTTCAAAAGTTGACATGGAGTGGGGTCTGTCCAGTTTATTCATTATATAATATTTGGTGATGCACAGGTGAGATGTGATCTTGGAATTTTGCTGGTCTGTTTCTGCTGGGAGCCTGAACAGTGGGTTGGAAATGGGTGCAGATCAAAGAGGCTTTGCTCCATCCTGTTGCCTTGGCAGGGTCCACATAGAATAGCCATAGTTTCTTATGCCTGTGGAGGAAAAGGAATGGGCGAATTCTGATGGACAAGTAGAGCTTGTTTTTAAAATAACATACTCAAAGATAAGTGTTAGGAAAATAACTGGTTTACTGATAACTTTTATCTGCTTGGAAGATGAAAATTTAAGTGAAAATAGATTTATCTGGGTAGCCTAACTCTTGGGCTGGTGATAAGAAGATTGATAATGCAGTTTGGGACTGGCAAAGCAAGTGCTGTACTTATCACAGCAGACTTCTCTATTGTGTTGTCTTGCCATTTACTGCAACAAATCAGATTAAACTCTCTAGCAACACTCTCTTAAGTGTGCTTCCCTGTGCAGCAGAGCCCTTGGAAAATAAGGCAAGTTGAGCAGCTTTTGATGCCTGTGCTTGAGTACTGGCTCTTATCGAGGAGTGGGTGGAAAGGAAAAACTAAGTTCTGGATGGTGTAGGACTGGGCACAGTACTGTGACAAGTGCACATAAGTGTTTGGAACATGCTGTAGCCCATTGTCAACCGCTGCTGAACTGGAAAACTTCTTCCAGTGGTAGACTGAGACAGAATTTTGATGGGCTTTGAAGCACCAGGGAGGTTGAGGCCATGAAAGAAAGACCTTTTTCAAGACCTTCATATTCAGTTCTGGGTGTACATGGGAGCTGTGTGGGGCAGGGTGCTGGACTGCTGCAGCCAGAAGCCGATGATAGGTCTGTGTAGCCCCATGGCTTTATCCAGTACACCCCACTGCCAGGAGATATGTGTTAGGCTGGTAGGGCATTGGTTCTGTTATTTCTTACTCTGTACTTAACTTTTAACCTTACTGCCAAAGAAAAATACCATTGTCTGTATTGGTACGACTGGAACGAAAGATGAATAGCAAGTTAGCCTTGAGCAAACTGTCAATCTGACTTTGATAGCCCATCACTTAAAAGGTCCTTTTATGCTTATGCAAAAGCATGATGTCAAAGCTGGGGAGAAAAAAAGAATACCAATATTTAGGGCTAAACTTGCCCAGCTTCCAAGAAGAGCCCCTGTGTGAACTGTTTGCTTCTCCACATGCATGGCTAATTGCCGTAGGTTACTGTAAGTCTGAGCAGTGGCATTCCAGTTTCTTCTGCTGTAGCTTGTTTATGGTGCTTCCATACAGGAATCTCTCAAACTGGAGCAGCAAGAGAGCAAGGGATATTGCAGCTGCTTCTCTTGCAACCTATTAGTAGTATGCTGGAAATGCTTGAGTATAATCATTATCAGGTGAGTTGTTGTTGCAGATTTATTTTAAAACCTGTTGCTAAGAAGGCTTACAGCCTACAGGAAATCCTTTCTGCTGGTATCTAGTGTGCTTTAGTTAATTTCTTCCAGAAAAATAAGTGGGGGATGTATGTGGTCGCTTGTAACAGCGAGAAGTGACTCTGATGGAACTGGTTTAAAACAACAACAAAAAAAAAAAGGTCTTGGGGTGTTGTTCTGTTTGGGTTTGTTTTCTACCTTCCGATAAAAATGTTAACGATCAAAGGAAAATGACAAAATGTCCAGGATGTGGTAAAAATTTTATGTGGAAAAAAAATTGTCTTTCTTCTAATGCTTGCTTAGGATGTGCAAAACTGGTTTGGTATGGGGTTTTCATATTTTGTGTTAAAAAACAAAAAATAAAAAAAATTTGTACTGAAAAGCTTGTCTTACATACAAAAATAGCTGTTGCTGAGGACAGTGATTGATCTGAACTGAAACACTTCTCTTCTTGCATCTTATTTGCATGATGTGTTTATAAACAGGCTGTCTTATTTATATAGGATTTAGGACATATATCTGAACTAGAAATAATTTGTAGGCAAAAAGAAATGGCATATTCCTTTGCTTTTTATCCAGTGTGTTACTGAAGGAACCCAAGTGACTAAAACCTAAAAAACCAACAATAAACCTCTGTTACTTGACCTCTGATAAAGGACAGCAATACACTACTTGATTTGAAATGGTAGCTACTAACAAGTAAAATGAATCCTGCAGTACAGCTTGTTTCTCCATACTTCAGTGAAAACTAAATGTTGTGCAGCGGAAGGTCTGAAATGCAGAGCTGTCTGTTCTGGAGGATCTCATAAACTCAAAAACCTGAGCGTTGGCCTGAAGTGAGAAATCTTCTGTGGTGGAAAAATAAGTGGAAGTTGTTGTTTTACTAAGTCAGTTATTCGAACATAAGTTCAAATAGATTTCTTGCCACCAAATATGAACTAGTGAAGTGTTTTTGACTTCCTTGGAGCTGCTGACTTTAAGTGGAATGCTTAGCTGGTGTGTATGTCACAAGTGTAGAGCTCAAATCGATAGCGTGTGTGATGTTGTAGTAAAATAAATCACTCCTCAATTTTTGTCCTACAGGTGCAGACTCACCTTGAGAATCCAACCAAGTACCATATTCAGCAAGCCCAGCGGCAGCAGGTAAAGCAGTACCTCTCCACCACTCTGGCAAATAAACATGCCAACCAAGCCCTGAGCTTGCCATGTCCAAACCAGCCTGGTGATCACGTCATGCCACCTGGAACTGGAAGCAGCGCGCCCAACAGCCCGATGGCTATGCTCACCCTTAACTCCAACTGTGAGAAAGAGGTAATGCACATTCTTCAGCACCATGGAACTGCAGCCTGCTTGCTCTCTGCTTTAAACCATACTTGCTCGTTGTTAAGATGTTACTTCTATCTTCTTTCCTGAACTGTGCACTTTGAAAATGCAACTCCTACCTCTAGGTCTGCCTGATGAATATATACTTACATAGAACATTTTGACAGAAAAACTATGTCACTCTAACGTCCTCTTTTTTGAACTATTTTAGTAGTTTATGCTTATTAAACCTTCCCCCACCCCCCGCCTTGCTTGATGAATGCAGTGAATAATTGACCTTTGGAGAATACAAAGCAGTTTTGTAAGCTGTAGCTTTCTGGAATAATGTTATTTATGGCTCATTAAGTGTAGGGAGAGCAAAGAGCATAGCAAAAATAACTGAAAAACACAGCTTTTTGATATTTTAGTTATTTTTACAGTCTCTTGCTTAGCTGGAAGGCCACATTATCCCAGCTGATACACCCCAAAATGTTACTGATTGCTGTTTCATGATGAGCTCAGTGCTGCAAGTATAACACTTAGCTAGCCTTTGCCTAGAAGTCCTTTGCAACCTTGTCTTAATCTTTGCTGGCAAAAACTTAGTTGGATGTGACATGTGTGCTCAGGTGCTGAAGGAAGATGATTTGTAGGATGTCAACAAGTGTAAGAATCATGTCAATAATTTTGTAACTTGACAAATGGGAGACAATTGTAGAGCTCCTCATGTCCCCTCATCTTCCCCACTCAAGCCTTTGTGCCAGATTTTTACTGCAGATACACTCAGAGGAAAACATTATGCAACTTTGAGAAATAGTTATTACAAAACATATTTTGCACAGGCAAGAAAAATTACTTGTGCTCCATGGCTTCAAAAGAAATGAACATCAAATAGTTCCATCCTATCATCCCAGTTGTACCTATTTTTTTTTATTTTATTTTTTTTCCCTCAAGATATTTACAGCTTCGCTTTGCTGTGTCATCAGGCACATGTATGCATGACACTGTTTCAATCATGCTCTTTTTGGGACTGAGACTGTGCCATGAACTCAGATCCATGCTTTGCTTCTCTTTTTTTTTCTTTTTTTTCCCCCCTCTTGTTTTTTTCTCTCTCTTTTTTTTTTTTTGTCCCTTTTCTTTTTTATTTCTGCAGGGATTTTATAAATTTGAAGAGCAAAGCAGGGTTGAGAGTGAGTGCCCGGCTCTGAATACACACTCACGAGCATCATGCATGCAGGTACTGGATGACACAGGAGCTGGAGCACAGGTCCCCTTTCTCATGAGCATGTTTCTTTGAAGTTATGTCCAAGAATAAACTTGCCCCATTGTGTCCTTAAGAAGTTGAATATAAGATGTATTTAAAGAATGAACCAGCAGCCTTGTTTATTAGCATTGATGTCAAAAGTGCATGAAAACACCCAAAAAGGATTAATGCTTTTCTAGCACTGCAACACTACAGCAGAAGAACATCTCAGCCATGCTTTAAGGCCTCATTTCAGGAAATCTTTTCTAATGCAATTTCCCCAAGACTGCATGCATGTGTTCTTCTCCTGATAGTTTCTAAGACCACATACCTATGATGATCACAATTGCATTTTAAAAAGGCTTCAGTCCCTCTGTGGTAATTCATCCTCAGTAGTCATCATTTTATTTTGTTTTATAATTTTATTTTTTTTTAACGAAGAGGGTTTTCATTTCTAGTAACAAGATTTCAAGTTCCTTTCTTGCTCTCACTTCCAGTCAGTGTAATTTGTTCTGATCGCACTTTCCTGAGCTGATACAAAGTCCCTGACACTGCTGTTTCTGCCATCAGTTTTATGCATTGATTTTGTAAAAGACTGTCAATTGAGCTTCTTTTTTTTTTTTTTTGATAGTGAGCAAGAAGGAAATACTCAGTTTTGCAGGACAGTTCAGAGCACCTGCATAGGTGCTTTGGAGGGCTCTGTTTCTCCCGACAACAGGAGCTTACAGAGGCATCTTGCAGCTCAGCTCTATAAAGAAGATGGCTTGTACCAGCTAAAATAATTTCCAAGCTGCTCTTGGGTGGTGCTTTCTGGGAGAGTGTGTGAAGGGCTTAAATCCAATTATTTTGTTGTTGAGAGTGGGCAGCCTGTCAACCAGAAGCAAGCCTTTTCATTCCCCTGCAGATGTCAGGGGTTTGGGCATTACTGCCTGCGTGGAGGTTTTGCCCCAACAACTAGAGGAAGGAAGGAGACAGTGCTGCATGGGGAAAGGGTCGCATCATCAGTAGCTTGTTCTACAAGGAGTTATCTCCTCCACAGTTCCTTGTGTAGATAGTGCATGGTAATTGCTAGTGTGAGGATTGGGTTAGAGCATGAAGCCTCAGCTTTGTCATTACTTAACTGTCCTGGCTGAGTAACAGGAGTCATGGCTGAGGGATGGATTTGGACTGTGGCTGAGCTTCACAGGCACCTCTGTTTGGGTCTATGCTGCAGAGAGCCAGAGTGCTTTGTCAGACCTCTGTATCCTAACAGTTTTAGTAACTGTGATGTGTTTCCTTGTCCACCTTTTCTGCTGCAGATGGATGATGTGATAGATGACATAATTAGTCTGGAGTCGAGCTACAATGAAGAAATCCTTGGCTTGATGGACCCAGCCCTGCAAATGGCAAATACGGTACAATGGTCCTTTCCTTCTGGTTTCTCTTAATTCTGGTTGTCTTTCCTTGACAGGACACAAAACTGTAGCATGATTTCTTTCCTATGACATAGTTACTGTATTGTCTCGTAGAGTATAACTCTTTTTTTCTTGGAAGAGGTAATGAAAACCATGAATTTAAAATCTCAGGCTGGAGTCAGGTTGAGGGAATGCAAAGGACAATTTTACTTTTCTTACTTCAAAGTCAGCTTAGTCTATGAGAGGACTGTAACAGAGGAGTGAACTGCGTGACATAAATGAGCTTGTACCCATCAGTAGTAAAGGTCACCTTGAACAATATGCTTGGCTTCAGAAAGCCTGGAAGGAACCTCTGGTGCCCCAGGTTCCTGTATCTTGTGTTCAAGTAAGAAATTTTAAAACATGTGTTAGCATCCCAGTCTGGTGTAACATCATGGCTTTAAGCTTAACCTGATTTCAAGTGGAGGGAAGTCCCTAGCTAGATGGTAGCAAAGATGTTACAAAATTTAGGGGGAGGAAAACAAAATGTGAAAACTGACTGTCAAAACAAACACGAGAATAAAGAAGTTGAAGTACTGAATAGAGGAAGGGAAGGTAGGAAATCTGTGATAAAAGGCAAGAGCACAGAGATGTGAAAGTTGGTGAGCAAGGGAGGAAGCACAGGTTACCTCTGAGCTGCTGTTTCTGTTTGCTGGTTCAAATTGCTCTGAGCATTAATATAATCGTACTTCTGGCGTAATCTTATTTTGATCTTTTGTGGAAGGTAGCTCCAGTAAATTTTTTGCTTTAGGCTTAAATGCTGTTAGATCTGGCTAAGGAGAGGTCTGCCAGGGCTGGCATCTTTCTTTTTAATCTAGTGCCAAAATGTACAGCTTACCACACTGCATTGGGTTTGTAGAATAGGTTTACATTTGCTGAAGGTAGCCATCTGATGTCCTGCACTCCCACAAATTCCCACAGCCCTCTTGGAGACGTGGTGCATGCCACAGGAATCCACCCACCAGTATCCCTTGCTAAATAGTGCACTTTGAGTAGATGGAGAAATAAATTGTGGAGTCTTACCAGAAAGAATGAATTTCTCTTTTATCTAAAGTGACTTGAAAAGTACATCCGTCCTGGAATTTGAAAGGAAAATTTAAAAACCTGTGAAAAAGAGAGTTTTCAAGATAGTTATTCTTTGGAGTTCAGGGATCAAGTTCTTCTGGAGTCTTTTCTCTGAAGTTCCATTGGATTAGAACCCATTTAATTAGAGGGAACTTGGACATCTTTGTGCTTTTCTTTCTCTCTCATTTTACAGGACCCTAGCTCTTTGCTTCCAGGCAAGGGCATAATGGTTCCCTGCTCTCTTTGGTGCAAAGAGTCTATGTAGTCATTATTTAGGGTACTCTGCATCCCTCATGCTTGCTGTGTGATAAAGACTGATCCACATTTGCTGTGAAACTTCAGAATTTGCCCACTGTGTCACAGAGTTGCCTAGACTGGAGAAGACTTTTCAGATCATTGAGATCGTTAACCTAACACTGACAAGTCTTTGACTAAATCATACACATAAGCACTAAGCCTACAAGTAATGAAGTCTGTAAAATAAGGATATGAAATAGCAGAATTAAGACTTCTTTACTCAGACATTTAAATTTTTGGAGGTAAAGAGCATGTTTCAGTCTCTGAATTAAGCTGATACCAGCCCTGAAGAGTGGGAAAGTGAACCAATTCCAAACAATTGGTTTGGGGTAAAAAAATGAACCTGATCTAACAGACACTTCTCTTTTGGAGCAGGATTTAGCACTTAGAGCATGCAATATTTTGCTAATAAGGAATTCATGGGTGTAGACTGAGCTAAGTAGAGGTGGAAGAAATCAACAGAGGAAATGGTCTCTAAAGAGACCCAACCTATAAATAGTAGTGCTGGGAGTATGACAAAGGCTGCTATTGTTCCCTAACCAACAAAGGACAAAAGGAGCAGTTTGTTACATTTGGTAACAGTACTGAATTGATAAGCAAAATCAGAGATTTCTGTGCAGAGGTTTGCAAGTACCTCTTAATTGAAAAGGACTTGTTGCAATCAACTGCTCAGGGAAGTGTTTGTAAACTTTGGGTCAAAAGCGAGCTGGCTTTGCTTCTGTGCTAAAGGGTATCATAAAATAGTCACTAGTTTGCTGAGAGGGCTTTCTGTGTAGATATGACCTAATAATTGGATTGCTGGGTGCTGTGTAAAGTATTCTTGCTGCCAAATTGAGATGGGAACTAATTCAACTAATCAGTTCTAGCAAGAGTCTTAACATGGAAGACCTTGTGAGTACGTGCAGCTCCACTTCATCATGACTTTACTGTGGAAGTTAAACTCTGAAGTAGAAGAGGAGTCTTATTTCAGGGATGGTTGCTAAGTGTTTTCTTGTAGGGAAGGGAACAATGCAATACGTTGTAGGCTGCATGAGCTGGGGAAAGGAATATGCTCCAGTGTGTACTTGATAGCTCAGAAACAGTCTCATTAGTCACACAGCTGATGTCTCTGTGATTTTAATGCAGAGCCTAAGTGACCTAACTCATAGTATCATAGAATGGCTCAGGTTGGAAGGGACCTCAGAGATGATGTACTCCAGCCTCCCTGCTATGGGCAGTGACAGCTCTCAACTAGACTTGGCTGCTCAAGGCCTCATCCAACAATTACCATATTTCTCTTACATTAAAAGCAGTTAAAAAAAAAAAAGACAAATGCAAAATTATAGGAAAGCTGACTCTTGCCTTATTTGGTATATTTGCACTTTATTTTTTTTTCATCTGAAAGGAATTGTATAAAGTGAGTCCCAAAAATGTGAATTGCAGCCATCCTGGAGAAGAGGCTTCTCAGAGACTTCTCAAAGGCTCATAATGACTATGGACCATACATGTAGTCACACTCCTAGTAAAAAATCATAACAAGGTTTGACCTGTGGAGTTCAGCTTGCTGGGAAAAGTAATCAAAGAAAAAAGCTGATCAGTCTCTTTGCTTATGGATCACTGATGTAAACTGAGGCTGTTGGCATCTACCTCTGATGTAAATTTCCTTGATAAGCATTCATGTGTACATACAAACCTCAAAGGTTTAGCAGCTGTGCAAATTCCTGCCTTCATCCTTTATTTAGCTAATGCTGCTTCAGCAGTGCTTGTACTTTGGTTGTAGCACAGCTCTTGGTTGGGTTCCTCTGGTGCTTGCAACTTCGGTAGGACTTCAGTGTGCGCATTCAGCAGCTGCTGTGCCTGCATTGCTCTCCCCTTTTGTGATGATTGCTTACACAGGGCCTGCTTATTTACATGGAAATCTGGCAGTGCTGACATCTTTTGAAAAAAAGACTTGTAACAATCAGGGTCCACCTTGAGAAGTAGGAAGGCAGCTTGGTGACCTTAACTGTTCTCCACGTTTCATTATAACCTAGCTGCTTCACTCAGGCTTTGAGATGCTAGCCTCTAGATTTCTG
Organism: Indicator indicator; assembly: GCF_027791375.1. NCBI lineage: Eukaryota > Metazoa > Chordata > Aves > Piciformes > Indicatoridae > Indicator > Indicator indicator. Next base: position 5,924,769 of record NC_072024.1, on the reverse strand, counting down.
ACCAAAAAGAAAAATATGTTTTTTTCCCCCCGCTTGAAATTCCTAATTAGATTTCACATGTCTGGTTTTGAACTTCAAGTCCCTGAGCTACAAACAAGGTCTTTGTACTTTCTCCATGCTTAAAAGCATGAATAGAAAAAGCCCATCCAAGTCAGAAGGCTGGATGACGCTATTGCTGTGCCAGTGTCATGGATCAGTGTCTTGGTGGGATTGGGGTTTTTTTTGAGGGGCCAAAAGATAAAAGAATCAGCCTTGTAGAGCAGGGAGAGTGAGTAGTCACCCTGACATTAATGTGGGTAGGTCACAACTGGGAGCATAATCTGTGATGGACAGCTGTGATATCAACTCCTTTATAAATGTTCCCTTTTTTAATTCTTTTTTTTATATTGCATTCGAGATTGCGGGTGCATCTTTGTGAGAATTCAGTGAAGTTTTTGCTCTGTCACTTAAAGATTGAGTGAGGGCATTTTGTTGGTCGCTGTCTGTTCAAAACAAGCATCGGCATGACTTCTGGCTGGTTATACTTCAATGGGTTCATATCAACTTTGCTTCTTATGGTAGCTCCAAATGGCAGAGAAATTTTCTTAGGTCTGTGTCTGGCAGGGACTATAAGTAGGAGTTTAACAGTCCAGGCTGTGACTCACTTTATTGTATTCAACAGAATTATTTCCATGGGTGTAAAGTTAGTACTCTAATCTCTGCAGGATCAGTGTCTTGGTGGGATTGGTTTTCTTTTCAGCAAGGATGATAAGAAATATTGCCACTCAGATAAGATATCAAAGTGGTTTATACCTGTCTATTCAAAACATAATTGAAAACAAAAAGGAGATGGGTAAAATAATCCACTCAGGCTAAATGTAAACTTCTTTAAATACCTTTCAATTTCCAAGGGATAGCTTTGATAAGCCTTGTTGGAATACTACTGTATTGCTGCATAAATCTTCTTGCTTAAACATATCTAAATAAGAACAGCAGAATGAACAAGTAATTGAGGAAACTTAAGGTAAGAATAATCTTCTTCCTCCTTGTTCATGTTACATAAGGTGAAAAACAAGTTAAAGTAAATTTTAATGTTTCCTGTGTAGGTAGGTTTCAAATCCCATGAAAAATATGACTGATCAATATAGTCTTCTTCCTCAAGCATGCCACAACTTGCTAACTAAGTACTTTCTTTCACATATTCCTAGAAAAATGGAGGCTTCCTCCAAGAGAATTTTGTAAGCTCAGATGTTGTAAGAGAAGTGAAGGGGGGGTACAGATGTAATACTTTGAAAGATAAAGGACCCACAATACAGCAATATTGTCAATGTGTTACTACTTCTGTGTGTTCTTGAGGAGGGAGGACAGAATTTTCCCAGTGTAGCTGTCTTATTCCTCATGCCTGTGACTGTGACTTCTGCCGACCTTACTGCACTCTCTATTTGCACATTGAAAGAGCACAGGTTTCTCAGTTCTCTGTTCTTCTGTATAAAGCCTCTCATAAAGGCAAAACAAATAATCTCTTTTCTTGTTTATCTTTTCCAGTTGCCTGTGTCTGGCAATTTGATTGACCTTTATGGCAACCAAAGCATGCCTCCTCCAGGACTAAACATCAGCAACTCGTGTCCAGCTAATCTTCCTAATATAAAAAGGGAGCTCACAGGTAAATATGTCTGAAATACCACCTTGGAGCAATAGTATCATTGTTTGAATTCAAGTGATATTGGACATAATGTTCAAAAAATTGTGTCACAGGAAGCTTTCCTGCACCTCTTGCAGAGCTGTTTGCTAGTTGGGGTTAGTGTTTGCTCTCTCAACACCAGACTTTAACAACTTGACATCTGGAATCTCAGTGGGATTTGTGTCAATGAATTGCTATGTGTTCAGGCTTTGCTTTAGTAGGCAGGGCAGTAACGAACAAATTACTTGTTGTAACATAAAGTCTGGACACGTAGGTCCTATAAAATGTAAAATTAGGCACTAGAGACAGAATATGTCTCTTGATTTGAGAGGAAAATGAAGTATCCTGTAAATTTGTTGTCATCTTGATTCCTTCAGCAGTGCTCTGAATAAGCCCTGGAAGGCAGGAATTGGGGACATTAAAAGCGTTTTTCTCTCAGTCACGTGTTTCAGTGCAAAGATTCAGATTTTCAAGCATTTTATTTTTGCTATTTTGCTTTAGTTGAAAGGATATAACCATGTGTAGGTTACAGTATGCAAGGCAAACGTGTTTACAGGATGAACAAATGGAGATCCATACCAGAACTGATGACAAAATTGTGTTAACACCCAGAAATGGTTCTTCTTAATCCCAACAGATTCACACTGCATACAGTATGGTAGAGGCATAGTTTGTTTCTTGTCTGTCATCCTTATGGGTTTCTGTTGTGAAAACTCACAGGCTGACTCAGTTGCAAAGCAGGTTCTAGGCAAGAATTAGTTTAAGTAGAGCAGTTTTAATAGCCCAGGAGTCAGCTTCTCAGGAGGAAATGCCACATCCCTGAGCTGGCAGATACTTACATTTATATGACTGCACAAAATTTGAGTTTGGCATCCAGTTAAGACACACAAACTGCACAGCAATTTGTGGCCACTGGTAAAGAACAGCAATGGAACTGTCTTAAGAGGAGAGTGGGAGGGGATGAAAACCACTCCAGGTCTTTCATTGCAGACAGTTTCATTGCCCAAGTTATAGAAAGTTTGAGGTCTACAGGTAGCTGTAGACTGCAAACTAAATGTCCCAACTTAGCACAAGTCCAGGCTAGTGGATTCATTGCAGTTGGTTGTTTAAGACTTCAAGCAAAGAAGGCAGAAAGAGAATGGAAATCATTGAGTGAAGTGGTCTTATGGAAGTCCATAGTACTTCAAAACAGACCTGAACTAAGTTAAATGTGTATATGCTACATTCACCTCCACACAAAACCAGTTTGAGAGTGCTTTTTCTGTTCACAATATATGCTAGCAGCTTGCATTTAATTTAGGAGGGGGTTAGGAATTAAACTCAAATTAACAACAGTCACTTTGACATTGATCTGGCCAAGGCTTTGTGTAAAAAGCACAACTGCTGTGCTTTCTGACAGCCTGTGATTTTAAAATCAGCCTGTTATTGCAGGCAGGAGTCTCTTGCTTCTCTATTTCCTGATTCTTCAGTTGGAGCTAGGCTAGAGAGAGCTTGCAGTGTTTAAATCTAGCATTTGTCATAAACTTTTCTTTGTGCTACTGTGTAAATACTAAAGATGAAAAACCCTCAGAAAATCAAATCTGTTATCCTGGTGTTTGATGTTGATGGCTGTAGCATTTAATGGGAATCCTGTTCACCCAGGAGTATAGTTTCTATCTGTTTTGGCATTAAAACAGCTCATAGCTGTTTTATAAGGAAGTGTCAGATTAAGTCCAAATTTAATTATAAGGTCCAATGATATTTTGAACTATTTTGAGGGTCCTTTGGAAGCCTAGCATAGGAAAGGGTATCTCATGTTATACTACATGGGGTATTGGGGTAGTTCTGTATTGTAAGCAATGAAGTAGTAAGCTTCCAGTACTCCAAGGGAAACACTTAACACCTGTTACTTTGAATTGGGTGGGACATAATCCATATTGCTTAAAAATGAAATAATGCAGGAAAGAAACTTGTTAGAGTCACTGAGGGGTTTGTTTCTGTAATGGAACTTGTGATAATAGATCATACACCCATTCCTCCTCACTGACTTACTGTGGTACTACAATAGTGCCTGCTGGTTTTGTGATTTAAATGTAACAGAGCAAGGATTAATGGCCTCACCTTTCCACAAAAATTAAAAGGAGTGAAGCAAACATGAAAATCACAGCACATGAAGGACTTTGAAAGATCATTTAGTTCAACCCCCCCTGCTAGAGCAGGATCACCTAGAGTAGGTCACACAGGAACATGTCCAGACAGGTTTTGAAAATCTTCAGAGAAGGAGATACTTAAAATTGCTCAAGAAGCTTAATATCAGACAAGAAGTGAAAATAACTAATTTAGTTATGCTTTTGCCTGAAGTCTGGTCATAAATGTGTGGAGCAAGGTCAAAAGCAGCTCTGAATTGAGGAGATTATGTGCAGCATGGTAGTCATTATTTTGATTTTTTGCTTCTTTTGAAGCAAGACTCGTTGTTTTCTAACATCTCTTATCACACAAGAACAGTTAGTGTAGCTGGAAAGTCCACTGTTCTTAATAGGTCACTTAAGTTACGTGGTGAGCCTGGTGCTGAAGGGGCAGGCACATGCCACAAAAGCTTTAATTCAGGTGAGTAGAGCCTCTGACTCCCAGCCGCTTCCCATCCTGCGCAGGCAGCAATGCCATAAGCATGCTGTTCCTCTGGTTCAGCTTCCCTCTGCTACGTCAGCCTGCCAGCTCTGTGTGAATGTAGGAGAAGGTATGTTGGATTTCAGCAGTTTGTTGTCCTCAAATACCTTGCTGAATCAGGGCCTCCGTGGGAAACATTCTTGTCATGGAAGTCAGAATGGGAAAAGATGCTCCGCAGGCGTAGGGGTGAAGTTCAATGCCAGCCTTGTTTTGGCAGTCACACCTCACTGTACAGGCTCTTCTCCCCCGTTGGAATGGGTGTAATAATTTGTTTGACAAATATCAGTCAGGCTTCCTGCACAAATGTTTCACAGACTGAAATGGTGTTTGAATGACTTTAATTCTAATTCCTTCATTCACATGCACAGCATGTATTTTTCCTACAGAGTCAGAAGCGAGAGCGTTGGCTAAGGAGAGGCAAAAGAAAGACAATCACAACTTGAGTAAGTTTCAGTTCTTCGCTTTTTGCACTAATTCTAGTCATGATTCTAGGCATTAAGTGTTGAAATGCTGGTTTTAAAAATCTGAATGAGACACTTCATGGAGTATGTAGTTCTTTATGCTACGTCCATAGATAAATATCTCCAGTTGCTGTGAAACTTGCTTAAACCTGCTGCTGAAGTTTAAGCTTTATTGCTCTTTTTTTCTCACAAGACAAATGAATGGGTGGTTATCAGTGGGATTACTGGGAACAACATTTAATCCAATTGCTCTTAACAAATCCACCTTGCACAATTTTTCTTTTTGAAAAACTTAACTCTTACATATGTGGTCAATTTTTATCTTTAAACATAAGTGTGGCCATTTTATAAACTACATTTTGTAAGGAAATGTGTATTTCCAAGTTGGAAAAAAAACCACATTTGAAAATAATCAGCATCTTATGACTTTGACTTTCCTTTTATATTTTATATTACTAGAAAAAGAAGGAACTTTTTTTGTGCCTTGAGCGATTCAGAAGCCTTTTCCCTACCATGAAAAGCTAATTCAGGAAAATAAATATTTAAGTTTAACTTTTGGATCCTGAGAATGTTGCAACTGGAAGAGTACTTTAAAAAAAAAAAAAAAAAAAAAGAGATGATACATTTTGTCCCTTTTCCTGTATTGGTATTTCCTTGAGCTTCTCAATTTTTGCCTCTGGATTTATCTGTGATGCTTTTTCCCTGGGAAAATTTGCACTTCTCAGTTGATGGCTAGCACAGCCATCCTGGGTTGGAGAGTCTTAGTTTAACTCAGCCTCTTCAGCAGCACCACGTTTTTCCAGTGCAGGCAAAACTTCCATCCTTAGTCTGTCCCTGTGTAGGAGAACAAAGTAAATTGTCACTGGACTTTAAGCTTCAGGCAAGCATTTCAAAGATGGTTAAAGAAATCTTTGTTTCTGATTCTTTATATGTTGTAATTGAGCGTGGATATTACTTGTAACATTTGTACTGTTTTTCCTGAAGTTGAACGAAGAAGAAGATTTAATATTAACGACCGTATAAAAGAGCTGGGCACTTTGATACCCAAGTCAAATGACCCGTAAGTATAACAAGGAGACTGTGGGAGGGAGGTGTTAACAACAACGAAAAAAGTCTTTGAGGGACAAAAAGAATTTACCAAACGAGAACCTGAAAGAAATCCCCAAGTTTTCTTGTATCATCTACGGGCACTCCGTGACTGTAGAAATTCTTGAAGGCCTTAGTTTGGCAAAACAGAACCAATCCCTCTTTCTCTGAAAATGGAGGGCAGTTTATCTGGGAAGCCATCATAGTCCCCTTCTCCCCAAGAAAATTGGTAGCTCTGTGTCTCTTCACTGATAATTTGCCACTGTTTGTGATTTTGCTGCTACTGCCTTGTCTGAACACTTCCTCAATGCTGATTCCATTGCAAGGAGCCTCCACTGCTCTGCAGCTTGAAAGGCTCACATAAATCTCAACCAATGCTCAATGATGCTTTTGGGAAGTTTCCATTACTTTAAGGCAGTTGCACATGGAACAATTCATAGCAAGTCTTCAGAGAGGCTCTTTAGCTTCCTCTAAGGCACGCAAGACAGCATTGCATAGAATCAACGTACAGGACAGGTGAGTCTTTGATCTGATAGTCTGCAGCAAACTTTTCATTTAAACAAAGTAAGATGATGTTTAGGGAGAAGAGGGTGCAGGCAGCCTCTCTTAAGTGAGTGTGGGAGGAATAATGTGGAATAAATAGTATGGGAGCTGAGGAACCATCACCCTTAGTGTGGCATTTGTATTTTGTCCAGAGTTTACATTTAAAGCACCTGCTGCTGATTTGGACTGTTTCTTTCCTTCTGTAGAACAGTCCTGCTGCACTGCCATCAGCTTACTGCTTCTTGGGGAGCTAAAAAGCTTCAGATCCTCCTCCCACAGAAGCAGCAGCTCACAAATTGTCCTTTTAGTTCCTCCACTGAAATCACACATCACCCAGACAGCAAGCTGTACAATGTTTGAGAAGAGTCTTGGGGGGGTTCGTTGTTGTTGTCTTGCATCGATTAAAGGAGACCCTGGTTTTCAGTCACTCTGCACAGTGGTGGTCACAGATTGTGCTGAAGGCAGAGGCTGATCCCTGGGGGCTGTGGGGAGCTTTGTGCCTCTTGCCTGGGCCAGAGCTGGCTGCAGTCTGCTTCCAATAGCTGCGCTCTGGCCCCATCTAGTGCAATTCAAATGCTTTCTCTATTCATCTGCTTGGGATAAATGAGCCAGGCGTTGTGAGGTGTAATCATAGCTACTGATATGGAGGCAATGACTAAAATAAAGCCCCTAGAGAGCCTTGACTCCTCCTTTTTTATTGATTTCAAAGGGATATGCGCTGGAATAAGGGAACTATCCTGAAAGCATCTGTGGACTACATCCGTAAGCTGCAGAGAGAACAGCAGCGCACGAAGGAGCTTGAGAACAGACAGAAAAAGTTGGAACATGCCAACAGGCATCTGCTGCTCAGAATACAGGTTTGCTGATAAATAAGCTGCAAATGCTCTTCATTTTGTAGTGTGTGACTGCAAATAATGGTAACTGAAGTTTGATTGTAGGAACATGGGTTAGAAGGAACCACCATTTTCATTAGAAGTGACCAATGCCAAGAGATTTTTTTTTTTTCCAGGGGAAAGAAAACAAGATCCATTAGTATACTGTTAGTATCCTGAACAAAATCTCAACACCCTAATAAAGCGCTTTTGGTTGGCCTATTTTTGTTCTCTTATAGCCAACCTAAGTCACAAACTGAGCTACAAAAAGATTTATATGACAATATGGGGGTTTTGTTTGTTTGCTTTTGGTTGTTTTATTTTTCCTGAGTGCCAGACCTAAGGATTTGGGACTTCATTTATCATCAGTTTGATGATGATGAAATTCAGTTGAGCTGTTTGGGAACATGTTCATCTTACTTGTCTTATTTTGGAGGGTTTTTTGACCTGTAGCTTTATAGCTCATTTTCTGCTGAATGGCAATAAACTAAACATTTTCATTTTGTTTATAAATTGTGTGTAGACCAATCCAGGCCCTGAAGCTCCAGGCAGAGAAGCTCAGCAGATTTCAGTCTTCTGCATCTGATCTTTTATTTCTTCTCCCTAATGCTCTGCAGGAATCTGACATTGCTTTCTGGTGGAGAGTAAACATTACTCATAGGACAAAACAGGCAGGTGGGCAGTGCTGGTGACAGACATTGCAGCACTGTGTCTTGAGTTCCCCATGGGTGTCTTGGGAACTGGCAGCTGTATTTCATGTTAAGGCTGCTCTGGCTTTTCAGGGCAGTTGCAGAGAAGCCCACCTAATGTGAGGGCTCAAGGACTTCAGATCAAGACAGCCAAGAGCTATGGATGTTGAGTTGCCTTTTTTATTTTTTTTTCTGTCCAGGGTGCTCTGGTTGGTTGTCTTCTTTCTCCCTTGAGGTCTGTAGGGCTGTAAAATACTTCTCCTTTTCAACATGGAAAAGCAGTAGGTGGCATGGATGCTCTCTCCATGAATTATTGCCTAGTTAGATTCACCCAGCAGCCTGTAGCACACACAGATTCAGGCTTGAGAGGTTTCTCATTAATTTTTTTGCCTTCACCTCAAGCTGGATATGAAACCTTAGCCTTGCAACTTATACAGCTTGGGCTGTCAACTTTCTTCTTGAGGTGAGCAAAGATAGGTGGATATCCACCCCTCTCCATAAAAAGGGTAGTTAAAGAAACGTGTCTAGAACTGGGTGTAAGAACACATAACACAGAGACAGTGATGTCCCAGATGCTCTCATGCTGCTAGTCACCTGCAGTGTAAACATCTGAACCCTACACACAGGCTGCAGTGTGCCAGGCTGGCTGCTGGGTGAAGAGACCCCTGAACCACAGCATGGCTAAGCCACAAAGTAGATAATGAAGCTAGGAATGCCTGAGAGTTGAGTGTGGCAGGAAACAGCTCTGAAACAGAACAAGCTGGGGTGAGCTTCAACACAGTTTTTGTATGTTGTTGAGAAATCTGTTTGCTAGAATGGGACCATGAGGATGCACAACCCTTCTGCATAGTGACATCAAGCAGTGGTATTTGAAAGTGAAGTCAGATCACTTCTCAAACATCTTCCTTTGTTATCCATCTGCTCTGGCTTCTTTTTCAAACGACATAAAAACCAGACCCTATTGCATCTAGCAGCAAATATCCTAAAGGCTGTATTTTCCCTTTTTCTGTATTTTCCCATTAAGTACAGAATAAGGAACTCCTGATTTTTGGTATGTTAGCTGGTGGACAAAGCTATTCCTTATTCCCCTTCTTCCACTGGTATCGCATTTGTGCCATTGTGAGCTTGTTGTCTTAGCTTGAAAAAAGGCTGGTAATCAGCCCCAGTGATGGGAATATTCAGAAACAGATAATCAGAGCAGTGATTGTGATTGCCTAATAGAATGCATAAGTAGAAACAGAACATCTCTCTTACTGGTGCACTTGACAAAGAGCATTGAAATGAATTCTTCGATTATCTGTCTCCAGTCGAGTGCATCTCCATGATTAAATGTGTAGGTGGGATTGAAATTTTTCATGAAGGCTCAAAGAATCCTGGCTGTGTGTGAAGTCTAAAACCATCCTATGACTTGCTTATAATTTTCCAGTTCAGGAATAGTGTTGCTCAGTTTTGGCTGACCTCTTTACCTCCAGCTCTACTAGACTTCTCAAAAGAGAGCTGTCCCTTCCAGGGTCTCAGCAGGAAATGACAAGCTTCGTGCTGTGCCTTCACATATGTGAAGTACCAAGTGTATGCTTCTGTATTGCACTCTTTTCCCCCCAAATTCTGAATTTTCCTCGCCTGACCTGATGCCAGACTTTCTTGCTGTGACACTAGTTTGAGAAAGAGGCACAGGGATGCTGGGGTTCTGCAAAGTGTGAAGGATCTGTGTGGGTGATGTTCACCCACCCCTTCAAGAGAAATGTTCAGATGAAAATCAGCAGAGCAGAAGTGTGCAAGGTGCAAGCTCTTGTTGCTGCTGGAAAGGTAGGAAAGGGTTTGTGTGCATAGAAGAAAAGTCACAGTGCACAAGAATCATAGAATTGTTTCAGCTAGAAAAGACCTCTTACGATCATCAAGTCCAACCATCAACCTAAGACCACCATGGCCATTAAACCATGTCCTGCAGTGCCATTTCCACATGATTCTTGAACACCTTCAGGGATGGTGACTCTACCACCTCCTTAGGCAGCCTGTTGAATGCCTGACCACTTTTGCAGGAAAGAAATTTTTCCTAAGAATGTAAGATGACAGATTCTGCTTTCAGATTGTTGTTTAATTTATCCCTTATCCTCCTTCACAGGAACTTGAGATGCAAGCTCGGGCACACGGACTGTCCCTTGTCCCATCTACAGGTCTTTGCTCCCCTGATATGGTCAACAGGGTCATCAAACAAGAACCTGTGCTGGACAACTGCAATCAAGACATCATGCCACACCACACAGACCTGTCTTGCACCACCACCCTTGATCTCACCGATGGTACCATCACTTTCAGCGACAACCTCGGAAATGTGACTGAACCAACTGGCACTTATGGTGTCCCTGCAAAAATGGGATCCAAACTGGAAGACATCCTGATGGACGATACCCTCTCCCCCGTGGGAGTAACTGACCCTCTACTTTCCTCCGTGTCCCCTGGGGCATCGAAGACGAGTAGCAGGCGGAGCAGCGTCAGCATGGAGGACACCGATCACGCTTGTTAGCATATCCTTGGCACCCCTTTCACAAACTGCTTTGTTTCTTGATCAGTAGATGAAATGATTTACCTTTTGTAGATTTTTTTTTATTTTACTGTATTTTTTTTTCCTCCCCCTTGTGCTTCATCAGTAGCCCTCTGTGTGTGTGCGTGTGTGTACATATTATATATATAGGATTTTTTTTAGAATTTTTTTGTGAAGAAACTTGTATATTCTATTTTAAAACTACCAATGCCTCCAAAATATTGTACAGCCCATGTACAGTATCTGTGAACTGGATCCGCCAAGAACTTTGAACTGGTCAGATCTACTCAAAGCAATAGAATTACAAATGAAGAGTCTGTTTCTACTGGAGGAGAGGAGGGGACGGGAGGGGGAATCGTAGAATTGTAAATGCAACCTAATTACTTGGAAATGAAATGTAAAGTTCAAGAATGTAAAGAAACCAAAAAAAAAAGAAAAAAAAAAAAACAACAAGAAAAATGTCCAATTTGTTATTGTATTAATTGAATAGTGCTGCCTTAAAGATACAGTGTCCCTCAAACGTCGGTCTTGATATGACAAGGTGTTTAGGGGGAAATACCCCACCCCACTCCACTCAGAATCCAAACAACAAAAGTGTTAAGACAACCTGATTGTGTTGATTGTGGTATAAAATGCTGTTGCTGAAAATATCAGGGAGGTGAGAGTCTCTTTTCAATTCACCCTGAGCTGATTTGGGAGTTTTCCTTTTGATCATGGTTCGAGTTTTTTTTTCCCCTCTTAGGTCTTTTTTAGTTGTGTAACACACATCGGTGGCTTGCCAGCAGCAAACCAAGCAGGAGCACTGTAAGTTGGTAAATGTTCTTTGGACAGAAAAAAAAAGAGATAGATTTTTATCAGCTGGACACATTCTGTTGTACATATCTAACTGGCTTTATTTTTTTTTTTTTAATGGCATTGTACAGTTTATTTTAATTTGCATGGATTCATTAGTTATGCTCAACTTTTTGTTTTAAATATTTGTATTTCATTTGTAAGAATTTTTTTGTTTAGGATTTTTTTTTTCCCCTCTTAATATTGCAACAATTTTTTTGGACATTTTTAAAGCTCATTGGAAGTTTTCTGGGTTATTTGTAAACACTTGAAAGGAAGCTTTTATGCAGGGTTCTGTGTTTTAAGAGAGATTTTGAGAATATTTTGTATATTACAGTCTCACTTTGCAAATGTTTTTAAACACATTTAAAGTAGAGTACAAGTTTAGATTAGGTAATAAAACGACTGTAGAGAAACTGAAACTTACATATTTATTTTTAGTGATACAGACAAAAAGTAGTAAGATGCTTGGAAACATAACTATGTAGTTAATATACCCGTTAGAGTAATCTGTGTTTCATTTCAGCCTGGGCTGACATAAGAAAACAACAAAAACAACAACAACAAAAACAACAACAAAAAAAGAGTAAATTACTGTATCTGCAAATAACTGTTACTTGATAACAATGTTATTAATTTTTAACATGCAACCATGTTGTAAAAGTAGTTTGGTGCATTATCTACTCCAGTGTAGTCCTATGCAATAACGGTAGTTATCCTTGTATTATATCAAGCCTAGGTGTTCTCCAGAGGTGACCTGTGGTGTTCCAAGCTAGGTGGATGGAATGGATTTCTCCGCAGCAGCCTAGAGCTGCCTCACAAGTGGCAGGCGAGCGTATCTCGTTCAGAATGAAGTGCCTTAAACTCTAGTTGTAGTCTTCCTCGACTAGCACTGACTGAAGTGTGGCCCAGGAGAGAGCTTGAGGGTGGTGTTCCGTAGGACCTTGAGGTGTAGCGTGGTGCCTACGTGCGGAAAACAAAGAGCTTCCTGTTCTCCTTTTGTGCTACACTGGAAATGACATAGGACAAGTGAAACGGTTAGGGACTCGAGTGCCAGTTTGGCAGGCTTTGGAGGGAAACCTCGGGCGCAGCAGTTTGTGTTCAGAAATCAAATGTGAATTGGGTAGCGGTGGGACAGCTGGGGACGAGGATGGGAGGTCCCATAGCCTGCAGCAGGGCTTGCTGAACTTTCACCCAAATGTTTCCCCACGGAAGGGTTCTTGAAGTGTCCCCTGGCCAGCCCTGCTCCTCCTGGTGCTGGTGGTGAGGGGCGTGGGGCTTGGTGGGATGCAGCTTGCTGAACAGTATTGCGGGGTCTGCCTTCCTCTCGCTCTTCCTGTGGCTCTTGCTGGCTGTGTCCAACCATCTCCGTTTCTGCTTGAGCTGTGTGTTAGCATTGATGCAACCACCAGGTTGTGGCTTTGTTCTTCTATTTTTTTTTTATTTTCTGAAGGAGGAGATGGAGTTAGATTGTAATGATGCCTCTCCCCCCCCAGCCCAGACAGCTTTTGGGAATGTGTCTTTCCTAGGCTAGTGAAGCTCTGGCCCAGGGCAGGACCCAGGAGCCTGCAGGATGTGCCACAGCTGTCATGGTACTCGGACAGGGAATTTCGCTGCAAGGCAGTTGTGCTGTTGGCTCTGAGCTGAGTGTGCAGGTACAGGCTTTTGGTGCTGCCACTTGGTGGCAGGTAAAGAAAATCAGGAATATAGAATGCTTGTAGCTGTAGTACAGGGTTGGGTTACGCTTCCCCATTAAAATGAGACAGCTCTACAGCACTGTACAAAATCAGGGTGTGCACACTTGAGTGTAGTAACAGAACCACTGAGTCTATTGATTAAGGCTTTTGGGGTGTTGCCTGTGCTGGGCATTTAGGAATTGGGAGTCTAGACTGTGGTGTATAAATACTTATCAAGCTTCTGTGAAACCACTGGTACTTGCAGCCAGCCATGACTTCTGATTTTGGGTATGTGCTGTGTGGAGATGAGTTAGGATTCAAGGAAAACTGTTCCATTAAGAGCTGGATTTCTTGATACAAGTCTTTGTGGCCCCAGCAGCTGTGCTGTGTGCTCTCCCTGTGTTGTGTTGCTCTGGGGTAACACTTGACTTGGCTGTGCCCTGCTCACTCTTCACCCCATGTTTCCTTAGGCTACAGCCTTCCTCTGAGTTTGCCCACCCTTTGAATGGAAGCGTGTTGACACTGCAGTGGGGGCATCTCTGGGAGACACAGGCCTCCAGGCAGGTGCTAACTGGAGATGTCTCTGCCCCTTTGTGCATTGAGGAACGTGTGGCCGTGGCGTTTTGCAGGGGCTCGGTGGCAGAGGACAGAGGTGGCAGTTACTGGCAGGGCTTGGCATGAACTTAGGTGGAGTGAGATGGAAGAAGGTGTTGCCCAGTCTGACGATGGTGTCTTGCGTGACACGGGCCTTCCCCGGGCGGGTGGACAGGATACCTACCAGTTCTCACTTTGCCAAAGCCATGCAACCAGCAGGAACATGCAGAGTACCATGAAGTTCTTCCTTACTGCTTTTGGCCTATACAGCAATAGTTAACTCTTACGACCTGTAAAAGCAAAAAGAAGGTACATAAGGAAAGCACAAAGCACAAAATAATGCACTTACATTTATGTTGTTTGACATAAAATGCACTGGGGGGGAAGCTGATGTTGATAATAGTATAAATACCTATATTTCTTGAAAAAGTGACATTAATTACTGCCTCTTGCTATGATGCTTGGTACTGTAATGTTGATATTCATCTGCTGTTGACTGCAGCAATAATTTGTGTATGGTCCATAGCACTGTAAATTATGGATCAATATTAATGTATCCAATGAAATAATTTGAACTGTTGTTCTTGATAGATGGATTAAAGCATTTGGTTTTTCACATACGTCTGTGTAAGCCACTCGTTTCCCATCTGAGTTGAACTTTGTTGTTCTGTGTGTTTGAAGTCCCAGCTGTGCTCCTGTGTTTGTGACTTGGTGGTGGATGTGTCCATGTTCCTGACCTGGTGTCAATCAGCAACCCTGGTTGCACCAGAGCTGTCTGGTTGTGTTTGTATTGCAGTAGCACAGCGGGGACAGAGCTACGGAGCAGGCCCTACTTGGGCTTTGCAAAGAGACACCACAGCAGAGACCCAAAGCTTACGGTCCAGAGTGAGGAACAAAACAGGTGGGCATGGTAAAATGTCATTGTCTCTCTCCCCTGCTGTGGGCTTTTGCCTTTCACCCCTCTCCTCAAAGGGGTGTCTGTCAAAACTACCTCTGGCTGCACTGCCCTTCAACTCTCCCCAGCTGTCCCATGTTAGGCATGGCCCTAGAGGTACCTACACCTCTTTGCCCTGCTGTCACTCCTGCAATGTCACCTACCCACAGCAGAAGCACCTCACCACCTTCTCCAGCTGAACTGTGCTCCCAGTCCTCTCTCTGCTCACCTGCTTTGGTCACTTCTTTGAACCCTCCACTCCCCTAATGTGCAAACATCTGCTGCTAGATCATGCCAGGAGCTGCAGCTAGGGCTGGTTAGGAACCAGCTGGGGTCTTGTTTTGTCTTCCCATCTTCATTACTTCCCCCTGTGTCTGTGTTCTTTCATGCCTTCTGGTCTTGTTCTTTGACAGGTTGTTGCTCACCTGTGCTCACAGCATGGAGTCCTCACCATCTCTGTGGACATTGCTGCAGTAGCAGTGGTGGTTATTAAGTAGTATCTCAGGGGATTTAAGCCCTGAATACAAAGCAGGATGTTTTGGGCTTGGCTTGACTTGACAAATTAGGAGTAGAAATACTTAATTCAGAAAATTCAGTTGCAATTGAAAAGGACTGTCCTGAATTAGTCAATTTAAAAACCAACCAACTGAAAAATGCTGGACAAATCTGTCTGACACTGCTAGGAATAGGATGGAAAAGCCCTGTGTCGTCTTTGTAGAAGATACCAGAGTAGCTTGTGAGTGGTTCCAGCAGACTTTGTAATGCTCTTTCTTTAGAAATTCAGCACAGTGTTAGCATGTGGCACTGCAGTACCACAATGGAAAAGGTGTTTATTGGCAGCCTAGGATCCCCTTTCTAATTTAGGGTAAAGATTTTTAGGTGTATTTTGACTTGCCTTTTGGTAGTCAGTTGTGCCAGTGCTGTATTTTGGGAGCAAATTTATTGTTGGTGGTGAGAGTGGCTCCAGGTTTTGGCTGGATTGCAGAGAACAGGTAGAAAATCCATCATGGGGATAAGGGCTGTAAGCAGCTGCTCAGTGTGTGTCAGTACTGAGGTGGTGGCAGGTCTGGTTGGAAGCCTCATAGGCTGCTTTGGACAAGCCTGAAAAATTCTGTGCAGGATGAGAAAGTGGATGTTGCAAACAAGGCCACTGAGACCTGATGGGGTCTGGCTTGCTGGAAAGCCCTGGAGCTGAGCTGTGGGACGCTGCAGGACTGGGCTGTGTGGTGCAGTGGCACAGCAGAACCCTGCCACCACATCACACATTGTGCTTTCCTTCCCAGGAGACATACCTGGGAGCTCAGCAGCTTCCCATGCCAGGAAAGAGATGGTGATGCCATCCGACCTCTCAGTGGGCTCAGCCACTGCTGCTCCTGCTGTGGCATCTGGGGGTAATCCTGCTGTGATTGGTGGTCTCCATTTCTGCAGCTCCTTTTGAAATGCACTTGCTTAAAATTGCAGGGAATGGCTTGAAATGACTTACTAACATCAGTAATGGCCAGAGACAGGAGATCTTCTCAATACTGATCAGTATCTAAGGTTGGGGGGGAGGCAAGAGGATTGGGCCAGACTCTTAATTGGTGCCAAATTTAGGTTCCACCTAAATACAAGCAAAAACGTTTTTGCTGTGAGGGTGCTGGAGCAGGCTGCCCATGGAGGTTGTGGAGTTTCCTTCTCTGCAGACATTCCACACCTACCTGAATGTGATCCTGGGCAACCTGCTCTGGATGACTGCTTTAGCAGGGGGTTTGGACTGGACCATCTCCAGAGGCCCTCCTAACCCCCGCTATGCTAGGATTCTGTGAAATGCTTTGCTTGCTCTCTCACCATTTAGCAGTGCCTCTCTAGGGCTCCTCACTCCTGCTGCCTTTCCTCCTTTCTGCCTTTGATAGCAGCAAGAGTTAGACATCAATTGAAAAAAGAAAGGGACAGCACAGCCTTGTGGGGCTGTGTCTTCCCAGCCAGCCACAAAGCTTTGATGAGGGTAGGCTTCCCTCTGCAGGCACAGACCCTGCCACCATGATGGTATCAGTTCCATCCCAGCACAGACCAGTGCCCTCTCTTCGCCGTAAGGACCTGTGGTTTCATGCTGTCATTTGCCAGTTGTTTTCCCTGCCTGTGGTGTATCCTTTGTGCCAGCAGTAACAGCTCCAGACAGAGCAGCACAGAACTTGTTGCTTGTATGAGGAATTGGGCAGTTGCAGTTATGTTCAGAGCTCTTTGTTCAGCCACTTCAAAATATATTTAGTCAAAATCTTTTAGTGTCTTCAAGATCTGTGGCCTGAGTCTCATTTTATGCTGGTTACATCAAATGCTACTGTTGACTGGACATGAGTAGCAACTGCTTAGTTACCCGTTTAGTAAATGTCAGAGCTCAGAACCTTTCTGGTTTAGAACCATAGTATGGTTTAGGTTGGAAGGGACCCTAAGGATCATCTAGTTCCAACCCCCCTGCCATAGGCAGGGTAACCTTCTATTAGACCAGGTTGCTCAAGACTCTGTCCGATCTGGCCTTGAACACGTCCAGGGAAGAGGCATCTACAACCTTCCTGGCCAACCTGTTCCAGTGCCTCACTACCCTCACTGTAAGGAATTTTTTCCTAATATCCAGTCTTAATCTCCCCTCTTCCCACTCAGAGCCATTCCCTCTCCTTTTATCACTATAAGGCCTTATAAAAAGTCCTTCCCCAGGGGCTTTTCGCCCTAATGAGAAGCAGTTTCTAGATAAGGTTGTTTCAAAAGAAATTACTTCAGAACATGTAAATAATGCAATATTTTCTTGTTCTCTGACCACCAAAGTGATTTTATTCAAACACATCCATGAAGATCCTGTGCTGTGGAAAGCCCAGCTGGGTCCCACATGACTTTCCACTTTTCTCTCTAGTAACAAGAGACAGGATGAGAAATGGCCTCAAGGTGCACCAAGGGAGGTTTAGGTTGGATATTAGAAACTTTTTCACTGAAAGGGTTCTCAAACACTGGAACAGGCTCCCCAGGTAGGTGGTTAAGTCCCCTAAAAGATGCAGAAATGTGGTGCTGAGGGACGTGGTTTAGCACCAGACTTGGCAGAGTTAGAGAATGGTTGGGCTGGATGATCTTAAAGGGCTCTTCCAACCCAAACAAATTCTGTGATTTTAATACATCATTGATGACAACAAGAAAATAAGCAGAGATTTTAGATCTAATGACCCAATTGAAAGAAAGAAAAAAAAATAATTACATATAAGCTGAATAAGTGGAAAAGAATTAAATTTATTCTAGACATTAAAAAAGAAAGGCACAATGAGGCGTGTTCTAAAAAGTCTGTTTTATTAATAACACTTTTCCTCTCCCTCCTTTGCTCTTTTGATGACAAGTGTGGCTGAGGCACTCTTCAGCAGACACTGAAGCAATTTAGGTGCTGTCACAAGCCTGCCTTGATACACACCTATTAGTCACACAGCCGTTTTATGCTCTTTAGCATGTTTTAGTATATAATTAAAAATGGGGCTGTCTGCTACTAAGCAACCAAGCGTGTCAGGGGTTGATTGTATTCTGTCACCCACAGCAGAAAGGGAGGGTAAAAAAATAATAATCATGTGTTCACTTTTCAGTCTTAATTGTGCTCCAGCTCCTTTGATGTGTTGTTACACACACACTGGTTCCTGAAGATGGAGGCAAAGATGATGTCTGGGAATGGCTGGCAGGTGACCTGTCACTGGTAGCACATCAGTCCTGGATGTTGGGCTTTGGATGTGTACTCTTCTGAGTTCAGTTTGGCTGGGCCCTCCTAAGCTGCTGCTTGACTTTCCATGGAAAGTGCAGTGCCCAAGAATCTCTTCATAGACATTATAAAATAAGCAGCTCCAGTTTATGTTTGCATTGTGTCTCCTCCTTGTAGGTATGTGGGAGCAGAATTACTGAAGGACACTGACCACTGGACAGCAAATAATGCTGTGCTTCATTCCTTTCTAGATTATTTGATGTGAAAAAATGACCCATTCAGCTCCTGGACAGGTGGTAAACTGCTCATAAGTGTACCCAGGTGACTGCTGTAAAGTTTGGGAGAGGAGCACCCAGAGCTACAGGTCCCCAGTCTTAGCTCACCTTCAAGAGGTGGTGTCTCCATCCACTTGGCTCTTATGTGGAACCCCCAAATAAAACCAAGAAGGAACTGAGTAGCTGGTTGGAAGAAGCACTTGAATTTTATTTCCTTTACGTGTGCAGAAAGAAAAGTTAGAAATACAGAAAAGGAAGAAAAAAGCAAGGAGAGCAAAAGCAAGATAATTACCACTTAAGACCAAGTGATGTCTCACTGATCATGAAGGCTTCGATCAGTAGGAGAGCTCCAGAATTCCCTCTTACCTCAGAGGTTATACCTTTTCCAATCTCCTGTGGTCACAGGTGTCATTCAGTTCCATGGTTACAGCACATTTGGCTGGTGTCAGCACTGTTAAGTGATGTGTGTCAGTCATCTCACAGTGTCCCCTCCATCAAAAGACCTATAAAGCTGTCACAGTGAGCCCCAGCTTGCATTGCAACACCCTTGACCATGGAACCTGTGGCCTTGTGTGGTTACCAGTTGCTGTAATCACAGAGCTTGAGGCCTTGTAGATAAGCAGCTACCTTCCTGGGACAATGGTGTGAAAGCATCTCGGGACAAACATGAAAGAAACAAACTTAATTCCTTACAGGTGGCCAGCACCAGATGGAGCAGGGGCAACATGCACCTCCCCTCCCAGAGGCTCTCAGTATGTTGTTATCCAGCACTGCTGTTTTAGGGGCTCTTTCCAATGCCTGAAAACTTCAGGTCCTCATCTAGTACCATGCCACACTGTCCCTTTCTGGTCTAGTGACCTCATGATGCTGCAGATGGCTGTCCTGTAAGCAGGGGCAATGCTTTCTCCATTCAGTGGCTGCTGTCAGGAAGAGACTGACTAAACTTAGGTTTGGTGGCCTGGCCAAAGGAGAAAAATTCATTGATTTTTCTCAACCACAGGCTTATTTAACTCAGGGGATTATTCTTGTAGGAAGACATGGCTCTGAGGATGTGCTCTGACACCGTTTGCAGACCCACAAAAGGTCTGCTTGGTAAGGTGGTACCCTCTGTGTGAAACCCTGTCCTGAAGCTAGAGCAATGCATGGGTCTGGAGAAGGGTCAAGGAAGTATTTTTGTCTGCTTTTAGGCTCAAGAGGAAGGGGAATTTATGATGTCAGCTTAATTCCTAACTCCTTCAGTGTCTGTCTCTCAAGCACATGCAAATGTAGCACAGCATGCACTGAGGAATGAGTATTTGACAAGTTTTCCAGTTCTAGTGGCTTTTTTATTACTTCAGCAAAACAGAAGCCAGCACATCAGCACAAACTGGTATGACATGAGGAAAAAAAAAAAAAACAACCAACCAAAAATAATGTTGTAAATAATTGAAAGGTTGTTTGTTGATTGTGATTCCGGTGATTCAGCCTCCAGGGAGAAGGATGCCACTGCCTTTACGTTTTTCACAGTCAGGATCTGATATATGACCTGCTCTGAGCCTGTCAGGATCTTGAGACAGGGCACTGAGGCTGCTTGAAGATAATAAACTTGCTTGAAGTCATCTAATTTCTCTTGGTTTTCCCTAGCTGTCCTCTTCTACCTGGAAAGCACCATGATGGGAAAGGAGCTGTGGCCAGCCAGGTATGAGGAGGCTCATAGCAGGTGCTCTGTGAGGATGCCCAGGGTATTCTGTGGTATAGCCTGGAACTCAGCTTTGTTTATAGGCATCATTGGGGCAAATTGTACCTCATTTGTCATGCTGGTGGCTTGCAGGGGTTACGCAGTGCCACCACTGCTATACATTTTGGCAGCAAGAGGAGTCTTGCCAGCAAATCCTCAGTATCTGAGTCCTAAGACATAGGACTGCCATGGTGTCAAGATGTATCTCCCATTGTGCTTCACAGCATCAGTATCTACTGATCTGCAGCTACAAGATGATGCCTGCAATGGGAGTGTGTCATTCTCTTACACTGGGAACAAAGGCTGGCAGCAAAGTTTCTTTTTTTGCCAGTTTGAATGAGCTGAGTACTCAGAATGCCCAAAGCAGTGAGGGAGATATCCTGCTTTAAAGGTTTTTATACAGCATGGAGACTTTGTGTGCTGCTGTCAAGATGCCTCAGTTCTTCTACATGGTCTATGAGCTTGATACACCAACTGACTTCAAGGGTCCAACAGCAAGCAATGGTGGGACAGTGCTGTGCAAGGCCATGGCAGTCCCCAGGTTGGAAAAACCAGATGGAAGAATAAATGCCCCTCTCTCCCAAAGGACACAGCTTACTATGAACTATGCTATGGGCAATTGGTGTTTTCACTCCTGAATGATCATTTCTTGAGCACTACACAGGTCTAATGTATTCCCTTTCAAACAGAACAATTGAAAGAGGTAAATCAAGTCAGATGTTGTTCCATGGAGCTCTGATGTGTATGTGGTTTCACAGATGCTGCTGTATTTATCTTGTCTTCAATTCAGTCCTGCCCACTAACTTACGATGCTGAGCAGCTCCATGCATGGGGCAGGACCATCAGCTTGGTCTCACAGCACTCAAAGGGCAGCTGGCTCTTCTTCCAGGACTGTCTTGCAGTCCCTGACCCACAGCTTGTATGCTCTTTCCAGGGTCTCCTCACAAGTGTCATTGAATATCTCTGCAAAAGCAAGACTTGTAGTTATTTGGGCATCCAGAAAAACATCTCCTGCTCACATGCACTAGCTCACTAAGTGGGAGAGTAGCTCCTCCAGTTTATAAGAGTTTGTGTTCTTGTGTGTAGGGACTGAGCTACATGGAAACAGTCTGGATGGATGCTGATGCAAGAGGTCACAACCTGGCCCCATGCACTGCTTTTATGTTATGGGTTGAGGGGGGGGTGGGGTGGTATTTTAAAGTCTTGTAAGAGGTGTTTCACCCCAGGTACTGAGCAGATTCTATTTGGTTTTCAGGTATTGGTTCTAGATAGAGTATCACATTACATTCCCTTTGCCAAGGACTGTCTCAAAAAGGAACACAGTTCTGACAGTTGGTCTGTCTGCCAGAGCACTGCATTGAGACTGTCAGTTTGCAACCACAGTTGTGGAGTCAATCATAATGCAATTAATTAACCTCAATCCTTAAATAAGTTCTGGTGGTTACACACAAGAGAAGGATCCTGTCCTCAATGAGTTTATTGAGATCATAGAATCACAGGTTTGTGGAGGTTAGAAGTGAACACTGGAGCTCATCTAGTCCAACCTCTCTGCTAAAGAAAGATCACCCAAGAGAAGGTTGCCCAGGATCACAATGTCCAGGTGGGTTCAGAATATCTCCAGAGAAGGTGACTTCACAACCTCTCTGGATGGCCTGGTCCAATGCTTCAACACTCTCACAGGAAAGAATTTTTTCCTCATATTTACAAGGTACTTCTTACATTCTAGTTTGTGCTTGTTGGCCCTTGTCCTGTCACTGGGCAGCACTGAAAAGAGTCTGGTCCCATCCTCTTGACCAACACTCACCCTTTAGTTATTGATCAGCATTGAAAAGAGCCCCTCTCAGTCTGCTCCTCTTCAAGCTAAACAACCTCAGGTCTCTCAGCCTTTCCTCATCAGAGGTGTACTTCAGTTCCCCAGTCACCCCCATAACTCTTCACTGGACTCTCTCCACTAGATTCTTGTCTTGTTTTGAACTGGGGAGCCCAGAACTGGTCACAGTGCTCCAGAGGTTAAGAAATGTTCAGAGATGTCAAGAAAAGCACAAGTGAAATCAGAAATGCCCAACTGCAGAACTACAGAATATGGTTTGCAGCATGACACTGTGCCAGAATTCTCACTGTTCCCCAGGCTCCCACTCCCTGGTATCCCTCACCACAGTACCTGCTGTGCCAAGGCCAGTGGGGAGAGGCATCCGGGGCTGTCCCCCGCTGTGCTTTAAACGCTCCATCAGGGCTTTCTTGATGAGGGACCAGCTGCAGCCACCATGCCAGACTGGCAGCTCCAGGCCCGTCATGCACTGGATGATCTGTTCCTTCTCCTGAGCGGTGAGGAACCCCCGCACGTAGGCGACGTACGTCATGAATGCCATGTCGATGTTCACAGCTTCTCCGTGCATCAGTGATGGCAGAACCCTCTGAAACAGCAAAAGTGGGTGGGGGAAAGCGTTTGGGTTGACAACTAATAAATAAGTTTTCTTTTTTTTTTTTTTTTCCTAAACATACTCCTGGAAATTGACATTTGGTTCCCAGCAGTAGAAGGATTTGCTGCATGTTAGCATCTTGTGATTTATGGGTTGCAGAGAATGATCTCTTTTACAGGTGATTAACTGCATGTAGACTCTCCCTTAGAGATCCAGAATCTAATTCTCCTTCTATTCAAATCACTGATGAAGAGCACCATGGGATGAAGGGAAGAGCTCTTTGCATAAGGTCTAGTTCTCCCCTCCTTATTCCTCAGTGCCAATTTCTCCTCAGTAACACAAACTACGATCTCCAAACCTTTGTGCTGCTGTAGCTCGTGTTGGTGATTTCTAATCTCTGAAGTCTGGGCATCTTTGTGCTTTGGTAAATGCCTGGTAAGAAGCAATAACTGTGTTCTGAGCAGGGGAAATGTCTGGAGGTGTGGGGGTATTGGGGCAGGGAAAGGGGTCTCTTTATCCAACAGGACCAGGCTGAGTGCGTTGAGTGGTCTGAAGTAATGTGCAGATCTGGAGCTTGGTTCAGCTCCTTCTGCACAGAAGTTTCATGCTGTTGACAGATAACTGTTTGTTTGTTTTGAATTATTTTTAAACAGATGTTGAAATGTCAAGTCTGTCACTCACCATTTCCAGTTCTGGGCTTATAATGTGACCAAAATCAACCAGTCTGTCCAGGTCATCCTCCCAGAGGTTGGGAGCCAGCTCTTCCAACATGGTTTCAATGGCAATCCTGGTAGTCTGCAGTGCCGCATCCCCAGGATCAGCAAAGCCACTGTAGGACTGGAACTTGGTGTCCAACAGGTATTTCCCATGGTTCTTGAGCAGGTCAAATAGCCCTTTGTGTTTCATGAGTGCCATCTAGGGTAGAACAGAAGTAGTAATTAAGGATAATTACATTGATCCTCATATGTGCTGTTGAAAGCTTGACTGGACTGTAATACCATGGTCTACACTAGCAGAGAAATGCCTACACACTTGGTACCTGGGCAAGTTCTGCCCCTGCAAGGTGCAAAAACATATCTGTAGACAGTTTCTAGTTGATATCTATATGGGATTGTAGGGGTAGGGGAGGATACACTAGTTTGCTGCCACTTGAAGATGTGACCTGGTGGTGGTCCATGTGTTATCAGCTATGGCAGTGTGCAATTGCCTAACTGGGCTCTGGTAAACTGGCAGAGATGATGGGAAGCACTGATGGGCAAGTTCCCTTCCTCCTGGGCAACCCTGACCATGCTGTGAGCTTGCTGCATGCTCCAGTAACACATAGATGGTTTGTAATGAGCTTTGACTATTTGTGTGCCTGGCAAGAAACTCAAAAATGAGTGGTGGCCATCCCTGGGAGAGGGACTGAATGATGAACATCTTCAGTATAATCTAATCATTGGCATTGCTCTTTGGGGAAGGGAAGGTGGGGAAACAGTGCAACATGGACAATAAAATGGTCCAGAAGAGGTCTCATTCTTACAAGTATGACTTGGGCATTAGTCCCTTCCTGCAGTGGGGAGTGATGACCTGTGGGGTTTCTGGTGCCTGCCAGAAACCTCCAAATGTCCTGGGCAGTTCCCACTACGCCAGCACTGAAAAATCCTACTTATGAGCTCATCCCTAACGCACTTTAATAGCTTAAACTCTGCTTTATTAAAAGTTTTTAAAGCTCTTCAGGCATAAAACCATTTACTGTGCAGTTCCCAGGTAATTTTAGAAGTAGAATTTGCCTCACAGGAGATTGATTGACCACACTCAGCATACCCGTGAGGTAGGTGCAAATTATCTTGCAGGTTATTAATCCCCAGTATAATGAAGTTCAAATTCTCTGCTAGCAGTTCATTTTAGAGAGCTCTTCAGATCAGCCTCAAAGGGAAGATGCTCTCTTCCCTGGTTGTGCTGTGTCTACAACTGGCCTTGAGTTTTGAAGTTTACTCTGCAGGGTTAGCACCAAGCTGTGTGTGAAGGATATTCTAACAAGTTTAGCAACTGTAAACAATTAATTAAATAAATAAATATATAGGCACAATCAGAAGTTGAAGTCCCCATGAAGCCCACTCTTAGAATAAAATTGACTTTGGTTGGAAGGGATCAGAGATTTATTCCAACCTCTTCGTCATGGGCAGGGACACCTCTCAACTAGACTCTGATGCTCTAGACCTCATCCAACCTGGCCTTGAACACCCCCAGGGAGGAGGCATTCCCAAACTCCCTGGACAGACTATGCCAGCATCTCACCACCCTGATGCCATGGATGCCAATGGACATCTTATCAGTATTGTGGCCTTTCAGTACCTAAAGGGGACTTGCAAGAAGGATTGGGACAGACTTTTTAGCAAGGTGACAGGACAAGGGGTAGTTGTTTAAACTAGAAAAGGGTGGATTTAAACTAGATGCAAGAAAAACAGATGTTCTTGGTACTGAGGGTGGTGAAGCCCTGTGAGAGATTGCCCAGAGAAGTGGTAGATGCCCCATCCCTGGAAGGATTCATGCTTATGTTGGACAGGGCACTGGGCAACCTGATCTACTTCAACCCTGTTCATTGCAGGAGTGTTAGGCTGGGTGACTTCTAATGATCCCTTCTAACCCAAGCTACTCTGTAATTCTGTGATTTCAGTTTTGAAAACCGCAGCTGCAAAAGTTCCTACCTTTAAAATTTCCCCGAGGCCATTGGAGATGTGTCGCCGAGGAATGCTCTGAATGAAGGATCTATCCAGGAAGCTAGCTACTGGGGGAGTGTAACCTCCGAGCTTGTTCTTGCACTGCAGGAAATTCACTCCATTCTTTGCCCCCACGCTGGCATCAACGTAAGAGAGAAGGGTTGTGGGGACCCGGATGTAAGGGGTACGTCTTCTGTAGAGCGACGCTGCTAGACCTACGATGTCCAGGCAGACACCTCCTCCGATGGCCACGATGGGCTCCGTTCGCCTGTCCAGGCTGAAGTTCTGGACTTCTTGCAAGATAGTCAAGACCAGGTCCATGGATTTTGTTTCTTCAGTGGTAGGCAGGGCAAGGATTTTGTGCTGAACGTTGTTCTCTTCAAAGTATTCTCTGACTTTGGAACCATAAAGTTCATCAACGACTTCATCTATGACAATAAAGCGCCTCAGCTTCCTTTTGCCACTGGTGGCTAACTCCAGCTGCTGGGGGTCAGTAATGTGACCCCAGAGCAGAGTAGTGTTGGAGGGATCCAGAATATTGTACGTTTCTACCACTTTGTAGCAAAAATAGATGGGAGCTTCAATAGTCCAGGAAATCCCACCTTCAGAGATGCATTCACCTCTAACAAGGATAGAGACAATGGTTTGAAATCATTAGATTCCTCCTCTGTGCTTTTACATGTCTGAACAAGTTCAAGGATGTAGCTGGGAGTGGCAAATGTGAGGTCTCCTGCCCATGCACTGTCAAAATGTGGGGCTGTAAGAGTGAGATGTGTGTCCTGGATGTCATGGCTCAATGGCTTTGGCACTGGAGAAACTCTCTCACAATTTAGAGGGTGGTCAAATGGCTTAACTTCTGCCTGGTAACAATAAATCAGACAGCAAGAAGGGCTGGAGAAACAAATCATTCCCTTCCAGTTAATTCATTTGCCAACGAACCAGCAGAAAACCCCAAACCAGTCATCCCAGCTTCCCAAAGGGAGCTGGAAAGAGATTGCCAAAATTTTCCAAAGTATTTATGAAGGAAATATTCTCTGGCCAGTGTGTCTGGGTGATGTGAGTTTATTTATTCCTGTCTCTTTGCACACAGCCACACACATAGACAAACCTCCTTGCACAATAGTGCCTCTGCAGTTCTTCAGAGGATCTCACCAAACAGCAGACCTCTTTATCTCAAAGCAGAAACAAGGAATGCTCCCAGGTAGTTAAAATTAAAAAAGTAATTACTTGAGAGCTGGCAAAGGTTTCCACAGTGGTATTTGAAAGGATAAATAGAAGCCTACAAAGCTGGCATGTAGTATCTATGCAAACCAGTGAAGAACACAGCCCTGCTGCCCAGGTGCTGCTTCTCCTGAGGGGAAGGGCTGACAGCTGAAAACAAGTGACTTTTCCAGTTTGTTGGAAATCAGGAAGCAATTTAGTTTCGTGTTGTTTGTGGGGTTTTGTGTTTTTGTTTTAATTTGTTTGGTTGGATTTTGTTTTCTTTTTTTTTTTTTTTTTTTTTTTTTTAAGACAGAACAAACCTGTAAGTTGTATTTTAAATCAGACCTCTTCTTGAGCTACCAGTTGGGTAAAAATTCAAAGTTTCTGTGAACCTTTGTTTTGTGTTTTGAATGAGCAGATGTCTCATTGATTACTCAGATTTCTCTACATGCCCAATTTCTTTCCACATGCCTGAGCTTTCTCTTATAGGCCTAAATAGGTGTTGCTCTGCTTTCTTTACCAAATTGCCTCTAAACCTGGCCCTAACACTTTGTTAAAGAAAGCCAGTGAGGGTTTAGACCCTCCAGAAAACTTCTTCTGGGCTTTTAACATGAAGTACTAAAAAAAAAAAGAAAAATAAAAATACCTAACAAACAAACACCAAAACCAAACAAAAAAACCTCAACCAACCAAAAAAACAAAAGAAAAAAAAACCCACCCCCCCCTCCACCCCAAACATCACTATGTACATTGCAATGCACCAAATCTATACCTTATAGCTGTACATTATGTGTGTGTGCATCCATCTCTGGCATGTGACCCTTGTAAGAGACAGGATGGCTTTGAATGTTGCAATGATGGAGTCAGCTTTGGGTGTCAGATAGCACAAGTAGCACCCATTGCAATCCCTCTGCTATCCAAGCATAGGTAGTGAATTTGAGGCTGAATATGCCCTTGTTGAAGCCTGTGTCAGCTGAGGACTTCTCTGGGTGTGCTTTGTGCTGTTGATTAAGGTCCAGCAGGCTGCCTTTGGTTCTGCTGAAGTCCTGTTCTATCTGGTGCAGCTCTGCCTGAGCTATGCTTGTGCTCAGCCACAGCCCATGGCCAGCTGCTGTGGAGATGCCTCTGACCTGGCTGTTAGCTGGGTTAGACTTGTGACATAAACCCTGAGTATGACAAAGGCTAGAATCCTCCTGCCATCTGAAACACAGTTGTATGAAGGAAAGCCTGCATTGCAAATGGGGCTCCCTGTGCTTGTGAAAAGGAGTATGCTGCAATTAAAGGATAATTAACTGGAGAGATGTAATATCAGCAAAGAGCTGTATGTATCCCTGGGGGAAATTTGTCTTTCCCCTCTCTCTGAAGCAACATTAGATGACTTCTACAATTTGAGAGATGTATTATGGGTTTTGTTCCTGTCAGTGATCTACTGTGTTGATTTAACCCATCTAGACATTTCAGTTGTCTGAAACTATCTCTGAAAACTCATCCTTCTCCCATACCTGCTCGTGAGCTCTTGTACTCAATGAGTTCCTGCACAGACAAGGGAGAAAAAAGGCCAAGTGCATCATTCAGGACTCGCTGCATAAACATTTCAGAAGATGATAGAAACATCCCATCTCCCCAGACTGAGGCTGTTGATCAAATTCCCTCTGTAACTTAGCCAGGTCATGCCAAGGAGAACAGCAAGTCCCTGCACTGCCGCGCTGTGTGCCTTTTGAAGGCCACTTTGGTAGGGACGTACAGGTAACGGCACGTTTGAGCCACAGTGGCACACAAGACGTTTTCTCCAACTGAAATGAGTCCCACCAGGCAGACCACGGTTGGGCCAGCCAGAGACATCCATCCCAGTGGCCAAGGAGCAACATGGGCTCCTGTACTTACATTTTTGCTTCAGAGAGAATCATCTGGTCCTCGCCATCGGAAAGAGCTTCTCCTTTCTTGACGCGGCACCACGTGCTCTTGACTCGCACCAGCTGGAAGTCTGTCTGCTGGGGTTCCTGGGGCATCGTGGTCAGGGCCACTGGAGCAAAGACTTCTCCTGACAACGGCATGTTTGCAGAAGGTAAAATCTCCCTGTTAAGAGATCTCTTGTAACTGGGTGCTTTTGAGGTGCTTTTTAAAGGCTTCAGCTGACCAGGTATTGGAAGGGGAGGTCTTGTCTCCACAGGGGAGAACAATTACAAAACTAGGATTATCTAAGCTGGGATGCATGTTAGGGGTGGTAGGAGCATTTGAAGACACGTGCAGGTACCAGGATGGAGTTGTATAATCAGCTGGTTTTATGATGCTGAAGAAGAACAATGGGAGTGCATACATCAACTTCCAACATGATGCCCTGCAGCAAATTTAAAGTTATGAAAGGCAATTTGTGTGACTCTTCAAGACATTCAGGAACCTCCTTTGCTGTGTGGAGCCTCTGATCTGTCTCTGGCTCTAATCCATTCCTATGGGGTGAGATAGGAGCAAGAGCATAGGGACAGGATTGACAAGGGCTGTTTAAACCTCTTTTGAACTCACATTTCTGGGATTCTGTTGTGTTGAGAAAGGGAATAATTTTTCATTGTTGTTTTCAGCTTTTGTGGTGGGTTTAAAGAAATAATCAGAGAGAGTTTATCTGCTGGGAGATGAGCTGAGTTTTGCCCAGCTTCCTGTGGGACTCTCAGATAATGAAGTTTCCCTGCAGTGGAGTCATTTCAGGATCAGCAGTGTGGTCCAGGCCGT
Source organism: Indicator indicator (assembly GCF_027791375.1). Classification (NCBI taxonomy): domain Eukaryota; kingdom Metazoa; phylum Chordata; class Aves; order Piciformes; family Indicatoridae; genus Indicator; species Indicator indicator. The sequence goes on along the minus strand of NC_072024.1, from coordinate 5,895,491 downwards.
GGTATCTGAGCCTTGATGACCATGTCTCTTGAGTTCTGTGTGTTCCTGCAGTTGTCACCTATTTGGTTGTCTGAAGACCATGCCAGAACCCCACCCGTGTACTCAGGTAGACCCCATTGCATTGATCCAAAGGCACATTGATCCTATGGGGTGGGTTCAGCCAGAGGGATGAATTCCCCCTCTCCAGGAGGCAATGGCATCGTGGGGGACCAATGCTCACCACATGATAGAGGGTTGCATAATTCACCTTTCCATATGATCTTCCAGATGGCTTTTTGGAGGGCCCCAGGCTCGGTTTGCCAGGCCAAACTTTGGCATATAGCTCTGTGTGCTGAACACAGGGCAAGATCTTCCTTTGATTTCACCAGCAGTGCCTGAAGGTAAAAGTTTGTCTTTGCTGCCTTCTTGCCTTCTGAAAGCTGTCCTTGTTCAGACACAAAGGTCAAGAAAACCAAACCCAGGCATAAAAGCAGAGGCAATAAAAAGGGGTTCTTCAAGAGCCCATCAGACAACAGCTACCAAAATCAGGCATAGAAGCAGAGGTAGGAAAAAAGTGGTTCTTCAAGAGCCCATTGGAGAAGACCACTTAATTGCACTGAAGGCTTAATTGCAGCCAAGCTCGCTTAGCAACCTACATTTATCTCCAAATTAATTTTGGGGAAAAGCAATAAGAATAAATTCTAAAGCCATATAGCCCTGCTCCACATAAGGTAATAACTCCTAACTTCTAATTCTTACTCCTTGCTTCTTCTCCAGATGGAAAAGTGCTTTGCAAAGAGGAGAGATAGTCATCCCCATTTTGCAGAAGAGGAGAATGGAATCACCAGAAGACAACCAACTTGCCCAAAGTCACCTCCAAAGTCAGTGGAGGGTGCATTAGATGGCATACTAAAACTTCTAGCCTGTTTACCAAATACTCATCTGGAATTTTAACTCCCAATCCAAACACAATTTGGTTTGCTTTCCACAGGGACTGTAGGTCTAATGCAGTTTGTTGTTTACTAAATCATAAGCTGGAGCCATCTTCAGTATGCAAGGAGGTCTGTCCTCTTTGTATTGTTTATTTGTTTTGACTAATAGCAATCCACTGAGCATTGGCATTTATGTTATTTGCTTTTCTTTTACTCTTTTCTCTTGTGCATTTATTTATTTTTCCATTTATACTTCCCTGTTCTATTCTGGGGGCAGCGAAATTTGTTCTGTTTCATTTTAGAAGCTGACAAGTTGACTTTCCAATGCCCATCTGCTTGCTGTAGCTAATGACTGCCATGTCCTTGTGCCATCCATCCTGTAGAGGGGCTGCCAAGAGTCTTGCAGCAAAGACCTCCTCCCCACATCCTCTTCACCTGCTCTGCCCAGACCCAGCTCTCTCAACACACTTTGCAGGTATATTGAGTTGGTCCTTGGCTGAACCAACCCAGGGTGATACACCCCAGAGGTGAAAGATGCTGTTGTGGTTATGAAGTAGTCCATGTTTCCTCATTAGCTTCAGTTTGTGTTTCATTTGTGTGAAAGGAGGATGGCTGACTTCAGCTCCATCACATGCTCTTTAACTACTTTGCTTTAATTTCTTACCAGCTTTTTCTACTCTAGTCTGCTGCAGGCCAGCTTAGGCTTTTGGATACTTCAGATGTCCTCCCTGGTTTCTCCTGACACTTCCTCCCATCAGTGCATTCCTGGGACCCTTTCTGGGCATGCAGATCAACTGGTACCCGTGTGACACAACCTCCTAAAGCCCACTAAGACACTTGATCTCTGGTCTGGTCCCCAGAGCAGGGGATGCTCTGATGTTTGGCTGTGCAGGGCAGTGGTGACCTTGTAGCTATGGACCACTTCACTTGTAGGTAATCTGGGGTTCAAAGTCCTGGGACTTTTTCAGCTTCATACCTCATGGTTTAGCTGGGACATGTCTGTGCAACGTAACCAAGAGGTTACAAAACTTCTGATTATCTCCTTGAGAGCTAGTGGCTTCCCGAGGTCAGGATGAGCACGTTGCCCTTATGTAAAGTGAAGGAATTGAAAGTTGGCTTTTTTTCCTTTCTTCTTTCTTTCACATCAGATGCCCTTGGATCTCACCGACTGCCTCTGCTCTGGGTGGGGACAGGTGAGTGCAGCTGGGCTTGGGTGCAGCTCCAGCCCGGGGCCATCCTCCTTGTGCAGCCTTTGCCTGTGCTGGGGCTCTGCCCAGGTGATTGCAGGTGAAGGAGCCTCATCCCCTGGTCGGACACCTGAGCACCCAACGTGCTGCCAGATACCTGAGCACACAAGTGAGCACCCAACGTGCTGCCAGACACCTGAGCACCCAACGTGCTGCTCTGCAGAGGCAGCAAACCCACAGCGGCATCCTCGGAGGCTGGGGCACAAGAAGCAACATGCATAATCCTGCAGGTAAACTCCCTGTGTGGGGTGGGGAGCTCCAGGAGAGATGGTGTGACAGGAGGGGACACTGTGTGATGTCCCACTCATGGATTCCCCACTGCCCTGTGAAGATGTAGCTTACAGGCTCTGTGACTTGGCAGAAGGGAGCAGAGGAAGGGTTTGTTGGGGAGAGGAGTTCGGAACCGAGCAGGGTAGATAGGTCTGCAGGAACATAAAGTGGAGGGAGAAGGATGCTTGCAGGAGAAAGAGATGAGTGGGAAGGTAGACACTTGCATGCCTAGAGAGCTATGGCTGTGACCAGTTTCTGGTGGATTGGGGTGCTTGTTTCATAAACATTTTTTTCCTGCAGCTTTAACTTTGCTTTGGTGCTTTCTGTGGTAGCCATGTGTGCCTGGCATGATACACAGAGAGATGTTTGCTGCCTTTTTGGTTATTTTCTGTAATCAACAACCATGCGTAGGAATGGAGACTGCTCTGAACAGAGAGACTGTTCTCTCACAGCCTGATCTAGAGCCTGCTTAAGCTATCAGAGCCTTGGGCTTTGTATCTGACTGTCAGGGGGTACAACTTACTCCTGCCACACAGAGCATCTGTTCTTGTGTATGAAAATAAATGTGCGCTTCATGTACTCCAGAGCCTCCTTAATGCAAGCAGAGGAGCACTGGGAGCATTCACCTTTTCTACCTCTTTTCCAGCACCAGAACCTGTAGAAAATGTGCACCACCCTGCTGGCTGCTGTATGTTTTCCTCATCTTCCCATGACGTATAGCACCCTGCTTCTTGCCAGGAGTGGCAGCTTCTCTACCTTGGCTGCTTCCTTTCACTCTTTCTTGTGGTCCCCTTAAAACTCTTTGCTATCTCTGCTGACTTTGCTGCAGGCTCTGTCACTATCAATGCTGAGGCTAAGCACAGGCTGAGCTCTCCTTGGGACCTCCTGCAATATTTAATGGCCAGGCAGTCGGGTTTGGCCCAGACTGCCAGCCCACTCTCGGTCCCATGTGGGCTATGACATACATGTGCCCCAGCTCATGGCCATGCCTGGGCTCATGGGTGGTGGGTTTGGACCCCACTGAGCAGCCTCAGATATGCTACAAGCCACACTCCTGCTTCCTTCTGCTACAGATCCATCCATCTAGTAGGCATACATCACACTGGGTTGAATGCATTTGGACACAGCAGCAGCACAGGAAGGTCTCCCAAGAGGCTGCAGTTTTGTGTGCAGGGTTCTGGTGGTGTAAAGAAATAGCTTGAGCATGGTTTTCATGCACAAGATTTCCTGGTAATATGCAATGGCTGAGGTGTATTCACATGTTAAGATAAAGTGGTGAGTGTTGTGATAAGCTGTTGTCAATGCCTGAGGTGCCTGGATGAATGCAATGGCTGGAATTGGTTGGGAAGATTTTATCAGGCTGGATTTCCATGTGCTTAGTGCAAGCACCTGCACACTGAGCTGAGCACCAAGCCAACTTGGCAGAATGGTGTTCAGGTGGATCTGGTTCAGTGCTCTGCCCTAGCTGGGAAGGGAAGCTCTTTTGGAAGTCATTACTGGGGCTGCAAAATAGATCTAGAGACTGGAAGGTGAAATGGGGATAGCCCAGACCTGAGAACTAAAGATCTGGTCCTGCACCTTTGGATGTGGCATCTGTGCCTTGTTTTTGTCAAATCCAGATTGCCTTCTTGTGCACTTCTATGCATGCACTATTTTGGGCAGCCCCCTGCAAACAGCACAGCATCCTCCCCTTTCCTGGCTGATCTACTCCCACCCAGAAAGTGTCATCTAATTCCAAGCTGCAAAATTTGATCTCATTTCTGGAGCAGAGTGTCTCTCCATGGCACTGCACTGCCTGCTTGCACAGGGGACACTGATGTCCCCCCCCCCCAACCTGCATCTTCACTCCTGACTCAAGCCTGATTCTGAAAAAAACACCCACCAAGCTGAAGTCTGTTATTCAGCTTTGTTGTAAAAAAGGCTGACTATGCTCTCAGCATCAACCAAAGAAGTTGCTGGCACCATCCTCCTGGCAACTGTGGTCCATTTTAAGCACCACCATCTTTTTTTTTTTTTTTAAATTTTATTTTATGAAGCTGCTGAAGACTTAAAGCCCTTTCTTACTCTTTAATGGTAGAATTTGAACTCCTCTGTTTTGCACCTGGCAGCATTTTCCTCTCTAAGTGAGTTCTAGTTTTGGAGTTTTGGTTTGTTTTGGTTTGTTTTTTTTCTTTTCTTTTCTTTCCCTTCCCGTTGTATGGATGAATGAGATGATGCACAACTAGATGTGAGAGAGTTGCCTGCACATTGATAGAGCAACCAGGCAATCTCATTTAGTGCTAAATCTGGTCCTACAGCTTTGCTGGGGTTGTGCAAAACTATCCACTCAGGATGAGTCACTTTTCCTGGAGTAACAAGGGGGGGGGGGGGAAGAAAAAAGGTAGTTATATAAATTTTTACCCACCTTAGTGCTCAGACCCTTGAGCATAGCCTGGCCAGGCCAGGCAGCAAACCTTGGGCTCTGCTCTGACTTGTTGGGTGGTTGCATAAATGAAAGCAACTCTGACCTCTGCTGTTGGCCCAAAGCATCATCAGGCTGCGAAAAACGCAGCACCATCTGAGAAGGTTGTATAATCTTGGATGCAGAGTTGATCTTGGCATGCTCTGCATGCTCTCCCTCCCCAGTAGCATTTCTTAGTGCTTGTGCTTGGTGTTATGACACAGGTTACAAAACAGCTGGAGGTGAATCTTGTTTTCCTCCCCCTTGAGTGACAGGGGATCCTTCACTGTTACTGATCCAGAAGCATAACAGGATGATTACTGAAATCCAGCATGGCTTATAAACGTGTTGAGTGGGTAGTTTGGTTTGGTTTTCCCCTGAAATTAAAAAACAAAACAAAACAAACCCAAAATCAAACAAAAAACCCAACACCACCACCACCGCCACACATACACAAAAAAACCCCAAACCACAACAACAACAAAAAAAAACCAAACCCAAAACAAAGCCCCAGAGCAACAAAAGCCTCAAAGTGCTTGGCAGGGAGGATGAACAGGTCCCAGCCTCCAGCATCCTGCAGCTGTACGGTGGGAGGCAGGAGGTGCTCAATGTGATGGTGAAAACTCTGTGAAAAGATGATGTGTTTTCACACAACATGTAGCTGGGCTTGAAGGATTGCTGCAGTTAACAAACTAAGATGGTCTGGGAGGAGGGATGGCTAAAAGCTGTTCCTAAAACATGCTGTTGCATTTGCCTTCATACAGTGTTTCTCAACAATGGGCTGTGAGGGAGTTAGCTGTATGAGGTGATTACTCTGATGTCCTCAGTGGCTTTATACTGAAGCTCTGCTGACAGGCCATGGAGTGGCTGGGTGTCTTCTATGGTGTCTAAGATCTCACCAGAAATCCACCCTGGGATGAGAACATGGTTCCTGCAGCAACAGCAGATCCACATGAACAACAGGACTTTGCCCCACAGCTGCTGGGCTGATGGAAAGCAGTCCTCTAAAAGAAGCATATCCTCTTTTCACCTGCTTCACTTAGTTGTCTGTAACTTCTCTGTCACAGGGAGTAAAATCCTGCCAGGGGCAATCTGCTCCACCCCAGTTATACTCACAGCCTACTTGCCCTGCCTCTGGAATCTGGTCTCGTTGGTGCTTTCATAACCCAGCACATGCTCTGGCACTTGAGGAGTGGGGGAGTTTCTCTGTCTTTTTCTGTGGGGAGACAGAGTTCATTGAGGTCCAAGTCTGCATTGCTGCTGTATGAGTTTTCTAGTGTCTATGGGCAGAATTGCTTTTGCCTCCAGGGCAGGATGATCTTCACCCTGAAGGTATTTCCACAGAGTCTTGTATTATGCATAACTGTTTCTTTCTACAGCTTTCGGAAAGGTCCAGCTTGTGAAAAGGTGCTGGGAGGTTTGCCATGTGGTGCTGATGGGTTCAGGCACAGTTAGCTGGACCTGGTGCCTGCATGGACTGGCCTGGGATGATCTGCCTGGTTTTGCAAAAGCAGGTTGAGAAGAGCTCTGTTTTCTCTGAGGAAAAAGCTGTCTGGAGGAGTGGGTTTTTTATGTAGTTGCTCAGTGTTTGATGATTGTCTCAGAGCTTCAAAAGTGAAAAGCCATGGTTTTGAAGTATTCTTATCTTTTTTCTCTCAGAAGGGTTCAGCTGTGAGGGGAAACAGGGAGAATGCATGTGACAAAAACTGATCAGACATAGAATATCATTTTCAGTTTGAAAAGCTTTCCATGATTGTTTTCACCACAGAATGGTCAGGGTTGGAAGGTACCTCTGAGGATCATCTAGTCCTTCCACCTGCTAAATCACATTCATCTAGATCAGGTTGCCCAGGATCATGTCCAGGCAGGTTTTGAATCTCTGCAGACTCTACAACCTCTTTGGGCAGCCTGCTCCAGGGCTCCAACACCCTCACAGAAAAGAAGTTTTTGTCCATGCTCAGATGGAACCTCCTGGGTTCTTTTTTATGCTCATTGCCACTTAACCTGTCACTGGGCACCACTGAAAAGAGTCTGACTCCATCTTCTTGAATCTCAGTTATTTATAAACATTTAGCTATTGATCAGCATTAAGAAGATCTCTGTCTGTTATTCTCCAGGGTAAGCAGCCTTTCCTCCTCACAGAGATGCTCCAGTCCCCTCAGCATCTTTGTAACCTCTGCGGGACTCTCTTCAACAGATTCTTGTCTCTTTCTAACTGGGGAACCCAGAACTGGACACAATATTCCAGGTGTGGCCTCACTAAGGTAGAGTAGAAAGGGAGGAGACCCTCCCTCAACCTGCTGGTCACACTTTTATTAATGGACCCCAGCACACCGCAGTCCTTCAAAAACTTGGGTTGTTTTTTTCGCATTCTGAATTAATCTTCTGCTGATTTGAGCAGCTATGGAATCATTGTTCTCTCTTTTATTTTTCCATATCAGAAACCCCACTTGGACTCATTGCTGAGAACCTTCTCAAAGCCAAAGAAATAGCCCTCAATGACTCTCGTGTTCCTGAACAGCTCAAGAATTACTTACAAAAAGCTCTTGATGTTGCTCTTGGACTAGATCCTTACCTGGATGCAATGGCAACTCCAAAGAGGTATGGACAGTACTTTATAACCTTGTGAACTTTTCTGTGCTTGTATGAATATGTGCTCAGATTTTTCTGTTCAAAATGTGCCATAAACGTGGGGACAGTAGAAGGAAGAGTGAGAGTTAACTGTGCCCAAATACACGGCAAAGTGTGCACTGCCAAGTGTGTGTCTGTGTGCACCTGTGGCCTTGAGGAGAGGAGGTGGAGAAAAAATGATGTCCTAACTTTAAATTTTGGAAGATATTCTACCAGTTGACTATTGATGATGGCAATGTCTGTGTTGGACTACATCCTGTGCAAATCAGCAAGTCAGCCTCCACATGGTGCCCGCCGAAAGGCTCAAAGAACAAGCCCCTGCATCAAATTGGTGCTGGGATAAAGAAAGAATGAAGCCAACCCACACCTCTGGACCCACCCTTTAATAACAGCCTTTTATATGCAGCTTTTATCTCCAAGTGCTCAACAAACATTAATTAATCTGCTAACTAAATTACTCTGGTAACTAAACTAATTAATTAAACTAATTTAAGGTATCATTAATTCAGAAGTCCAACTGATACCCTCATTATTCTTTCTTTCTTTTTTTTTTTTTTTTTTTTAACCAGCTACACTTAATATCACCCAGCATTGTGGGGGTCTGCTAAACAATTCCCATTTATCAGCCTGCATTTTGATGTGTGGAAAAAGCCAGTTCTGTCGAAAATTGACAATGTGTAAACTGTTCCAGGCTGTGTGTTACAGGAACGCTGAGCCTTCGTTCTGCTGCTGAAATAATAGCTGGTAGTTGTTTGACTTACGCTTGCTGTATGATAATAGCTATACATTATCTTATTAAAGTTGTTAAAGCATTTGTGAGGGGCAGAGAAGAGGTTATATGCAATGTTCTACTCTTTAAGTCTTGGATTAGTTGCGTGCGGCTGACACGCGTTATGAATTCCCTCTCGTTTTACCGAGGAGGTGGAGGGGAGAGAGTAGGAGGGGAGGGGAAAAAAAAAAAAGGGCTGAAATGGCTGGAAATTTCTGGCCTGCAGAAGTGTCACCAGCCATTCCTGGTGGTTACTGTCTTCAGAGAGGGTAATCTAATCTGAAGGCTGTGGACTTCTTCCAGTCATCTATTCCCTTCCCTTTGTGATAGGTAGCATCTCACTTCAGCCAGAGATGTTGTTCACAGGCCTGGCTTCTGTGAAATAGCATCTGGAGAGATCCTGCTTCTCTCAGCAGGATCTCTCTCTTCCTTTTTTTGAGTAAAACCATCTTTTACCTGCCTTGCCAAAAGTTTTAGATTTTGCATCTTTCCCCCCATTCTGCAATGAAACAGTTTTTGGTTTTTTGTTTTGTTTCTTTTTTTTTAATTTTTTTTTCCAGATGAAAGAAATCCTACCCTAGAGCTGAACAAAAGCTGGCCAGGGTAACTGGAGCCATTTACTTCAAAACAGCAGATATATAGACTCCTGTATGTGACCAGATGGAAATGGCAAAGGTTTGGGTTTGAACAGTGAGGAATGTTTTCCTTTGGTCCCACAATCACTTCTTCCCAAGCCCCTGTGGCTGCAGTGGCTGCCAGCACCAAGACAGTCTTATTGGCAAGGCAGGACCTCTTAGAACTCCAATTTAGGGATATTTGTAATGCTTCTGGGTTAATTTTTCATGCTCATGCACAGGTGGACCTTTCCCAGGAATTCCCTCTTGTTTTTTCATGCAAAATGCTCAGGTTTTGTTTGTTACTGCAACATAGTAATTTTTTTTTTTTTTTTTTTTTTAGAAAAACTTCACCTTACCATGGCCCAGGGGATGCTGGAGGAACTGAAACCAGAGTTAGGCTGCAAGGAGAATGTGCCTTTGGCTCTTTGAATGGCAAGTTGGCCAACTAAAAGAATAAAATTGCACCAGGATGGTGCAGAGTTTGTCACTGAAGTTTGTCATCCTCTACTCTGTTTTGAGTGGGAGAAGGATGAATCATAGAATCATGGAATGGTTTGCATTACAAGGGACCTTAAAGATCATCTAGTTCCAATCTCCTTGCCATGGGCAGGGATATCTCCCGTAAGACCAGGTTGCTCAAAGCCCTGGAAATGCTCAGAAAACATGGAAAATTATTTATGAAAGAAAGCTAAGAGCTTCCTGCAGGCTTTATTCTTCCTTTCATATGAATCTTCCCTGTCCCCTACCTCCTGTGCCCTTGTGCCTACACAAAGGTGGCCACAGACACACTTGAGGAAATTTCAATTCCCAGTGGCAGCCCCATCCCTTAATGAGCAGCAAAGAGGACATTGCCCTCACCGGAAAGGAGTGGGGAAGGAAGAGAAAAATCCTGTTGGTTTGGGTTTGGGTGGTGTCTGATAGAGGTTTACATGTTTTTGCAGTGGAGGTGGCCTGTGGCCAAGCACTGCACCTTTTCAAGTAGCAATCCCTAGGCTTGGCTTGTACCCCCATATAAATCCTATTACACTAAATCTATTCCCAGATTCATTCTTCCCAGATGTTCCCATCTTTTGAGTGATACATCATGGTGGTGAAGTACTCTTATAATGTATTACACTAATACATTGTTCGAAGGACACCACTGATGATAAATTTCTTAAATGATGGTGCTGTCTAGGGATAATGACTCTAAGAGCAAATGCAAGGTAATGTAGTGATTTTTTTTTTCCCCCCTTCTTCTTTAAACCAGGTTCCAAAAAGAATATGGAGACATCTTAAAGCCATTTTCACATGGGGGGAATGTTAAAATATGCAATATTTCAGGCACTGTTTAACAAGCACTTGAACAATGGCAGCGTTGATGATGAAGGTTCTACATTTAAAACCAGTCCCTCTATTCTGTTGTCTTTTAGCTGCATTTTAGATGAAATTTTGTCAAATTCTGTTGTTAAACCCTTATTTGAAAGTGCTTTAATATCAGTTATTTCTTTTTAATGATCACTTCAAGGCTACATCTAATTTTGCTTGTGAACGAGGTACAGCCTTTCCCATGGTTTTATTTTAAGTTTTTTTTATTCTTGTCTTTCAACAGGCCACATTTTTAGGATGCTTGTTCATATGATCAGAGCCAGGAAGATTTTATTAATTGGCAAGCTTAAAGGTTACAGTATCCTTGCTATTGCAGAAGAATTGCCAGATGATGGCGAAATCTTTGCATGTGCAGAAGAGCCCTATCTGGGAGTGAACAGCCAAGAAGCATTTGATTATTCTTCAGATGGTAAAAAGATAAGCATGAGAGTGGGACCAGTGGAGGACACTTTGGAGGTAAAGTCTGTTGGAAAGGGAGTCTGGGAGCTCTTCTGCAGAGCAGATGAAAGAGTTCTCTTTCCTGTCCACAAAATGCTGGATGCTGACCCTAGTTTGCTTGTGAATGTGTGAACACACTCTTGTACTGGTGTTATTTATTGTCCTTGAACAGCTCTGTCACAGGATAGCGTTTGCCTTTTTAACTAAAATCCTACAGCTTTTTGATGAGAGGAATTGCAAACTCCGTGTAGGCCAACAGGCTTCAGTGTCACAGTTTTACTTGAGGTGAGCTTTGTTTCAGGGTCTCTAATTCCCAAGCTGCAGGAGTGTATCTGTGCCCTGCTGTGCCAGCTTTTGAGAACAGCTTCCTCCCAATGATCACAAGAATTGGGAGTGTCCTGAAGAACTTTGTAATTTAACTACAACATCTCACTGTTTTCCCTGGCTGCAAACACTTCAGACAATTAGATCCCCAGTTTCTTACTTCCAGAGCAGTGTTATAAGGTTCAGACAGCAAATGTCTGTATAATTTGCTCTGATTAGTGACTTTGTCCCTCAAAAAAGAGAGAAAAGATCTTGACTGCCAGCAGCTAGAGGACTCTAATTCCAGTTTATGGATCTCCAGGATGTTGCTGCAGGTCCAGCATGCTAACAGGTGGTGCCCATGCCAGTTTCATTAAATATATGGCCTTGTTTTCACTAATACTAACCAGTTTGATCCGACTCCATCTTCAATCTGGATGTGTCAGTGTGAGCTTGATTGTTATTTTATCTGCATTAAGAGGCACCACATTAATTTCTCAAATGAAATGGCTGGGAGCTTTCTGACCTCTGGCTTTCATGACCTGCAAGTTTGTTATGAAAGAAACAGAAGAGCTTTGCCCAGTAAAGGAATAAAAGAAACATTTACAGATCACCTGCAATGTGCAGCATTTAAGCTCGCAGCTCCCCGCAGTGCGTGTGAAATTAATTGAATTGCTGTTGCTCTCTAGTGCCCATTCTGTGCAACTGACTTACTGTGACTGAATTAAAATATCTAGAGGCAGGCAGAGCACATGCTGTGTAGAGATTAAAGAAGGGGGCAAAGACATGAAAATTAAAACCTCAAAACTGAATGGTGCAATTGATTCTATGTCCTCTGACTGCAAAGTGAAGACTCCAGTTCTGCAGGTAGTCAGGGCTTCTTGGAGTTGATGGGAACAGAGATGCTTGTGTTTGATGGGAGAAATCCAGGCACTGGGATCTGCAAGTTTTGTGCACTGGACTCCTAACCTCTGATGCCCAACCTGAAGATGTTTTCTGCACTGGTATCAGGAAAATCAGAATTGTCCTACTGGTCTTAATCCACAAGGGCTGCAAACAGTGAAGAAATGAATTTGGTGACTTCTCTGATACCTTTACATTTTGGACTCATTAAGGTTTGTCCGGTTGGAGTAGGGCAGCTGTGTTAGAGCACACTCTCTGCATGCATGGAAGAGCTCAAGCTGTGAACAGTGTGCTTGCCTTTTCCCTCCTAGAGAAGATAATTTTAGGTTGGAGACCAAGCAGGCTTCTTGCACTGCTATGTGGAAATGCTGAAAGACAGAATGAGCCAGTAACAAGTGGGACATGGGCCAGGGATGGTGCAGCCAAGCTCTCAGAGCTCAGATTCATGGAGGAGGTGGAGAACAACAGTATTTCTGTCCATCATCACCTGCAGAGAGGCTGGTCTGGAGCAGAGTTGGCTAACAGTTGTTGAAAAGCAAGGTGAAATTCAGGAGAGTTGGAACAAGCTCTGGCAAGGATTGTCTTTGTTGACTATGGTATTTGTAGCCCTAGGTCTCGTTGTTGTCTCTCTAGAGAAATTAGAGGGCAGAGGTGGTCACCCACCACTTGCTCATTGGAGATGTCTGCTGGCAGCTTCCTTCCTGTGGTGATTATGGCTGAAAGTTGCTCCCAAGCTCGGTGCAATAGGTTGGGATTTCTGCTTGTCTGCAGCTTCTCAAACTGCAGCAGTGCAAGCTCCTGGGAGCAGCTTTACCTCAGTGCACTGGCTCTTTCAAAGCACAAACCCATTGTATGCTATGTAAAGAACACTGCCAGGCAGGGAAGTCCTTTTCTGCTGCATGAGGCTATAATTCAGAAAGCCCAAACTGCTAGAAGGTATTTGATGTGCTCTCACTTCTGGTGTCAAACTAGTCCACCCAAGAGCTCTGTTCTAGCCTTGGGCAGGTGGTACCATTGAAGTGTTGTGGGATGTGTCCAACCTGCATCCACATCTGCTGACAATGCCCTTTGTAAGGAAAGCTACCAGATGTTGCAGCAGTTGCCACAAAGATGTGACAAGCCTGTGCCAGGGCACTTCAATCTGTGAGGCCTTTGCAGCATCTGCATGGCTCATCAAGGCTGTGAGTGACAAAGGCAGCACATCAGTCCACAGTGGCACCCTGACCAGGCTTTCTGAAGCCTCTTGCTGCACCTTTGCATTGTCACAGTGGTGGTGGGGTTGGACACTCTCCCTGTTTCTTGGCCCAGATCAGGGCCAGCTGCAAACTAATCTGGGATTTTGAATTGTCAGAGGATGCTAAATACCAGAGAGGAGCTGCAGAGCTCAAGTAGACAGTGGGCTTCACTTGAGGGCATGATGGGAGAAATCCACCTTTCCCACCTGTGAGGGACAGACAGTGCCAAGCTAGGCTAGCTCCCCTCCAAAACACGTAGCTCACATACACCATGGCACGAGTCTCTGTGCCCAATGACCTCAGTAATTTTTCCATAACATTTTGAAATGTGGACTGAAGGGAAGCCTTTCCTTGGACTCAGCCTCTGGTATAGGTGGTTTCAGTAGGAGTTAGCTACCTCTTCAATGTCTGCTGGGCCAATGATTAAAAACCCTTCCCAACAAGCTCCTCAAGCCTCACCTCTGTCATGCTGTGCCTGAATAAATGTGCTTTGCCACACATCAGCTGTGAGCAAGAGGCCTGATCCTGGACAAAAAGCTTCTTTTAATTCCCAGTGGACTTTTGATTGAACAATGGATGCAGGATTGAGTCCAGAGGGAATGCAAACTCCCAGGAAATTATTCTCACCCATGATTTTGATCCTTCCATTTTAAAAGTGAAAACCCAACACACACAAAAAAAACCCCACCATGTTTGCATCAGATTCTGCTGATTGCAGGGCATTGTGTAAGCATGTCAGGGGGTTCTTTTTCCTTTTTTCCCCCTCCTTTTACCAGACAGAATAGGTGAAGAGGTTGAGCTGCAGATCTCATTTCTCCTGTTTTGCTGCTTGTGAAGTCTGCCAACAGAATCCACCTTGACAAAGTCAAGGACTCTGCGTTTAATGTTGAACTGAGTGAATAAATTATGCATGAAATTGTGTCGGAGTCTCTAGTGTGCAGAATTGCTCCTTTTGATATGAAAGGTTAATTCAGAAAGGAGTCCAAAATAGCTGGAAATTGTGGGGATAAGTGGATAGTATTCACTGTTGTGAGCTGTTATTACTAGAAATTGCATTCCCTCTCTAGCTTCCCTAGAGATTTAGCTTTGCTGGTGAATATAAACTGTACTCAATAGAATAGCATTTAGGAGTAACAAGAGTGTATGTCCACATACAGTGAAATATTCTAATGGTGTTTTAAAAGGAAGCTGTACTTTTTCATGTGTTCTGTGTACCCTAAGGATGGATTGCTATTACATTTAGGTCAAGAATAAGGCATAGGGAAGGTAATAAGTTTTGAGTACATCTTTATTACAAATATGCTGACTGTATGATCCATATCAAAGGGACTGGACAGTCTTTTCTTTTTTTTTTTTCTGATTGAGTTTATATATGCATTTTGAGAGAGTGTTGTCTCTGCTCAGGACTCCAATCAGGTTTTCTCTGAGCTTGGGCAGAAGATTCATTCATACTTTCATGCAGGATATCACAGTATCACAGTATATCAGAGGTTGGAAGGGACCTCAAGAGATCATCAGGTCCAACCCCCTTGCCAAAGCAGGATCACTTAGGGTAGTCTGCACAGGAACACATCCAGGTGGGTTTTGAAAGTCTCCAGAGAAGGAGACTCCACAACCCCCCTGATCAGCCTGTTCCAGGGCTCTGTCACCCTCACTGTAAAGAAGTTTCTCTTCATGTCGAGGTGAAATTTTCTATGTTGAAGTCTGAAACCATTGTTCCTTGTCCTGTTACTGTGAACCACTGAAAAGAGCCTGGCCCCATCCACTTGGCACCCACTCCTCCTTCATCTTTTGCTGTACCCACCTGCAGTGCTGCTGAGCCTTTTCTCATCCTTGCTTTTGGTGCATCTCCTCTGTGTAATGAAGTGCTACAGGGGTTTTTCTTTTTTTCCCTTTTTTTGATCCAAAAGGAAGTGAATGACTCACTGTAAGCAACAGCATTAATTTTAGCCAAGTTTGCTCTGAATTCAGGCACTTCTTGTTGCCATCTGTTACTGTCGATGATGCCTCTGTAGCAAGGAGCAGGGATTGCACTGCAAACATTTGGGAAATTAGTTTCAGCAGGATATTTTGCAGGCAGATTATTTCCTTCTGGATCTCAGCTTTCCTCACAGTTGGAGATATTTGGGTGCTGCCCCTCTTCTAGTAGAGGACAAAGCGTGCTGTCAGGTCCCAGGCTCAGTCTGCTCTGAGAGGACAAGTGTGGTCAATCCTTCCTCTTAAATCTCCTCATCTATTTTGAGAGGAACAGCAGTGAGGTCTCCTTTCCAACACTGCATAGCTCTAAGTCAGAGCTACCAGTAGCACAGGTTTTATTCTTTCTGGCAGGTGCTGGTAGTGGGGAAACCCTGTCCATTGTGGCACCCTGGATACAGTGACTGCCCAGGTGACCCATGCTCTGCTAACCAAGGAGCTCCAAGAAATGAAGCACTTTTGAGTTTCTGTGGCTATTATCCTCTTGTGTAGAGGCTGCTCTAGGGGCAAAGCTGCTTTTAAGGAATTTCATGGATTCCCCTTATATGCCTGGAGCTGTTTCCAGCTAAATATGGAAAATCCAAGAGAAATCTGAAACATGTGGAAACGAGAAGCTCAGATGATAGCAGAGTCCCAGTACAAACTCCAAGGCAGTGATTCAGGCCTTTCCGTGTAGGTGTCTAATACTAGATATCTAGAAGAAATGAAAGGTGTCCAAGTGACCTTCATGGCTGAACATTCAGCACCTGATGAACTGGCAGAAGAGGAATGTCTTCCAAACAATGGCCTTGCACATCCAGGCAGTGCAAGGACAAGACAGGCGTGTGCTGGATACACATGCAACACAGGCACCCTCCTGGGATGACAGCTGTGAAGTTAAAAGGTGGTTTATCTGTATCAGAAGATAGATAAGGGGATAAGCTGTCAGCAGGTAGTCAGTAGAGAAAGAGGGGTGAAATGAGAAGTCCAGCTAATATCCAAAGAGCTGCACAACTCCATATGGACCTAATGAAGTCAATGCATAAAAGTGAGATTCTTTTTCATTAGGGAGCCATACCACTGAGCAATAGTAACATATGTTCAGAGATGGCCACATCTGCTTCTCAATGTCTGCCCCCCACCTCCTCCACCCAGGAAGGTTACAAGTCAGAAAGTAGTGATAAGTCATGATAATTACTTGAATTCGGCTTGCTTTGTTCTCTCTGGGGAATAAGACCACTAATCTCTCTTCTTGATGGACTCCTCCTCCTAGCTTTTATCTTCTGACCCTTCCTGAAGTATTTACATTGGACAGACTGGCTGAGTTGCAACATGATGTAAGAGGTTCTTCCACAGTAGCAAAAATGTTCCTGCTGCTTTCCCCCAACACAGCTCAAGAGGGAATGAGAGCAAAACTTTCTTACTGGTCATGAGATGAGAAGATAAATCCTGGGAAACCAGATGTCCCAGTTTCTGCTACGCTAATTATGAACCAGCATGGATTTGACCTTAAGTTCCTCTTTCATTATAGTGTAGTATCAAAAGGTGTCCTAAATGTGGACTCATGAATGCTTTTGGCAGAGCTTCTGTGCTGTCAAACAACTGCAGTTAAGTGTGGCTGTCCAGGCTCTCAGGCTTAATTTCTGAACCACTAACAAGTTCACAATGACAGCAGTTTGACCAAGGTAGAAATTCTGAGTTTGTGATCCGCTTGCCACTTTTTCTTCATCTGAATGACAGACTCCCGGCTTGAAAAAGGCTCCTGAAATCTCTGCTTGGGAGCCATCAACTTCACTCCTGAAAACAAATTAGTTTTTCACATTCTGTTGCCATTTGTTATCGATGTTTTCCCTCGTACGTCCCAGGGGATCGCTCATCACTCACTGTGCACAATGTCTCCAAACACAAAAGGGAAATCTGGACGCAAGAAGTACTGCGAGAAGTTGTGGTAGAAACAGTGAGCTCTGGAAAACATAATTGTTTCTCTTTTTCACTTGAAATGCCAAGACTTGAAAGCATTTCTGCTGTCTGAGATAGGTGGATGAGCCGTTGTTTCATTGCAACGCACACAGATGCAGTTAAATAGTCCCAGATGGAATCTGAAATATTCCATAGCAGCCTCTTGGGCAGCAAGTGCATTAACTGCCACCGGAGAAGGCTGTAAAGGCTCCCATCTGGTCATCCATCAACACTTTTATACATTATCATCAGCAGCCTGCTTGGAGGGAAGGTGTGCCACGTTTCTGAAAATCCAATTAGATGATAGCAGCCAGTTCTCTTTTATCCTCTCTGTTGCTGAGCCATCCAAAGCAGTTTTTTAGATTAAAGAAACATGATTTTCCTTCACAGGAGCTGTGCTGCTTTATCTCTATCACGACCTGTTCTTTTATGTGCTTTATAATTCTATTATTAATTGGGATTTCAACCATTTTCCTGCTACTGAAGTGGAACTCACTAGTTTGCAATTCCCAGGATCAGCCTTATGTCTCTTTTCCCCAGGCTAATGTAATTGCCACTCTTCAGTTTGTTGATAGTTACTCTTTGGAGAAGAGATAACTTGCCACATCATCTCTGCTGTGGGGCTTGATGCCAGTCCTCTTCCTCACCCTGATGGATCTATTCTCTTTGACTCTAGATATGCAGATGCTTCTGCTGTGACTCTCAACACCACAAGCTGGGATGAGCTATCCTCTTTTACATCCTGATTTTCTTTGTAAGGTTCAGGGTTTTGGGCACCAGAGTTGATGAAGAATTGTTTGGAAAGCATGGAAAACTCCCAAGATCTCCAGAAGTAATACTAATAATGTTACTTTGAGAGGACAGGGCTCCCTCTGGTTTGGGTTTTATATAAAAGATATTTTAATGGAAAGACTTTATATTTTCAGGTAAATAATTAGTGTTTTCTCCAACCTAATTTTTTTCCCAGGCATTACATGCTGAGGCTGAGCACTTTGATATAGTCTTTATTGATGCTGATCAAAGGAATGCTGTTAACTACTACAGCTTTGTCATGGATAACCACTTGCTGAGAATGGATGCACTGATCTGTGTAGAGAATACACTCATGAAAGGACAAGTCTACCTGGAGAACATATCTGATGAAAATGTACTAGCTGTCAGAAAATTAAATACAATGATTAATTCAGATCCTCGTGTTGAGCAGGTTAGTGCAATGTAATTGGTTAAGGTGCCTGTGGCACTGTATCTATGGATTTTTGCAAAGTACTCTTTAAAATATTTCTTTTGTTGGTGCCATTATTCAGAGGACCTAAAATGAACTCAAATTTTGTTATAATCCACCTCACTTGAGTTCTATGTATGAGCTTCTATATACAGAAATGGTCCCTACTCTGTCAACATCATATAGAGTGTTAAAGGCAAGATGAAAGTGAAGCACTTAAGAGTGAATAATCAGCTCTGCAGTACAACCAAGGAACTGCCACCCTACTTCAAAGGCTCTGGAGGCTGAAGGGCATCACCAGCACAACAGGAGTCAATGAAGTCCTTCTACAGTAGGAGAACAAAAAAAAAAAAAAAAGAAAAAAAAAAAAGGAAACAATAGGATGCATAAACAAAATGCTGTGGGTTTAAAGGCAAAAAAAGGCACATATCCTCCAGAACTTTAAAAGCAGGTGTGAGTGATTCTACTCTAGGGCAGTAGGCACCAGTCTGCAAAGTTTGGTCTCATGCCATAGCTGCAATGTCTTGGCAGAAGGGTTGCTGTGGCTGGGGGAAGCCCCACGTGTGGTTGGATCCCTACCTCCCTGTCTGCACTGAAGGCTGGTCCCATGGTGGGACAGATGAGGTCTGTCACCTCCTTCCCAGGCACCTTCTCCCTCACTCCTCCCCTGCCATAATTCTCCACAGCTCCACAGAAGGTTGTAAAGCTTATGCCTTACAGTGTGTGCATCATAGCCTTAAGGTCCTTTTCTGTCTTCAGGTCAGATAGCCTCTAGAGGTGCCTCCTGTGATTCTACGTTTTTTCTACCACCAACATGATATCAGCTCTTGGTGGAATTAGATAATAGCTGGATTCAATAGTCTTAAAGTTTGAGGTTTTTTTTCAGCTGAAACAATTCTGTGATTCTAAGAGGAAAAACCATTTTTCCCATGTTCTGAGTCTTACTGTTAGCCATTCAGTGCATTTACATAGCAATTTCCACCCCATATCTAGTGTTCTAACAGTTTGGTGTTGGTGCTGAACTTCCAACATTGAGTGCAGATTTCACTGAAGTGTGATAATGGTATCAGAGAAGGTAGGTGGCAAAATCCCCTGACATTCATCTATGACTGCAGGACAGATTTCCAGCAACTGAAGAACACCCAAGTGTTGCTGTTATGGTTTGCTGAGCTCCAAGAATAGGACTGGAATATCCTCATGAGAGCACCAGTCAGGTAGTGGGAACCCAGAAAAAACAAAATTGCATTCTTTTTTCTGGCATTTGTGGAAGTCATGAGTCTGGGGGAGGAATGTGAGCAAATACGAATACCTGACATATTGGGGGTGGAAGGAATTTTAGGTAAAGAATAGGAGAAAGGTTACTGTGGCCTAGGGAAGCAAAGACTCTCCTTCATATCAGTGGAATGTATAGCCATGTATAAAGCTGTTGAGGTCTCTGTGTGTTACATTTGCAGGTAATTTTACCTGTGCAGAGTGGACTGACCATCATTCGAAGGAGCCCTGTGCCTCCCGATGCAGTGATTGGATCCAAGGTCTGTATTTGTGCTCTCTGAGCACTTCTAGGAAATATTGATTCTGTGGAGAGGAATGACAATATAATTTGCAAGGGTTTGGTAGAAAGAGCCCAAACTCCTGTTTTGTTATGCTGTGGTGCTGTGCAACATGGATTTACCAGCTTAGAGCTGAATCACATAGCAGCCTCACTACTCCAAGGTTACACTAAAGCTGTTAAATGCTGATTCACAGAATCATAGAATTGTTTTGGTTGGAAAAGACCTCTAAGATCATCAGGTCCAACCACTGACCTAACACTACCACGGCCACTAAACTAGGTTTCAAAGTGCCACATCTACATATTTTTGGAACACCTCCAGGGATGGTGACTCCACCACCTCCTCGGGCAGCCTGTTCCTATGCTTGACCACTCTTTCAGGAAAAAAAAGGTATTTCTTAATATCTAAATATCCATTCTTAATATTCATTCCTTGCAAAATTTTTTGGATCAGCCATACTGGTACCAGGATAAATCCTTGGAGTAGCTGTCATATTGCTCACTGGTGTGTGTGCCCAGTGCTCTCCAGTCCTTCCTGTGCAGAGGAGTGTATGCAGAGGGAGCCAGGGTCTAACCATAATGATCCAGGGCAATATTTCTGAAGTAGCTCTTTTTGGTTTTGGGGTTTTTTTGCCCAAAGGCAGCACACATTGGCCTCTTATGGTCTCTGAGCTGAATATTTTCATGACCTCAGTTTTTGCCTTTTTTTTTTTTAATCTTTCACCATTTTATGTAGTGGGCATCTTCCAGCTGTACTGAAATTTCCATCTGGAATCATAATGGCCTAGCTTGGTAAATCCAGACCCAAACATCCTGATTGTTTTGCAGTTTCTGAGTGCTCCCAAAGCTACCCCCACTGGTAATTCCTGGCATTTCAAACTCAATATTTTAAACATCTTGTATTTTCCATTCTGATTCCAGCCAGGGGGAAATGCTGTATGGCAGCTGATCAGATGACAGCTTGGTTTAAGTTATTGGCTGATATCTTTATTTGCGCACCAGCCTTGCAAAGATATTTTGATTGCACTCCCCTTGAGCCAAGTCCTGCCTTTGGAAACTTGTTCTTGGCCTCCCTGGCTTCCTGAAGCCAGCTGAGCCTGAGGGCAGAATTAGGCCTTGAAGCTGAATTATTGGAAGGCTTAATCTGTCATCTTGGGATCCTGGGATGTATCAAGAAAGGTGTGTCCAGCAGGTGGAGGGAAGTTCTTCTGCCTCTCTACTCTGCCCTGGTGAGACCACACCTGGATACTGTGTCCAGTTTTGGGCTCCCCAGTTCAAGAGAGAGAGAGACCTGCTGGAGAGAAGCCAACGGAGAGCCATGAGGATGCTTAGGGGACTTGAGCATCTCCCCTGTGAAGAGAGACTAAGAGCCCTTGGGCTGTTTAGTCTGGAGAAGAGAAGACTGAGAGGGGATCTGATCAATGCCTATAAATATCTGAGGGGTAGGTGTCAGAAGGAGGGGGGCGGGCACTGTGGTACACAGTGATAGGACAAGGAACAATGGGTTCAAACTAGAACATAGACGATTTCATCTCAACATGAGGAGAAACTTCTTTACAGTGAGGGTGACAGAGCCCTGGAACAGGCTGCCCAGGGGGGGTTGTGGAGTCTCCTTCTCTGGAGACTTTCAAAACCCACCTGGATGCATTCCTGTGTGGACTATCCTAGGTGATCCTGCTTTGACAGTGGGGGTTGGACCTGATGATCTCTTGAGGTCCCTTTCAACCTCTGATATACTGTGATACTGTGATCTTCTAAGACATTGACCCTGACCCATTTCCTGTGGGAAGCTGGGTCAGGAGCCACCATATCCTACTGCCATGTAACTGGAGTGGTCGGTGCATTTCTGCAAACCACAGCCCTTCTGCTCCATTGTTTTGTTCCTTAAAGCTCCTATTGAGGCTAACAGCCATAAGGATAAGGCTGCCTTTTGACTTGAATTAGTCATACTTTTGTATTAAATAATGGGCTAAGAAGACATGGATCCTTGTTTGTGTTACCATCCCATTCTCACAGGCAGAGTCCTTCATAGCTATCACCTGATGAGCTCTGTAACTCATCATGTAATATAGGGCCACAAGGATGATCAGAGGGCTCTCTCCTATGAGGACAGACTGAAAGAGTTGGGGCTATTCAGTCTGGAGAAGAGAAGCCTCCAAGGTCTCGTGCCCTTCTAGTATCTTAAGGGAGCCTACAAGAAAGCTGGGGAGGGACTTTTTAGGGTGTCAGGTAATGATAGGACTAGGGGGAATGGAACAAAAATAGAAATGGGTAGGTTCAGGTTGGATGTCAGGAAGAAGTTTTCCACCATGAGGGTGGTGAGACACTGGAACAGGTTGCCCAGGGAGGTGATAGAAGCCTCATCCCTGGAGGTTTTTAAGGTCAGGCTGAATGTGGCTCTGTGCAACCTGAGCTAGTGTGAGGTGTCCCTGCCCATGGCAGGGGGGTTGGAACTAGATGATCCTTGAGGTCCCTTCCAACCCTAACAATTCTATGATTCTATGTATATATGTTACTGTTTTAGAAAGAAGTGGTGAGGGATGATGTCTTCTGGGGTTACAAGAAGCGCCGCATCCTGGACCGGCTGCGCTTGGATGACAAGGTGGCCTACGTCACGGGCGGAGGGCAGGGAATCGGAAGAGCCTTTGCTCACGCCTTGGGGGAAGCCGGTGCTAAAGTAGCTGTTGTGGATCTGGTCCTTGCCAAGGCAGAGGCAGTGGTCTGTGAGCTCAGTCTCAAAGGTAAGCATGGGACTGATCTGCAGGTCCTGCTGTAGCAGGCTGCTTTCCTTGTTCAAACCCAACCCTTTCTCTGCAGTGCAATTATCTTCCATCCAGCCCTGATGTGGAATAGGTTAGAGCAGAGGATTTTCAAACAGTGAGTACCTGCCATAGACACAAAACTTCTGCCCAGGCTGGATCTCAGCAACATCTCACAAAGCAGTCATCGATATCACCTTGCCTGCAGTGTTATTTATCAATATAAACTCAACCAGAGAGGTAAAGTGACCCAAACATCATTCCTTGCCAAGAGTGTCCAAAGGAAACACAGCAGTGAGCCATGACTGACAGGGACAGAGATGGGCCCTCTCTTGCAAATGAGACCTGTATAACCTACACTGAATAAACACAAATGGTATTCCTCAGAGTACATGATGCAGCAGCCAAGGCACCCCAGGTTTGACTTAAGGTTGGATGATAGACATGGCCTATGAAATCGTTAGCATATATCCTTTCCCTGGCATCTCTTCCATGCCTAATGTCTGGACTATGAGCTGAAACACCAGAACAAGGTGGAGGTATTGTCAGCCTGAACCTTTCATTGATCCCTCAAACTGAAGCAAAGGTGTTTCTGAAACCCTCAGCTATAGTTGTTTCAAACATGCCTGCAAGGTCAGATGTAAGAACAATACACTAATAGACATATTAGCTAAAATCTCAACTAAGAGGTAAAATCCTCAACGAGACACTTCTATTTTAGCAGTACAACCAGAAAATGTAACATAAAATTGACTTCCCCCCTAGAATCAAACTGAACTGCAGTTGTGAAGGGGAAAAAAAGCCCTGGAAATGTAATTTTAATGAGAAAAGAAAGGAAGTGTTAGTCTTTTTGTAATTCCTTTTGTGAGATTCCGACAGAGCCTTCTTCGAAGTTCAGTACTTCATTACCTCTAAAGATGAGGTTTTTCCCAGGAAATTTTCCCATTACCATTTGGATAAAGTCAGTAGTATTTGTTTCCACTCTGACTTCAGAAAGGGATTGAGCCACTGGAAGCTATATTCTCCAGCAAAAACTGCCCTTGCAGGTGTATTTCTATCACCCAGTCTTAATAAGTTTTGGGAGGAATGAGGGAGGAATGGTTCAGTTCTGGTTTTGATGCCATCTTGAGCCCCTGAAGAGAACATCTTCAACAAAAGCCTTCAGTCTGTAGGATCCCAGCTCTTGCAATCAGAAGACACTTTACACTGAGTATTGGTGTAGTGGTTAAAGCTCTCGTTGCTGGTCTGATCCCAAATAAGGACCAAGAATAGAAAGTGTCCAGCTCCTGTTTCAAATTCTTGAGTCATCCAGTCCTCCTTCCCTGAAGCTTTTCATTTTCTTATGCACTGAAGCCATATGGTCTTGGCACAAAGTCACTGTGCCCTACAAGTTTGCTTGCCTTTTGGACATTGTTTCACAGTGAGATCCTGCATATCAAGTGGAGCTATTCAGATAGAAATGGGCTACTTGATAGAGCCATGAGACTTTGGATGACAATAGCCTATTTGAAAACCAACTTAACTTATCTCCAGGGCATTTTCAGTAAGAGTTTGATTATCCATCCTTCAGTGGCTGCCCTACATCTCTGCTCCTTCACCGGTGGGCTGCAAGCCTGAAGGAGGTGTGTGTGGATGTTACAAAATGCAGTTGGAGAGGTCATGAGGCATAGCAAATATTATTGCGGTCTACAGTAAAGAAAATCTTGCTTCTCAGTCTTTATACATCTTTATCTTCTGAGGTCAAGTATTCTATATCAACTTGCCCAGTGCAGCTGGTCAGGGCACATCTATTTCATCTCATGATGGTTTTTGAGGTTTCAAATTTATTGTCATTCCTTGTTGGAACAAAACCCAAACTTTGTAATGCTTTTGTGAAAGGGAATTATATCCAAATGCCTATTTTTGGAAAGGATCTGAAAAGGTCATGGTTTCAATCTCTTTTTCTCCAGAGGTAACTAGGAACTCTAGCCTGGACCTCAGAAGCTTTACCTTGAAAACTTTTGTTGAAATCAATATGATTCCATGAAACATTTTGGCTTCAAAGAAGTAACATTCTGTTGGAAATAAATTTGACAAAAAGGTTCAGCCAGCTTTACCCTCAAAATATTCACATGAGTAAATTGAAGCAATCATAGTCTTAATACATATTTTTTCCTTCTATGATCACCAAAGATGAGCTGTGATGATTATTTTTTTTGCCCCCTCTTTGGTTGTGGATCTCTAACTCAAAGTTGGAAGCAAAGTGCCCCAAGTCACCCCCATATCGATACTCCTTCAAAATGTTTAGCTTAGCTTTCTTAAACTCACTTTGCTTCTTATACCAAGGAGCCTTTTACTGTCTCTTGGGATGGTGCCATCATTTTATGATGAGTTTTCAAACATCAGAACCTCTGTGATCTGAGTTTTAGCTTTGTTAGCTCAGGTGTATGTCCCTTGGTTGCAGGGTCTTTGTTTTTAGGTCCTGTGTGAATACCTTTTTTAACAGTTGCTAATGGATCCTGACAGAAGAACCCAAAATGATGAAATGGAACCAAAAAATCCTGAGGGTTACCCTCCTCTACATAGCCCTCTGTCTTCAGGGGGAATCACTGCCTGTGCCTTAAGGGAAGAATTGGTCTGATGGGATTTTTAAAATGTGCATTTTCACTGCAAACTATGCAAATGCCTTCCCCACAATGTCACTTCTGATCCTTCCTGTCTATATGCAGTGTTTTACTTCCATTTATACTGAAAAACTGAGATGATGCTCATGGCAGGAGAGTCCTGTCTGTGGTCCTAGGCTTTGAAGCCAATATCCTGTGGCTCCCCCTACCCAAGGGAAAGCATTTTTCCCATAGGTGGGACCAGCACTTCTCTGAAGGGATCCCACCAGCCTCAGCATGCTCCAAATGTGCTCACAGGGCAGAGTCACCCCAGCAGCACCTTGTGCGGCACAATCACAGCATGGTAACCTGTGAAGATCATCTCCTCCAGCTCCCCTGCTCCGGTGGGGTAACCTACAGTGGCATTCTCAGGATCATGGTGTCCAGGTGGTTTTGGAGTCTCTGGGGAGGGAGACCCCATGGTCTCTCAGTGCAGTCTGCTCCAGGGCTCCATCACACTCACACCAAAGTTTCTCCTGTTCAGATAAAGCCTCCTGGGTTCTAGTTTGTACCCATTGCCCCTTGTATTGGGGCAGTTGTTGTCTATTTCCTGGAGAGGAGGAGGCTGAGTGGCAGAGACCTTCTGGTTCTCTGCATCTCCCTGGGGGAAAGTTGGAGCCAGGTGGGAGCCTGCCTCTTCTCCCAGGTATCAAGTGATAGGATGGGAGGAGGTGGCCTCGGGCTGAGCAGGGGGAGGTTTAGGTTGGGCATTGGGAAGGATTTCTTTACCAAGGACACTGCCAAGCACTGGAGTGCTCCCCAGGGTAGTGGTGGGGTCACCATCTGTGGAGGTACTTGAAGGCCATTTGGATGAGGACCTTAAGAGTTGTGTGCTGGGAGATGTGAGGTTATGGTTGGACTCGATGATCTTTTCCAACCAGGCTGTTCAATGATCCTACATTCCTCGCAGCAGGGCACCTGGGGCAGATTTAGCTCTTTGATTTCCCTTAAGCATGGAGCCACTGGACTTCTCTCCTGCCTCTCACCACAAAACTGCCTCCACAAGCATCACAAAACTCAGTGAGGACCTTGGAGATGCCCTGGCACTGTCACATGTGTAGTAGCATGGTCACGTATTAGACTTCTTATCTCTGGTTGGAACTACAGCTTTTGAACTATTTTTTCATTGTTTATTTGATTTATTACTCTTAACAGATGGTTTGGAGGTACAGTGGAGAGACAGAAAGTGTTTGTTTTTTTTTTTCCCCTGCAGGGATATCAGCTGAATTGCTTAAGTTCAAGTGTGGGATTCTGGTTTGAAGTGAGCTTGCCTTCCCTGCTTCTTGGCTAGATGCTCACATGTGGCACCTTTTGTCTTGTTTTTATGAACTATCATGTGAGATGAAGCCATAAATGGGGTGAGAGTTGGAGGGCAGATGAAGAGCCTCGTTCTGTTACCATTAGTAACAGGTTAGCACCTGTTTTGTCTGTAAATTGAATAAGAAAGGTTGCAGCATTTCCCTGTGTGTAGCATGTCTTGATAACGATTAGGAGGAGCAATGGGGCTGTCTAGCTATTCTTGTTCTTTCAGCATATTTAGCATAAAACCTGTGATAAAATAAGAGGTCCTGTTTCACGGCAGAATGTGAGTTCATTTTTGTAGGTGACTGATTCACAGGCCTGCCCTTTTCTCTGCTATAGAAAGTAAGGGGGCCATGGCATAGCTGAAGGCCAAAGAGAAGGTTACATCCCATGGCCTGGCATGGGCAGCACCCCTGACCAGCATCACCTCATGGCATGCACTCTGGCAGGCTCCTGGAGGCATTGGAGACCAAGAGGATCTTTTTCATCCGAAAGCCACTTTCCTGTCATTTTCTTTGAACATCACTGAGCAGTTACGGCTTTGCTTTGCTTTCATGGAAGCCTCCATCTCAAAGCTTCATTTTAGGAGAGAGGCTTTTCCTGCTCTTCTATGATAGGCTTGAGGCTTTCAATTTTCTTTTTATTAGAATGATCCAAAAGAGGGACCTATGTGGAGTAATTTTTCTGTTTAAATAGAAGTAAAAGATCTTGTTTGGCCAGCTGTAGCTTCTTACCTGTGCACTCTTTGCTTGCAGACTACTGATGCACATCCAGCCCCAGTTGCTGCCTCCTTCTTTGTGAGCTAAGACCAGTTTCACCATAGCCCTTACTGGTCTAGCCTTGTCTGAGTTTCATTTGGAGTGTAAGAACCCCTGTTCTGCTCAATGATGGTCAGCAATGGGGTGAAATACAGAAATGAAATGGGTTTTTGGAAGAAAAAGAGCTGGAAATCAAAGGTGGAACTGACCCAAGCCTCATGCAAACCCCTTGTCATACCTCTGCCTTTGCAGTGCCCATCACCTGGCCTTGGCACACTGAGTCCTCCCCATGGCCAGAAGCTACAAGTCACTGACATGATTTGTGGTGCTGGCTGCTCACTGTTATTTTCAGCTCTGCCCTGGAGCTGTGTCCAGCTCCCTCTGCACAGTCCTAGCTTTTTTGCACTGATGTTCCAACCTCCCAGCCCTGGGAGGATGCTCACACCATGGCACCTTGGACATGAGAAGAAACTTCTTGAGTGGAAGGGTTCTCAGACACTGGCATAGGCCTCTCAGGGAGGTGGTTGAATCCCCATTCCTGGAAGTGTTTCAAAGAGGCAGAGGTGTAGTGCTGAGGGACTTGGTTGAGCACCAGACCTGGTAGAGTTAGAGAATGGTTGGACTCAATGATCTTAAAAGTGTTATCCAAACAAAATCATTCTATGATTCTGTGGTCTTGCAAAGTTGTGTCCAGCAGCCCTGGCCATCCTCCTGACAGCTCCTTCCCACTCTGCTGGCTGCTAAGGTGATGGAGATGCTCCTTACATGGCTTTCTATATTCACTGCCTTCTTTGCAGAGGTTTCCTCCAGGAGTTGTCATCCCTTGGGATAAGCCTCCAAAGGCAGTTGACCTTAAAAACCACCAAACCACACACTTAAAAATCCAGGAGCCTCATCCTGAGCTGGGTTATAAATAACTGGTGAGGAAAGGAGCACAGGAGGGACAAGCAGCAGTGACAAGGACCCCACACTCACTCCGCAATGTCCCTTGCAACCTTCCTCCTTTTCCCAGGCATTGTTTCTCCCCAGATCCCAGACTCAAAACCAGAACAGGGCTCAGTTCAGTTTCAGCTTCACGACATCCTCTGTTACCATCCTTTTCCCCCTTCACTTCACTGCTTCCCCCCAAAAAGCAAGGGAGCCCAAATCAGAGATATCCTGGGCAGAAACCCACCCAACTGCAGCTGAAACACAGTTGACAGTCTCTTCTTCTCATCAAATATGTCATATGCATACACAGTATATGTATATAAATACTTTATCAGCAAAAACATCTTTGATTTAAAAAATACTCAACTTCATCATTTGTGTGTTCCTTCCAATTCTTTCTTTGCTGTGTCTTATTTTTCATTTCACTTTATAGAAATGCTCACATGTTAAACAAAACCTATTTTATCCCCACATGTGCTCTTACCACTAAGATATTATCTTAGACAACTAAGAGTTCCGTTCTAAAATTTTTGTGAAGCATTTATTAGTTATGTATAATGAAATTAGTGGCACTGACAATTTCAGTGGTAGTTTAAAAGTGGTCCTGATTGCTGAATTCCCAAGGTTGTTATCTGTAAACAGATTGTTCGATTTGATTATTTGCACCTTACCTCTTTAAAATTATGTGCATATAAAGCAGATTAACCCCTACCCTTAGTCTTATGGCTTTTACCTGTTCCTTTAAGATAACTGCCTGGTATGGAATCCAGACAAATTCTGGACAGAGGAGTTTGTTCAACCTCAGCAGAGGTGCAGCAGCAGGTCCATGGGGACACACAACTCATCCACACAAACAACCAGCTCAAGAAAATAGATTTTTAGCTCTTTAAAATACCAGAGAGCAACTCTAACCAGAAGACAGACTGCATCATGTCTGCTGGTGCAGACCACATGACACTCTCCCAGGACTACATGGACCCACGAGCTGATGAAGCTTCCAACACGTTCCTCCACTGCTCAAAAGCTCCAGCCTGGAAGGCAACTTGCATTAAGCATCTGCAGCTCCCTTCAAAATCCATTAGCATCAGGACTGTCTGTTATGGAGACTTCCCAACCATTCCCCTTGCCTCCCTCCCTCCCACCCTGCCTGCCTGCACAGCCACTGCTCCCACCTTGAGCTGCTTCACCAGCAAAGCCACCATCAGCTGCTCCCACCTCCAACCTTTCCTTCTTTATGGCCAGGAAGAGTCCCCAGCAGCCCCACCATGGTGGCCATGAGATGTGACCCTTTATGGAGGGAGCCCATGGATAGATCCCTAATTCCTTGTTAGAAAGCATCTCTTTGAGGGAGTTTGAGCCCTTCTTAGGCAGGTCATAGAATAGTCAAATGGTTTGAGTTGGAAGGGGCCCTCACAGATTATCTTGTCCAACCCCTCTGCAGTCAGCAGGGACATCTCCAACAAGATCAGGTTGCTCAAGTTTGATCTTGAATGTCTCCAGGGATGGGGCCTCCACCACATCTCTGGGCAATCTGTTCCAACATTTCATTATCCTCATTGTGAAGAACTGCCTCCCAATGTCCAGTGAAGAGAAGCAGCTGACAGCAGTGGGAGAGGAAAAATGATTCAGACTTCCCAAAGAAGGGACAAATTTCCCCTACTCAAGGCCAAGTATTTGTTTTCCTGCATTTTGCTTCACTCCTCCTTTCCCTCCCTCTCCACCCCAGCCAGATTGCTATGAAGATGACAAGACTACAAGAAGGACATTGAGGAGCTAGAGCAGGTCCAGAGAAGGGCAACCAAGCTGAGGAAGGGTCTTGAGAACAGGGCTGGGGAAGAGCTGCTGGGGGACCTGGGGTTGTTTAGTGTAGAAAAAAGGAGGCTGAGGGAAGACCTTCTGGCTCTCTACAGCTCCCTGAAAGGAGGTTGGAGCCAGCTGGGGCTTGGGCTCTTCCCCCCAAGGAACAAGTGATAGGACAAGAGGAAATGGCCACAAGTTGCACCAGGAGAGGTTTAGGTTGGAATTGCTTCACCAAAAAGGGTTGTGAAGCCCTAGCCCAGGCTGCCCAGGGCAGTGGTGGAGTCCCCATCCCTGGAGGGGTTTCAAAGCTGTGTAGCTGTGGTGCTGAGGGCCATGGTTTAGTGGTGACCTGGCAGTGCTGGATCAACAGTTAGACCTGATGATCTTAAATGGTTCCTTTCAACCAAAATGATTCTGTGATTCTGCAGTTCCAAGAGGGTATGCATGGACCAATGGATGGGAACACAGGGGATGCCCAGGCTGGGGGGCTTGCAGGGTTCTGGGCATGTTCTGCCCCAAGCAGGGCAGCTTTGGGGCACACACCAGGCTGTCCCCAGCCACTCAGTTATTTCATTATCTAACTATTTAAGTAACACAGAACAAAAAATGTTATTTGGATCTTGACCTCAGAGGACAGAATGTGAGACCCATCTCTCCTTCCCTGTGATTGTGTAAGTGGAATTTGGGTAGAATCGGGCTTTTAAGAAGCTGGCTGGCATGTAAGTGAGGACCAGGAGATATACATGATATAAAGCCATGAAAGAATCCTGAACGGCACGTGAACCCTTCCTGGGCCCTGCTTTGCAGCACTGGAGAGCCCTGGGTGCATTTGGAAGAGCTCAGCCCACAGGCTTTGACTGAGAAACACATCCTGGCTTGGGGCAGGGAGGACAACCACCCCAGAAGCACTCACAGATGCCTGAACAACCTCAAGGACCAGTTTCTCCAAGGAAGATCCACCATGGTGGATTCTTTATGTGGTGGATTCTTTATAGTAAGGGTGGTGAGACATTGGAAGAGGTTGCCCAGGGAGGCTGTGGATTTCCCTTCCCTGGAGATGTTCAAGGCCAGGCTGGACAGGGCCTTGAGCAATGTGTTCTACTGGAAGGTGCCCTTGCCTGTGGCATGGGGGTTGGAACTAGATAGAACCCAAACCATTCTATGAATCTATGGTCTGACAGCTTCCTCTCCCCATCTTGGTCAGCAGCTCACCAAGACCTCACTGACTCAACAGAGAATCACAGAACTGTCAGGGTTGGAAGGGACCTCAAGGCTCATCCAGTCCCAACCCCCCTGCCATGGGCAGGGACACCTCACACTACAGCAGGTTGCTCACAGCCACCTCCAGCCTGGCTGCAAAAACCTCCAGGGATGAGGCTTCCACCACCTCCCTGGGCAACCTCTGCCAGTTTCTCACCACCCTCAAGGGGAAGAATTTCTTCCTAACATCTAATCTGAATCTACCCATTTCTAGTTTTGCTCCATTCCCCCTAGTCACTGAATCACAGAATTATTGAGGTTGAAAAAGACCTCTGAGATCATCAAGTCCAGCTGATGACCTAACACCACCACATCAGCTAAACCATGCTGCCAAGTGCCACATCCAACTTTTTCTTAAAGGCCTCCAGTGACGGCGACTCCACCAGCTCCCTGGGCAGTCCATTCCAGTGGCTATCACTCCCTGACACCCTAAAAAGTCCCTCCCCAGCTTCCCTGTAGCCCCCTTCAGATACTGGAAGGCCACAACAAGGTCTCCTTGGAGACCTCCTCCAGACCAAACAACCCCAACCTCCCTTAGCCTGCCCCCAGAGGAGAGAAGTTCCCCATCCCCTACCTTGTGAGAGTAATGCTGGTCCATGATGGAAGGCCACAACAAGGTCTCCTTGGAGACCTCCTCCAGACCAAACAACCCCAACCTCCCTTAGCCTGCCCCCAGAGGAGAGAAGTTCCCCATCCCCTACCTTGTGAGAGTAATGCTGGTCCATGATGGAAGGCCACAACAAGGTCTCCTGGGAGCCTTCTCTTCTCCAGACCAAACAACCCCAACCTCCCTCAGCCTGCCCCCGGAGGAGAGAAGCTCCCCATCCCCTACCTTGTGTGAGTAATGCTGGTCCACGATCCTGGCCAGCCCAAAGTCCCCGATCTTCAGCACCAGGTCCTCGGTGCTGATGAAGATGTTGGCCGGCTTGAGGTCGCGGTGGAGGACGTTGGCCGAGTGGATGTACTTCAAGCCCCGCAGCAGCTGGTACATGAAGAGCTTGGCGTGCTCCTCCGCCAGCTTGCCCTGCTCCAGCAGCCGGGCCAGGTCGGTCTCCATGTACTCCTGGACGATGTACACCACGTTGAACTTGAAGCAGTCCCCGGGCAGGCTGGCGCCCTTGGGGCCCAGCACCTCGTAGACCTTGACGATGTTCTCGTGGTCCAGGCGGCGGACGATCTTGACCTCACGGAAGGCGTGCTTCAGGCTGCGCGCGTCCCCCAGCGTCAGCTTCTTCACCGCCACCTTCACCACACAATCACAGAATCATCAACCAGCTTGGAAAAGACCCCAGGCACCATCCAGTCCAACCTTATGACCCAATACCTAACACCTCCTGACAACTCAACCACAGCCCCAAGTGCCTCATCCTGGCTTTTTTTGAACACCTCCAGGGATGGTGACTCCACCACCTCCCTGGCCAGCACATTCTAGTGGCCAATTGCTCCTTCTGTGAAGAACTTTCTCTTCACCTTGAGCCTAAACTTCCCCCTGCACAGCTTGAGACTGTGTCCTCTTGTTCTGTGCTGCTTCTGGGGGAAGAGCCCAACCCCCACCTGGCTGCAACCTCCCTTCAGGTAGTTGTAGACAGCAATAAGGTCTGCCCTGAGCCTCCTCTTCTCCAGGCTGAACACCCCCAGCTCCCTCAGCCTCTCCTCACAGGGCTGTGCTCCAGACCCCTCACCTTGCGGCAGCTCTGGCTGTCCAGGGCCGACAGCACCAGCCCGTTGACCCCGAAGCCCAAGGGGCGGAAGTTGACGAAGCGGCAGCCCAGGTCGTAGCCGTACAGGCTGGCCAGGCAGTCGCACTTCTCGGCCATCCCTCTTCCTTCTGGTGCTTCCTCTCCCCCACTTCGCCTCACTCGAGAAGTCCCAGGGCGTCGAGGTGGGAAATGGAGTGCCTCATGGTTGCTTAGGGATGGCTCAGGGGTGGGCTCCAGCTGAGCCCATCACTTGGAGGGGACGCGTGGACGTGGAGGAGACAGATCCCTGGAGAGAAAATGTTTTAATCTGGGGAGAAGAAGCTTCCTGAGCAGCTCAGAGGTCTCTAGGAAAACCAGGAAGGTTCTGTTTCTGGAGGCTAAACCAACCAGCACTCCCTACATTTTTCAGCCACTCTCTTGTTTTCCTTCTCCGATGTCCTCAAGGCGATGACAAAGAGCAGAGCTGGTGGTGGAGCTGCACTCCTGGCCCCCCGTCCCCAGGGTCTCAGTGCTGGGACAGCTGGGTGGCCCAGCCGTGGGGCAGTGCCCAGAGCAGCCCCATGGCCCCTCCACCACCCCAAACCCTCCCTGCCCGTAGGTTTTGGCAGCGCTTTCCCCACCAGTGAGGTGCATCCAGGCACTGGCCAGGCTTCCCAAGTCAGCAAAGCTTCACCCTTCTTGTCGCTCCTGGTTTGGTATGGGCAGGTCCCATCTTCCTTTACCAGCAGGTGGAAATCTTGATGTTTTGCAGACCAGAAATCACTTTATGAGCAGCCTTCAGCAGAACAAGTTTCTGCATTTGCACTTCCAACACTTTCCCCTCATAAGCCTTCTCGTGCTGAAGCCAAGAGCCATCTGATCTTCATAGCTTGCTGGAGATGTTCCCCATGCTGCACAGCCACCCCTTACCCCTCAACAGGTCTCAGGCCCTGCTCCTGGAAGAGAAGAGATGGATTCATTGAATGACAGCACTGCCCCACGTGAAGGCCTGCTGAAGGTTAACCATGAGCAAAACTGTTTAAAGCACACCACGAGAAAAGCACAGCAGCAGGCCACAAAGATGTGAACCTTCCCTGATCAACACCTGAGAGCAGGGAGGGCCACCAAGGTTTTCAGCTTGTGCAAACGAGGTGGTGGCACCTTGCAAAGAGTCTTAAAAATCAAGTGAAACACTTCCTGAGTTCAGGGTCCCAACCTTGGCAGCAGCCTGGGGATCATAGAATCATAGAATTTTTTGGTTGGAAAGGACCTTTAAGATCACTGAGTCCAAGCCTTAACCCAGCGCTGCCAGGTCACCACTGAACCATGGCCCTCAGCACCACAGCTACACAGCTTTGAAACCCCTCCAGGGATGGGGACTCCACCACTGCCCTGGGCAGCCTGGGACAGGCCTGGACAACCCTTTGGGGAAGAAATTGTTCCTCATGTCCAACCTGAACCTCCCCTGGAGAAACTTGAGGCCATTTCCTCTTGTCCCATCTCTTGTTCCTTGGGAGCAGAGCCCAACCCCCACCTGGCTGCAGCCTCCTCTCAGGAGCTGTAGAGA
The DNA here is from genome assembly GCF_027791375.1 of Indicator indicator. Classification (NCBI taxonomy): domain Eukaryota; kingdom Metazoa; phylum Chordata; class Aves; order Piciformes; family Indicatoridae; genus Indicator; species Indicator indicator. The sequence continues at coordinate 5,860,976 of NC_072024.1, read as the reverse complement.
GCCAGAAGGTCTCCCCTCAGCCTCCTCTTCTCCAGGCTCAACACCCCCAGCTCCCTCAGCTGCTCCTCCCCAGCCCTCTTCTCCAGACCCTTCCCCAGCTCTCTTGCCCTTCTCTGGACCTGCTCCAGCTCCTCAATGTCCTTCTGGGAGTGAGGAGCCCAAAGCTGAACCCAGCACTCAAGGAGTGGCCTCAGCAGTGCCTGGTCCAGGGGCACAATCCCTGCCCTGCTCCTGCTGCCCACACCATTGCTGCTCCAGGCCAGGCTGCTGCTGCCCTTCTTGCCCACCTGGGCACCCCCTGGCTCATCTCCAGCTGCTGTCACCCAGCACCCCCAGGTCCTTCACTGCTGGGCAGTTTCCATCCACTCTGCCCCAGGCCTGGAGTGTTCATGGGGTGGTTGTGACCCAAGTGTGGAACTTGGCTCTTGGCCTTGTTGAACCTGATGTCTGCATGACAGGGGCTGTGACCTTGCACAGGTACATCTCAGGCTGCCAGCCAAACCAAGTGCTGCTCAGAGTGGGAAAACAAAGCAAAATTGCAGTGGATCTGCTCCTGCTGCACTTGTCATGCCAGGATAATGCTTCCACCTACAATCCTTCATCAGCAGATCTGCTCCATTAACCCAGCAGTGTGTTCACAGTCTGGCCCTTCACTCTCCAAGCATCGCTGCTGGCCCCCATCTGCTCTCCAGCAGAAGTTACCCAGAGCAACAACAGGGACAGTATTAAATGCTGAGCTTTGTTTTGGCTTCTACCATCAATCATCCAAGGTAGAAGAGAAATATTAACACTTCAGGCTAGATATTTGAAGAGGGAACCAGTTAATGGTTAAAATAAAGACATATGGGCCATAGGATGGTGGAGAAGGATGTAGGCAGGGCAGAGATAGCCTCTGAAGAGCATCTGCCAGCAGTTACCAAGCAGTTTGGCAAACACTGCATGCTCTTCTAGTTGGAAGGAAAAATAATTATAGCCTCTCTTCAACCCAGCAATTATTTAATGTTGCCTTTTCAACACAGAGAAAGCTGCTCCTGCTAGTAGGGACGTGCAGCCAGAGAGGTGCCATGGGCCACAGCCACATGAAGAGAAAGAAAAGTATGAGAAATAAGGGGGAAAGCAAGGTAAAGAAATGGTGAGGATCTGCAAGGACAGCAGGAAAGAACCACCTGTGTGGGAAGGTTGCCTCAGCTGCATGGCACTGGAAAGGGAGTGCACATTGCTTAGACCCCAAGAAGGCAGTGGGGGTGTCTGAGGACCAGAGGAAGGTTGAAGGGCAGGTTTGTCTTTAATAAGAAACCAGAGGGCTACAAGAGGTACATCCAGCTGCAGTGAAAGTGGAGCCTCTCCAGCTGTGGTGGCTAATCTGAGATTCCTAAGCCTGTGGTGAAGACTTCATAGAATCAGAGAATTGTTTGGATTGGAAGAGGCCTTTAATTAACCCAGCACTGCCAGGTCACCACCAAACCATGTCCCTCGGCACCACAGCTACACAGCTTTGAAACCCCTCCAGGGATGGGGACTCCACCACTGCCCTGGGCAGCCTGGGACAGGCCTTCACAACCCTCTGGGGGAAGAAATTGTTCCTCATGTTCAACCTAAACCTCCACTGGGGCAACTTGAGCCCATTTCTTCTTGTCCTATCAATTTGTTGCTTGGCAGATTAGACCACCCCTACCTGGCTCCAACCTCCACTCAGGGAGCTGTACAGAGCCAGAAGGTCTCCCCTCAGCCTCCTTTTATCCACACTAAACATCCCCAGGTCCTCAGCTGCTCCTCCCTAGACCCTCCCCCAGCTCTGGGCCTGCTCCAGCTCCTCAATGTTCTTCTGGGAGTGAGGAGCCCAAAACTGAACCCAGCACTCAAGGAGTGGCCTCAGCAGTGCCCAGTCCAGGGGCATAATCCCTGCCCTGCTCCTGCTGGCCACACTATTGCTGATTCAGGCCAGGCTGTTGGTAGCCTTCTTGGCCACCTGGGCACCCCCTGGCTCATCTTCAGCTGTCTATTGACCAGCACCCCCAGGTCCTTTACTGCCAAGCAGCTTCCCAGCTCCAAGTCTGTCTCTGCATGGGTCTCCTGGATGTCAAAGAGAAAAAAACAAAACAAAACACTAAAACCAAGAAAAGCAATCAAAATTTCCTACTCTCAAAGGGAACTTAGTAAAAGAGGGCTTGGGCCAAAATGCTTCAAGGAAGGTGCCATGCCAGGTTTGAAATCCATCTCCCACCTTTCAGCCTCATCACCCAGAGCTTTCCACGTTTCTCAGTGTTTGGGACTGTTGTGCCAATCTCCCCAGGGGCTGCTGAGACCAGGTGGGGCTGGAGGGGACGTGGTGCTAGCTCCCACACCGAGCTTCTTGGCTTACTCTAGATGCAATGGAAGGAAACCAAACTTTGCCTCATCAGCTTAATTATTAATAATTAGCAGAGTTCTAGAAGCACTGAAAGGGAAAATGCGCTGTGTAAGACTGAAAGGGAAGAAAGAGCCCTCAGTCTATCTCATGAGCAAAGCAAAGGGCTTTGTGGTGCCCTTGGCTACATCTCAGTCCCCAGTTGAGTGATGACCCTGCAGCATCTTCTGCAGTTAGAGGAGCCAGGGCAGAACTGTCCCTTAAAAGGATGGCAAGTCATGCCCCTGCCCTCGTTCTCATGGCTGGGTCCTTCCCACTGAACCATCCAAGAAACAGCTGCTGCTGAATACAGGCAGAGATGGTCCATGGCCAAGGAACCAGAAGGCAACACAGTCCCACAGGACTCACCACTGTTTTTGTTGGCCCTTCTTATCTCTACTTTCTCCAACTGAAACTACATCAAGCTGAAGGGACCATAGAATCATTCTGGTTGGAAAAGACCTTTAAGACCATGAAGTCCAACCCTTAATCCACCACTGCCAAGTCCACCACTAAGCCATGTCCCTCAGCACCACATCTATTTGGCTTTCCAGTTGTGACAGAAGATGGATTGATGGATTTAAACTAAAAGAGGGAAAGATCCACAGGAGATACAAGGAAGAAATGTTTAACACTGAGGGTGCCCAAAGAGATGTCCCATCCCTGGAACCATTCCAGGAGAAGTTGTTTGGGGCTGTGAGCAACCTGCTCTAGTTGCAGGTGTCCCTGCTGACTGTGGAGGGGTTGGATTAGATGGCCTTGAAAGGCTTCTTCCAATCCATTCTATGGATTTTCAATGAAGGGCTGCATCCTGGAGCAGCTCATTGCAGGGGGTGGGGGAGAATTATGGGATGATGGCCCTGTGATGAGCAATCCCACTTCTTCCTCTCTTCTTGGTCCCCCAAGTCTGTTGTAAGGGCATTTCAGAGGACTAATGAAAACAGCTGCCATGACCAGCAGTGGTCCTAAATCCAGCTGCAGATGGTGGGGTATGTGGTCTGCTTTCATGGAACTAGCACACAGAGTCTCAAAGGTTTGTCAAGCCTGGGTCCACCTGAAAAGCCAAATTCAGTGGGAGCTCCAGGGCCAACTGCAGCAGAAGGAAACCAGCAGGGCCTGAAGTACAGCACAAGACCTGGAGCAGAGAGCAGTGAAATTTGTGGTTACACCATGATAACACATGGGGGACATAAACCTGACTTGCTGATATTGGTGAAGCCACCCCAATCTTTTGCTCATGTGCTCCACAGGGTGCATTCAGAAGAGTATGGCCAGCAGGTGAAAGAGAGAGGTTGTCCTCCCCCTCTAGTCTGACCCAGTGAGGCCTTATCTGGAATATTGTGTCCAGTTCTGGGCTCCCCAGTTCCAGAGGGACAGGGAACTGCTGGAGAGAGTCCAGCAGAGGCTACAAAGCTGCTGAGGGCCCTGGAGCAGCTCTGTGAGGAGCAAAGGCTGAGAGCCCCTGGGGCTGTTGAGCCTGGAGAAGAGCAGCCCCAGAGGGCATCTGAGCAATGCTCAGCAAGAGAGAAAGGCTTGGGGGGGGCAAGAGGCTGGGGCCAGACTCTGCTCAGTGGTGCCCAGGGACAGGCCAAGGGGCAAGGGGCACAAAGTGGCACCCAGGAGGTTCCATGTGAGCAGGAGGAGAAAGTTGTTTGTTGTGAGGGTGGTGGAGGGCTGGAGCAGGCTGCCCAGAGAGGTTGTGGAGTGTCCTTGTGTGGAGAGCTTGCAACCCCCCCTGGTCCTTGTGCTGCTGGGCAAGCTGCTGTGGGTGCCCTGCTGGAGCAGGGGGGTTGGACTGGGTGAGCTCCAGAGCTCCCTTCCCACCTCACCATGCTGGGGTGCTGTGATAGAAGGATTTGCTGGACAAGTGGAAGTAAAAGAGAAAGGGGCACTGGTTGTAAGGGATTTGAGTGATAACTTTACCCCTCATCTTTTTTCCCACTCCCTGTCTATCCCAGTTTGAAGCTTCGGGGTACCTTTACACCAAGCACATCCCAAAACCACTGGGTGCCCACACACAGGCTCAGAGGATCTCTGGGTGCCCACACTCAGGCATGGAGGATATCTGGGTACCCACACTCAGGCATGGAGGATATCTGGGTACCCACACTCAGGCATGGAGAATCTCTGGGTGCCCACACACAGGCTTGGAGGATCTCTAAGTGCCCACATTCATGCTCGGAGGATCTCTGGGTGCCCACACACAGGCTTGGAGGATCTCTAAGTGCCCACATTCATGCTCGGAGGATCTCTGGGTGCCCACACACAGGCTTCCATCTTCCAGTATTTGCCAGCTGCATACCCAACCATGATGCTGTACTGAGCTCTTTACCAAGCCACTCCAAGCAAGGGCAGTCTCTATAGCTGGATGAATTCCTTGAAGGTCAAGGGTTGTAACAAGATGTCTGTTATTAACAGAGCACCAACAGGTGCTAATTAAAGGAGGGTAAGAGCCATCACTCTCTGGAACACCTCCTAAAGCGCCACATCCTGCAAACCATTACATCTCCACAGCCCTTCCCAACTGATCCCAAGATGAAACACCACTCTGGAAAGCAAGGAGGGGTCTAGCAGGAGGGCTGTGCTCACTGCTTAAGCTTATTGATTCTTGTATCAGGTAGATCTGGCAGAGCACAATGAGATTCAGGTTGGGTTGGTTTTTTTTCCTTCCCTCTCCTTGCAAAAGCCTTTCAAACGTCCTTTATCTCTGCCTGGCCTCAGCAGCATCCCTGCTGTGCACGGTGGAGGCCGTCTCCAACCCCAAGCAGACAGCCCGTGGCGGAGGGTGCATCGGACCGAGACGGAGCAGTTTGGTGCCTGCTGCTCCCGTGATGGACTTGCAGGTCTTTAGGAAACCTCTCCAAGCTTTAGTCACAGAAATGGAGTTACCGAAGCAGAGGGAAATCTGGGCAAGCCTCCCATAGCTCTTAGCTCCCAGGGCCAGCAACTGCTTCCAGGCTGAAACCTAATTAGTCCTCCTCATCAATAAAGATGGGCTCCTGGTGCTCAGTTCTGCAGGGACATCCCACAGAGAGCCCCAGGGGGAGGGTCACTCCTCAGGGATGAACACAGGTAAAGGGAATGCTTCTGCTCTTGACTTGGCAAACAGCCTCTTCCCTTCCCTCCCTCCTACAGCTCAAGCCATAAATTATGGGATCTGGTTCCCTGCTCTGCAACCCCCTGCACTCCCAAAAATAGGAGGTTTATGTAACAGAACTGGAGGGGCCCATGCCCTGCCCATCCTGAGACCCTCCACACACCCAGATGCCTATGGGTTGTGCTCTGCATCAGCCCCCAGGGGAAATAAAAAATGTCAGGAGACCAGATCTGGCAGATGGGATCATGGAGAAACAGGAAACCAGAGGGCAAGAACTCACCCCAGTAAAATCAGTTCAGTCTTGGAAACATGAGCTGCCCCCCAAACATCATGATCAATACAGCCAGCAACAAGAATTGCCCAACCTTTGAGGGCTGCTGGAGAGCAAGCAATGCTGTTGTGCTGTGCATCCTCACCTACCTTGGTGCTGGGGTCTCAACCAGAGACACACAGAACCATAGAATTGTCAGGGTTGGAAGGAACCTCAAGGATCATCCAGTTCCAACCCCCCTGCCATGGGCAGGGACACCTCACACTACAGCAGGTTGCTCACAGCCACATCCAGCCTGGCTGCAAACACCTCCAGGGATGAGGCTTCCACCACCTCCCTGGGCAACCTCTGCCAGTCTCTCACCACCCTCATGGGGAAGAATTTCTTCCTAACATCCAATCTCAGCTCCCCATTTCTAGTTTTGTTCCATTCCCCCCAGTCCTATCCCTCCCTGACACCCTACAAAGTCCCTCCCCAGCTTTCCTGTAGCCCCCTTCAGATCCTGGAAGGCCACCAGAAGGCCTCCTGGGAGCCTTTTCTTCTCCAGACTGCACAACCCCAACTCTCTCAGTCTGTCTCCAGAGCAGAGCAGCTCCAGCCCTCTGCTCATCCTCGTGGCCCTTCTCTGGACAACTTCCAGCACCTCCAGATCCCTCTTGTAATAGAGGCTCCAGAACTGGATGCAATACTCCAGGTGGGGTCTCACCAGAGCAGAGAGGGAGAATCACCTCCCTTGACCTGCTGGCTATGCCTCTCTTGGTGCAGCCCAGGATGTGAATGGCTTTCTGGGCTGTAAGTGCTGGATGTTGAGCTTCTCATGCAGCCCTGAAGAAGAAGACTTGGGGGTGCTGGTGGATTAGAAGCTCAACATGAGCCATCACAGGCCTGCACACTGAGGTTGGCAAGCACTTGGGCCTGCCTAAAAGCAAGCTGCAAAGTCAGAGGACTGCTGTTGTGAGCTCCTCTGAGTGAAGCTCTTGCTAATCATCACCGGCAGAGTCCTCGCCCTGGGCAGGATCAGACCCTCTTATGCCAGAGCTGTTTACAGCAGCAAGTCAGAGCCTGCCACAGGCAAATCAATGAGTGCAGTCCAAGCCTCTGGACAGGGGGTTTATCTCCTCAGCTTCACTAGAGCTGCTGGTGCCCAGCACATCAGGTGCCTTGAGTGATTAGAAGTCACCTGGTTTTCATCAAGGTCTTTTTTCCTCCCTCTCTGCTCTACCCTGCTGAGACCCCCCCTGCAGTGCTGGGGCAGTTCTGGAGTGCTCAGCACAGCACAGACAGGGAGCTGGTGGAGCAGGGCCAGAGGAGGCCACAGCAATGCTGGCAGGGCTGGAAGGGCTCTGCTGGGAGGCTCCAGGCTGAGAGAGTTGGGCTTGGGCAGCCTGCAGAAGAGAAGGCTCCAGGGAGACCTTCTGGTGACCATTCAGGACTTAAAGGAGCACAGAAGAAAGCTGGGGACAGAGTTTTGGGCAGGGTCTGTTGTGAGAGGCCAAGGGGTGATGGTTTGAACTGCAAGAGGGAGATTGAGAGTGGAGAGAAGGAAGAAATGTTTGAGACTGAGGGTGGTGAGAGCCTGTCCCAGGCTGCCCAGAGAGGTGGGAGATGTCCCATCCCTGGCAGCATTGCAGGGGAGGTTGTTTGTGGCTGTGAGCAACCTGCTGTGGTTGGGGATGTCCCTGCTGAGGGCAGGGGGGTTGCATTAGGTGACCTTTAGAGGCCCCTTCCAACCCAAACTGCTCTGTGATTCTTTTGAAATCCATCATGCCCTGACTACCTGGCGGTACCAAGACCAGCCACACCACCTGCTCAGGAGTGGATCATATACCTATTCCTACCAAAACAGCATTTATCAGCCTTTGGTACAGTGTGTCAGTGTGAGCTGAAATTCCCCCCCACTGACAATAACCAGGCTAGCCCAGTCTGGAAGCAAATGAAAAGCTGTATTTACAAGCAGAGTCTAAAATCTACGATGAAATGCAAAGAATATGTACAAATATACAAAATTCACAACATTCACAAATATATACAATCAACAGAAAAAGCACAACCGATCTCCCTTAGCTTCCCCCCAAGGGGACCCTCCCAAAGGGGCCTCTCCTCTCCCAGGAGCTTCCCCCCCAGATCCCCCTGGACAGAGAAGCAGAGTTAGTTAAGCAGAAAGTTGTTAACTTAGCTGCCAAAGTCAGTGTGTTACCTTCAGCCAGAAGAGAAGAAGAAACAGCAGCCAGACAGCCCAGCAACTGCCCCCACTGCCGAACGCAGAATGTGCAGAGTGCCTACTTTGTTTTGGGTAATAGTTCTTAAACATTTCTATCTATCCAATGGAAGTGTTTAGAACAATCAGTATTTTGCTTCCTTACACCCAATAGTGACTTATTTACATTCTTTCACTTTCTCTCTTCTGAACTTTGCAAGGAAAAATTAAAAAGACAGTTTCAAACCATCACATACAGGAATCCAAATGCAAACCCACTGAGAAGATGAGCAGAGCAGCCACCAGCTAAAGGACAGAAGGCACAAGCAGCACTGCACCAGGAGGAATCAGACAGCATCACTATGGTTGGAAAAAACCTTCAAGATCATTAAGCCCAACCATTATCTAACTCCACCAGGGCCCCTACTACATCATATCCTTGAGCACCATATCTAGCTGGCTTTTAAATACATCCATATCATCAAGTCCAACCATTATCTAACTCCACCAGGGCCCCTACTACATCATATCCTTGAGCACCATATCTAGCTGGCTTTTAAATACATCCATATCACCAAGTCCAACCATTATCTTACTCTAACAGGGCCACTCCTACACCATATCCTTGAGCACCATATCTAGACAACTTTTTTAATACATCCAGGGGTGGTGATTCAACCAGAAAGGGAAACCCTGTGGGAGAAGTTGGAGGGAGAAGTCAAAACCAAAAGGGAAACAGCATAAAAATCACAGAATCACAGAAACATTCAGGTTGGAAAAGACCCTCAGGATCACCAAGTCTCCAGTACCTTAAGAGGGCCTACAAGAAAGCTGGGGAGGGACTTTTTAGGGTGTCAGGGAGTGATAGGACTGGGGGAAATGGAAAAAAATAGAAACGGGTAGATTCAAATTGGATGTGAGGAAGAAATTCTTCCCCATGAGGGTGGTGAGAGACTGGCAGAGGTTGCCCAGGGAGGTGGTGGAAGCCTCATCCCTGGAAGTTTTTGCAGCCAGGCTGGAGGTGGCTGTGAGCAACCTGCTGTAGTGTGAGGTGTCCCTGCCCATGGCAGGGGGGTTGGGTCTGGATGAGCCTTGAGGTCCCTGCCAATCCTAACAATTCTATGATTCTATAATTCTAAGTCCAACCCAGAACCCTACTCTTCAAGGGTCAGCCCTAAACCATATCCCCAAGCACCACATCCAAACCACCTTTAAACACATCCAGGGTTGGTGACTCAGCCCCCTCCCTGGGCAGCACATTGTAATGCCTGGTCACTCTTTTTTCCTAATGTCCAGTCCTAAAACAATCCCAGAGTCCTGGATTGAAGGATGGTGAAACACACACAGCATTCCCATGCAGACCATGGTACCATCATCAAGGGGAGCAGCAAGCACTCAGCACTGCAAAGTCACTTCTGCTACCCAAACCTCTCACAGGAAAAAAAGCAGGAATTTTCCTCCTTAAGGGCTAGGGCACCAAATTCCATTCAGGAAAAAGATGAAAAAGCAGATAATGCTCATTAGTTGACAGAGAGAACAGAAAACAATGAAGAAGAACTTTGCTGACACTGGCAGAGATTGTAAGTGGTGCAGGAAAGTCACCAGGCTGCCACCAGCCAGACAGAGGGTTTGGGTAAATCAGCTGTGGCAGGAGGCTGAGAGTGGCTGAGCACAGGCGAGACAGAATCACAGAATCATTGAGGACAGACCTCTGAGATCATCCAGCCCAGCCTGTGACCCAACACCACCACACCGACCAGACCATGTCATTGAGTGCCACATCCAATCGCTCCTTAAACACCTCCAGGGATGGTGACTCCACCACCTCCCTGGGCAGTCCATTCCTGTGTCCAGTTCCCCTTTCCATCAGGAACAGCTTCCTAACATCCAACCCAAACCTCCCCTGGCACAGCTTCAGGCCATGCTCTCTCATCTTGTCACAAGTTGCCTGGGAGCAGAGTGGGACCCACACCTTACTGCAGCTTCCCTTCAGGTGGTTGTAGAGAGTGGTAAGGTCTGCCCTGAGCCTCCTCTTCTCCAGGCTGAACACCCCCAGCTCCCTCAGCCTCTCCTCATCAGACTTCCCCTCCAGTCCCTTCCCCAGTCTGGTTGCTGCTCTCCTCTGGACCTGCTCCAGCACCTCAAGATCCTTCCTGCAGTGAGGGGCCCATTGCTGCACAGGGTGCTGGAGGGGAGGCTTCACCAGTGCAGAGCACAGGAGATACTCTAGCTCCACAGAGTGCTGTCACTCCCTTGTACCAGGAGTGACAACATCTGTGTACCACCTTCCTCCTCTTTTTTTCTACAACAGTGATGGGGGGTGGGGGTGGACTCAATGATCTGCTGAGGACATGAGGAAAGATCTCCTTTCCCAGCAGGATCCAGCATGTGAAACCACTGCAGGCCTGGCAGACAGCAACCAGACAGTGCCTTGAACAAACACAGCCCAGTATGCCCTCTCCCACCAGCCTACAGACATTTGTTTGACCAGCTCCATCTCCAGGAAGGCACCGAAACAAGCCAAGCTGTGCTGCCCATGGCGGACAGGCATTGTAGCCAGAACATTTTCACAGAGCCACAGAATCACAGAGCCACAGAGTCACAGTGTCACAGAGTCATAGAGTCATAGAGTCACAGAGCTACAGAGTCACAGAGCCACAGTCACAGAACCACAGAGTCAACCGGGTTGGAAGAGACCTCCCAGATCCCCAAGTCCAACCATCACCCAACCCAACTAATCAACCAGACCATGGCACTAAGTGCCTCATCCAGGCTGTTCTTAAACACCTCCAGGGACATCGACCCCACCCCCTCCCTGGGCAGCACATTTCAAGGGCCAGCCTCTCTTTCTGGAAAGAACTTCTTTGCTGCACCTGTGGCCTCTGTCCTGCTCCTTCTCCAGCCCTCATCCTGCCAGCCCTGGTTTGTTTTCTCAGGGCTGACAGCACATCCACTTAAAAGCAGCAGAATTATTTCCGTTACCTAAATCAAGCAGTTCCTAGAATGGATGACTCAGAAGCCTCTCCCCCTTCCCCAGCCATAAATCAGAGCAGAAACAAGATACCTCATGGGGACAAATGGCTTTGCTCTTTTGGCTTGGCACCTACACTCTTTTCTTCTCACAACGAACGAGAGGGGAAGATCTGCTCTCTTGCCGGCGCTTCATCCAAGAGCTGAGCCTTCAGCTCCCCAGGACACCACAGGTCAGGACTTTGCCTGTGTTATCACTGGAGGGGCTGGATCAAGATAAGCAAAAGCAGGGATGGTTATTTAAAAAAGAATATATAAGAACAGCCCTAGAGGTTGTTTTACTGGGACTGAGCAGCCCACAGGAGGAATTTGCCTCAAAGGAGGTATGCGCAGCATGTGCCAGCAGGCAAAGAGGTGGCAAAGCAACTCCTTCCCCTCACCCCTACCCTCCCTGGGGGCCAGGAGGTAGCTCTGTGAGCAGAGACAGGGATGGCCTCTCAAAGGAGGGTGCTGGGACCTCACAAAACTGCTTGCACTTGTGTCTCTTGGAGATTAACCTCCCCTTCAGCCCTGCCGCTCAGCCACAGATCTCACCCTGTTTGGTCTGGGGACCAGGGCTGGATCACTCAGCAGATCTGCCTGCTCAGCTTGGGAAAACAACACAGGCAGGCTTTATGGAGAGGGGAAAAAAAAAACATCCTGCTTTGGTCTGCAGAAACCACTTTGTCAAAGGCTTTCACTCCTACCCTCTGACCCAGCCTGACCCATGCACCCAGCCAGCCTGTCCCCATAAACTCTAGCTGCCTGAAGGGCAAGATGAGGCTTCCAAACCATGGGGCCCTTGAACTTCAGCCTTTTGCTTGGGCTGACTCCTTGAAGGGCAGGGCCAGAAAAAGTCTCCCACACCTGCAAGGAGATGCTGGAGACAAGGAACCTGACACTAAAAAAATTCATGAGGCAAAGCTCCCCCTCTTCTGCTCTGGAAAGAAAACCTCTCAGCTGTTTTAATAGATTAGAATCATTGAATCGTAGAATTATTTGGGTTGGAAGAGAGCTCTAAGATCATAGAATGGTTTGGGTTGGAAGGGACCTTCAAGATCTAGTTCCATCTAGTTCCAATCCCCCTGCCACAGGCAGGGACATCTCCAACCAGTTTGCTCAAGGCCACATCCAACCTGGCCTTGAACACCTGCAGGGAGGGGACAGCCACAGCCTCCCTGGGCAACCTCATCAAGTCCAGGCCTTAACCTAGCACTGCCTGGTCACCACTAAACATGTCTCTCAGCACCACAGCCACACAAGGTTGAAACCCCGTTAGGGATGGGGACTCCAACACTCTCCTGGCAGCCTGGGCCAGACCTTGACAAACCAACACATGAAGAAATTGTTCCTCATGTCCAAACTAAACCTCCCCTAAGGCAATTTGAGGCCATTTCCTCCTGTCCTGTTGCTTGTTCCTTGGGAGAAGAGACCAACCCCCACCTGGCTCCCACCTCCTTTCAGGGAGTTGTAGAGAGCCAGAAGGTCTCCCCTCAGCCTTCTTTTCTCCAGGCTGAACAACCTCAGAAATGCTTTCCAGCCCCATGATTTTGGGAGACTGTGGTGCACGGAATGTCATCAGATGGCAAAGCTGAAAGCCAGAGCTGCTATCATCAAAACCAACAGAGGCTATTTTCTAGAGAATTAAGCCCCAAAACGTTGTAAGTCCTGGTGCTATAACAGGCTGAACAAAAGCAAGATGCACTCCCAGTGACTTTTAGCCATCAGATAACAGCTGTGGAACAAAAAGGCTTCACTGGGCCATGGCTGAAGCTTGCTCTCAGGATAATAACCTGCTCCTCTAATGAGATTAGGTGGATTAGCTGTATTTTAAGGGAACATCAATGAACTAGACAGCTTCTCAGGCAGGTTTTTTGCAGTGCTACATGAAATAATACCAGAAAGACATCAAACCAGGCAGCTATTTTTAGCAGGCATTCCTCTACACAACCTAGGTGGAGAGAGATCGCAAAGCAGCAGAGGTGTGCTAATGCAGGAGGGAGCTGAGAGAATGCTCCTTGCAGAGAAAAACAGGCTCATCCCTGGCTGCTCTTGGCTGAGCTGCACAAGAAATTAATTCAGCTGGACCTGAGCTTGCATTCTTCCAATGCTGTGTTGTGAAACGGGCTCAAATGTTGGAGGGAATGAGAAACATGGGAAGCTCTCTGCTGAGAGAAGAAAACCTGAGGCCACGATGAACTCGTTGGAATTTGTGAATGGTGGTCTCAAGGCAGCACCACCCTCTCACCCCACGGCCCTACAGAGGTGACAAACCCCAAGTCCTCTCCCTGTGTGTCTGAGAAGAAGTCCTCCAGCCATGTCTGAAATGAAACTTGATCATCATCATCACATCCTTCCCCATCACCAAGGCATCCTTCCCCACCATCAAAGCATCCTTCCCTATCACCAAGGCATCCTTCCCCATCTCCAAGGCATCTTTTCCCACCATCAAAGCATCCTTCCCCATCACCAAGACATCCTTCCCCATCACCAAGACATCCTTCCACATCATCAAGACATCCTTCCCCATCATCAAAGCATCCTTCCCCATCACCAAGGCATCCTTCCCCATCACCAAGGCATCCTTCCCAATCACCAAGGCATCCTTCCCCATCATGAAAGCATCCTTCCCCATCTCCAAGGCATCCTTCTCCATCACCAAGGCATCCTTCCCCATCATCAAAGCATCCTTCCCCATCATCAAAGCATCCTTCCCCATCATCAAGACATCCTTCCCCATCTCCAAGGCATCCTTCTCCATCACCAAGGCATCCTTCCCCATCATCAAAGCATCCTTCCCCATAATCAAGACATCCTTCCCCATCATGAAAGCATCCTTCCCCATCTCCAAGGCATCCTTCCCCATCTCCAAGGCATCCTTCCCCATCTCCAAGGCATCCTTCACCATCACCAAGACATCCTTCCCCATCTCCAAGGCATCCTTCCCCATCACCAAGACATCCTTCCCCATCATCAAGACATCCTTCCCCATCATCAAAGCATCCTTCCCCATCATCAAAGCATCCTTCCCCATCATCAAGACATCCTTCCATAATCATCAAGACATCCTTCCCCATCTCCAAGGCATCCTTCCCCATCTCCAAGGCATCCTTCCCCATCACCAAAGCATCCTTCCCCATCACCAAGGCATCCTTCCCCATCATCAAGACATCCTTCCATAATCATCAAGACATCCTTCCCCATCACCAAGATATCCTTCCCGATCACCAAGACATCCTTCCCCATCACCAAGACATCCTTCCCCATCACCAAGGCATCCTTCCCCATCTTCAAGACATCCTTCCCCATCATCAAGACATCCTTCCCCATCATCAAAGCATCCTTCCCCATCACCAAGGCATCCTTCCCCATCACCAAGGCATCCTTCCCCATCACCAAGACATCCTTCCCCATCTCCAAGGCATCCTTCCTTATCACCAAGGCATCCTTCCCCATCATCAAGGCATCCTTCCCCATCTCCAAGGCATCTTTCCCCATCACCAAGGCATCCTTCCTTATCACCAAGACATCCTTCCCCATCACTAAGACATCCTTCCCCATCTCCAAGGCATCCTTCCCCATCTCCAAGGCATCCTTCCCCATCACCAAGGCATCCTTCCCCATCACCAAGACATCCTTCCCCATCACCAAGGCATCCTTCCCCATCACCAAGACATCCTTCCCCATCACCAAGGCATCCTTCCCCATCACCAAGGCATCCTTCCCCATCACCAAGGCATCCTTCCCCATCTCCAAGACATCCTTCCCCATCATCAAGACATCCTTCCCCATCATCAAAGCATCCTTCCCCATCACCAAGGCATCCTTCCCCATCTCCAAGGCATCCTTCCCCATCACCAAGGCATCCTTCCCCATCTCCAAGACATCCTTCCCCATCATCAAGACATCCTTCCCCATCATCAAAGCATCCTTCCCCATCACCAAGGCATCCTTCCCCATCACCAAGGCATCCTTCCCCATCTCCAAGACATCCTTCCCCATCATCAAGACATCCTTCCCCATCATCAAAGCATCCTTCCCCATCACCAAGGCATCCTTCCCCATCTCCAAGGCATCCTTCCCCATCACCAAGGCATCCTTCCCCATCTCCAAGACATCCTTCCCCATCATCAAGACATCCTTCCCCATCATCAAAGCATCCTTCCCCATCACCAAGGCATCCTTCCCCATCACCAAGGCATCCTTCCCCATCTCCAAGACATCCTTCCCCATCATCAAGACATCCTTCCTCATCACCAAAGCATCCTTCCCCATCACCAAGGCATCCTTCCCCATCAACAAGACATCCTTCCTCATCACCAAAGCATCCTTCCCCATCACCAAGGCATCCTTCCCCATCACCAAGGCATCCTTCCTCATCACCAAAGCATCCTTCCCCATCACCAAGGCATCCTTCCCCATCACCAAGGCATCCTTCCTCATCACCAAAGCATCCTTCCCCATCATCAAGGCATCCTTCCCCATCATCAAGGCATCCTTCCCCATCACCAAGGCATCCTTCCTCATCACCAAGGCATCCTTCCCCATCAACAAGACATCCTTCCTCATCACCAAAGCATCCTTCCCCATCACCAAGGCATCCTTCCCCATCACCAAGGCATCCTTCCTCATCACCAAAGCATCCTTCCCCATCACCAAGGCATCCTTCCCCATCACCAAGGCATCCTTCCTCATCACCAAAGCATCCTTCCCCATCATCAAGACATCTTTCCCCATCACCAAGGCATCCTTCCCCATCACCAAGGCATCCTTCCTCATCACCAAAGCATCCTTCCCCATCACCAAGGCATCCTTCCTCATCACCAAAGCATCCTTCCCCATCACCAAGGCATCCTTCCCCATCATCAAGACATCTTTCCCCATCACCAAGGCATCCGTCCCCATCATCAAGGCATCTTTCCCCATCATCAAAGCATCCTTCCCCATCATCAAGACATCCTTCCCCATCATCAAGACATCCTTCCCCATCATCAAGGCATCCTTCCCCATCATCAAGACATCCTTCCCCATCATCAAGACATCCTTCCCCATCATCAAAGCATCCTTTCCCATCATCAAGACATCCTTCCCCATAACCAAGGCATCCTTCCCCATCACCAAGGCATCCTTCGTCATCACCAAAGCATCCTTCCCCATCACCAAGGCATCCTTCCCCATCATCAAGACATCCTTCCCCATAACCAAGGCATCCTTCCCCATCACCAAGGCATTCTTCCCCATCCTGTAGGATGTGGCAACTACATCCCATGCAGAGAGCAGAGGGAGGAGTTTGATGAGGTCACAGAATCCCAGGATGGTTTGGGTTGGAAGGGACCTTCAAAGCTCATCCAGCCCAACCCACCCACAGTCAAGAGGGACATCCCCAACCAGAGCAGGTTGCTCACAGCCCCAACCCTGACCTCAAGGTGTGGGCAGACAGACATTTGCCCAGAGGTCACGCCCAGTCGTTCCACTCTTGCTCAACACTCATGAACTCACTCTCACTGACTCCCAGCTATCCTCAGGATTTAAGGATTTCTCTCCTTTTTCATTGCTTTTCATCCCTGGAGCTTACTCCTACATAACACCCAGCGACTGCAAAACAAACTGGATACTGCCCTGTCCAAAGTCCTTCACTCTTCTTTTCCAGGACAGATTCAAGCCTTGGGGACTGAAGCCCACATATTTTGCTCCCCATGTTCAATCCAGCCTTATCTCTGCACCTTCTCTCTCACTGTGACTCAGACAGGGCCTGTGAATAAACCCCAATTAGAGATAAAACATCAGAGCTGCACAGCAAATGGATGGCCCCTACCCCAGGCAGCTCACAGCCTGGGATCTTCAGCTCCCACCCTGGTGAACTGACAAAAATAACCCATTAAAAGTCACTTTAATTGCCTTGCCAGTGGTTTGAACAAACTCCAGCTAATGCTTGAGGTTAAAAAGGAATGAAGCCTTAAATAGCAAATTCTCCTCCATTCCTTCCACTTTTACCCTTAAATTTTAATGGGGTCATGGTGGGGGACACACACACACACAGAGACCCAGCCAGTTCTCCAGCTCTTGTACCCAGCTCTTGTGAAGCAAGGGCCAGGCTCAGTTCTGCTGGGTTTGCTCTCCTATGGGGTCCCATTGCAGTTTCATTTGGACCACATTAAGTCGGATGTAATTAAGACACTCAGGAAGGTGATATTCCTCCTGCCAGAAGGAGTCCCAACCAAGGATGAGAACACTGAGAGGGTGTGACCATGAGCTGAAGTCCTCCAAAGCCCTGGGAAGATCTGCTCCATCCCACATGAGGCTCAGAGATGTTGCCCAGGATTTTGTGTCCAAGTTGACTGATACTTAGGAGGAGGAATGTTCCACCACCACATTTTGGTTGAGAAAAATATGCAAACATGGGTAGCAGAGTCAAAAAAAAGGAGCACAAGCAGAGTGTTGTCTGCCTGCTACATGAGGAATAACTGAACCAAGCATGATCCTGCTCCCTCCCCATCAAGAGCTGGGTGAAGGGAGAGAGACAGCAGTTCCACAGCTGAACTGGGAGCTGCTGAAGGTTTGAGTTAATGAAAGTTTGGGCTGGTTTGCTCTGTTTTCAACTCTGATGCTTTAAATGTAGGGACAGACGATTGCCCATTGAGAGCAATGCAATTCAAGTCCTCTGCACCAGTGTGGGCTCTATACCAATGAGAGCAATGCAGCTGGTGAAGGGTCTAGAGCACAAGTCTGGAGAGGAGCAGCTGAGGAACCTGGGGTTGTTCAGCCTGGAGAAAAGAAGGCTGAGAGGAGACCTTCTGGCTCGCTACAGCTCCCTTGAAAGTAGGCTGGAGACAAGTGGGGGTAGGTCTCTTCTATCAAGGAACAAGAGACAGGACAAAAGGGAATGTCCTCAAGTTGCTCCAGGGGAAGTTTAGGTTGGACATGAGGAACAATTTCTTCTCTGAAAGGGTTGTCAAGGCCAGGACCAGACTGCCCAGGGCAGTGGTGGAGTCCCCACCCCTGGAGGGGTTTCAAGGCTGTGAAGATGTGGTGCTGAGGGTCATGGTTTAGTGGTGACCTGGCAGTGCTGGGTTAAGGGTTGGACTCAATGATCTTCCAACCCAAATGATTTTGAGACTCTGTGACCACCAGTGCCCATCACTTAGCCAAATGATGCTCTGAAACAGCCTTACTGCCCTGCACAGGGCCATCAAAGAGCAATCAGGATGGAGCAATTTCACAGCCTTAACCCCTTTCTTGACTTCTGGCCTCAGTGGGTGGCAAGACACCCACTTAGCAAAAGGAATCGTGCCAAGAAAACCTAGCTGAGTGGTTTGGGCTGCAAGAGGCACATCTCAGAGACTGACTGTCTTCACCCCCACCTCTTTCAATATTTATTGCTCAAAAAAAAGCCCCCCCCAAAACCCTCTAACAAAACAAACAAAAAAGAAAAAGCCCACCACTTCTGTTTCTAGAGCATTTTGCAGACCTTACAGCATTTTGCTGGGATAAAGGGAAGCTGACAAACATATCACACCAATAAAGATTATTTTTTTTCCTCTCTGAGTAGTAGCAGGCACATGAGATTTATTCAGATAAAAGAGGCCAGGCTAGGACAGGAGCTTATATTGCAGGATGAAAACCTAAATCACAGGGCTGGGGGGGAGGGGAGAGATCTGGAGGCTCCATGGGTATCTCACAACCCTAGTGCAGCACTCCTGCATCATTCCCAGGGTCTGCAGGACAGAATGGTTTGGGTTGGGAGGGACCTTAAAGATCATCTAGTTCCAGTCTCACAGCACTGATAAAATGAAATGGGAGAGAGGAGACGGTCAGAGGAAGAGATGATCCTTAAGGTCCCTTTGATCTTTGAGGTCCCTTCCAACCTCATACTCTACCCTATCATTCTATTCTCTTCTAACCCACGCTCCTCTGTAGGGAGGAAGGAGTGTTCCATGATGATTTTCCCCCTAGCTGTTCAGCTACTGCATTAATCCTGTGACTGCTCCTGCTGAAACACACATTTTTCATGCACTGAAAAGATGTCTTGAGGATTATAATGGGGTTTTCCTTCCAACTTCTTCCCTTTTTTTCCCCTTTTTTTCCAGAACACTCTGCCCATTTTGCTGTGCTTGAGCAGCAGACAGCAATTAGCTCTCCAGCTCAGAGCATACTCTTCATTCTCCTCTTCAGACTCATCTTTCTAACAGATGAGATCGTGGCATTTCTGATGACTTCAAGAGACAAGACCTTTCCTGAATGCAGAATTGTCTCCATGCTCTCCAGTAAACACACAGTGTAACGGCTTCAGGCTGCACCAGGGCAGGTTTAGGTTGGACATCAGGAAGAATTTCTTTCCTGAAAGAGTGGTGGGGCACTGGAAGAGGCTGCCTGGGGAGGTGGTGGAGTCACCACCCCTGGAGGTGTTCAACAACCATGTGGATGTGGCACCTGAGGACGTGGTCTAGTGGTCATGGAGGTGCTGGGCAGAAGGTTGGACCTGATGACCTTAGGGGTCTTTTCCAACCTTGATGATTCTACAACGAGGCCCACCTGAGCTAACGACCTTGCTGGTGTCTCCACCAGCCTCAGCCAGTTCAGCAAAGTGCTCTCTGTGGCATTCACACTGTTAGCTGGTTGGCACCTGTCAGGAATCTGGGCTGTCCTGCCCACTGACCTGCCTGAGCATCCGGGGACGCAGCGGTGCCATCGCCAACCCCGGGGCAAAGCCCAGCGCTGAGGAGGGGAGCAGATGGCACAGACGTCTGTTGTGCCCAGAGTCAAGCAGGTATTTGGGGAGCAGGTGAGGCCATCTCCTTACCCTCAGAACTGTCTTTTTTTAAACAAGCAGAACAAGCCCTTGCCTAAAACCAAGAGTGGGTGAAACCAGACCACGAGACAAGTTGAAAAGTCAGTGGTATCTGACACTGTCCAGCAAACACCAGGCCCATCGAGATGCCATCTCAGACTTCCCTGCTCCTTGTTCAAGCAAGAAAGGAGAAGACTTCAGCCTTTACAAGGACACTGAGGTGCTGGAGCAGGTCCAGAGAATGGCAACGAAGATGGGGAAGGGTCTAAAGGACAAATCTGGTGAGGAGCAACTGAATGACCTGAGGCAAAGGAGGCTCAGGGAAAACCTTCTGGCTTTCCACAAACCCCTGAAAGGAGGTTGGAGCCAGGTGGGGGTCGGGGTCCCAAAAAAACCCAAAAGGAAACAACCTCAAGTGGCACCAGGGGAGGTTTAGGTTGGATATTAGTAGAAATGCCTTCCCTGAAAGGGTTGTCAAGGCCTGGAAGAGGCTGCCCAGAGCTGTGGTGAAGTCCCCATCCCTGGAGACATCTAAAAAACACAGAGATGTGGTGCTGAGGGCCATGGTTTAGTGGTGACCTGGCAGTGCTGGGATCTTCAAGATCTCCTCCAACCACAATGACACAATGGTCCTCAACCTGTGACAACACAGGTGCCCTGTGATCCCATTACAGACAGCAGTTACGACTTGAGCTTTGTTTTCCTAAAGGTCACAGAAAAGACCTCAAGATCATCAAGCCCAGCCATAACCTAACATCTCCCTGTACACAACTGTTGGAGCATGTCCCTAAGCACCTCCTCCAAACGTCTTTGCAACACCTCCAGGGATGGTGACTCCAGCAGCTCCCTGGGCAGCCTGTTCCAGTGCCCCATGACCATTTTGGTGAAGAGATTTTCCCTAATGCCCAACCTAAACCTACCCTGGCACGACTTGAGGCCACCTCCTCTCATCCTATCTCTCGTTCCTTGGGAGAAGAGGCCAACCCCCACCTGCCTCCCACTTCTTCTCAGGGAGCTGTAGAGAGCCAGAAGGTCTCCCCTCAGCCTCCTCTTCTCCAGACTAAACAACCCCAGGACTGGTGTTCAAGATCCCTCAGCAGCCTCATTGCTCTTTTCTCGACACACTCCAGCACCTCATGGTCCTCCTTTATCCATCTCTTGTACCAGAAAGCTCAGAACTATCCTCAGGTGTCAAGAAGACACAGAGGGGGGAAAAAAGGAACATGCATACAAAATGTCAGCTTTGCATCAGAAATGGTCTCACTGAAGCTCAGCTGGCGTGCAGCAGCAGGACACATGTCAGCTGCCACTGCCAGCACAGCTGTATGCACATCTGGTCCAAGTCCTGCAGCATCCCCTTCAACCCAGCAGCAACCCCAGCAGCAATGACAGCTGCCCCATTCCACCCTGCAAGCATTTATTTCTGCTTTTATGGAGGCTTCCCTTTGGGGCTCTCCCATAAAGCCCCCTCCCTGCTGCCTCCTTGGCCACCCATTCCCAGCTTTCACCTGCCTTCAGAGCAATGGCAGCAGACTGCTCTGCCCTTGCTGCCTTACTCAAATCACCTCATTCTGGGGTGCAGTCAGAAGAGTGTGCCCAGCAGGTCAAGGCAGGCTCTCCTCCTCACCTACTCTACCCTGGTGAGACCACATCTGGAGGACTGTGTCCAGTTTGGGCTCCCCCCAATTCAAGAGGGAAAGGGAACTACTGAAGAGAGTCCAGTTGAGGCTCTGAGGATGATGAAGGGCCTGGAGCATCTCTGTGAGGAGTGAAAGGCTGAGAGCCCTGGGGGCTGTTGAGCCTGGAGAAGAGCAAGAGGAGATCTTACTAAGGTTCACAAATACCTGAAGGGTGGGTGTCAAGAAGAGGCCAGGCTCCTTCCACTGGTGTCCTGTGATAGGACAAAGGGCACAAACTGGAGCCCAGGAGGTTCCACATCAACATGAGGAAAATCTTTGTTGTGAGGGTGCTGGAGGTGTGGAGCAGGCTGCCCAGAGAGGTTGTGGAGTCTCCTTCTCTGGAGACTTTCAGGACCCATCTGGATGTGTTCCTGTGTGACCTGCTCTGAGTGACCCTGCTCTGGCAGGGGGGTTGGATTGGATGATGTCCATAGGACCCTCCCAACCCCTACCATTCTATGATTCTATGAGTTCTTTAAATCTGATTTATGGCATTTCTGAGCACTCCCAGGCTGGGAGATATGTGGAAGGAAACTCAGGCTGGGCTCTGGCTCTGAGGAGAGGATTTCTGAAGCTGTTACAACTCAAACGAAACAAGGGAAAAAAAAAAAAAACAAAAAAACAACAAAACCAAACAAACCCTGAATTCCAGGAGCAAAGAACTATAATTCTTAGAAGAAATTATCAAATTCATTACTTGCAGAGCAAAACCAGTCCCCATGATTCAAGCTGCCATCCTGACAAAGGCAAAGAAACAACTTCCTTTTTATTTTTTTCCCCCTCTCCTTGTTCTCCTTGATCTCATTTTAATTGGAACTGGTCCCAGCTGAATCAGATCCCAAGCAGCCTGGCACCTGCCCTCTGTCCTTGAAGTCATTTTAAGCTGGGGCCTATTTCCACATTCCCATTTCCAGCCTTGCCTCCTGACAGCAGGCCAGGGTTCAATTTGCCTTTACCCAGAGGCACTTTCCCATGGGTCAGAAGTTTCCATGTTTCACAGGACGGGGCAGGGGGAGCTAATGGAGCAACACAGCCCCCAGGAGGGGCCAGGTACAACCCATGGCTTCACAGCAGGCCTAGGATGATGTTCCACCTTCATGGCAAGTGGGACCCAGCCTGAGTTTTCTTCCACATCCTCTCCTCCATAAATACCGGGACTAAGAGCAGGCAGTTTGGGGCTGAGGACACGTCAAGCTCCTTCCAGATGGACCAGCAGCATCACAGCCACAACAGGGAAACAGCTCCTTCCAGAAAAGCTCATGCCTCCATAGCTGGCACAGAATCATAGAACTGTTTTGGCTGGAAGTGAATTTTAAGATGATAGAGTCCAACTGTTAACCCAGCACTGCCAGGTCACTACCAAACCAAGTCCCTCAGCACCACAGCTACACAGCTTTGAAAGCCCCCCGGGGATGGGGACTCCAAAACTGCCCTGAGCAGCCTGGGACAGGCCTTGACAACCCTTTGGGGGAAGAAATTGTTCCTCATGTCCAACCTAAACCTCCCCTGGTGCCACTTGAGGCCATTTCCTTATTGTTCCCTGGGAGCAGAGCCCAACCCCCACCTGGCTGCAGCCTCCTCTCAGGAGCTGTACAGAGCCAGAAGGTCTCCCCTCAGCCTCCTCTTCTCCAGGCTCAACACCCCCAGCTCCCTCAGCTGCTCCTCCCCAGCCCTCTTCTCCAGACCCTTCCCCAGCTCTCTTGCCCTTCTCTGGACCTGCTCCAGCTCCTCAATGTCCTTCTGGGAGTGAGGAGCCCAAAGCTGAACCCAGCACTCAAGGAGTGGCCTCAGCAGTGCTAATCCCTGCCCTGCTCCTGCTGCCCACACCATTGCTGCTCCAGGCCAGGCTGCTGCTGCCCTTCTTGCCCACCTGGGCACCCCCTGGCTCATCTCCAGCTGCTGTCACCCAGCACCCCCAGGTCCTTTCCTGCTGGGCACTTTCCATCCACTCTGTCCCCATCCTGGAGCCTTCCTGGGGTAGTGGTGGCCCAAGGGCAGGACCCAGCACTTAGCCTGCATTCCCCCTGCTGCACTTTATTTACACATAGGAATAAGTTTCTCTCAGGGTCTGGCATTATCCTCAGAGCTTCCTTTAGGAAGGGATTTTGGGTGGAGGGCTTAGGGAACCCTAGGTCAGGCTTTTGATCTTAGTTTACATAACTAATTGTTGCAGGTTTATCAGTTACTGCATAATTAATGCTGTTGTAACACCAGGTGTAGCCAAGAACTGACTTGTACAAACAATCCAAGCAGCTGGGACAGATGGACACCAACCACACCAGCCCAGGGGGCTGTTTGCTCTTCCCTGAATCTGGATGGATCCTATCATGGAGCTGAAACACATCTGAGCCACTTCCCTGGGGGTTCATTTGGACTCCTACAGCCTCCCATCACTCAGTCTGGGAGTGAGGGCTCAGCACAGTGTTTCTGCTCCTGTGAGGGTCCCCCACCAGCAACACCAACTTCTCACACCACCAGGGAAGCTCACAGCAACACTTCACAGAATTATCAGGGTTGGAAGGGACCTCAAGGATCATCCAGTTCCAACCCCCCTGCCATGGGCAGGGACACCTCACACTACAGCAAGTTGCTCACAGCCACCTCCAGCCTGGCTGCAAACACCTCCAGGGATGAGGCTTCCACCACCTCCCTGGGCAACCTCTGCCAGTCTCTCACCACCCTCATGGGGAAGAATTTCTTTCTAACATCCAATCTGAATCTCCCCATTTCTAGTTTTGCTCCATCCCTCCCAGTCCTATTGTTCCCTGACATGCTCCAAAGTCCCTCCCCAGCTTTCCTTCAGATACTGGAAGGTCACAAGATGGTCTCCTGGGAGCCTTCCCTTCTCCAGACTGAATAGCCCCAGAACTCCCTCAGAAAGCTTCAAAAAGCTGTTTCCCCTCGAGTTTCCCTGGTCCTTCCCTCCCTCCCTCCCAGGAGCACCCCGAGGATGAGAGCCATGTAGCAGGGCTGCTGCAGCGGCGTGGGCTGGCCAGCTTCCTACAGAGATGACTGCGGTGTATAATATAGAAACCGAGCTGCTTGTTCCAGGCACAGCCACGCTGCCTGCTTTTTAAAGGCAGGCTTAGCTGCAGGAACAAGCAGCATTAATTCCCACTGCAGCCCCTAAGACAGGGGAGGTTTGTTGTTGGTAGGGAGATCTGGGAGCTTGTCCTGCCCCTGACCCCAGTCCTGGGCACAGAGAGAGCGCCTGCAAGGTCATCCTGGCACCTTTCAGCAGGGCTGAAATTGGCTGCTGTAAATCCCTCACATGCAATTCCACCTGGAAAGCTCTCAAAGCAGATCACTGTTTAATCTTGCCCTGGCACAGATCACAGGATACAGCCATGACTACCCAGTGCCAAGCTGGGGCTGCATTGGCACAAGGAGTACAGCATCTTAGAGAATCACAGGATCGTTTCAGCTGGAAAAGACTTTCACGAGCATCAAGTAACAACCATTACCTACCTCTGCCAAGGCTGGTGCTAAATCGCATCCCTCAGCACCACATCTCTCTGTCTTTAAACCCCTTATAGAGTCCTAGAGTACCAGGTTGGAAGGGACCTCAAGGATCATCTCGACCAACCTTTCAGGGTAAGAATACAGTTTAAATGAGATGCCCGGCACCCTCTTCCTCCAGGGATGGGGATTCAAACACCTCCCTGGGCAGCCTGTCCCAGTGTTTGAGAGCCCTTCCAGTGAAGAACTTTCTTCTAATGTCCAACCTAAACCTTCCCTGGTGCAACTGGAGGCCAGTTCCTCTTGCCTTGTTACTTGTTCTTTGGGAGAAGAGACCAACACCCAGCTGGCTCCAACCTCCTCTCAGGGAGCTGTGAAGATTTGGAAGGTCTCCCCTCAGCCTCCTCTTCTCCATGCTGAACAACCTCAGGTCCCTCAGGTGCTCCTAACACTTGCTCTCCAGACCCTTCACCATTTTCATTGCCCTGGGCCCACTCCAGCCCCTCAATGACCTTCTTGCAGCAAGAGGCCCAAAAGTGAACCCAGGATTCAAGATGTTGCCTCACCAGTGCTGAGTACAGAAGGACAATCACTTCCCTGCTCAGCTGGTCCCACTATTGCTGATCCAAGCCAGGATGCTGTTGGCTTCTTGACCACTATTTACCACATACATACACACCACACACCCAAAGAGGCAAATAAAGAGACCACAATGCAAACAACTAATGAATAATCAATAGCAAAACCAAGGAACACACTGATAAGTCTTTCAGATGAAAAGCCACTGCTGGCACATGGAGTAGTTCACATTTCAGCCTCCACTGACCATGGAGCAGCAGCAGATCTACGTGACAAGGATGGAGGCAAAACTGAACTGTTGTGGCCTCTTCCATCAGAGCTTCTCTCTGCTTCTGTGCTAGGCACAGAAACTAGGAGCTCAAAAGCTAAAAGCAACCATTAATCCCCACTGAGAGAGGGACTTGCTTTAGGCTTCAACCAAAAGATCCTAAAAATTCCCAACCTGGGAAAGCAGCAAGAATTCAATCAATTTTAAAAAAAGAAAAGAAAAAAAGAAAAAAAACATTGTGGTAAGGAAAAAAAAAAAAAAGAGATGTGGAAAATTCATAGGAATGTAGGCTCTCTAAAAGGCAAAGGGAGAAGAAAAAGGGAGGAAAAGGGAGAGGAAAAAGAAATGGCACTGAAAAAGGAAAATCCAGGGTCAGTGACTGATGAGGACCTCTAAAGGAATCCATTAAATCCAACAGAATTAATTGTGAAGGAAGGCAGGTTTTAAGCATGCTGGGAATAGAGAATTAGATAATCAGATCATTAGAATCAGTAAAATTGGAATTGAGTCCCCGCGCTGCCAAAGAGATAAAACACCAAAGAGGATGAGAGAAAGTCAGTCTAGAGACTGGCCATGTGTGAAAGCAAGGTCTTACCCAACAACCCCCAGTACCACCTGCCTTGAAACCCTCTACAGGACAGAGATCTCAGTCTGGCCAAGCATCTGCCAAAAATAAAGCATTTTAAAATCAGAGGGAAACTTGGTGTTGTTGCAGGACAAAAGATGAAAGGCAGGAGCAGCTCAAACAGCAGGACAGAAAACTCAGGTAAATACACAAACTGGAGGCTGAAAATACAATTCCAATCAGCCAGCTCAGTTTCCTGGAATCAGATCTATGTAAATTAACTCTCTTTTTCTCTCCATCAGCTCACAGGGCTGCAGGACACAGGCAGATGCCTCTACACAGTTATTTCTCCAAAGCACATCACCTTTGGAAGATGAATCTCACACCAAAACCAACTCCACACATGGGAGGTGTGTGTGCCAACACAGCCCCAAGTGTGGATGGTGGTGGGGTGACACCTGGGAAGGAAGCCCAAGCATGGCCCTCAGGGATTTTTCTCACTGCTCACTCTCATCTGTGATTCCTTCTTGAGGGCTTGTATTAAATATAAATCTCTAACACAAAAAATAAAAATCCCAGCAACTAATGGATGATTGATTGGTGAGACAGGTGCATGGATGGAGACCCAAATCACCTTGGTGGAAGTCACAGTCCAGCAGACAAAGTAGTACACAAGGCCAGAAGAGGGGTCTGTGCTCCAGCCAGAAAAGGATTTGGGATGAGCATCGAGAGTCTCTTCTGCATACACTGTCAGAGCAAAGCCAGAGCAAGGCCAAGCAAGAGTGGTTCTTGAAGGCAGAATGGGAGAGAGAATCATAGAATTGTTTTGATGGGAAGAGACCTTCAAGATCAAGTCCAGCCATGAACCCAGCACTGCCAGGTCACCACTAAACCACATCCCTAAGCACCATATCTTCATGGCTTTGAAAGCCCTCCAGAGATGAGGACTCCACCACTGTCCTAGGCAGCCACTTCCAGGGCTTGACAACCTTTTCAGGGAAGAAATTGTTCCTCTTATCCAACCTAAACTTCCCCTGGCACAACTTGAAGCCATTTCCTCTTGTCCTATCACTTGTTACTCAGAAGAGACTAATCTCCACGTGGCTCCAACCTCCTTTCAGGAGCTGTAGAGAGCCAGAAGATCTTTTCTCCAGCCTCCTTTTCTCCAAGTTCAACAAGCCCATTTCCCTCAGCTGCTCCCCACCAGATCTGTGCTCCAGACCCTTCACCAGCATCACTGCCCTTCTCTGGACACACTCCAGACCTCAATGTCTTTCTAGTAATGAGCTCCTTCAGAAGTTGGAAAGCAACCTTTACACCAACACATGACATTGCTAAGGTCACAGCTGCATCTAGACTGGCATCTGGAAGATGTGGTCACACCAGCAAAGTCCCAAGTGTGGTCACAAAAACCATACACAATGGAGCAGGAGCCTCTCAGTGTGAGGTTGTAGGGCCTGAAGCACTTTACTCCCCTGAGAAGCAGGGCAAGAGGTGACCTGATCACTGTGGGCAAGGAGCTGAGAGAGACAAGTCACCTTTGTGACAAGGGCACAACAACATCCCCTCTCTGCAAGTCAAACCTAAGAAGTTCAACCTTGAAATGAGATAGCATCTCCCCAGAGCGAAAGCAATTAAATGTTGGCACAAGGTATGGGAGGAAGGGGGTGGGGGGAGGAGGGGCTCACCATTACTTAGAGCCATTGAAACAGGCTGGTTTGCAACCCAGTCTTCTGTGCTTGCAGGAGGATGAGCTGCAAACACAGTTCCCCGCAGTTGCATTTCTGCAACACCTCCCACCTGGGGAGGTGGAAAGTTTCTGAAGCATAATTTATGCCTCCAAAAAGGCCTGAATGGTAGTAGGACAACAGGGTCATGCTAAAAAAAAAAACACACCACCAAGGAAAAAGCTAAGTGAAAGGACTGAAAACCAAGGTCTGAAAGCATTGGGTGAGGTTCATCTCAAATTCAGACCTTTCACACTCAAATACCTGAAGCAAAACCAGCACCCTGAAAGCATTTGCCTGCTCTGTGTCCTAGATTCACTGCAGGGTGAAAACTAACCTCATTTTGGAGGTGTCTGTCCTCTCTGCTTTGTTAGGGGTGGGGGACGGATGGGACACCTCAAGCCAGACACTTTTAGATGCCCAAGTGAGGGCAAAGAAGCTGCAAACACCGAAATAGCTTTGACTCCATGTGAGCTGCCTCACACACCTGGAAAATCAAGAGGCAATTTCAGCTGATAGTTCCAGTTTGGACAATTTTGCCTCATTCAGCACCCAGGAGGCAGAAGCAGGATGAGAAGCTACTCCAGCACCTGGCGTCAGGTCTTCATCTCTCTAGTATAAAGAACAGAAAAACAGAGACCTTCACCATGAAGCACCCAACCTGAACAGCTTGAGGTTGGGAAAGATGTTCAAAGTTCTGCATCCTTCCAAACATGAGTTTATATTTAATTGGGATTTCAGCCCTCACTAACGAGCTGGGCTCATCTTGAGGGACAGGACTGAGGTGACCCTGCATTTTCTCTGCTTTGTCTCCAAGGCCAGGCAAGAGGCTCACAGCAGTGGTCTCCCAACCACAGGGGAATCAGTGGCATGTGGGTTATCACCCTTTAACCCTCATCTTTGACAGGGAGGGGGAATGCTGATGCTCACCTGCTGAGTATGAGGTTTATCCTCAAACTATTCAGTGCAGCTCCAGCCTGTGATATCCTCACTAGAGCCCTGATCTCTGTTTCACTACACACCTCCAGTGTGGTTTCCTCATCACCTTCAATCTGATGGGCACCCATCCATCCATTCATCCATCTGAAAGTAAAGGACACTGCAAATCTAAGCCTCAGCTGCTTCCCTTGGTCACGTCCAAGGTGGTGAAACAGACGTCGCTGTCCCCGGGCCACGTTCTGCAGGAGGCTGGGCTCCTGCTGCAGATCAGGAGAGGCAGAAGCGCTCTGCCCTTCCCGGGAAGTTCCCAGCGCTGGGTAGGATTAGATGTGCCTAATTAACAGCGAGGAGCAATCAATGCAGAGCTGAATGCCGGGACTGAAAGCTCTCTTAGCAGTATCCAAGTGGTGTTATCTCCAAAATCCAAGCCAGCTGCTTCATCGAGAGAAAACCTTGATGTTCCACATCGCCTGCTCCAGCCACGACATCCCCCCAAGCATGCAGAGACGAGACAGACTCAGAGGATGGGCAGCAGAGGTACCTGAACACCTCAGAAAAGCTGAGTGCTGAACATCAAACTCATGGGGACCCCTCTCCCCTCACCCACTCCACACCTTGGGGCCAAGCAAAGGTGCTGTGCAGGGACAACCTGCCTGAGCTACTGGGATTTAGGGATTCTTTTTCTAGTACACTTACACTGCACCCACCAGAGGTAAATCTTCCCCAGGCGCTGCCTTCATCCCACATGGAGCATGTTTGATGCCATTAAAGCCTGGACCATTGCCACCTCCCATCTCCAGCACATGCTCTCAGACCCAAGAGGGAAATAAATCACAAGGAGTAGATAAATAAGGAGTAAATAAATAAGACCGAGAGCAAAAGCAGCTTGTCTTGGAGGGCAGGGGGAAAGAGGGAGAGGAGCAGGTTTCACTCTCTGGATCTGAGGAAGGGAGTCAGGGACCTGCTGGACAGGCTGACAGCAGCTCGGCTGTGCACAGATGGAGCGGTGCAAGCCCACGGTCTGTATGTGTGAACACACAAAGCACGTATATAAAGCACCTACATAAAGCGCCTATATACACTTAGAGCACATATATCCACAGAAAGCACCCATATAGATGCATAAACCCGGAGAAGAGCAAATGTAGATGTACTCGCTCGTCCTCCCGGGCATCAAACCGGCTCCACAGAGCCGCAGCTCCCCGTTTCAAGCAGTGGGTCTCTGTCAGGCCAGGGGCCGGGCTGGGATGGGCTGAGTCCCGGGGAAGGGCGAGGCGGCACCGGCACTGGCGAGCGGTTCCAGGCGCAGCTCTCCCCGCGTAGGCGGGTCCCGGCGACCTCCTCACCGCCCACCCCGCGGTCCGGTCCCGCATGGGGCAGCGAACCCGCCTCATCTAGCTCCACCGTAACCGATCCCCTCCAACAAAAATCCCACCGCCGCCGCCGCCGCCGGGCTCAGCCCGAAGCACCGGCTCGCCCCAGGGGAAAGCGGGGAGCAGCGGCGGGGCGGGGCGCGGCGCGGACAAGGAGTGAAGCGGAGGGGCCGCACTTACCGGGTTCGCTCCGCTCCCGCTCTTCACCGCCATGGCCCGCCGCGGCTCCGCGCACCGGCACCGCACGCCCGCCCCCGCCGCTGACGTCACCCACCGGCTCCGCCGCTGCGCGGGGGCCACCTGCCGGGGGAGGGGCTGGGGAGGGGGCGAGCCCCGGGGAAGCTGCTGAAGTGGGTTGGCTTCCCCCTCACTGTCCGCGGGCGGAGACGGCTGAGGGGGTCTAGTCTCCCCGCACTGTCCCCGGCAAGAGCCGCCTAAGGGCGTCGGGTCTCCCCTCACTGTCCCCGGCAGGAGACGCCTGAGGGGACCCCCTTCCCCCTCACCAACCCCGGCAAGAGCCACCTGAGGGGACCTGGTCTCCCCTCACTGTCCCCCGGAAGAGACGCCTGAGGGGATCCGTTTTCCCCCTCACCATCCCCGGCAAGAGCCGCCTGAGGGGACCCCCTTCCCCCCCACAGTCTCCTTGAGGAGCCACCTGAGGGGATCCGTTTTCTCCCCTCCGTCCCCGGCAGGAGACCCCTTGAGGGGATCGAGTCTTCCCCGGCTCCCCACTCACTGGCCCCAGGAGGAGCCACCTGATGGGCTCCGCTTCCTCCTCACCGTCCCCGGCGGGAGACGCCTGAGAAGGTCCGGTCGCCGCTCACCCTGCCCGGCGGGAGATGCCTTGAGCAGATCCGATCCTCCCAGCGACTCCCACCTGTCCTCGGGAGGTGCCGTCTGAGGGGATCTGGTTCCTTCGCCTCCGTCCCTGGGAGGAGCTGCCTGAAAAGGATTCATCCTCCCGGCTACCCACCGCCGTCCCATGGGAGGAGCTGCGTGAGGCGAGCCGGTCCCTCCTCACCGCCCCCGAAAAGAGCCATCCGAGCGATCGTGTGTGTGTGCATTTCGCTCAGCCCCTGCGAGAAGCCGCCGGAGCGGATCTGCTTCCCTCCCCACCATAATCCCTGTGAGGAGCCGCCGGAGAGGGATCGATCCTGCCTGCCCCCCCACCCCCAACCTCAAGGCGCCCCTCACAGCATCAGGTGAGGGACCCGAAGTAAATCCTCTCTCTGTGAACACCACCACCATCCCAGATGGATTTTCTGCCCTATCCCCCTCAAGGCCAATGTGTGTTTTGGTGGGTTAATGTGTGTCCTGCGAGAAGTCACCTGGGCGATCTGGTTCCCTCCCCATCATTTTGGTAGGTTAACGGTGAGACCATGCCGGGGTCTCCTTCTGCATCACAACAGCATCCTGGTGTCTGTCTGCTCCTGAGGTCTGTCCCAAGAGCAAAGGTGTAATGGATTTTGAGTAGTGTCACAAGGAGCTGAGCTCTGTCCCAGGAAGAAAGGTGTGATGGCTTTTGAGTAGTGTCCCAAGAAGCTGAGCTCTGTCCCAAGAACAAAGGTGTCATGGATTTTGAGTAGTGTCCCAAGAGCTGAGCTCTGACCCAGGAAGAAAGGTGTAATGGATTTTGTGTGGTGTCCCAAGAAGAAAGGTGTAATGGATTTTGAGTAGCATCCCAAAGAGCTGAGCTCTGACCCAAGAAGAAAGGTGTCATGGATTTTGAGTAGTGTCCCAAGGAGCTGAGCTCTGTCCCAGGAAGAAAGGTGTGATGGCTTTTGAGTAGTGTCCCAAGAAGCTGAGCTCTGTCCCAAGAACAAAGGTGTCATGGATTTTGAGTAGTGTCCCAAGAGCTGAGCTCTGACCCAGGAAGAAAGGTGTAATGGATTTTGTGTGGTGTCCCAAGAAGAAAGGTGTAATGGATTTTGAGTATCATCCCAAAGAGCTGAGCTCTGACCCAAGAAGAAAGGTGTCATGGATTTTGAGTAGTGTCCCAAAGAGCTGAGCTCTGTCCCAAGAACAAAAGTGTAATGGATTTTGAGTAGTGTCCCAAAGAGCTGAGGTCTGTCTGAGAAGGAAAGTGTCATGGATTTTGAGCAGCCCCAAGGAGCTGAGGTCTTTCCATGCTGAGCATGACACACTGAGCATCCTCAATGTAAACCATTTCCCCCAGCACTGTATTTACAGTGTGCAATAACAATTAAAAGGAGCTGCTTCAACAGTCTAAGTGGAGGAAGCACAATAGTTCGATAGTTATTGATCACCTCCAGACAAGCTTTGTTAGAGCAGGAGGAAACGAATCTCCCTTATCTTCTGCAGGGGAAATGGTTGTGTAAATTAAACCCCCAGGGAATTACACAGTGGGGGAAGTGAAGGTGTCTCAACAATTTTTGGTTCTGTGGTAATCTCTAGCAAGGCCACTCCACTGTTTAATGAGCATTAAAAAGAACATTCTCACCCATGAGCAAGAGGAGGCTGAACTGGTGTTTATGCCTGGGAATGCAAGGGGGAAACAATCAGAGGGAAGAGGAGCAGGAGCATTAACAGTAATTGGTAAAATCTCCCAGGGAAACTGATTTCATGTGCCCTGCATTGCTGTGAGTTTCACTGCCACTTCCCAGTGCCTCTCAAAGACGATTGTGGAGGTAATTCATAGAATCATAGCACAGAATCGTGGAATCGCTTTAGATGGAAGAGACCGAAGGGGCAATGGTTTGAAATTAAAGAGCAGATTTAGACTGAATGTTAGGAGGAAGTGCTTTATCATGAAGGCAGTGGAACACTGGAAGAGGTTGCTCAGGGAGGTAGCAGAGGCCTCATCCTTGGAGATATTCAAGGTGAGGCTGGACAGGACTCTGGGCAACCTGACCTAGTGGAGGATGTCCCTGCTGACTGCAGGGGGGTTGGACTGGATGAGCTTTGGAGGTCCCTTCTGACCCAGACCATTCTGTGATTCTGTGATTAAGTCCAGCCGTTAACCCAGCACTGCCAAGGCCACCACTAAACCATGTCCCTCAGCAACACACCTACACAGCTTTTTAATTGCTCCAGGCACTGCCCTGGGCAGCTTGGGCCAGGTCTTGACAACCCTTTCAGGGAAGACACTTTTCCTAATGTCCACCTTAAACCTCCATAGGTCCACCTGGAGGCCATTTCCTCACATCCTACCAAGACATGACCCATCAAAACTTGTCCCATTGACTGCCCTGGACTGGTGCTCATCACTGAGGTTCCTGCTGGAGCAGGCTGTCAGCTCTGCCCAGCTCCAGTGCCAAGGGCCATATGGGAATGGAAAATAAATGAGAACCCCGTCTGTGGGGTGGGACCATCCTCTGCATCCATGCTGTCTGAAAGCAGCCTGGGGATTTGAGGGGTTTTGTTTTGCAGCTCAGTACTGATGCTGTTTATCAAGTAGGCCAGCCATCTCCCTCTTGCAGTGAAGCAGTCAGTGCATGCCCACAAACACACACACGTTACACTGGGAGGAGTGGCTGGCACACTGTCAGGCTGAGCTGCCATTCAAAGAGACCTGGGCAGGATGGAGAGCTGGGTCCAAATCCTCCACCATGCTGGGATTCTGTAACTGGAGACAGAACAAGTGTTTTGCAGGGAGCTGCAATGGCATCACTATGCAGCTGAGGTGCCATCCATACCTGGGCAGGGTGTCAGCCCCCACACTACAGGCTGATTTTCACCCCTGCAGGTTTCAGCCTCTTTGCCTGCAGAAGGGGTGAATCAGGCTCTGAGTTAAATGAGATTAGGCAATAAAAATGCCTCCTTCTCTCAACAAAAATAAGAAGTGCTAGGAGGAGGGGCAATGGCTTTGAGATGGAAGGAGAGATTGAGACTGGAGATGAGGAAGAAATTCTTGACAGTGAGGGAGGTGAGACACTGGAACAGGTTGCCCAGGGAGGCTGTGGCTGTCCCCTCCCTGGAGGTGTTCAAGGGCAGGTTGGATGAGACCTTGAGCAACCTGGGCTGGTGGGAGGTGTCCCTGCCTATGGCAGTGGGGTTGGAACTGGAGGAACTTTAAGTTCCCTTCCAACCCAACCCATTCCATGAAGTGTTGGACAAGGAGACAGCAGAGAAAACCACCACCCTCTTCCAGGGGATATCCAGTAGTCCAAGCCTGCAGCAGGAAGGCTGAACTGCCACATTCCAGGCAGGACTAAGGCTACACCTTTGCCTCACCTGTGCCTTCAGCTGGCTCACACAGGGAAGGGAGAAAGGATTAAAACCCACATGGTGGTGAGGTGAAAATAAAAGAGCTTCTTATAGCTCCCATTATTGGCACATGCTCCAGGCATCAGTGCTGCCTGCTTTGATCAAGTGCACCCAGCCCCTCCTCACCAATCACCAGGAAATTGATGTAAGCACTCAGGCAGCTTTTTGAGAGCTGAGCTTCTCCCTGACTCAAAAGAGACACAATTCCTTGTCCGTGGAGATGCAGCTCAGGCCTGTGATTATCTGTTCAGGCTCTGTAGTGTTTAATTAAGTCACTTATTATGTTTGATATCGAGGCTCTCCTCAGCCTGCTTCCAAACCCTCACCCTTGCACCCAGCTCTTGCCAGGAGTGTTAGCATTCGGGACTGACCCTTCTGAGCTGCAGCACTTGTTGCTAGGGTGGTTGGTGTGAGAGCTGCTCCATGAGACCATTCACAGTGCTGCCAGGGTTTGTCATTCACCCAGCACTGCTCCAGGGATGACAGCCAAAGTCCTGTGGGACACTGAGTGCTGCCCTGGTTTTCTGAACAGCCAGTGATATCCAGGCTCTTCACCAAAACCAAACCCTTGTTGACAGGCATCCACCCCTTAGAGAAAATCACAGAATCCCAGCATGATGGCTGTTGGGAGGGACCTCTGCAGATCATCCAGTCCAACCCCTCCTGCTCCAGCAGGGCACCCACAGCAGCTTGCCCAGCAGCACAAGGACCAGGGGGGGTTGGAAGTTCTCCTGAGGAGACTCCACAATCCCTCTGGGCAGCTTGCTCCAGGCCTCCAGCACTCTCACAACAAACAACTTTCTCCTCCTGTTCAGATGGAACCTCCTGGGTTCCAATTTGTGCCCAGTGCCGCTTGTCCTGTCCCTGGGCACCACTGAAAAAAGTCCTCTTGCCCCCGTCCCCCTGCCTTTTTATGTCTTGCTGAGCATTGCTCAGATGCCCTCTGGGGCTGCTCTTCTCCAGGCTCAACAGCCCCAGGGGCTCTCAGCCTGTGCTCCTCACACAGATGCTCCAGGGCCCTCATCAACTTTGTAGCTGCAGTGGCTTCTTGTCTCTCTTGAACTGTGGAGCCCAGACCTGGACCCAGGACTCCAGATGTGGCCTCACATGACTTGCTGGCCACACAGTGCCACAGAATGCACCCCAGAAGACCATTTGCCTTCCTGGCCATGAGGGAACATCGTTGGCTGATGGGCAGCTTGTTGTCCACCAGCACTCCCAGGTCCTTCTCCACAGAGCTGCTTCCAAGCAGGTCACCCCCTCAGCTGTACTGCTGCAGGAGGTTGTTCGTTCCCAGGTGCAGGACCCTACACTCGATGAACTTCATGAGGCTCTTCCCCACCCAGCTCTCCAGCCTGCCAATTATTTACCAAAAACTTTTAGGAAGTCTAATCAGGAGCTGCTGAAAAAAACAGGGCCCAAGTGTGTGCTGCACTGACCCAAGTGCCTACAGGACAAAGGAGTTTCCTAAGTGCTCTGCCAGAACTGGGTGGTGGTGGTGAAGTGATACAAGTCAGCCTGGCACTGTCTTTCCCCACTGGATACAGGTTGCTGTGTGTATCAGCAGCACAGCCTGGGATGAAGCATTGATGCTTCCACAGATCCCTACACAACAGGCAGAGAAGAGAGTATATATTTTTTCTTTTTTTTTTTTCTTCCCATAAAATTCCATACAACGAAGAGCTGGTGCAGAAGTGGCCACTTTCCAGAGGTGCGGAGATCAGCTGCTGCACTTTGAGGGCATCTCAAAACGGGGTTCCTCAGGGATCTGTACTGGGTCCAGTGCTGTTTAACATCTTTGCTAGTGACATGGACAGTGGCTTTGAGGACGCTTGCAGCAAGTTTGCCAGCAATGCTAAGCTGTGTGGTGCTGGACTCACCTGAGGACATCCATCCAGAGATCCATCCAGAAGGATCTCCACAAGCTTGAGAAGTAGGCCAGTGACAATTGCATGAGGTTCAACAAGTCAAAGTGGAAGGTCCTGCAGCTGGGTTGGGCCAATCCCAGGCACAAATCCAGGCTGGGTGCAGAGTGGGTTGAGAGCAGCTCTGAAGAAAGAGCCTTGGGGGTGTTGGGTGCTGAGCAGCTCCCCAGGAGCCAGCAGTGCCCTCCTGCAGTGCACACAGCTGCCTGCAGCCAGAGGAGTGTGGGCAGCAGGGCAAGAGAGGGGATTCTGCCCCTTGGCTCTGCTCTGCTGAGACCTCACCTCCAATCCTGCCTCCAGCTCTGGTGTCCCCAGCAGAAGGACACAGAGCTGCTGGAGTGAGTCCAGAGAAGGCCACAGAGATGATCTAAGGTCTGGAGCAGCTCTGCTGTGAGGACAGGCTGAGGGAGCTGGGGGTGTGCAGCCTGGAGAAGATTCCAGGAGGACCTTGGAGCTGCCTTCCAATAGCTGAAGGGATCCTGCAGAAGGCTGCAAGGGACTTGGCTGGAGAGTGTCCATCAATAGGACAAGGGGGAATGGTTTGAAGCTGAGGAAGAGTAGGTTTAGACTGGATCTTAGGAGGAAGTTCTCCAGTAGGAGGGTGGTGAGACTCTGGAATAGGCTGCCCAGGGAGGCTGTGGCTGCCTCATCCCTGGCGGCGTTCAAGGCCAGGCTGGATGAGGCCTCAAGCAGCTGAGTCTGTTTGAGAGGAGGTAGATGACCTCTGAGGTCCCTCCCAGTCTGAGAGTGATCCACATCCAAGGATGGAAGGTTGTATGGCAGGGAAGGGCATTTAGCAGAGTCAGGTTTCATGTGTGAGGCAGCAAAAAGAGAGCAGTTTGCTGCCTCAGAAGCCTCCTCTCCCAGCTGCAGACATACACACCGCTCACCAAGTTCCAGCTTCCCTCAGCACTTTGAGCTTGCAGTCCAATTCCCTTCCCTCAGCTCCACCTATTAATCAGCAGGCTGTAAATTATGTTGCTCTAGCCCATGTGCTTTCTTGTGTTTTCAGCTGAAAAGGAGATAAATTGGTGCATAGTAAACAAATCCCAGCTTTAAGGGAGAAGCACCCAACTGGTGCAGTGGAGCAAGGGGAGCTGTGGGTGCTACAGAGCCAGGACAGCCAGGAGCTCATGGGGAATGACCTCATCCAGGCTGGACCATCTTTTCTAGAATTACAAAAGTGTTTTGGTTGGAAAAGGCCTCTAAGATCCTCCATTCCAACCTTCATCCCACACCACTACGGCCATGTCCCCAAGTGCCATGGCCACAGGTAAAGTCCAGGGATGGGGACTCCACCACCTCCCTGGGCAGCCTGTGCCAATACAATCCTAGCAAAGAATTTTTTCCTCATCTCCCGCCTAACCCTCCCCTGGCACAATTTCAGGCCATTTCCTCGTGTTCTAACAAGATACTAGGGAGAAGAGACCAAGCCTCACCTGTCTCCAACTCTTCTACAACTCCTTTCAGGGAGCTGTAGAGATCATTTGAGGTCTCCCCTCAGCAGAAAGCATTGAGAGGCTGGGCCAGAGCTACTCTTCCACCTCCACATTTCCTGTTCAAACAACATTTGCCTTCATAAAGGTCTGTTTACCATCCTAGATCCAGTGCAGAACACACTAGTTGGGCTCAAGGAAAGAAAAAAAATCACAGAATCAACCAGGTTGGAAGAGACCTCCAAGATCATCAAGCCTAACTGATCACCTAACCCTAACTAATTGACTAGACCATGGCACCAAGTGCCTCGTCCAGTCTTTTCTTAAACACCTCCATGTATAATAATTAATATTAATTATTTTTTTTCCTGCTTACAGGGGAAAAGCATCTTGTTGGGCGTGGTACAACCACAGTAAAGCACTGCCTGAGTGTGGCCTGGCTGCATTAGGCACAGCAGCTTTGCTGACGTAACCCTGTTCACAGCGATTCCATCAGGGAAAGATGGATTTCCCAGGGGGATGTGTGACAGTGAGGGTGTGATTGGCTGCCCTGGACTCGCATTAAGGCACAAAAATAAAGTGGAAATTAAACCCAGCAGGACAGGGAAGTGCTGTGAGGGGCAGGCTGGGGAAATTAAAACACTCTAACTCACTGTGCGCGTGCGCTCCGATTTCTCCCCGGAGTGTTAGAAATCAAAGGGATACCTAAATGTTGGTGCCTACAAAGCAGCTGGGTGGGCAGGTCCTGGCTGGTGGGGACATGTTGGTGGAGTGAAGCAGCTCTCCACACACTGCTCACCCTGCAGCAGCTGTCTGCACCCATGGTGCTCCAACACTGCTGTCAATGTGGTGCCCTTCCCCTTCCCACTGATCAGATCCCCTCTGGGGCTGCTCTTCTCCAGGTCTCTCAGCCTTTCCTTTATCAGACAGTCCCTTCAGCATCCTAATAGTCTCCATTGGACTCTCTCCAGTAGTTTCCTGTCCCTCTTGAACTGGGGAGCCCAGAACTCCTCACCAGGGCAGAGTAGAGGGGGAGAAGAACCTTTCTTGACAACACACTGAGGTAACACTCTTCATTCACTTCTTCCTCCCTCTTCCCATGTCACATCTGATTTCATGCGGGTGCCGGAGCACCCATCCACAAAACTGCTCCCCAGCTAGGAGGGATCCCAACCTGCTCCTCCCAACTCACTGACAGCACAACCAGAGTCAAGAGCAAAGCTTCTGATTTCCCAAACTGCAACCAATTTGGCATCGACTTCCTTGAAGGTTTCCTTTCTTCCTTCTGTCGTATTAAACTGACCTGAAACTGCCAAAGCAAAGAGAAAAGATGAAGCCTCTCTCATGTCGTAGGCAGCCACCTTTGTAGATCCTCAGGATGAGCTGTCACAGCTCCCTGGTACAGGGGCATCCTGTGGGAGCTCTGCACACCCACATTTCCCAACATTTTCCACCCCTGCTATTATTTCTCATGTACGCTGCAATCAGCCTTCACAGACTGTGAATCTCACACCCAGGAGTGGAGGCAGAGCTGATCCCCAAGGAGCTGACATCACTCTCAGCTGCATCTGTTGGAGGGCTCCAGGGATGCCCACAAGAGAGCTCAGATTTTGCCATGTGATTCCAAGGTTCTCTCCCAGCCCAGAGTCAGTTTGTCCTGAGCAAGAAGCACTGGGACCGGCACACCAAATCCATCTGGTGCCCAGATTCATATAATCATGGAATCATTGACTGGTTTGGGATGGAAAGGGCATTTAAAGGTCTCCAATCCAACCCACTGCAGTCAGCAGGGACATCCTCCACTAGAGCAGGTTGCTGACAGCCCCACACAACCTCATCTGCAATGGTTCCAGGCATGGGGCATCTCCCATCTCCCTGGGCAGCCCGGGACAGGCTCTCACCATCTTCAGCCTAAAACATTTCTCCCTTCTCTCCACTCTCAAGCTCCCTCTTGCAGTTCAAACCATCACCCCTTGGCCTCTCACAACAGGACCTCAGAAAAACTCTGTCCCCAGCTTTCTTCTAGGCCCCCTTGAAGCACTGCAAGGCCACCAGAAGGTCTCCCTGGAGCCTTCTCTTCTGCAGGCTGCCCAAGCCCAACTCTCTCAGCCTGGAGCCTCCCAGCAGAGCCCTTCCAGCCCTGCCAGCATTGCTGTGGCCTCCTCTGGCCCTGCTCCACCAGCTCCCTGTCTGTGCTGTGCTGAGCACTCCAGAGCTGCCCCAGCACTGCAGGGGGGGTCTCAGCAGAGCACAGCAGAGGGGCAGAATCCCCTCCCTGCCCCTGCTGCCCACACTGCTGGGGATCAGCCCAGCACAGGGCTGGCTGTAGGCTGGCAGGACACAATTCAAGTTCATCACCTCAAAGCTGCTGCTTCTACATCCTTCAGGACAAGTCCTTTGCAGCAGTGGGATGCAGGCTTGACTTTACCAACAGGAGCTGCCCCAGGAACAGCTCACCTGCCCACGTGGCTGCTGAAGTGTTTTACCAGCTCCCAGCATTTGCATCCCTGCTGCTCTGCAGGACTGAGCCTGCAGAAAACAGGCAGCCAGGTTACTCTGCATGGACCTTCACAAAGCCTTGCTCTAAATTACCTGGGAGAAGCATGGGAAGCAGAAGGAAAATTTTAAAAAATGTGAGTTAACCAAAATCTTCCTATTCAGGGACTATTTTATCCATTAATTAAAGCAGAGCAGGACAGGAGCAGCTTCCCCGAGGT
This sequence comes from Indicator indicator, assembly GCF_027791375.1. NCBI lineage: Eukaryota > Metazoa > Chordata > Aves > Piciformes > Indicatoridae > Indicator > Indicator indicator. The sequence continues at coordinate 5,820,334 of NC_072024.1, read as the reverse complement.
CCCAATTAAGCTAGCCGCAGCGGGGATCCGAGGGACTGGGCGAGGACAGAGGGGTTGGTGGAGGATAATGAAGGAGCTGTTGGAACATGTGCAAGCAAAGTTCTCAAGTGACCTTAAGCAGCCCTCCTTGGGAAAGCTGGGCTGACTACACCAGGAGATAATATCTCCTGTGAGCACAGCCCAGCTGAGGCATCATCCAGCCCTTTGTGTTTTAGAGCCAGCATCCTGGGAATGTTTAGCGTGAGGAGTAACCGACGCCGAGCACACAGCCAGGCAATTGTTTTGTTCCCAGGACCAGACATCTCCTTGCATTCCCTTCTAATTGGGCAGCCTGCTTTTAAGCTTAAAAAGGTGGTTTGGAAGTGATGGAAAACTGTCCAACCTCTCAGATCCCAGGGAAGAACGAGGAGGATTGTTCTGCTGTACTCAGCATGGGTGAGGCCACACCTGGAGTACTGGGTTCAGGTTTGGGGCCATCACTCCAAGAAGGACATTGAGGGCCTGGAGCAGGTCCAGAGAAGAGCAGCAAAGCTGGGGAAGGGTTTAGAGCACAAGTGTTGTGAGGAGCATCTGAGGGACCTGGGGGTTGTTAAGCTTGGAGAAAAGGACTCCTGGGTCTCTACAACTCCCTGAGGGAGGTTGGAGCCGAGTAGGGGATGGTCTCTTCTCCAAAGGAGCATGCAATAGTGCAAAAGGAAAGGACCTCAAGTTGCACCAGGGGAGGCTTGGGTTGGACATTAGAAGAAAGTTCTTCACTGGAAGGGTTCTTAGACACTGTAACAAGCTCCCCAGGGGGGTGATTGAATCCCCATCCCTGAAGTGATTTCCAGAGATGTGGTGCTGAGGGACATGGTTTAGCAGCAGACTTGGTAGAGTTAGAAAATGGTTGGACTCTGTGATCTTAAAGGCCTTTTCCAACCCAAACGATTCTATGATACACTGAAGCTGGACAGCATTTAGCTGCATCAGCTTTTTTGATAGGAGGTCAGCTTGGGTTCACAGCTCAACCTGAAACCCTCCCAAAGCTGGGAATGCAAAAGGGTGAGGAGCAGACGCCGACAGCAACCTCCCTGCAGAGATGTTTGACTGGGAGCAGCATCTGGATGTCACACAGGGAGCACATTTGAGATGATGCCCAAGGTGGTTTGGGAAATTAGCTTTTAATTAACACAGCTGTGCCTTTTCCAGAGGCTCTTAGCTGGGAGTTCAGCAGGGATGGACTGGCAGTAACAGGGACAGACTTTTATCAGTGGTGCCCAGGGACAGGACGAGGGGCAATGGGCACAAAGCGGAACCCAAGAGGTTCCACCTGAACAGGAGGAGAAACTTTGTTGTGAGGGTGCTGGAGGGCTGGAGCAGGCTGCCCAGAGAGGTTGTAGAGTCTCCTTTGCTGCCCACCCCCACCCATTGTGCTGCTGGGCAAGCTGCTGTGGGTGCCCTGCTTTAGTAGGGGGTTGTTGGACTGGATGATCTCCAGAGGACCCTTCCCACATCTATCCTTCTGTGTTTCTGTGATGCAGAGTTGCTCTCTTCCACTTCAAGCTGAGAGGATAGAGAATGCCATGCATCTGATGTGCTTATGATTATTTGGGGAAGAACATCTCAGAAGACACTCACTTAGGCCAAGATTACTCAAACCTTCACTCTGATGGCACCTGTGCCACTACACACTGTCTCTGATACTCCAGGTTTCACTGTTCTCCCAGCAATAGCCTGAGGATGAGACGTGGGACATGAGGCTGTGGCTCAATGGTGTATGGCAGCTGGTGGCATGCTGACCCAACATCACAGGCTCCAGGTCACCAGCAGAGTAGGAGACCTTGGTTGCTGACCAGGTGGTGATGATGGCAAAGCTGTGAGATCCATCTTCCCCATCAGCCAGGTCTCCTCTGGCCATATGATGCTGGAGGAGCCTGCCAAGCCCTGGTCATCCCTGAAGGTGTGCAGACAGGGCTTTGTATGTCCTCATTCACCACAGGGTCATCCCAGGAGTGCCACTGCTGAGTGGGACATTGAGAGTTGTTGGTGGAGATGTGTGGACTGTTTCTCACATCCTCTCCTTTGTTAGGTGGCTGCAGGCAAAGGTCTGACCATGCTGTGGTGGGAAGCAGAGTTCCCACACCCACATTTTTCTGGTGATCCCCAAGAAAAGGCAAGGACTAGGTGGTGGTTTCACCAGGATGTCTGTTTTATAAGGCTCAGTGTGGTCCATGGCTGGGGAAGAGTGTGGATCACACACCACTGCTTTTACGTGAGCTGCAGGAAGCATCAGCTCCAGCTCATGTGGCCGTACAGAGCACTGAAAGCTTTTCCAGTGCTGGTTTGACCTCTGATTCTCCCCCAAGATGGGGAAGATGTTTCCAGATGAAGAACAAAACCACAATAACCAGTTTAGGCCACCAGTACCTTTGGGCTGCAGAAGACTCCAGCTGCCAGACAGCTTCCACAGAAGCAAGTCCTTTGATGATGGCAAGTGGAGCTCTGGCAGGGTAGTGGCAGCAGATGATGATGCTTGAACTCTGTCAGGCCAGAGGCAAAACCAGCTCTGGGCCAAGTCTTGGTGATCCTGATGAGGGCTCATGTGGCTTCCTTGTAGAGTAATGCCCCAGGATGTCTGGGGGAAGAAACAGCAGCAGTTCTTACTGTAAAAGAGAGGCAATCTTCTAGGGATTACTCTTCCCTGAGGTGTGGGGTGAAGGCCATCCTCTGGCATTGACCAGCCCTTCTCCTCACACTCACCTGGAGCACTTCCATCCTCCAGCTTTCCTCCTGAGAGGGCTGATTTGAGGTCAGAGGCCAGCAGTGAGTTTACTGCAAACCCAAGGAAGCTCAAGGTCTGCTGCCCCATGTGCTCTGCTCAAGTTTTCATCTCAGGAAGGCTGAGGTGGCCCCAGCTTCATCCACACATCCAGAGGGGCACCTCAACCCAAACTGAGGCTGTTCTCACAGCCCCCACTATATTTCTGCATGAAATGGGCTGCAAACTTCTGAATGACATCTGCCACCAGAGTCAAGCCTCTTCCCCACGACTCAAGAGCTGGTTGACATCACCAAGACACCTTCTGGAAACCTGCCCTGTCATGGGACAGGTACGGGCAGGGTAGGCAGTGGTGAAGGTCACAGTGCAGCAGACCTTCAGGCAGGAAAACCTGCAGAAAGTGTAGGAGACATTGAGTGTCACACCTCAGTATCACTGGCACTGAAGACCACCAGTGTCAGAGACAAGGCTTGAGAATAAAAAAGAGGAAAGGAGGCATAGGAGGAGGAAGGTGCTGCAGGATTTCAGAGGAGGCCTCTAAGATGTGTGCAACAGATTAATCTGTAATTCGATGTCTTCAAAGAGGGAAATTCTGATTCACCAGTTGAGAAGCTCTGTGACCTATTTGTACACTGCCCATGTGGTGGCGGGCTGTGTGCTCCAACCTGACAGCTGAGACAAACAAATGTTTGGCTGCAGCAAAAGAGAAGGCTCAAAATGCTCCCATGGAAAAGAAGACTTGAAGAGGCTGAGGATTTTTGTGTCTGGGCTCTGTCCTTAATCAAGCTAATTCAGATAAGTAGAGCCACTCAAGTGATATCAACAGGAAGAGCCAGAGGAAAATAATCAAGGATGAAGAGGTCTCTTGAAGATAGAGACCAGATTTCTGCTATGAGCATAAGGACAGAGCCAGAAAAACAGAGGGGTTGAGGTTCTGGAAGCCAAGGGCATGCTTCTGAGTTCAAGCACAGAGGTGCACCCACTGAGCAAGAAAGACCTTTCAGGGGATGGATGTGGGTGAAGCCTGGCTGGTGCAACAGAGTGTCCCAAGAGCCTGGTTAAGAAAATGAAAGGCTGGAGACTCCTAAGCACCTTTTTTCCTGGTCATTAGGGATTTGCTTGCCTGCATCTGGGCTCAGGAAACAGGGATAAGCTGTGGCTGACCAACTCTGAAGCACCCCTGCAGCCAATGCTGTCACCATCACACAGGTCCCCTTCCAGACATGGGTCCAGAGAAGAAACAGCACTTCAGCCTGTTCCTCCACTGGACCTCTTGGGCTGAGGAGACTTTTGGGGGAGCTTTTATATCACCAGGGTTAGATGACAAAGCATGAAACCAGGAGAAAGTGAAGAGGAGGTGATGCTCAAGCCATCTGATGGTTCCTCTGTCACCACTCAAGGCTTTTTGTACCTCGAGGTGGTATTTTGTAAAGCTGGAAAAATAGGGAATGTGTTCCTCTGCCACCAAGGGAAGTTCACCCTATGAGAGCTCTCCATCTTCCATGCCCTAGCTTTTCCCTGTGCTGCCAAAAAGCCAGGATTCAGCTTTGACTGGATGAAAATATCCTAGCTGATGGCAGACAAAGAGAAACAATGAAACTGGTATCAAACAAGCAACACAGAGGTGGTGACATTTCCAATTTCTTCCCTATTTCCCATTTCTTCCCTGCTTCTGGGCACAGACAACTCAAAGCCCAGTCAACCATGACCAGGAAAAGTATCCTAGCATGGGGAGAAACTCAGAGCTGCAGAAAATGCACATCCCATGGGCTCAGGCAAGGACTGGTGCTAACCAAGAGATGCTGGTGCAGTCACAGAATCATTTTGCTTGGGAAAGACCTTTAAGATCATTGGGTCCAACCATGAACCCAGCACTGCCAGGTCACCACCAAACCATGGCCCTCAGCACCACAGCTATGCAGTTTCTATCACTTGTTTGCTGGGAGAAGAGATCACTCCAGACTCCTTTCAGGGGGCTTTAGAGAGCCAGAAGGTCTCCCCTCAGCCTCCTTTTCTCCAGGCTGAACAACCTGTGCTGGTTTGAGGCCAGCCAGAACATCTCTTGCCCCAAAAGGGACAAAAGAATGACACACACAAACGGATTGGAGAGTGATGGAAAGTTTAAATGGAAAAGCAATTGGTGAAGCTACAGAAAAAACTACACAGCATAGTGGCAAAGAACATCCTAAAGCATACAGAGTCCCTTACATAGTACCCAGAGGCTTCCCAATCCTTTTTTCCTCCCACCTGAGGGTCTACCCAAACCCCCAGGGCTCTTCCTTCCCCCCCTCCCACTGCTAGGTAAGTCTCAGGCTGGCCAGGTCTGAGACTGCCCCCCCCCATCCATTCTCCTCCTGGCATTAGGCCTAGTCAGGCCTAAGAGGCCTGAGATACCCCCTGGCATTACCCGATAAGAGAGGACATCTCCCATGGGAGCAGAGAGGGAAGAAAGAGGAAGAGGATGACTCTGCAGATGGCTTTATAGGGTGCAGGATTTATGGGTAGAAATACGTCGTTTCCTGTGTCCACCCCTGTGGGTGGGCACCCAGGACACCAGAGGTGTATCTCATGCAGCAGTGGCAGGGGGCACCCAGCCTAAACTGCCACATCCCACCCCTTATTTCATACCCATAATTCCTGCACCCAAAACATATCATCAGATCAGAGACAGTTCTTAGATGACATGTCTGGCAAAGTCCAGGTCCTCATCTGGGCGTCCTTCCGAAAGGTCTGTCCCTCGGGCTCAGGTCACAGTTCCAGTTCATTCCAGCTCTTCTCCCTCATCCTGTGGAACCTCCCAGCGACGCAGAGTTCATTCTTCTGCACGGTGAACTCTTCATGGATCCGATGGACATCCTGGCCACCTGGAAACAACCTCACAACTTCTCAATCAAACATCAATCTCCATCCACTCAAGCGGCATGTCTCCACCCCTTGGGGCAATCGAGTCAGAACAATCAGGCTCCTCGACTCGACTCCTTCCACCCCTTGCAGGCAACAGCACGCTGAGACTTTCCAAAGCTGCACGGACCTTTCCCAAGCCCAGTGCTGACCGCTTCCAGCCGCGGCCCGAGGCTAATACGGATGCACACCGCGCACAGGCACACCGCTCCCCCTGAGCGTACGCATGCCGAGGCGTGGAGGCATCCGGCTACACAGCCCTCCCCCGGAGAGGGAGTGGCTGCACTGCAGCCAGCCGAGAAGAGAGGCGGAGCCAGGTGCTTAGGCGCCATTTTCGGAACGCGTCCGAGAATCAGGGGAGAGATAACAGCGAGAGCCGCCGTCACCTCTGCAGCCGCGGTACAGATCCAAACCGCCGCCACCCCTCGGGCCACACGAGCGGCTTTTCCAGCCAAAGCTACCGTCGCTCCCTGGGCCCTCGGAAGCAGCCTTTGAACTGGAGCCACCGCTCGCCTTCTTGATTACGGGAGCCACCGCTCACCTCCCGCTGCGGCCAGCCCCCACCGCCGCGGGACAAGCCGACCCTGGTCTGCTTCCGACTGTCCCTCCCCCTTCCTCGGCTCTGCACCGCTCTGCTCGCCGCTGGCGCCGCGGGGAACAAAAGGGAAAGGGACAGGCACCGCATTCTTAAGCTTTCCCCCGAAGCAAATGGCTACAAAATCACCGCTGCCGCTTGGAAGGGCAGACGGGATTCTACGCCACTGCCATGCACCAGGGCGTCCCCTCGGAACCCATAAAACGCTCACACGATCGCGCCAGCACAAAGCCTTGAGCCCAGCCACCAAAAACCAACAACGCCCAGATATCCATTTCAACTTTTCCACCTCTACACTTCTCCAATCCAATTCACAGAGTTCCACAAGAACCATCCTCTGCTACCAAAAATCTGTGCTGGTTTGGGGCCAGACAGATCGTCTCTTGCCCCAAAAGGGACAAAAGAATGACACACGCAAACGGATTGGAGAGTGATGGACAAGTTTAAATGGAAAAGCAATTGGTGAAGCTACAGAAAAACTACACAGCATAGTGGCAAAGAACATCCTAAAGCATACAGAGTCCCTTACATAGTACCCAGAGGCTTCCCAATCCTCCCTTCCTCCCACCTGAGGGTCTACCCAAAACCCCCAGGGCTCTTCCTTCTCCCCTCCCACTGCTAGGCAAGTCTCAGGCTGGCCAGGTCTGAGACTGCCCCCCCCCCCATTCTCCTCTTGGCATTAGGCCTAGTCAGGCCTGAGATACCCCCTGGCATTACCCGATAAGAGAGGACATCTCCCATGGGAGCAGAGAGGGAAGAAAGAGGAAGAGGATGACTCTGCAGATGGCTTTATAGGGTGCAGGATTTATGGGTAGAAATACGCCGTTTCCTGTGTCCATCCCTATTGGGCGGACGGACACGAGGTGTATCTCATGCAGCAGTGGCAGGGGGCACCCAGCCCAAACTGCCACACAACCCCAGGTGCCTGAGCTGTTTCTCACCAGATCTCTGCTCTACACCCTTCACCAGCTTCACCAATTCTAGTCTGGGACCCATGACCATCAGCTGAGTCTGTAATGCTTGACCCTACTAATACTGTCCTCAGGTCCCATGGAATAAAGGGTAAAAGAGATTCCTGCCAATGGATGGCACTGGCACCCCAGACTGAGAAGATACCAGGATAGAGCAGAGAACGAAGCAAAACAGGAGCCAGGTCTTGTACCAAGCAGCTCTCAAGGATGGACACAAGGACAGGAGGGTTTTGTCATCTGTGTCTGGATTTAAACTGGCTATTGGGAGAAATTTCTTTCCATTAGGGTGGACAGATCCAGGCTTCCCAAGTTGAAGGGACAAGGGTGAAGCCAAGTGGGTTTGACACTGAGCTTGGGAAGTCAACAGCAAAACACATCATTCCTCAGAAAGGCATCCGCAAGGGAGGAGTTCGGGGAGCATGGGGAGGTGACAGCCAGGAGTGAAGCACTTGGCACTGCCATCTCCAGCTCATGATACGGACTTAGGAAGTAGTGCAGTGCCCTGAGGACTCATCTTTTTGCCTTTTGTACAATTGGAGTAACAACACTAATCCATGCTTGGGAACCACTCCAGACATTAACATCGAGGCATAAACACAGGAGAACCCTTCCTGCTTTGTGTTGCAGCACAAAATATTAATCACTTCAAGTTGCTGGTGGCAATTATTTCAGGGTGGAAGAATGAGGATCTCATACAAGTGCTTGACAGAGAAGCTCAGCCCATGCCAAAGCAGCCCCATGAGCATGTCACTGCAGGTGGTACAGCAGCCAAAATATCTCAAAGTTTCTAAACCCCCCTGTGAGGGAAGGATGAGTGGCTGCAGGGATAGAGGAATCATAGAATCATTTTGCTTGGAAAAGTCCTTCAAGACTATCCAGTCCAACCATTCCCTAACTCTAAGAAGCCTGGTGCTAAAACCCTAAAAAAGACAAGGACTGGTGCTAACCAAGAGATGCTGGTGCAGTCACAGAATCATTTTGCTTGGGAAAGACCTTTAAGATCATTGAGTCCAACCATGAACCCAGCACTGCCAGGTTACCACCAAACCATGGCCCTCAGCACCACAGCTCTGTATTCTTAAACCTCTCCAGGGATGGGGATTCAACCACCTCCCTGGGCAGCCTATTCCAGTGTTTGAGATCCCTTCCAGTGAAGAACTTTCTTCTAATGTCCAACTTAAACCTCCCCTGGCACAACTTGAGGCCATTTCCACTTGTCCTATCATTTATTCCTTGGGAGAAGAGACAAACCCTCACCTGGCTCCAACCTCCTTTCAGGGAGTTGTAAAGAGCCAGAAGGTCTCCCCTCAGCCTCCTTGTCTCCAGCCTGAACACCCCCAGCTCCCTCAGCTGCTCCTCGCCAGCCCTGTTCTCCAGATCCTTCACCAACTTCATTTCCCTTCTCTGGACCTGCTCCAGCCCCTCAATGTCCTTCTGGGAGGGAGAGGCCCAAAACTGACCCCAGGATTCCAGGTGTGGCCTCACCAGTGCTGAGTACAGGGGAACAATCCCTGCCCTGCTCCTGCAGCCCACACTGGAGCAGGAGGAGACTCAGAACCGGGTACCACGAGCAGGGAGACAACCCGTCAAAGCTCTTATTCTTTATTAATAAAGCAGAGGTCCCACCACACGGGGCTGGGCTCGTTCTCCACATCAAAGGCTCTTTAAATTTTAATTGTCACGTGCATAGAGATCCATACCCCAGCAGCAACTGTCTGAGGTGTTGCCATGGCATCCCCAGCCCCAAAGCACCGGCGTACAGCTGCTGGATTGTTCACGTTCGGCGCTGCTGAGCACGAGCGGAGGAAGGTTCATGGCCAGGATGTGCCAGGCATGGCAGTGGGGGGGAGGGGGAAACCAGCCCCTTTCTTACATTTATAGAGCTTTAAAGAATCAGTGGAAATTGCTGCTGTTCTGCCTAATTACCCACTTCATTAGCAATGGGGGGTAAAAAGCAGCAACGAAACTCCAGCAGCTTCCCAATTTCCCAGTTGCTGGGAGGGGAGGTGTGAGGAGCTGGGTAGGGTTGGGTTGTCAGGAGAACGTTCAGAATGCTCCCTGTAATGAGCTCCTGTGGGGTCAGCACTTGTCCAGCAGCTCACATATAGGTCCCCAGGACAGGTGAGAAGGTGAGGAGCTGACCTGCTGGAAAGCAGCTCTGTGGAGAAGGACCTGGGAGAGGTGGGGGACAAAATTTCACCACGAGCCAGCAATGTGCCCTCATGGCCAAGGCCCACGGCATCATGGAGTGCATTAAGAATGCAGCCAGCAGGTTGAGAGAGGTTCTCCTCCCCCTCTACTCTGCCTTGGTGAAGACTCATCTCAACAATTCTACCCAGCTGTGCTCCACAGTTCAAGAGAGACAGGGAACTGCTGGAGAGAGTCCAGCAAAGGCTACAAAGCTGCTGAGGGGCCCCGGAGCATCTCTGTGAGGAGCAAAGGCTGAGAACCCCTGGGGCTGTTGAGCCTGGAGAAGAGCAGCCCCAGAGGGCATCTGAGCAATGCTCAGCAAGAGAGAAAGGCTGGGGGGGGCAAGAAGCTGAGGCCAGCTCTGCTCAGTGGTGCCCAGGGACAGGACAAGGAGCAATGGGCACAAAGTGGAGCCCAGGAGGCTCCATCTGAACAGGAGGGGAAAATTCCTTGTTGTGAGGGTGCTGAAGGCCTGGAGCAGACTGTCCAGAGAGGTTGTGGAGTGTCCTTGTGTGGAGAGCTTCCCACAGCCCCTGGTCCTTGTGCTGCTGGGCAAGCTGCTGTGGGTGCCCTGCTTGGCAGGGGGGGTTGGACTGGGTGAGCTCCAGAGGTTTCTTCCATCCCCAAGCAGTCTGTCACATCACATCCTGCTGGGTGCATGTGGGGAGCAATCTGGAGCCTTTCTGTCTTTAGGCAGCTGAACAGCAACCAGAGGGAAATGTTGCACAGAGCAAACACAACAGTCGATGTGTTCCCAGCCTGCAGCACTCAGCACCTTATTTAATCTAACCCCCCTGTTAAAATCAGTGTGATTGCCCAGAGGAAACAGTATTCTAGTGACTGATGGCTGGTGCTCACTGCAGCTCTTGTAAGGCAGGGAGGAGGCTCTGCCCCAGACCCACCTTACCCAACAGCGATGAGAGGAGGAGTATTTGAACCCAGTTCCCTCTGCATGCAGGCTACGGAGCCACCTTTGCTTTGTTGAGTCTTCCCAGGAGGCCACAGGAGCTGGTAACCCACAGCATCTTTATTCAGACAGGCTTAAAAGAGGAGCCTTTGCACCCTGTGTGAAGGTTTTTGGGCAGCTCAAAGCCTTCAAAATCCTAGGATATGGCAGAACTACATCCCTGGGTGTCGGGAAAGAGGCAGAACATGTAGCTTGGATTTAAGCTCCTCTCTGCAAGGGCAGTTTTCCTGCTCACCTGGAGAATGCAGTCCTGAATCATGGATTCAGTTGAAGGTGAGCAGGTGTTATCAGGAGATGTGGATCCTGAGCAAAGAGTGGCTCTCACAGCAGCAGTGGCTCTCACAGCAGCAGGGTCTCATCACTACAAGAGAGACAGTCAGGGGCTGGAGCATGTCCAAAGAAGGCCAAGGAAGCTGGAGAAGGGTCTGGAGTACAAGTCTGGTGAGAAGCCACTGAGGAACCTGGGGTTGTTCAGCCTGGAGAAAAGAAGGCTGAGGGGAGACCTTCTGGCTCTCTACAACTCCCTGCAAGGAGGCTGGAGCCAGGTGGGACTTGGTCTCTTCTCCCAAGAAACAAGTGGAAATGGCCTCAAGTTGCCCTGGGGGAGGTTTAGGTTGGACCTGAGGAACAGTTTGTTCTCTCAGGGCTTGTCAAGGCCTTGACTAGGCTGCCCAGGACAGTTGTGGGAGTCTCCACCCCTGGAGAGGTTTCAAAATGGTGTGGCTGTGGTGCTGAGGGCCATGGTTCAGTGGTGACCTGGCAGTGCTGGGTTAACACTTTGGACTCAATGATCTTAAAAATCTCTTCCAGCCTAATCAATGTTATGAATCTAAGAGCATTATTTTAATTTAATTCATTATCTTACATGTTGGTGAGGGTGCAGAATGGGGCCATCAGACCTTCAATCCAGGCTGCCAAGGCGCCTGACACAAGCACACTCATTCCAGATGGAAGCAGACAAGAGACTAGCAAAAAGAACCCCTGCTCTTAATTAAACATTTGTCGTGCAATTACATACTTCTGAGCAATTATCACCATCCAAGACAAACACCAACTGGATTACACAGAGAAAAGAGAGATGGTAAAGGTTAATGGGTCTTTCTCTGCCTTTGCAGTTACTCCTGAGATCTTGCAGGGAGAAGTGCAGGACATCCAGGGAGCAGCTCCTGCCACCAGGGAGGAACAACCTCATTCAAGTGAGGAGCAAGCCCAGCCAAGGAAGAATTCAAAGAATCACAGAATGGTCCCGGCCAGAAGGGACCTCCAAAGCTCATCCAGTCCAACCCCCCTGCAATTACCAGGGACATCTTCCACTAGATCAGGTTGCCCAGGGCCTCGTTGAGCTTTACCTTCATTATCTCCAGGTATGGGGCCCCAACCACCTCCCTGGGCAACCCACTCCAGTGTTCCACCATTTTTTACTATGGTAAAGATCTTGTTCCTAATATCCAGTCTAAATCTACTCTTCTCCAGTTTAAAGCCACTTCCCCTGGTCCTGTCCTTGCAGGCCTTTGCAAACAGTCTCTCTCCATCCTTATTGTAGCCCCTTTCAGATACTGGAAGGCTGCTCCAAGGTCTCCCTGGAGCCTTCTCTTCTCCAGGCTGAACACCCCCAGCTCCCTCAGCCTGTCCTTGTAGCAGAGCTGCTCCAACCCCTTGATCATTTTCATGGCCCTCCTCTGGACCTGCTCCATCAGCTCCACGTCCTTCGTATATTGAGGGCTCCAGACCTGCACACAGCACTCCAGATGAGGTCTCACCAGAGCAGACTAAAGTGGCAATTAGCCTGAACTGGAAGATTCTGACATTACAGGGCTGAGAGGATGGAAGATAGAATCATAGAATTGTTAGTGTTGGAAGGGACCTCAAGGATTATCTAGTTCTTTCAAGGTCTTGCTCCTGGCTTGGTGCAACCTAGGCCATGATCAACAGCCTCCAGTGGCTGTGCATCATCTCCCTGTAACACCTTCACCTGTTTTATTGTCCACAAGCTCCATAAAGGTAAATCTAAAGCCACCATTAAGGGCCCACAGTGTTGCTGCAAGGTTTTGGGCTCTACAAACAGTGAGGTTGGAAACCCTCAAAAGTGGTTTCTGGTTACTCTTCTTGTGCCTCCTCCCACCTGTGTCCCTGTATCCTCGCAGCAGGGTCAGCATAACAGCTTAGAATCACAGAATGTTAGGGGCTGGAAGGGGCCTCCAGAAACCATCCAGTCCAACTGCCCTGTCAGAGCAGGGTCACTCAGAGCAGATCACACAGGAACACATCCAGATGGGTCCTGAAAGTCTCCAGAGAAGGAGACTCCACAACCTCTCTGGGCAGCCTGCTCCAAGCCTCCAGCACCCTCACTCTGAAGAATTTTCTTCTTCTGTTCAGGTGGAACTTCCTGGATTCCAGTTTGTATCCATTTCCCCTTGTCCTGTCACAGGACACCACTGAAAAGAGCCTAGTCCCATCTTTTTGACACCCACCCTTCAAGTATTTGTAAACATTGACCAGATCTCCTCTCAGTCTTTTCTATTCCAGACTAAATAGTGTCTTCAAACACAGCCTTGTCTCTCCTTAAGTCATCTTCTTCTACAGTAAATAACCCAAATTCTCTTCTTTGCTCTTACACCAAACAGTTTCTGTTTGGTAAACCCAGTTCTTAGACAGAGTTATTGGCTTACTTTGTTGTGGCCACACAACTTGATCCCTGCTCTGCTGTGATCACAGAATCACAGAACTGTCAGGGCTGGAAGGGAGCTCAAGGCTCATCCAGTCCCAACCCCCCTGCCATGGGCAGGGACACCTCACACCACAGCAGGTTGCTCACAGCCACCTCCAGCCTGGCTGCAAAAACTTCCAGGGATGAGGCTTCCACCACCTCCCTGGGCAACTTCACCAGGTCTCCTCCAACACATCACTGCTGGCCAGCTCATTTCCAGCTTGCTGTTCTTCCTCCTTCTTGTGGATGTCAGTCTGTCACCACCCCATGGCACAAGGAGAAGGTGAGGCAGCATTTGATGCAATTCATCAACCCAGCACCTTGAACTTGTGGATAATTTCTTGCATCCAGCTGTAGCTGAGGAGAAATGGATGCCCAGAGGTGAGACTTCTTTGGAGAGACTAAGCTGAGATGCAAACAAGGAGATACTGGACAGAGATTTAGCAGCTGTATGTTCTGCTGTGGAAGTATCACACAACTGCAGCAATCTCCCTGAATTCCCCAAACAGCTCAAGGTGGAGCATCACATAAGAAAAAAAAATCAGACTATAAAAACAAACAGGAAAATACGGATTATTGAAATGAAACACCTGGTATACATCTCACACAACAACTGGCTTTAAGTCAGGCTTACTGGCAACTGCCTCGCTCAAGCTAACTACCCAGAAGCAAGCTGCAGGTTTCTCCCCTGCTCTGAAGGAATAATTTTTCTACTCCCAGAAGAAGGGCTGCATCCTTGTCAAGGATTAGGGCTGGGTTGGCCACCAGATGATGCCACGGTCTCTCCATGGACCCCTCTGCCGTCCCAAAGGGAAGAGAAAGGAAAGAAGGGAGAGGTACTGATGGGCTGCCAAAGAAACTGAACCAAATGGGGTGGAAAGAAGAACAATGCCATGGAATAGAGACACAGAGACACAAACCAATGTGGAACCCGAGCCCTGATGGCAATGGTGGCATCATTGGCACCTCTGATGCTGGGGGCAGGAAGTGGGGAAGTCCCACATTGGGATGGAACTGGATTCAGGAACACAGGGATCAGGACTGAAGGCAGAAGGGACACTGAAGAAGAGGCTTGACCCTGGTGATGCCTCAGCTTGCTCCTGAAGATGCCATCCATGGGCTGCAATCCCTTGTTGGGCAGTTGAGGGTCACCTCTCCTGTCTGCTCCTCCCTACAGCTGCCAGCTCTGCTTTGCTGCTCCTCAAGGTGTGGCACAAGCTGTGGCAGTGCCCAGGAGCAAGTCTCAGCAGGATCTCTCCCCATCAGTGTGGTCACTGCTGGGAGCAGCCCCTGGCTGTGCCAACCTGCCCTGGGCTGCAGAAAGAGCCTCAGTGAGCAGGGAGTGAGCTGGGAAGGGGCAGCACTGTGCAGAGCTAGCTCTGGACCAGCTCAAACCAGGACACACAGAAAAGCAACCCCAAAGTTTAATGTGAGCTACTGATCCCCAGCTCCGTCACTAATCCACGCTGCGGTTTCTGCTCAGGAATGAGCTCACAGGTCGTGGCTGTTACGTCAGCAGATCCTTCAAGCCAGCACAGCTCACATCCCTGCAGAAGCTCAGTGACTCCTGGCTTGCTCAGGCAACGAGGAAATTTAATTATTTAGGTTTCTCAGCTGCTGCATAACTATGAAGCATAAAACAGTGGATGGTAATTGAAATGCTGCTGCTCAGCACACAGCGAGAGACGCTGCGTCAGCAGGGATGGGTGAGATGAGATCTGTGGCAGCAGGGGCTGGGCTTTGCCCAGGAACAAATTTAATCTGACATTTGGGAAAAGAGAAAACAAAAAAGGGGGGGGGGAAGCTAATTTTGGACTCCTACTCAGCATGAAACAGCTTTAAAATATTAACAGGAGTGTCCACTGCAGCTAGAGTTCACAAAGAGACGTATCAGAGCCCAGAACTGGACCCAGGACTTCAGATGAGGCCTCACTAGGGCAGAAAAGAGGGGGAAGAGAACCTTCCTGGATGTGCTGGCCATGCTTTTCTTGATGCATCTCAGGACACCATTGGCCTTCTTGGGTACAAAATCACATTGGTGGCTCATGGTGAACTTGCTGTCCATCAACCCTCCCAGGTCCTTCTGCATAGAGCTGCCTTCCAGCAGGTCACCCCTCACCTGTCCTGTGCAGGAGGTTATTCCTCCCCAGCTGTAGGACCCTACCCTTGCCCTGGTTGAACTCCATGAGGTTCCTCTCTCCCACTCTCAGCCTGCCCAGGTCTCACTGACTGGCAGCACAGCCTGAGGGCTGTCAGCCACTGCTCCCAGTGCTGCACCATCAGCACTGCCTGAGGCTCCACTCTGCCCCTTCACCCAGGTCATGGTGAAGATGTGGAACAAGGCTGGATGCAGTCCAGACCCCTGGGGAACACCATGAGCTACAGGCCTCCAACTAGGCTCTGTATCACTGATCACCACCTTCTGAGCTCTGTCCTTCAGCCAGGTCTCAACCCACTTCTCTGCCCATTCATCTAACCCACACTTCATAAGCTTCTCCAGGAGGATGGGATACAGTGTCAAAGCCTCGCTGAAGCCCAGGTAAACAAATCCTAATGAAGCTTTCCTGCTTTTCCATGCTGCTTCCTCAACATGGGATTTCTCTGCACACAGCTGAATGGGTTTGTAGCTTGTTCAACACACAAAACCATGCCACTCTTGACAGAGACTCCTCTGGCCAGGTCCTAGAAGCCAGTTACCTTTGTCCTCACATGCTTACTTACTGGCCTTGTTCAGCAGTAAATCCTGACCAGAGCTGATCTAGTGTGGATGACACAAAATGCCTCTGTTCTCACCCTCCTTGTGGGCACTGTGAAAGGCAGCATCTGAAGGAGCCTTCGGATGGAGATGACTCCTCCTGGAATGACACACAGCTGAACACCCATCTCAGCACTCAGGGGAAGGAGTGCTCTGAGCACCGATTTCAACTGATAATTATTTCCATCAGTGTTACTTCAAAAGAGGAGTTAAGAGAACAATGAAAACAAAAAAGTGTTTTAAACCAACAAAACAACAAAGCAACAGGAACAAAGAACGTTTTAAAAAGCAACTTAGTTTTGTTGTAGCATGTGTGGGGCCCCCACAGGCACAAAACCCAACTCCTCTGGGACCTTCTGAGCAGTGCAGTCAGGCAGTTCCTCACTCCTGCTTCTGCCAAGCTTGTGCAGCGTTGCTTTATCGTTGTCAGATGGCATCTTCTCTGTCCTCCAGACCCCACACCACACACAGGGCAGCAGCATGCAGTTGGATCTCTGACCACCAAGGACATATTTAGGAGATGTTTCTTTCCACCTCTGCCCAGGACATGACAATATCATAGACTGGGTTGGGTTGGAAAGGACCAATCCAACCCCCTACAGTCAGCAGGGACATCTGCAACTAGAGCAGGTTGTTCAGAGCTGCCCAACCTCACCTGGAATGCTACTAGGGATGGGACATCTCCCACCTCTCTGGGCAGCTCTCACCACCCTCAGCCTAAAATATTTCTTCCTTCTCTCCACTCTCAATCTCCCTCTCTTAGTTTCAAACCATCACCCCTTGGCCTGTCACAACAGGACCTCAGAAAAACTCTGTCCCCAGCTTTCTTCTAGGCCCCCTGAAGCACTGCAAGGCCACCAGAAGGTCTCCCTGGAGCCTTCTCTTCTGCAGGCTGCCCAAGCCCAACTCTCTCAGCCTGGAGCCTCCCAGCAGAGCCCTTCCAGCCCTGCCAGCATTGCTGTGGCCTCCTCTGGCCCTGCTCCACCAGCTCCCTGTCTGTGCTGTGCTGAGCACTCCAGAGCTGCCCCAGCACTGCAGGGGGGGTCTCAGCAGAGCACAGCAGAGGGGCAGAATCCCCTCCCTGCCCCTGCTGCCCACACTGCTGGGGATCAGCCCAGCACAGGGCTGGCTCTGGGCTGGCAGCACTCAGTGCTGGCTCACGTCCAGCTATGCACCTCCAGCACCCTCAAGGTCTTCTCCACAGGGCTGTTCCCAATGCCATTCACTTGACATTTAACACATCACATCAGATTACCACAGCCTCTGTTTTGTCCAGAACAGCCTAAGGAGGTAACTTTGCTTACCAAATTCATCAGCCTCTCCTGTTCCTTATGCCTCCTTCTATGTCCAGGGGGTAGTGAGCAAGAGGTGCGAAACCATGAACCAAGCCCTGTCCTGAGAACAGACTCAGGCAGTGGGAAGATCATGATTCCTCTCTTGTGCATCAGGTAATTTAAATTTGTGTTACCTTTGTTTCCAGGAGCTGAAATATCAGAGAGGCTGGCTTTCAGAGGAGCACAAGTTAGCACTGGAAAGCTCAAGTTAGCTCTGTTTGGAGGAGTATTACGTTCAACCATCTGGCAGGGATAGCAGAAACACTTCTATCTGATGCCATGGCCAACTGTGTGCTGATGAAAGATATGGGGAGCACTGGTCAGAGAGAGAAGTAAGTAAACATTCAACAGGAGATAATCATCTTTGGATGCAACCCCTGGAGACGAACATTTCGTCCCTAGAACGCCACAACGTCAAGTTCAATAGAGGAGACACAACTTGTTTTGCTCCTAGGACACCAGGAGCATTCTGCTCTTCCAGCTCACTGTGAACTTTGTGAGGCAGAAAGGTGAGAGGGTGCAGTACATGACCACAACCCACAGCCAGCCTTCCTCAGGAGGAGTAAAACACAACACTTACGGCAGGTGATTAAAATAATGAGCCCATTTGTGAGAATCTGCCTGAGGGGAAAATAGTTTAGAAAATTAAAAAACTCCATAGAAATAGCCTGAAAGCTGTTAACCAACAGAGAATTCATCACCAGCTGCAATCCCCACAACAACAACAAAGAGAAATCACAGGCAGGAGAGAAATATTCGTGCAGCAATCAAATGTACCCAGATCCAAACAAGTACTAAGGAAATAAGCATGAAAACCTACCACAGAGATACCTGAACAGGAGTTAAAAAAAACCCTTGTGATGGAACACTCAGGATTTGACTAGGAACAATCAAAGCCAAAAATGTCTTTTACACTCTCAGGTCTTGGGTTTTAATACCTAGCAGAAAGCAACCTCTAGGATCCCAGCCTCGGCCTGAGTTGGCAGCAAAGGTTGTAGTGAGCACCAGAGCGATGCAGGAGCAACGCTCAGCACAAGTTGAGTCTTTGGCTGCTGTTTGCAGTTCATAGGTTCACAGAATGGTTTAGGTGGAAAGGACCTTGAGGACCATCTAGTTCCAACCTTGCTGCCACGGGCAGGAACACCTTCCACCAGCCCAGGTTGCTCAAGGCCTCATCCAGCCTGGCCTGGAACACCTGCAGGGAGGGGACATCCACAACCTCTCTGGGCAACATGTTCCGGTGTCTCACCACCCTCACTGGAGAGAATTTCTGCCTAATCTCCAGTCTCAATCTCTTTTTACAAAGCCATTGCCCTGTCACTATAAGCCTGTACTACTCAAACCAGCAGTTGTAGAATCAACAAATCATAGAATAGTTCTGATTGGAAAAGGCCTTCAAGATCATTGAGTCCAGCTATTGAGCTAACCCAGCACTGCCTGGTCACCATTAAACCATGTCACTCAGCATCACATCTACAGTCTTGAAGTTTCTGCAGGAATGGGGACTCCATCGCTGCCCTGGGCAGCCTCTTCCAGAGCTTCACAACCCATTGTTACACTGTCCAACCTCAACTTCCCTTGGCACAGCTTGAGGCCATTTCTTCTCCCTCTATCACTTGTTACTTGGGAGAAGATACCAACTCCCACCTAGCTCAAACCTTCTTTCAGAGAGTGGTGGAGAGCCAGAAACCCTCCCCTCAGCCTCCTCTTCTTCAAGCTGAACAACTCCAATCACTGCCAGACTGCCCAATTTGTGTTGTTGCTGCTCTGCTCCAGCCTTCTAATCTGCTCATGCTTGGCCAGAAGGTCCTGCAGTGTTGCTGCAGCTGTGTTTCTTCATTTAGAGAAGCCATATCAAGCCCAGGTACCGAAGTGCTTTAATGATCCAAAGTCCTGCTCGTTGGAATAGTGAAGAACAGTAACCTTGAAACAAAAGGTCTCTCATCTTTCCCTGGTTATCATAACTGAAACATTAGATGAGTGTCTCTCACTCTCACTTGCCCATCAACAAGTTCCTCTTCAAGCTTGCCTAACTGTCCTGTATACTTTGACCTCTTCTTACAAAGTGTTGCCTTGGACATGGGACCTTCTTCTGGGTCCATCTGAGGTTGAACTTCTGAAGTTCAGGCCACATAATCAGAGTAAATTACAGTGGAAAGGAAGTCAAGGTGATGTAGATACTGAAATAGCTTCTGTCCAACAGACCAACCTCCCTCTAGGGATACTTAGACAAGGGGATCTCCTCCTGGTGCAAGCTGGAGAAGATGTTGAGTGAGATGGTCAGAGGAGAGCAGGAGTAAACAGGAGCAGAAAAGTGATGGATAGTTTGGAGCCAGTCACACCTAACCATGAAATAATAGACAAGCCAGCAACAAACAACTGCTTCACCAGATTTATTTTAATTAATCAGAAGTTTGCAAGGGCTAAATCTCAAGAGATTCTTAAGAGTACATGAAGATGGGGGGAAAAAAACACAACAAAACAGAAATACATGATGGTCCACAGACCCAAATCAACATCAAATAAGTTTTGGAGGAAACAGATGGACTCAAGTGACACCTGTGGAAGTGGATTCAGCATGTCCTCCTCTGCTGTGTCAAACTGCTTCCAAGATGATGCAGCTTGGATCAAAACACCCTGGAGGATAAGACTAAAAACATCTCAAAACTCCAGAGAGAAAGGGATCAAAACACCCTGGAGGATAAGACTAAAACCATCTCAAAACTCCACAGGAAAAGGGATCAAAACACCCTGGAGGATAAGACTAAAAACATCTCAAAACTCCACAGGAAAAGGGAATCTAGGATTATTTAGCACTCAACCGGATCTCTTTAGTGGGAAATTTTAGGATTCACTCTGGGGCTGTTGCTAGTTAAACTGTCACCAAGACTGGCAGGAAACAAGAGGAGCTACTTTAGGTTAGATGGTAAAGATAACAGCAGACAGAGACTCATGGAAGAAAAAAAAAAAAAAAAAAAGACCAGAGGTTTTCTTATCAAAATGGGCTTGATTACTCACTAAGTTGATATTCATCACAGTAATTCTGCTCTGGTGCTTACTACACTCAAAGCAACCTTCTCTAATAAAAACTGTGATGAGTCTGACCAACATTTTCACTTAACAAACCCCACCACTCTGCTGTTTCAGTCCTAAGAGTTGGTCTGAGAGAAAATTCCAGCTGCATGGTGAAGTCTGAAGACTGTATGGCTCCCAGAACTACTGATCCTTGGTCTGGAAACGTTTAAAGCACCTCAGCTCTTCCTGTCGGAGCCATGCAGGAAACTCCAAAATATAAAATTAGGCTAAGAAGCAAAAGATGAAGGAAAGGAAATCTGGAAATTGGTTAGAGGGATTAAATGCTTTCTATGAGTAGCTCCAGAGGCTTCAACAGCCGCCAACTCATAAAACACAAAAAGGAACATTATTAACATGGGGAGAATTTGACTCTCAAGAGCTGACCTAAAAATTTGATTAAAACCTCCTGTGAACACAGATGCACCAATTCCAATCTGGTTTCCATTTGTCATTCACCCAGGGACAGGAGTTCCTCAAAACAAACCACAAATACCTCAAGGTCATTTGATATTGCCACTCCTAATTTCAGAGAGAGACAGAGAGGTCTGAAAAACACTTCTTGGTGCTCAGAAAATAAGACAGACTCTGACATAGAACCTTTTCTGCAGACAACAAACCCTTGGTGTGCCTCACAGCAATACTTCACCCTACTGTATCCCTGGACAAGCAGGAGGTGGGAGGCTGCTTAGCAGATGACGTAGCGGACAAGATTGGAGCCACGGACTTCTCTCAGCCTCTGGCAGTGGCGCAGGATGTTGAGGATTACATAGAAGCGTCTGTCCGTCTTCTGATGGGTGAACTCTCTGATATCAGCCTCCACAAAGAAAAACTCACCTGGAAAACAGACAGGGACTTTGCTGTGGAAAGGGCTAGGTTGCAGAACACAGGATCACAGCACCACAGCGTGTTAGGGGTTGGAAGGGACCTCCAGAGATCCTCCAGTCCAAGCCCCCTGCCAGAGCAGGACCACAGAACCCAGCACAGGTCACACAGGAACACATCCAGACAGGGCTGCAAAGGCTCCAGAGAAGGAGACTCCACAACCTCTCTGGGCAGCCTGCTCCAGGCCTCTGGCAGCCTCCCAGGGCAGAAGTTCCTCCTCCTGCTGAGGTGGAACCTCCTGTGCTGCACTTTCCATCCCTTGCCCCTTGGCCTACCCCAGGGTGCAGCTGAGCAGAGCCTGTCCCTGTCCCCTCCCTCCTGCCCCCCAGCCCTCAGATATTTATAAGCAGTTATTAAATCCCCTCTCAGTCTTCTCTTCTCTGGACTAAACAACCCCAATGCTTTCAGCCTCTCCTCATAGGGCAAGACACACTTCAGCACTTTACAACTAACAGCAGAACCTCTTCTGAACAGCCACACACAATGATGGACTGACACAACCAGCAGCAAGGCAGCCTCACAGTATCTCAGGACTTCATTCTGCTTTCTCCGTTTGTCACCAGAAGTCACCAACTTTCCCACTCAGATCACCCCACACTGCCCACAGGCCCTGTACAGTGAGCTCCATCTGTTGGCAGCTCTATCATCTAACATCTCTCAACCCCTCCGTCCTCCTCCATCAGGGTACAAAGTCTGTAGTGGTCCCAAGCACTGTCCAGAGCCAGATACCAGATGTGCCAGAAGATATGAATACTATAAAGTCATGGAAAACAAGTTCTCCACGGGGCAGGAATGTGGTCTCAAGGCCAAACAGACCAACAGTGTCCTGCAATGTGTTAAGAAATGTGTGACCAGCAGGTCAAGCGAGGTTCTCCCCCTCTACTCTGCCCTGGTAAGGCCACATCTGGAGTACTGAGTGCAGTTCTGAGCTCCAGAGGTCAAGAGAGACTGCAGAGAGTCCAGCAGAGGCTACAAAGATGCTGAGGGGCCTGGAGCATCTCTGTGAGGAGCAAATGCTGCAAGCCCCTGGGGCTGTTGAGTGTGGAAAAGAGTAGCCCCAGAGGGGATCTGAATTTGTGTTAAAAGTTGGACAAGTTTGGTACCAGGAAAAGGGAAAACCTGCAAAACTGCTTAAAATGCAGTTAAGTACGGATGGACAGAGACCATTTGCAACCTGCAGTGACAGGGCAGCACACCTACACAGTGTTAGAAACCCAAAGACAATGTGTGCAGTGGTTTTGCAGCCTGTGATATCGGGGGGAGCATCAAAATGTCCTGAATCTGTGTAGAAAGATAAAATTATTTCTTGTCTGTTCCAAAATTCAGGGCAGCAATGCTCAGCACAGCAGGATCTTCTTTGACAGACAAACAAGAGCTGGATAAAGACTGGTGGTTTGGTTGAAAAAAGCAAGTCCATGCACCAAAGTAACTGAACCACCTTCCTGGCTAGAAGGTTACCCTGATAAATCAGGCAGCACCTTTTCTCATCTTGAAATCAGAGGACAAGGTCAGTTGGCAATAAGCCCAGGCTGAGAAACTGCAGGAATTCTAAGCAGAGAGACACTCACAGTAGAAATGTAAGCAAACAAATCAATGAATGCACAGCCTCATCCTGAGAAATGCAAGGGATAAAGACATTTAATCATTCTGTGCTGGCCAGATAAGAACAGCCTGACAGCCTGCCAGACTTTTCCTCTAGACTTTCTAGGTGATTAGTCACAACAAACAAACAAAAAAAAAAAAAAAACAAACAAACAAACAAAAAAACTTACCACACGGACACTCTCAGATGCGGAATGTCCCAGATTCACACAATCCCAGTATGGTGGAAGTGACCACTGGAGATCATCCAGTCTAAACCCCCTGCTCAAGCAGAACACTCACAGCAGCTTCCCCAGCAGCACAATGCCCAGCTGGGGATGGAAGCTCTCCAGAGGAGACTGCACAACCTGTCTGGCAGCCTGCTCCAGGCCTCCAGCACCCTCACAACAAAGAAGTTTCTCCTCCTGTTCAGATGGAACCTCCTGGGCACCACTGACAAGAGTCTGGTGCCATCCTTTCACTTCCTGAGCATTGCTCAGATCCCCTCTGGGGCTGCTCTTCTCCAGGCTCAACAGCCCCAGGGGCTCTCAGCCTTTGCTCCTCACAGAGACGTTCCAGGTCCTTCAGCATCCCTGTCGCTCCTGCTGGACTCTCTCCAGCAGTTCCCTGTCTCTCTTGAACTGGGCAACCACTCCAGATGTGGCTTGACTAGGGCAGAACAGATCAGAAAAGCTGACTGGATTTTGTAATATCTACCTATTGCTTCATGTTTCTTATGGCATGTAATTGGACCTGTAGATGACTCTCATTGCTGTTCTCCTCCTCTTACACCAGAGGAGGACCAGAATTTTCATTACTCCATAATGTCACAGAATCATAGAATGGTCTGGTTTGGAAGTTCGTCCAGTCCAACCCCCCTGTTGGAACATCTCAGCTATATCACGTTGCTCAGAGCCTTGTCGAGCTTCACCTTGAATATCTCCAGGGATGGGGCCTCAACCACCTCCCTGGGCAACCTGTGCCAGTGTTCCACCACCCTCATGGTGCAGAACTTGGTCCTTACATCCAATCTAAATCTGCTTTTCTCATATTTCAAGCCATTTCCCTTGGTCTTGTCACTGCAGGCCTTTGCAAACAGTCTCTCTGCAGCCTTCCTGTAGCCCCATTCAGGTACTGGCAGGCTGCTATTAGGTCTCCCTGGAGCCTTCTCTTCTCCAGGTTGAACACCTCCAGCTATCTCAGCCTGTCCTCATAGCAGAGGTGCTCCAACCCTGATCATTTTCATGGCCCTCCTCTGGCCCTACTCCATCAGGTCCATGTCCTGCCTGTGTTGAGGGCTCCAGACCTGGACACAGCACTGCAGGTGTGGTCTTAACAGAGCAGAGCAAAGTGGCAGAATCATCCCTGTGAAGAGTTTTGAGTTTAGTACTGACAACAGAAAACCAAAATACCTTTGGTATCCTTTGTTTCTTCTTCCTTGAACCTGTGGTAATGCTTTCTGGTTGCCGTATTCATGGATTTCAAAGACTGCTGCAGGATCTTGTACTTGGTCTCCAAAGCTTTGTTGATCTCATTCACACTGCTGTTAATCTGTTCACAGGTGATACGACCTTTCATATACCTACAAGGGAAAAACCAAAATCAAAAAAGCCAGAAACAAAGTTCTGGGTTGATTTTCCTCCTTAGCTGAATGTGTTACCCCTTCTCAGAGGCAGTTTCTGCTGCTTTGTGCTAATGAATAAACACAGCAGTTGATTCTGTTCATTTCCTCAATGTTTTAATGACCTTGAAGCCATGACACAACCTAAACCAGAAAGAGGAAATACAAGAAAGCTAAATTAAGTAAAGAATATCCAGTGCTTAAGCTGTGAGGAGCATTCAGAACAGAATAAAGGTTGTTTTTACAGTGTAACCTTAAACTACATACTCAGATATATCAAGTAACTTTGCAGAAAACATGGCATGAGGCAAAACTGAAATGAAATGATTCTGCCTGAGAGTGTAGTTGGGTTCGTGTTGTAACCATAAATCACCTGTGTTTCATCTCACAGCTGCTCCTTGGGGGTTTTGTGAAGAAATACCCATTTTCAGTTGTTTTCTGCACGTCACTGAGCTGTACAGACACAGTCTGGCACTATCAGCTTCCACTTCTAAACCTTTCACAAAGCTAGGACTGAAGCAAGACTTGTTGATGACAGCCTGGAGGTTCAGAAACCACTAAAGAGGAAAACAAAGGGCTGTGGAAATACTGGGAGGCTGGAATATTTGCAAGTGAGGTCCTTTTGTATTTTATAGCAGGGATGCACTGAAGGAAAAAGAAAACACACTGCTGGCTGTGAAGTTGTGGCATGAAAATGACATCTGAAACTCCTCTGACAAGCCATAAGCTAAGCACAAAATCAAAGTCCAGAAGAACTGGAGGCCTGAAGCTTCTTGTGGTCCTCTGGTGGTCAGGACTGGGCCCAGTCTTTAACATCTTCACCAATGACCTGTGTGAAGAGGCAGAGTGGAGCCTCAGGCAGTGCTGATGGTGCAGCACTGGGAGCAGTGGCTGACAGCCCTCAGGCTGTGCTGCCAGTCAGTGAGACCTGGGCAGGCTGAGAGTGGGAGAGAGGAACCTCATGGAGTTCAAGCAGGGCAAGAGCAGGGTCCTGCAATGGGGAGGAACAACCCCAGGCACCAGGACAGGTGAGGAGTTGAGGTGCTGGAAAGCAGCTCTATGGAGAAGGACCTGGGAGTGCTGGTGGACAGCAAGTTCAGCATCAGAAGCAAAGTGACCTCATGGCCAAACAGGCCAATGGTCTCCTGGGTTGTATGAAGAGTGTGATCGGTAGATCAAGGAAGGTTCTCCTCTCCCTCTGTTCTGCCTTGGTGAGGATACATCTCAACAATTCTGTCCAGTTCTGTGCTCCCCAGTTCAAGAGAGACAGAGAACTACTGGAGAGAGTCCAGCAAAGGCTACAAAGCTGCTGAGGGGCCCTGGAGCATCTCTGAGGAGAGGTCGAGGGCCCCTGGGGCTGTTGAGCCTGGAGAAGAGCAGCCCCAGAGGGCATCTGAGCAATGCTCAGCAAGAGATAAAAGACCTGTGGGGGCAAGAGTGGTGCCCAGGGACAGGCCAAGGGGCAAGGGGCATAAATTGGATCCCAGGAGGTTCCACCTGAACAGGAGGAGAAACTTTGTTGTGAGTGTGCTGGAGGGCTGGAGCAGGCTGCCCAGAGAGGTTGTGGATTGTCCTTGAGTGGAGAGCTTCCAACCCCCCTTGGTCCTTGTGCTGCTGGGCAAGCTGCTGTGGGTGCCCTGCTGGAGCAGGGTGGTTGGGCTGGATAATCTCCAGAGGTCCCTTCCAACCTCCAGCATGTTGAGATTCTGTCAAAACACTGCAGTAGAGGCCAGGGCAACCTTGCCACTGGAATTATCAAGCACTTTTCAGCTGCTGCAAGGGTTTTGGCTGCTCGTGTTGGGTTCAATGTCAGTTTGCAGATGGGTGGAATTAGATCACTTCCATCAAGAAAAACATTACAATTCCCTTAAAGAATCAGTGATGTTCTTTAGGTGAAGCAGCTATAATCTGTGGTACAATGAAAAGATCAGTGAACAGGACTTTGACAGTTCAATTAATCCAGATTTAATGTCAGAGGTGCAGCAGCTTCAATAAAAACTCTGCTCAGCAGACTTCTGCTCAGAAAAATGCAGCATGACCACCTCTGAGATAAGCCATGCTCAGCATCAAGGAGCAACCCAACCCACAAGCACAGAAGGGCTTTGCCTGTGTGCACACTAACTGCTCTTTAATGCCCTTCCTGCCTCCCTCAGCCTGTTTGTCAAGTCACAGGGGAGTGTGCAGAGCTATGAAGATTAAGGCCAGAGGTATAAAACACCACTGTTTAAGCTCCTATGCTCCTGCTATCAACAGAGATACAGTGATTCCACTTCATCCAGAGTGCAGCCTTGCTAAGCCTGCAGACAACACCAAAATGAGGTGGCCTGATTGAGGACAGAGAGGATCTGCAGAGGGATCTGGACAGGCTGGATTGATGAGTGAGGCCAAGTAGATAAGGTTCAACGAGGCCAAGTGCTGGGTGCTGCACTTGGGTCACAACCACCCTAGGAATGCTCCAAGCTGGGGACAGAGTGGCTGGAAACCACCTGGAAGAAAAGGGCCTGGGAGTTGTGGTTGACAGCTGTTTGAAGATGAGCCAGGGTGTGCCCAGGTAGCCAAGAAGGCCACCAGCATCCTGGCTTGGTTCAGCAATGGTGTGGTCAGCAGGAGCAGGGCAGAGATTGTTCCCCCACTGTACCAGGCACTGGTGAGGCCACACCTCAAATCCTGGGTTCCGTTTTGGGTTCCTCACTCCAAGAAGGACACTGAGGGGCTGGAGCAGGTCCAGAGAAGGGCAAAAAAGCTGGGGAAGGGTCTACAGTGTAAGTCTTGTGAGGAGGAGCTGAGGGACGTTGGGTTGTTCAGCCTGGAGAAAAGGAGGCTGAGGGGAGACCTTCTGGCTCTCTACAGCTCCCTGAAAGGAGGTTGGAGCAGGTGGGGGTTGGTCTCTTCTCCCAAGGCACAAGTGATAGGACAAGAAGAAATGGCCTCAAGTTGCCCCAGGGGAGGTTTAAGTTGGACATTGGAACAATTTCTTCCACAGCAGGACTGACCAGGCTGCCCAGGGCTGTGGTGGAGCCCCCACCCCTGAAGGTATTTCAAAGCCATGGAGATGTGGTGCTGAGGGCCATGGTTCAGTGATGACCTGGCAGTGCTGGGTTAATGGTTTGACTTGATGGTCTTGGAAGTCTCTTCCAACCAAAGCAATTCACTGATTCTACAGGAGAACACCTCATCTCACGCAGAGGCAGAAACAAAAGCACTATTTGGTTGCAGAAACCTAAGAATCAAGCTCTCTTTGACAGGCTTCCAGGCATCCAAGATGCTCCCATGGGCCTAGCAGATGTGCTGGGGTGTGGAGAAAATTCAGCAACCAAAGACCTGGCAGCAGACACTAAACCAGCTGCAGTGGAACTGTATGTTTTCTGGTGTCACTGACTGCCTGACCAGTGACAAGAGTGGCAGTGGGGCCATGTGGTGAGCATGGAGACAGCCTTGTCACAGAGCTTTAGATGCAGGCCTCTGGATCTGAAAGTAAATTCTGTCTAAAACAACTGGAATTTTTAATTCTGTTTATAACTAAGGATCACAAAAGCTACAGGTGTTCCTGTCTCCTCATCTTTCTATCTAGCAAAGGCCAGCAAACCCATGAATGCTGACTTTTAACTTCAGCCCATAGACATAAAAATAAAGCTGAGAAGTTCCAAATGCACTTGTTTGGATTTAAAATAAAGGTAAAAACCAGCTTCACTGCACCAAAAGCAGAACATTCAGAACTACCTTTTAGTTTAAAAACAAGTGACCCATTTTCCTTCCACAGAAGCCCCGTTCAAAATAGCCCTTTTTTTTTCCTTTTCCATAGGTATGAAAAGCGAAGTGCAGGGCTCTGTGCTTCAAAGAAATAACATCAGTATATCACATATATAGGTCTGCAGAAGAGATAAGCCTCTTAATGCCAAATGCTGCTTCCTCAAAAACACATAAAAGAAACCTGTGTTCCCCCAAGTCACCATCTTCTGAGACTTTAGAGTTGGAACCACTGAATCATAGAATCATTTTGGTTGGAATACACCTCTAAGATTGTTGAGTCCAAACATGAACCCAGCACTGCCAGCATAGCCCTCAGCACCACAGCTACACAGCTTTGCAGCCCCTCCAGGGATGGGGATTCCACCACTGCCCTGGGCAGCCTAGTCAAAACCTTGACAACTCCTGAGAAAAGAAATTGTTCCTCATGTCCAACCTAAGCCTCCCCTGGGGCAACTTGAGGCCATTTCCTCTCCTATCACGTGTTCATTGGAAGAAGAGACCAACCCCTACCTAGCTCCAGCCTCCTTTCAGGGCCTTGTAGAGAGCCAGAAGGTCTCCCCTCAGCCTCAACACCCCCAGGTCCCTCAGCTACTTCTCCCCAGCCCTGTTCTCCAGAGCCTTCCCCAGCTTTGTTGAATCTGCAGATCCCAAGTGGTGAGAATGTCAAGGACAAAATAAAGTGAGTGGTCTCCTTTGCCTTGAATTCAAAGTTAACTCAGACATTTAGTGTGCCGTTTCCTTTCTCTTCCTCCAAAAAGTGTCTTCCTGCATCAGATTTGAAGGCCAAAGATAATGTGCAGGTTTCTTACTGTGCAGGAATGTTCTGTTTGATCAAGGCCTCCACATCCACACCTCAGTGCAGCACGTACCTTCATTAAGTACCTGCTGCAGAGTTCTGAAACTGAAGTCGCTGCAGGCTGGCCTCTCGGAGCCCTACTGATGTTAAGCAGAGATTCTCCTGCATATTCAGCTGCACAGAATGAGTGAAAACACCCAGAATTTTCCAGTTACAGCCTGTCACAGCTGTGGTAGGAAGGGAGAGTGGAATGGGACTAAGATGGAAATCCAGTGAGGCCCAGCTGGTGAGGGATTCAGACACATATGGGAGGCATGGTTCTGTGTGAGCACAGCCACATGGCTCCAGGAGCTGCAGCAGAAAGCAGTCATGTCCATGTCACTACTGCCAGTAGAAATCCTACAGCAGAACCTGTGCTGACATGGACAACTGGGGTAGGAACCTTACCCTCATTCTCCTAAGAGAGTATGTTAGGTGGGAGAATATATGGGTCACAAATATTTGCTGCATAGACCTGATTGTGTCTCTGTGTGATTGTGTCCCTGGTACTGGTGAGGCTGCACTTCAAATTCTGGGTTCAGTTTCAGGCCCCTTACTCCAAGAAGGAAATTCAGGGGCTGGAGTGTGTCCACAGAAGGGCAACAAAGCTGGGAAAGGGTCTGGAGAACAGGGCTGGGGAGGAGCAACTGAGGGACCTGGGGTTGTTCAGCCTGGAGAAAAGGAGGTTGAGGGAAGACCTTCTGGTTCTCTACAGCTCCCTGAAAGGACTTTGGAGCCAGGTGGGTGTTGGGCTCTTCTCCCAAGGAACAGAATCACACAGAATTAAAGAAAGAGAGAGGTTGGAAGGGACCTCCGGAGATCATCTAGTCCAGCTTCCCACCAGAGCAGGTTCAACTACACCAGGCTGCACAGGACAAGAGTCAAGGTGGGCTTTGAATGTCTCCAGAGGTGGAGACTCCATCAGCTCTCTGGTCAGACTGTTGCAGTGCTCCACCTCCCTCAATACAATGAAGCTCCTCCTCATGTTTAGATGGAACTTCCTGTGTTCAATTTTGTACCCATTACCTCTTGTCCTGTCACTGGGCACCAAGTGATAGGATGAGAGGAAATAGCCTCAAGGTGTACCAGGGAAGCTTTGGGTTGGATATTAGGAAAAATGTCTTCCCTGAAAGGACTGTCAAGGCCTGGCTTAGGCTGCAGAGGGCAGTGGTGGAGTCCCCACCCCTGGATGCATTTCAGAGCTGTGTAGCTGTGGCTCTGAGGGACATGGTTTAGTGGTAACCTGGCAGTGCTGGGTTAATGGTTTTGAACTTGATGATCCTGAAGGTTTCTTCCAACCAAAACGACTCTGTGATTAAATAATGTGTGTGAAATCACAATCATAGCAGACTCGCCCCATCTTGTATTACAACACTGCCAGGCAACAGGGAAAAAATCCTGGCCATTAATAGATCTATTTAAATTCATCTAACTCTTCCTCCACAGAATGAACATGCCTTTCCTTCCTCAAGAAAAACATTCTTGCAGCTCCAAGACACAAGCGTTCTATAAACCAGCAACGCACAGGTACAGCTGGATCCAGGGTCTAAAACCTTCATCTTTCAAGGAAAATGGAACACTTTAAGGACCTACCAGCAAGGATCAAAGCTTTAACTGGAAAATAAAGCTTCCATTTCACTGGAATGGTTTCTGGCTGCTTCTCTTAGCAGAGATAAAGACCAAAAATTCCTGTTGCTTCAGCTTGGAGCGTTGTCAGAGAACACGTTGAACCTAGACTCTAGGTAAAAATTTTGCCTTCGGCACCAAGAGATTTTTCTCCCTTTTGCAGAACATTTTGTCCTTGTCCCCAAAATGTCATTTAAGAAAAGTTATCCTTACATGACAGGCCTGAGACAAGGAGTTTTATGAATCAGGCCCTGACGGCAGGGAAAAAAGACCCACAGGTTTTTATGCCAGAAACCAGTGATGTTTCAGTGGGAGGGGGGTTTATCTTTTAATGGGGTGTTAGCCTTTTTTGCTTCCCCTGTTTTAAAGCAGATTGCTCGAAGTTTTTTGAACCAATAACTGGGTCAAAGAAAACCAGCATTTATCATTATCTTTCCTTCTAAGTTGAACCACAACTTTCATCTTATGAGGCAATGGCTCTCTTTTTTTTAAATGTCAGGTCTCAAAGCAAGAAGAGGATCCAGACGTTAGCCAATATACTTCTGCATTTAAGCAGCTTTTGAGAGGTCTAATGGATCCTCTGCCTCCAGAGAAGTGCAACAAAGATGGTGAAGGGTCTAGAGCACAAGTCTGGTGAGAAGCAGCTGAGAGGACTGGGCTTGCTTAGCCTGCAGAAAAGGAGGCTGAGTAGAGACCCTCTGGCTCTCTACAACTCTCTGAAAGGTTGGAGCCAGGTGGAGAACAGAGGAAATGGCCTGAAGTTTCATCAGGGTGTGATGGTTTAAAACTGTCTTTTTAATTTTTTTCTTCTCACAGTTCAAGCAGAGAAAAGTGAAGGAATGTAAATAAGTCACTATTGGGTGTAAGAAAGCAAAATAATGATTGTTCTAAACACTTCCATTGGATAGACAGAAATGTTTAATGTGATGGATATAATAATGACTTGTGTTAAAGGGTGAGCTAGGAGTGAAGTTCAAGGGAGCTTGTTTTGAGGATAAGTGGAAAACGGCAAGAGACTGTGTATTTGAAAAACTCGAACAAAGAGCTGTGGGCACTTCTAAGCAGACAAATCAAAAGCCCAAAAGGAGCTGGACTACAGGCAAATGCTCTGCAACCAGTTCTATCCAGGAAAGTGTAAAACGTACTGTCTCCAGATAAGAAACCTGAGGAACAGAGCATGCTTAAGAGTGGGGTTGTTCAGCAGACACTGTGAGGAAGACCTCCTTACTTCATCTATAGATCCCCAAGAAGACCCCCACCAAGCAGGATCTACATGAGTAAGGAAATCCCACCCATTCCATGAACTCATTATCATATGCCTACCTTCTATTTAGCACAAGCCTGTTTAGGTAGAGCCTGTAGCTATATAAGACAGAAGAAGCTATTGTAGCTGCTGCTGTGAGGTCGAGCATTTTGATTTGCTCCCCCAGCCCAGCACGCTCTTTGCTTGCTTTTATTCCCAATAACATTTTAAAAGAGATTTTCTTGTGAGCCCATTTATAACATTTAAGAACCACTACTCAAAAGAAAGTTGGGGCAGTCGAAGTCTGCAGTTCGCAACTTGCTGGGCTGTCTGGCTGCTTCTTCCTCTCTTCTGGCTGAAGATAACACACTGACCTTGCCCAGCTAACTTTAACAGCTTCTCTGCTCCTTAACTCTCTGCCTTCTGCCAGGGGGGTCTGGAGGGATTTCTTCTGGTGTGGGGGGGGAAGAGTCCCCTTGGGAGGTCCCCTTTGCGGGGAAGCAAAGGGAGCTTGGTTGTGCTTCTCTGTGGAATGTATGTATTTGTAAATGTTGTGAATTTTGTACATATTCATTGCATTTCATCATAGATTGTAGATTTACTTGTAAATACAGCTTTCATTTGCTTTCCAGACTGAGCCAGCCTGGTTATTGTCAGTGTGGGAAGCGGATTTCAGCTCTCACACTGATACACAGGGGAAGTTTAGGAACAATTTATACATGCAAAAGGTTATCAAGGCCTGCACCAGGCTGCCTAGGGCAGGAGTCCCCACCCCTGGCGGGACTGAAAAGCTGTGAGATGTGGTGCTGAGGGACATGGCTGAGTGGTGGACTTGGCAGTGCTGGACTCGACAACCTTAAAGTTCTCTTAACCAAACCAGTTGTATGATATACCTAAATAAGAACATCATTAGGTCAATTAATTTAATTTTCAATAGAACCATAAAATTGTTTTGGTAGGAAAAGGCCCTTAAGATCATTGAGTCCAACTCTGCCAAGTCCAGTGCCATGTCCTTCAACATCACAGCTCTGTGTCTTTCAAACCCCTTCAGAAATGGTGTTTCAACCACCTCCCTGGGGAGGCTGTTCCAATGTTTGAGAACCCTTTCAGTGAAGAAGTTTCTTCTCATAGAATCATAGAACTGTCAGGGTTGGAAGGGACCTCAAGGATCTCCCAGCTCCAACCCCCCTGCCATGGGCAGGGACACCTCACACTACAGCAGGTTGCTCACAGCCACCTCCAGCCTGGCTGCAAAAACCTCCAGGGATGAGGCTTCCACCACCTCCCTGGGCAACCTCTGCCAGTGTCTCACCACCCTAATGCTGAAGAACTTCTTCCTATCATCCAATCTGAATCTATCCACTTCTAGTTTTGCTCCATTCCCCCCAGTCCTGTCACTACCTGACACCCTAAAAACTCTCTCATCAGCTTCCACGTTCAAGCTAAACCTCTCTTGGTGCAACTTCAGGTCATTCAGTATCACAAACGAACTTTGTGAAGCTGCTGTCATCCTGTGGAACATTTAAAATATCAAAACACCTCTGTCAGGGGCAAGGGCTCACTGTCTGAAACGGACATTTGCCACCCAAAGTGGCATGGCAGGGTCTAAGAACAGTCATGGTACTTACGCAGGGACATCTTTGAATTCTTCTACTGTTATTAAGCTCACTTTTTTAGTGATTATCTTCTCTCTTGATGGTTTCTTCGGATGTTCAGGCTCTATAGCTTTTCTTTGCTCTTTCTTTTTCACAAGTGGAATAGCAACGCTGTAAAATGAATGAATATTAAGTGTGTAAACAGCAAATGAGTAGTAAGAAAAACCACCATTAGATTAGCAGCTCTGCTTACTCACAGGCTGAAGGTCCAGCCCATCTGTGAGGCTGGATGAACACAATTCCTGATCTTCCCTGCTCTCTTTCAAATTCCATACTGGAGCTGAATTCACCTCTCTGCGAGCAGGTGAACAGAAAGCAGTCCAGCTACAGCATGGTTCAGAATTCACCATGCTATGACATCTCACAGAACATGAGGTCTTGTATCTTATCAGATGAACCACAGCGCAGAGCTGCAGCCCAACAGACAGATCTGAAACATTTCCCAAGTTCAAATCTTGTGAAGCCTGACTCATCCATTCAGGTTCTGAGGTAAAGAAATTCAACAGCATCCAGCAGCCTGGGAGTTTTAACAGACACTTTTTTTTTTTTTACGCAAGATCCCAAAAGCTGAGGAATTTCCTGTTTTGAGCATTACTTATAACTTCTTCCTTCAATGCCCTCACTTGAGAACCTCAAACATTGAGTTACTTCACAGAATCTCAGCATGGTGGGGTTGGAATAGACCTTTCGAGCTCACCCAGTCCAACCCCCCCTGCTCCAGCAGGGCACCCACAGCAGCTTGCCCAGCACCACAATGCCACAGGGGAATTGCAAGCTCTCCACACAAGGACACTCCACAACCTCTCTGGGCAGCCTGCTCCAGCCCTCCACCACCCTCACAACAAACAACTTTCTCCTCCTGTTCAGGTAGAACCTCCTGGGTTCCACTTTGTGCCCTTTGCCCCTTGGCCTGTCCCTGGGCACCACTGAGCAGAGTCTGGCCCCAGCCTCTTGCCCCTCCCCAGCCTTTCTCTCCTGCTGAGCATTGCTCAGATCCCCTCTGGGGCTGCTCTTCTCCAAGCTCAACAGCCCCAGGGCTCCTCACAGAGATGCTCCAGGCCCTTCAGCATCTTTGTAGCATCTGATGGACTCTCTTCAGGAGCTATCCATCTCTCTGGAAGTGGGCATTCCAGAACTGGAGACAGTACTGCAGATGTGGCCTCACTGTGGCACAGTAGAGTAGGAGGAAAACAACTTCCCTCAACCTGCTGGCCACGGTCTTCTGAATGCACCCCAGAATTTGCCAGCCACCCACCTCCTAATCATCTGTAGGACAGCAAGGAAGATGCATTTGGCCCAATTCACTGTTCTCTGACCACAGGGGCATGGCTGGGCTGAGAGGGACAACAGAAATAACTAAAGCAGTACCTGTCTACAAGGAACTGATCCCCTACTTGGATCTCACCTTCCCACAAGAAGACATCTTGGTTTGAGGGGGGCCCTGCAGTCATCAGTGCCCCATCTGCTGCCCTGAGGGCAACACAGTTTGATGTGCCACTAGCTATGACACCACTAATCCACCCCTCCCCGTGTCCCATTTTCCAGGGATGTGGAGGACAGCCAGTGCCACCTGCTGGGCTCTCCAACTGCTCTGTGACACAGGGACAGGGGAAGCTGCTATGGAGCCCTTCTGAAGTCCTGGACAACCACAGTTAAACTGTGAGGAAAGACAAAAATGAGGCCCTGCACGTGACGAACCTTGGCACTAGTCACAGGGAACACGAGCAAGGAAGGGTGGAGAGTTGTGGTGGTGTGGGGGAGAGGGATACACACAAGGAGCAAGGGAGGTGATGTTTGCATTTTAAAACATGCTCCTCACTTCAAGAAAGTGAGGATAACACCCCATCCTGGGCTATTTCTGTTTTGGGGGTTCCACCCAACCTCCTCTCCCTGTTGTTCTGCTTGCTGGCCTGGCTCATGAAAGAACCAAAGCTTGATTTTAAATCTGTCTGTGGAGCAGACAAACTGCTCTCAGTAAACACTTGGAATCCAAAGCATTCAAGACATTGGACTTAGTTTCACTGCAGGGAGGTAAACAAGAAAATCAAGGACACAAAAGTGAAACAGCTGAAGCCAAGAAGTGTTTGATTTGTCTGTGTGGACACTTTTGATCCTTCTGAGACACCAGCACCGTTCAAGCACTCGCTCTAGAGGTGGGTTCTGACCATTTATGGCCTTGTCCTGCCCTTGCTTGATTGCCCACTCCACACCAGAGTGACCACCACAAAGTGACAACACGAGGACAAAGGGTGCTTTGAGAATGGGCATTAACATGGAAAGATTTATTCCTCAGGAAAACCCAGCAGCAAAACCTGGCACTGACAAGATTAGAAGGGAAACCAACATCCTAAAGAACCTTTCTTTATTGCCAGAGGTGGCATAATCACCCAGCAAGGTCCATCCCAGGAGCTAACAAATGTAAGCAAAGTTCTTCCATGTTGAGAAGGTAAGTTACAGAATGGTTGGGACTGGAAGGCACCTTTAAAAGGTCATCTACCCCCCTGCAGTCAGCAGAGACATCCCCAACCACAGCAGGTTGCTCACAGCCCCAGACAACCTCACCTGGAATGGTGCCAGATATGGAGCATCTCCCACCTCTCTGGACAACCTGCAACAGGCTCTCACCACCCTCACTCTCAAACATTTCTTCCTTCTCTCCACTCTCAAGCTCCCTCTTGCAGTTCAAACCATCACCCCTTGGCCTGTCACAACAAGCCCTGAGTAAAACTCTGTCCCCAGCTTTCTTCTAGGTCTCTTGAAGCACTGAAAGACCATAGGAGGTCTCCCTGGAGCCTTCTCTTCTGCAGGCTGCCCAAGCCCAACTCTCTCAGCTCTCCCAGCAGAGCCCTTCCAGCCTTGCCAGCATTGCTGTGGCCTCCTCTAGCCCTGCTCCAAGTTACAGAAGGAAGGCAGAACCCCAGTGGTAATTTCTAAAGAACTTCTGTTCTTTCACACACAAACAACAATGCAGGATCTAAACTGAACAGGAAGCTGAAACAAACAAGACACCACCAGACACATTTTAGGAGGCTGTTTGGTAAACTGAGGGTCCATGTCTGAACCTGTTCTTCCACTTCAGACATCTGTAGCATTAAGAGGAAAGCTTCTGTCAAAGTCATCTCTTTACCAGCTGAGAGTAGCCTAAGCACTAGGCCAGCACCTACAGACATGAGACTTGTGCTACACAGAGTTCACTTTCACTTCTGTAACTCTATTCCCACATCCTTAGCCTTCTGTTTTGCTGGAACACATCCTGGAATGCCTGCAGCCTGAAGCCAGTCTGGCACTAGGAGCAAGACTAGCTAAAGCTGACAGATAGAGGAGGGGATCAAGAGGCTGGGGCCAGACTCTTGTCAGTGGTGCCCAGGAACACAACAAGGGGCAAGGGGCACAAACTGGAACCCAGGAGGTTCCATCTGACTGCGAAGAGAAACTTATTTGCTATGAGGGTGCTGGAGGCCTGGAGCAGGCTGCCCAGAGAGGTTGTGGAGTCTCCTTCTGTGGAGAGCTTCTAACCCCCCCGTGGGCATTGTGCTGCTGGGCAAGCTGCTGTGGGTGCCCTGATTGAGCAGGAGGTTGGACTAGATGGTCTCCAGAGGCCCCTTCCAAACTCCATTATGCTGAGATTCTGGGATATTCCAAATCCCCACAGAAAGATGACTGAGTTACAGAATTTAATTTTCTTTTAAATGATACATGGAAGGACATAGTCAAACTTCAGTTCTAGTGACCCAGCTCTGAGGTCACCAACTCACCTTTCACTCCTCAAACACTGCAGCTCTCAAGTTGGTGTCTTTGCCATTCTAAAGCAAAAAATGCTCAGATTTATCAAAGAGCTGACTTTCTATTGCATAGTCACATCTACCCCTCAAAGCTACAACCTGAATAACTTGGTTTTACCTGAGGGGTTTGTGAAAGTGCTGGCACCAACCTGGCAGTAAACACAGAATCAATCATTTGGGTTGGAAAAGACCTTCAGGATCATCGAGTCCAACCATTAACCCAGCATGCCAGTCACCACCAAATCACATCCCTCAGCACCACAGCTATGCAACCCCTGCAGGAATAGTGACTCCACCATTTTCCTGGGGAACCTGCTCCAGGCCTTGACAACCCTTTCCATGGAGAAATTGTTGCTCATACCCAACCTAAACTACCCGTGGCACAACTTGAGGCCATTTCCTCCTGCCCTATCCCTTTGCTCCTTGGCAGAAGAGCCCAACCCCCACCTGGCTCCAACTTCCTTTCAGGGAGTTGTAAAGGTCTCCCCTCAGCCTCCTTTTCTCCAGACTAAACAACCTCAGGTCCTTCAGCTGCTCCTCACCAGACCTGTTCTCCCAGCTCCTTTGGGAGTTTTGTTGCCCTTCTCTGGACCTGCTCCAGCCCTCAATGTCCTTCCTTCAGTGAGGGGCCCAGGTTTGAAGACGTAGCCTCACCAGTGTCCAGTGCAAGGGGATGATCCCTACCCTGGTCCTGCTGACCACACTATTGCTGATACAGGCCAGTGGAGAGCAAACTCTAGTATCAATAGATAAAAACACCTTGTCTCTCTAAAGGTCACAGTCAAGATACAGTAGAAACAGAGCTGCAGAGTGCTGCAACTGGACACTGTCAGAAGCAGCCTCACAGCTCCATGTCCAGATACCACGTACCATATCTTAAATGGTTTAAGCAGTTGGGGAATGCTTTCACAGAGGTGCTGTGCTTGAAGCAGATTTTCCTCAGCAGACTTCTGGAGTGCCTGCAATTAACATTAAGACTTGTCAGAATTCTGGTACTACTGAATGCCAAG
Source organism: Indicator indicator (assembly GCF_027791375.1). NCBI lineage: Eukaryota > Metazoa > Chordata > Aves > Piciformes > Indicatoridae > Indicator > Indicator indicator. The sequence goes on along the minus strand of NC_072024.1, from coordinate 5,782,096 downwards.
CAAGTAAAATTATTAGGGCGACACTAGAAGAATTTTTAGCTTGATTAGGAAGTGTTAATCCAGTTAAATCAAGAAGAGCTCATCAAGTTGCTCTCTCCTGATCATTTTACTTCCCAGTTCTACTTGTAAGCAGCCCCACACATTCCAAGCATATTACTGAGGATTTAGAAAAGAACAGCTTACAGGCTTATCAAAGATCCCTTTTACTTAGGTTTTTAATGACAGGAAAAATAATTACTTTTAGCATATCCCTCAGTTTTTCCTGCCGTTGAACTTCCATTTCCATTTTATCCAGGAGACCATGCGAGGCAACCACCTCCTTGCCTATTTTACAGAGCATAGATTTGAGGGAGGGCTCTTCACCTGTAAAAGACAGAACATTAAATCTGAAAGCAAAAAAAAATCTCCAACACAAACCCCAAATCCCATTTCCCTCCTCTCCGCAAGTAGCAATTATCTACTAACTCTATGCTCCCCAACCGCCAGAGCTTCCCAGGAGAAGCAGAAACATTCACTGGTCAAACAGTCAATACCATACTCCATAAAGCACTGAGCTGTACCCACTACCACTGCAGGCTGCAGCTGGAGGATGTGGGTCTCAGCTGCAGCCTGGCTTTCACAATTGCTTGGCTGCAGCATCCTCTTGTCCTTCATGACCTTCCTCTGTTTAGGTTCCTCTTCCAACAGGAGATTAGCCTAGGTGATCCCTGCCTCGTGTTACACTCCTTGTCTAATGAGAGTATTCCCACCGCCTGCAAGGAGGTGCAAACCCAAAGCCACTCTTAATTTCTTTTACCTATCCTTCTTAACTGAAGGGCCTTTTTAACAGTTGAAATCTTTGTGTTGATGTGAAAGTACAAGCTGTCCAGGTCTGAGGATGCCATGTCTTCTGTTCTTGTACTGAGGAGAAATAAGAAGGAAATAGTTTGAAAAAGACCCAAGCTGCAAACACTAAGCATAGAAGTAGAATTTTGTAAAGGACCCTGGTCAGCAAAGTGAACTTAAATGATAAAGTAAATGTAGTAACTACCTTTTATCTTACTAAACTCAAAGGAGGAGTGAAAGCACAAAGAGACTGGCTTTAGGCAAGACAAAACAATTCCTCTAAACTCTGGTGTATAATCAGGCCACATAGAACCATACAATTGTTAGGGTTGGAAGGGACCTCCAGGATTATTGTGTCTAACTTTTCTTGGCAAAAGCACAGTCTAGACATGGTGACCAGCACCCTGTCCAGCTAAATCTTAGATATCCTGTGCTGGCTTCACAGAACCACAGAATGGGAGGGGTTGGAAGGGATCTCTAGAGATCATCCAGAGCCCCCTGCCAAGGCAGGTTCACCTAAAGAAGGTCACACAAGATGTCCAGGTGGGTTTTGAATGTCTCCACAGAAGGAGATGCCATAACCTCTATGGGCAGCCTGCTCCAGGCCTCCGGCACCCTCACACCAAAGAAGTTTCTCCTCCTGTTCAGATGGAAGCTCCTGGGTTCCAGTTTGTGCCCATTGCACCTTGTCCTGTCCCTGGGCACCTCTGAACAAAGCCTGGTCCCATTCTCCTGACACCCACCCTTGGAGTATTAATGAGATCCCCCTCAGGCTGCTCTTCTCCAGATTCAAAAGCCACAATTCTCTCAGCCTTTCCTCATCACAGAGATGGTCCAGGCCTCTCAACATCTTTGTATCCCTTTGCTGTACCCTCTCCAGCAGTTCCCTGTCTCTCTTGAACTGGGGAGCCTGGGACTGGGCACAGGACTCCAAGTGTGGATGGGGCTCTGAGCAACCTGATCTAGTGTGAGGTGTCCCTGCCCATGGCAGAGGCTTGGAACTAGATGATCCTCGAGGTCCCTTCCAACCCTAACAATTGTATGGTCCTATGTGGCCTCACCAAGTCGCAGCAGATGGGGAGAAGAACCTCCCTCGACCTGCTGGCTGCACTCTCTTCGATGCACCCCGGATGCCACTGGCCCTATCGGCCATGAAGGCACATTGCTGGCTCATACTCACCGTGTCACGCACCAGCACTCCCAGGTCCTTTTCCCCAGAGCTGCTCTCCAACAGGCCAGCCCCCAGGATGTACTGACCCATGGGGTTGTTCCTCCCCATTGCAGGACCCTGCCCTTGCCCTGCTTGAACTCCATGAGGTTCCTCTCTCCCACTCTCAGCCTGCCCAGGTCTCACTGACTGGCAGCACAGCCTGAGGGCTGCCAGCCACTGCTCCCAGTGCTGCACCATCAGCACTGCCTGAGGATATTATGCCCATTGCTTATTATTAAGTCGTTCACTACTAGAGGAGTGGGTAATTTACTGCAATAAACAAGAAATGTCTGGTTTACATAAAGCAGTTATGAAAGGCTCTCTCAGGGAGATTTCAAAAGCTGATCAGTATTTAAAGAGGCGTCATTAAGTAATTAAACACAAGAAAACCTCCACTTGCTTGCTAGCCGAGCAAGCGGGGGGGGAGCACACAAAGCATCATTAGATAACAGTTAGCGATACTTACAGGAGAGTATTAGCCCTGCGACAGGAAATAATTGATAAAAAAACTAAACCCTGCCGAAATGCTCTTCCCCGGGCGCAGAGCCGCAAACCTCCCATTGCCACAGTACCGCAGGCAGCGCTGCGGCAGCGCCCTCTTGCGGCTGCCCCGCCTGATAAACGAAGCTCTGATTTCGTTTTACTTTCAAAACACCACAAACTAGCTAATAACCGAAGGCAGTCGTTAGAGACTTGCCCATTTCCACCTCTTCCCGGCCTCAGCTGGAGCCGCTGGAAGCCGCCGCAGCCCCCACCCCGACCCCACACCCCAGCGCCCAGCTCTCACCGCCGCGATGACCGCAGCCCGTCCGGCTGGAGCGGTGAAGAGGAAGGAGACTGCCCAGCGAAGGTGCTGGCTGGCCCAGCTCGCTTAGGGCGGCGGGAAACAAGCGGGAGTGCAGCGAAAGGGCCGGTAGCGGCGCCGGTTTGAACAGGCCGCGTTCAGACAGCCGTCGGAGTGCGCGGGGAGAGCGGGAAGCGCTGAGAGGGCAGGACGGGAGCTAGGCGGGGCCGGGCGGAGTCGAGGCGAGAGCGGCGCGCGGATTGGACACCTCCCTGCGAGGAGGGTACGAGGCTGCCTGCAGAACAGCGCTGCGGAGGAGCCGCTGGGGGACCTGGGCTTGGAAAGGAGAATGCTGAGGGTAGATACTCGAGAGCCGTCTGGAGGAGTTCCTGTGCGAGTTGGTGTAGGGGATTCTGCTTTGGCAGGGGGATTGGACTAGATCATCTCCCGAGGTCCCTTCCCGTCCCTGACATTCTGCGATTCTGTGACCTAGAACTCCCTGAAAGGAGGGTGGGAGGGAGATGGGGGTCGGGACCCTCTTCCCAATATCAGGTGAGAGGATGAGAAGAAATGGCCTGAGATTGGGCCAGGGGAGGGGTAGGTTGGAGATGATGAAAAATTTCTTTGCTGCAGGAGTGGTCAGGGATTGGAACAGGCTGCCCAAGGAGGTGGTGGAGTCCCCATCCCTGGACGTGTTGTGAAGAGATGTGTGGACAGGGATGGCACAATGAGACATGGTTTAATGGCCAGGGTGGTCGTAAGTCAATGGTTGAACTCGATCTTAAAGACCTTTTCCAGCCAAACCAATTTTATGGTTCTGTGATTTTTTCCCTTTCCCTCCCAGAGTGCTTTTCAGCCCTCTTCATCCTTTTCCATCCTAGAGCACTTCTCCCCACCAGCAGAAGAGCCCACCACAGTATTTGTTAACTGGTTATATAAATTCAGTTTATTTAGGTGTTTAACAGAAGACAAAAGCTCTCAATAAAACTTAAGTCACTTTTTAAGACATACAGGTACTTGGTATGTCCAATACAGAACATCAACATCATACATTGCCTTTTTGTTTTTGTCTGTAGGGGGAAAAAATAAATTGCTTTTCTGATTTCCTGAAAAAAAAAAGTTGGGTTTTTTTTTTTTGACTTTGAGCAAAGAGCTGTTGCTGTTCCGCAATTTCCTAGTGAAGAAAAGTTGCAGTTTCCTCCCTTCCTCAACTCTAAAACAAATCCCCAAGCCCCTAAATAACTGAGAACTAAACCAATACACATGGGCTAAAAGAGCATTTTTAAAGCAGTAATGCAACCCAAGGCCTGACTCTGGCCAGCAGAACTTTAAGAGAGAAAAAAAAATTTAAATCAAACCAGGAGTCACATGATGCTGCTGGACAATATAGGTCATTGAAACTCCTCATTACTGGAGCAATTGCCATATTTTTCGTGGTGAAAAGCAGTCAGGGCATGAATGATACAGAAGTGGCTGCACCAATCCTTCCAGCAGTCCTGTCTACACAACCATCTTCAGCCAATGCGTCTCATGACTCCCACCTTTTAGCTGGCATTTGCCTCAGTAGCTTCTCAACTTCCACATTAAACATCTTTCAGACAAACCATAAACACATCAGTAAAAGAATAACAGCATTTCAAACCCCTGCTTCATAAGCAATGTTTGATAGAAGGTAATAATCAAGAGAAAGAAAACCACAACCCAACAAGCCAGAGTTGTTCCAAGCACTAAAGCTTGAAACACATATCCCCCTCCTCACCTGAGATTGTTCACATTTGCTAACTGCCTAAATATAACAACTCAGATGTCTGTTCTAGACTTTTAACTCAGGGTTGTCTTGCACTAAGAACCTCTGCAGTAAACTAAATTGCAACATAGGACCATAAAGGGAAAAAGCCACACCACTAGATACATAAAGATAAAAAAAAAAAAAAAAAAAAGTATTTTAACTCCTCACACTTGTGGCATTCAGAAGTTTGGTTTTTCCTGCTTAACCACATTATGGGAACGGTGTGATCTTTGTTCAGACAACCGGAACCCCTCCTGAGGCCTCAAAGTCTGTTTAGTGATTAAAAATAACATTTCTCATGGTGCTATCTGAAGTCACACATTCAAGTCAACAACCTCACCGAAAACAAACAACAAAAAAATCCCCAGACTTGCTGTATGCAAAAATCAGAGCATGTTGCTGCAGGGCACTGAACTGCTATTTCATGTCAACTGCAAGGAACTTCCCCCCAACCCCATAGATCAATACACAATGTTCTCTGTTCCAGGTACATAAAATATTTGGCCAGAAGGTCATACATTGTCCATTTAGCGTTCATCTTTGCAAGTCAATCTCGTCATCAGGGAAGCAAAAATGCAAAGGTAACTTTTCTTGATTAAGTAAACATCCCTGAGTAAAGAGGCTGATATCCAGTGTCTTCTCTCTTGCAAGTAAGCACACAGACACTCAGCATGCCAAAGAACTGGAAAAGAGAAAGAGACAGACAGGCATTTATTTAGTTCTGCTGCATTTACCTGGACCTGAGCAAAGCCTTCCACACTGTCCCACACCACATCCTGGTCTCCAAACTGGTGACACATGGGTTTGATGGGTGGACCACAAGGTGGATAAAGAACTGGCTTGATGGTGCACCCAAAGAGTGGCTGTCAATGGCTCCATGTCCCAGTGCAGGCTAGGGACAAACAGAGTCCCTCAGGGATCAGTCCTGGGACCAGTCTTGTTCAACATCTTTGTCAGTGCCATGGACGGAGGCATTGAGTGTGCCCTCAGCAAGTTCCTGATGACACCAAGCTGTGTGGTGCAGCAGACAGGCTGGAAGGAAGGGATCCATCCAGAGGGACCTGGACAGGCTGGAGAGGTGGGCACAAGCCAACCTCATGAGATTCAACAAGACCAAGTGCAGGGTCCTGCAGCTGGGTCGAGGCAATCCCAAGCACAAATCCAGGCTGGGCAGGGACTGGCTGGAAAGCAGCCCTGAGGAGAGGGACTTGGGGGTGGGTGGATGAGAAGCTCAACAGGAGCTGTCAATGTGCACTTGCAGCCCAGAAAGCCAACCAGAGCCTGGGCTGCATCAGGAGAAGTGTGGCCAGCAGGGCCAGGGAGGGGATTCTCCCCCTCTGCTCAGCTCTGGTGAGACCCCACCTGGAGTACTGCATCCAGTTCTGGAGCCTCTATTACAAGAGGGATCTGGACATGCTGGAAGGTGTCCAGAGAAGGGCCATGAGGATGAGCAGAGGGCTGGAGCTGCTCTGCTGTGAGGAGAGACTGAGAGAGTTGGGGCTGTTCAGTCTGGAGAAGAGAAGGCTCCGAGGTGACCTTCTTGTGGCCTTCCAGTATCTGAAGGGGGCTACAGGAAAGCTGGGGAGGGACTTTTTAGGATCTCAGGTAGTGATAGGACCAGGGGGAATGGAATAAAGCTGGAAATGGGGAGATTCAGACTGGATGTGAGGAAGAAGTTCTTCCCCATGAGTGGTGAGAGCCTGGAATGGGTTGTCCAGGGAGGTGGTTGGAGCCCCATCCCTGGAGGTGTTTAAGGCCAGGCTGGATGAGGCTCTGGCCAGCCTGATCCAGTGTGAGGTGTCCCTGGCCATGGCAGGGGGGTTGGAATTAGATGATCCTTGTGTTCCCTTCCAACCCTGACTGATTCTATGATTTTCTTTCAGTCATCAGACCCAACACCTCTATGTTCATTAGACCTTTTCATCATAGGAGGGGCATTCTTTGCATACTAAAACACACTTAGGAAATACATCTAAAGAAAGTGACTTTTTGCATTACAATAATAGCTGCAGCTGGATTTTTTCCCTCCTATTAATTTAGACATTCACATTAATTCCAGAGGTATCTTACTGTGGGGAAATGTAGCAATGATCACAGGGAAGGCCCTGATGTAAGGGTTCATCATGAATAGTAATGGGACATGTAAGGGGAGTGCAGAACTCACCACTTCCAGAGAGGGAAGAGAAATGAGCAATTTAAAGGCCATGAGATCAATCACCTCCCCACTAGGGCCAAAACAAAGAAAAGGGAAGTTTAATTAAGCCATGGGGATGACATATCTGGACAGACTGGCTTCTGCATTGAGTTCAGGAGCAGGATGTTAAGCTGTACAGTGTTCTGCCCAGGTTCAGCTTACAGCTGCTCTTACATAGAGAGCAGACAAAGACAAACTGCTTTGCTGTTATTAAATGGTTCAAATCTGTGTCAGCAAGGAACAGGTTGTTAATCTGGGAGAACAAGGAACAAGGACAAACCATCAGGCTGAAATTGATGGGTCAAATCTTCACCAAGCTGTGCTGGTATTTCTTGGAGATGTCACCTGTGATGAGTTTGGTGAGGGAGGTGATTCTCCCTCTCTGCTCTGGTGAGACCCCACCAGGAGTACTGCACCCAGTCCTGGATCCCTACTACAGGAAGGATCTGGACATGCTCAAGCATGTCATAGCAGGGGCATTCTTTGCCCTTGGACATGCTGGAGCATGTCCAGAGAAGGGCTACAAGGATGCGCAGAAGGCTGAAGCTTCTCTGCTATGAGTACAGATGGAGAGAGTTGGGGTTGTTAGTCTGGAGAAGAGAAGGCTCCACAGAGACCTTCTTGTGGCCTTCCAGGATCTGAAGGGGGCTACAGGAAAGCTGGGGAGGGACTTTGTAGGGTGTCAGGGAGTGATAGGACTGAGGGGAATGGAGCAAACTAGAAATGGGGAGATTTAGATTGGATGTGAGGAAGAAATTCTTCCCCCTGAGGGTGGTGAGAGACTGGCAGAGGTTGCCCAGGGAGGTGGTGGAAGCCTCATCCCTGGAGGTTTTTGCAGCCAGGCTGGAGGTGGCTGTGAGCAACCTGCTGTAGTGTGAGGTGTCCCTGGCCATGGCAGGGGGTTGGGACTGGATGATCTTTAGGGTCCCTTCCACCCATGACAATTCTATGATTCTAAGATGATCTGCTGCCACACTCTATATAATTCCATCTCATTAGTCTCTGAAGAGCCCTGCTTGTTTCACGCCTACTCATGTTCCTAGTCCATTTTGATTCCAGGTCTCCAAGCCCCGGACTGTTCACTGGGTTCTGTGTAAAACTTCAATGAGGCTTTTTTATAAAATCCCATTTAAATACAGCAGAAGCTGGTTCTTAAAAAAAAAAAAAAAAATCTGGATCTAGGCCTTTTAACACACCCAGCTTATTGTAATTCTTACCAATTGACCAAAATGGATTCTCTGTTGACTTTCCACCCCAAAAACCCCAACTAGCATTTTGGATCCCTCCCCTTATTATCAGACAGAAATGGAGAAAGCTGGAAGAAAGTAAGTGGGGAACAGAGGACTGAGTCTACTTCAGAGACAGAAAAAGGTTGTAGGCTAACAGGACATGAGAGAAGAGCCCCCAGATCAAAGGGCAAACAATGTTCTTTTCCATCAGGGAAGAGACATACACATTTACCTTCACAATGGCAAACCCCAGGATTACAAGCATAGCATAGCTGAAAACATTCTGCAGGCCATTCTCCAGCTCCTCTGCACAGCCCTGCCAGGAAAAAGAGGTGAAAACAAGTTAAAAAACATTGATCTGCCTGGGTTCTTTTTTCTTTCTTCCTCCCTGACACTTTAAAGAAAGAAGTACCTTCTAAAACTTGCAGACGTAAGGGCTTCCAATGCTTGTCTTCCAGACCTGATGTCTTCTTGTTCTCTTGCTTAAGGAAAGGCTCTCACAAACTAATTCACTGACATTTGCTGCCTCTCAATCTTATCTAGCTCAGCTCACTTACAGAAGTGCCCAAAACTCAGAGCCAAGAAGACCAGAAATGGTATCTCTAGAAGCCAACTTAAGGGCAAGTATCTCAGAGTGAAGAACCTGGCACACAGTTCTACAATCACATTCTATCCTAGAAGAGTCTCTTCCCCTCCCCCGTATCTATTTGAAGTAGATGCCCACAGCTAGTGCTCTGGCCTTATCATGGTGCTTCTGTGGCAACATGAAATGGAGGAGTTACCATCAGACAGACAAAACCAAACATCAGGCTGGGCCCCTAACATTGTGTAGGAGCTCTTACAGAATTCTGAGAAGGACATTAGCTAGAGGAAAAGTATGGAGAGAAAAGGGTTTGGGAGACCTAGGGTTAGATAAGTTCCAGCAGGACTAGGGAAGCAATTCTCTCTCTGTACTCAGCATTGATCAATGCTCACACACAGGGTTCAGGTTTGATCCCCTCACTCCATGAAGGACATTGAGGTGCTGGACGAAGCATGTGCAGAGAAGGGAAACAAAGCTGGTGAAGGGCCTAGAGCACAAATCTTGAGTAGCACCACAGGGAACTGGGGTTGTTTAATCTGGAGAAAAGGAGATTGAGGGGATACAGAGTTGTAGAGAGTGAGGAGGCATCAGCAATAATGTGGTCAGTCAGATCATCCCCTTGCACTGGGCACTGGTGAGGCTATGTCTTCAAACCTGGGCTCCTCACTGAAAGAAGGACATTGAGGGGCTGGAGAAGGTCCAGAGAAGGACAACAAAGTTGGAAAAGGGTTGGGAGAACAGGTCTGGTGAAGAGCAGCTGAAGGACCTGAGGTTATTTAGTCTGGAGAAAAGGAGGCTGAGAGGAGACCTTCTGGCTCTCTACAACTCCCTGAAAGGAGGTTGGGGCCAGGTGGGGGATGGTCTCCCCTCCCAATGAACAAGTGACAGGACTGGATGAAATGGCCTCAAGTTGCACCAGGGGAGGTTTAAGTTGGACTTGAGGAACAATTTCTTCCCCTCCCCCATCAGGGAAGTGGTGGAGTCCCCAATCCCTGGTAGGGCTGAAAAGCGATAGAGATATGTAGCTGTGGTGCCGAGGGACATGGCTTAGTGGTGACCTGGCAGTGCTGGGTGAACAGCTGGACTTGATGACCTTAAAGGTCTCTTCCAACCAGTATGATTCTATGCTTCTAATTATCCTTAAACCCTGCCTGAAGCACTTCCCTCACTGGTTCTGTCTGACCATGGCAGAGCATGACCATGGCCTGCATTTAAGGAGTGCAGAAGACAGGCTCCTTAATTCTTCTCTAAGAAAATAAAGAGAACTCCACACAGGATTGGATAGAAACACAGAATATATGGGAGCATTAAATGGAAGTGCTATTCATGCACTACATGCTACAGTGCAAAAGCATACAAAATACACAAAATGTATAGTCTGGACTTAACACAGAAGCCCATTAAGCCAAAGCTCTCCCAGCCTCCACCAAACCAGGCTAAAAATTTAGGCCTCAAATGCCCCCCACCCCTACTTAGCCTCTCTGCACCCCCATTACTGAACCTTTGTGACACAGCTAAAATTCGGCTCGCCAGCTTCAGGCCCCTGCTGAGCCTGCTCCAGACCCAGCTCCCATGTGTTAGCAAGGACAAGGGAGCCAGACAGGAAGGAAGAAAGAGAGGAAAAGGGGAAAAAAAGGGAAAAGGGAGAAGGAACAGCTTGTACTCTCCCCTTATAAAGGCTAGATGCAGGCATTCCGGGAATGAAATAAAAATTACACTTTCCGGTCCACCTCCTGGAGGCCCTCTCTATGGTTTCTTAAAGGCACCCACAGTCTCAAACCACGACATGGCTCCACTGTGAACCTGTGCCCCTTCATCCTCACCCGAGTATTGAGCTCCTGAGGCTGGTCCAGACGCCCTGTGCAGTTCTTCAGCTCCTGCCTGCAGCAGCTCAGAGGGACGCTGTTGTTACCAGTGGAATTGAACCACTGTGTGGTTGTCCAGTCGCTGTAGTTCTTCACCCCACAACAACGAAGCTGCCAAACACAGCACAGTCACAGGGATGTATGAAGACACACAAACATGGATGCTAAAGTTGAGTTAGACCCCTCTTAGGAGGGCAAGATCCATCTCCTTCCACACATTATTACCTCCTGTGCCAGGTTACACCCAGCCCAGGAAGGGGTAGGCTGAAAAGAACTTAACGCCCTGGTAGACAATGAAACCTGACCCAGGTGGGCAGGGAGACTTGGTCCTCCCTCCCAGGGGGAGGGGTGCCCAGGTCAAAGTCTATTCCAATCCCATTTCCTGTCTACCAAGTGTATTTAAGGGGATCCATTTCCTGTCTCTCTCTCTTGCCCGTGCCCTCCCCTGCAGAAGATGCTGCTCCATGCTGCTACTGCTGTTGCTGTAACCACATGGTGGGACCTGTTCCAGGCTGCTCCAGACTCCTAAGAACATTCAGAGAATCCTTTGCCAGCTATGCCTCGTTTTGTATACACTTTTATTTATCCTTTTTCCTTATACCTTTTTAACGTTCCTTTTACTCAAATGCTTTTTATATTTTGTTAAACTTACCTTTTTACTTCCAAACCAATTCCAGACTGTTTCTTTTGTAGTTTTACCTCTCTTTTCTCCTGCCTAATTTGCTTTTCCCCTACCAGGAAAAAAGAGAGAGGGGAGGCAATCTAAATCTATTCCGTCTGGGCTTTTGGACTCCAGGAAAGCTTAAACCAGAACACCTCCTCATTGGTCTATTCTTTGTGGAAGTTCTAATATAAAAGTGACAGGCTGTGGGATGGAGTCTTCTCTTCTATTTTACAGTACAGGATTGTCAGCAGCAGTCATTCATGTGAACTCATTTGGGTTGATCCAACTGATAGTGTCAACAAGGCCATTCATCTACATCAACTTCACAGCAGGAGCCCACAAAGGCCAAATCTGCAAAATGGGGAGCACCCTCCACTGCCTTGGACAAGCTGAACTGCTGCAGGGCCAAGCTCCAAGATACAACCACAAAGATCTACTTCCCCTCCTTTGCCAGTCAAATTCCTTGTCCAGGTTTTTTCTAAATAATTCTCAGGTCAATCAAAACATTTTCTTACCTGTTCTTGCAAGTAATCCACAATGGTAGACTCAGGATTTTTCCCATCGTATCTCTCAAAGACTGAGCGCATTGTGCCTTGTACATCAGTTTTTACCTACTCAGATAGAAAAAAAAAAAAACAAACATATTGGCTTAGGTGAAGTGTCTGTCTCTTTAAACATAGTATGCTGGATCAGGCCAAGGTCAATGGCATGAGGTTCAACAAGGCTAAGTGCCATGCCCTTCGCTTGGGTCACAACAACCTCATGAACGCTCCAAGGCTTGGAGCGGAGTGGCTGGAAAATGCCCAGTGGAAAAGGACCTCAGGGTGTTGGTCAGCAGCTGTTTGAAGATGAGCCAGGGGGTGCCCAAGTGGCCAAGATGGTCACCAGCATCCTGGCCTAGATCAGCACTGGTGTTGCAAACAGGACGAGGGCAGGCACTGGTGAAGCCACACTGTGTGTGTGGGTTCAGTTTTGGCCCCTCACTCCAAGAAGGACATTTTGGTGCTGGTGCAAGTCCAGATAAGGGCAACAAAACTGGTGAAGGATGTGAAGCACAAGTCATGTGAGAAACAGCTGAAGGGACTGGGGCTGTTCAGCCTGGAGAAAAGGAGGCTGAGGGGGAGACCTTCTGGCTGTGTACAACTCCATGAAAGGAGGTTGGAGGCAGGTGGGGGTTGGTCTCTTCTCCCAAGGAACAAGTGATAGGACAAGAGGAAAAGGTCTCAAGCTGTACCAGGGAAAGTGTAGTTTGTTCATTAGGAACATTTTCTTTCAAAATTATTACATTCCCAAAGTACTTATTCCTAACATTTACAACCTAAATGATTGTACAGTTCCATTTATTTTATCTAGTGGAAACTGCAAAGGTTTGTGTCCCCACCAAGTCAGGGAAAAACAAAATTAAAAAGAAATGATGATTCAGGTAAACTTCAGGTAACACTTAACAAGAATCACATCCCTGGATCAGAGTTTGCCTCCTCTGATGCAAAAGCCTTCTTTTGTGAGCATCAGGAACTGTTTAATCCAGCTTAGAGACTGTTGCCAGGTTCTTAATGTATTCCATTCCCACAAAGACTGACCCATGTGCTGGATGGTGACATCCCCACTCCCACTTGTCCTGCAGACTGCAGGATGGATGGAGTACAAGAGCACTGGATGTATTCAACTCTGACAGCACAAGATCTCTTTTTCCTTTTAAGTTAACACAGAGAAGCTGATTCTTCACTCACCTTTTCCCTGTAAACAAATCCCAGGACAAAAGCAGATACTTCAGCAACAAAAATAACCAGGATAATGGCCAAGAACTGAAATTAGAAGGGAGAGAGACTCTAAGGAAGAACTCCACAGCTTTTGAATCCAATTGCACATTAATTGATCACGCAAAGTTATCCTTATATGTTCTTGTCTTTACCATCAGAATAGTTTCCAGAAAATTATTTAGGAGATCACTGTGCATGGCAGGGACCAAAGCTCCCCAGAATCTGGGCCCAATGCAGGCAGCCTCCCGAAAGCTGCACAAAGAGCCTGTGAAACACTTCACAAGGTGGCTGCCAATCATACTTTCAGGAATATGAGAACTGAAGTCAGCTGAAAAAAGCTGGAAAGCAGCCCTCTGTGAAGGACCTAGGAGTGCTGGTGGACAAGTTCACCATGAGCCAGCAATGTGCCCTTGGGGCCAAAAAGGGCCAATGGTCTCTAGGGGGAGAAGTAGTGTGGCCAGCAGGTTGAGGGAGGTTCTCCTCCCTCTCTACTCTGCCCTAGTGAGGCCACAACTGGAGAACTGTCTCCACTTCTGGGCTCCTCAGTTCAGCAAAGAGAAGCAGTGACTGGAGAGAGTCCACTGGAGGCTAAACATTCTGAGGGCCTGGAGCATCTCTATGAGGAGCAAAGGCTGAGAGCCCCTGGGGCTGTTGAGCCTGGAGAAGAGCAGCCCCAGAGGGCATCTGAGCAATGCTCAGCAAGAGATAGTCTCAGGGGCAAGAGGCTGGGGCCAGATTCTTGGCAGTGGTACCGAGGGACAGGCCAAGGGGCAATGGGCATAAACTGGAACCCAGGAAATTCCACCTAAATAAGAGGAGAAACTTTTTTGGTGTGAGGGTGGTGAAGGGCTGGAGCAGGCTGCCCAGAGAGGTTGTGGAGTGTCCTTGTGTAGAGAGCTTCCCACACCCCCTGGCCATTGTGCTGCTGGGCAAGCTGCTGTGGGTGCCCTGCTTGAACAAGGGGGTTGGACTGGGTGAGCTCCAGCCTCTACCATTCTGCAATTCTGTTTTGCTTGCTTTGGAAATTCACATCTGTCCCCTCACCAACAGCCTTCTTCTCTAAAGTGACTGCTCTCCACACTCATCTCCAGCAAGGTAGCCAAGGCAGAGCCATGAAGTTGCCCATGTCTTGTTTCTACAAGGCACAACTCATCCTTTAGCCTGTGCCTTGCTCACCATCAAGCAAGTGCCTTGCATGTAACTCCCTTGAAGGAGCAGTGCTTCAGCATGGAATATCTTCTACTTTCTGTTCTGTGCACCCTCAGAAGGTCTAGAGGAGCACCTCCCATACCATCCAACAGGGTCACAGAATACAATCACAGCACTGTTTTGTTTGGAAAAGACCTCTAAGATCAAGTCCAACCATCAAAAGAGGAGAATGAAGAAGGTGGTGAAGAAGAGGACATGCAAAAACAGGCAACACTCACCAGACCTAGGCCAACTCGAGACTCCCGGAAGGTGGCACAGCAGCCAATGAACCCAATGATGAACATCACCACAGCCACACAAAGAATGATCACAGCTGGCAACAGAGCATACTTGTCCTGCAGAAAGTTGTCATAGCTCTTGTAGGTGTTGATGACATATCCCCCCACATAGCCAAGACCAGCTGCTGCTGCCTGAAATGCAATAAAAGGAAGTTACTATACTGTATTTATTAAGCACCTGCCCAGGAAAGTACCCATGTACCACCCTGGAACAGAGCAGTCAACATTTCAACTGTAGAAGTAATGACCAGAGCACACAGACACTCAAGCTTTAACCCAGAGAAGGCAAAATTCACCTCCTGTGAATCACTCCTCTATTCATAGAATCACAGAATTGTCAGGGCTGGAAGGGACCTCAAGGCTCAGCCAGTCCCAACCCCCCTGCCATGGGCAGGGACACCTCACACTACAGCAGGTTGCTCACAGCCACCTCCAGCCTGGCTGCAAACACCTCCAGGGATGAGGCTTCCACCACCTCCGTGGGCAACCTCTGCCAGTCTCTCACCACCCTCATGGTGAAAGACTTCTTCCTCACATCCAATCTGAATCTTCCCATTTCTATTTTTGCTCCATTCCCCCCAGTTCTATCACTCCCTGACATCCTAAGAAGTCCACCAAGGTGAAACATGGGACTCTCCTGTCATGCATCAGCCACAGCCTACCCACACCCAAGACCACCTACACTTGACCCAAACACTGCACTCGAACAAATCATCTCTTAAGATGGACACCACAGGGATGAATTGTGGGTTTTGGGGCTGCTTCTGGGTTTGAGGAGAGAGAAAAAAAAAAAAAAAAAAAAGACTCATCCATTTGACTCTGGCAGCAGCTTTAATCACTAAGGCACAAATGTTCTGGATCTCAGGAACATAGCCTCTCCTTTTCCTGCAGGAAACAGCTTTCTCTGCCCTTTCAAACTCTTCTCCAAAAGGAAGTTTTGCAGGTTGAGGCCAACAGAGTGCACCAGCAACAACTGCCCTGGAAATAACACTGATAAGACTCAGCAATGCCCAGCCAGGGCCTCATCAATGGCTTGGAAAAGGTCCCTGAAGAGTTGCAAAATCTCATCTGTGCTCTGCAATCCTGCAGCACAAGATGACATCTGTAAAATGGAAATATGATCCATAACCATGTTATGGTAGTTTTAGGCTATGCCTTTAAAGTTTTTCACAGATCTTGAGCAGAAAGTAGTAAAAGTGTGAATAAATCCCTGTTGGGGATTGGGTGGTGAAGGAGAGAGATTTTCCACAAGATTTGTTTCCCAAACCAATTTCTCTCCCTTCTCACTTCTTTGCTGGGGAGATATTAACTGTGTGCTTCTGCCTGACCTTGGCTGCATCACTTTTATTTTGGCTAAGTCTATTATCTCTGCTTCTCCCTCTTGTTCCTTTTGTACAGGGGAGTAGGGAGGAGGCAGGGACAGAAAAGCTGTTGCAGCTCCCCTGGTGTTTTGGCCAGGGGGTCCTTGTGCTGTTTATTAATTGTAAATTCCTGTAAAGCACTGTAAATAGTGTATATTTCGCACATATCCATTGCATTCCGTTGTAGATTGTAGTTTGGCTTGTAAATACAGCTTTCATTGACTTCCACTGAGCTGGTCTGGCTAAATTAACGTTGGAGAGGAATTTTCAACCCACCACACATGTTCTGGAAACTGGAGGGACAACAGGCTGTTTGTTCTCCAGAGGCCACAGCTGGATTTCATCATGCAGCTCAGGAGCAGTTCATTGCTTCCCTCAGTGCTGTACGTTTTAATTAAATCACACACTCCTCACACTGGAGCTAGGACTTGCTAATTCCTTCACCTTGTTTGGCTTCTTCCCCTCCAGCCTAGTCTGGTTCCTGCCCTTCAATTACCACCAAGCAGAGGGGACATCTTTCAGACAGCTCTCACATTCCTAGACACTGCTTGTATTTTGAAATTACCAGGATGAGCTGCACCAAGAGATGAAACCAGGACCAAACTAACCCTTAGAGACATTAGCACATAGAATCACAGACTGGTGAGTGTTGGAAAGGACCTCTGGGAGATCATCCAGTCCAACCCCTCTGCTAAACCTGTGCCACACACAGCAGCTTGCCCAGCAGCACAATGGTCGGGGGGGTTGCAAGCTCTCCACACAAGGACACTCCACACCCTCTCTGGGCAGCCTGCTCCAGGCCTCCACCACCCTCACAACAAACAACTTTCTCCTCCTGTTCAGATGGAACCTTCTCGGTTCCAGTTTGTGCCCCTTGCCCCTTGGCCTGTCCCTGAGCACTACTGAAAAGAGTCCAGCCCCATCCTCTTAACCTCCTAAAACAATCTCCAACGCATCTAAGATTATATACAAGGTTGCCAGGATTATTCCAAGAAATTCACACTAGAAATATTTACTGACTTTTGTCTCCTGCTTGGAAGCCTCTTTCGGAAGAGCTTAAAGCAGAACAGGATCAAGCAATGCAGGGAAAAGGCTTGGCCCAGTGCAGCTGGCACAAACCCCAGCACAGGCAGCCAAGGGGTGGCACAAGGTTGGTAGAGAGAAGAAGCAGTCCACCCGGTCTGTGGGGCTCTACCACTGCCTGCCCATTGCTGGGCCCACCAGGGATGGCAAGAAGAACTT
Source organism: Indicator indicator (assembly GCF_027791375.1). Classification (NCBI taxonomy): domain Eukaryota; kingdom Metazoa; phylum Chordata; class Aves; order Piciformes; family Indicatoridae; genus Indicator; species Indicator indicator. Next base: position 5,765,103 of record NC_072024.1, on the reverse strand, counting down.
CCTAACCTTGACACTTCTGCCCCAAACATCCCCGACTGACTCATCGGGGCTTCAGGAAGTGCTGCTGGTGTTTGCTTACAACACTGCAAGACAAAAAATGGAGAGATAAGGCAAATGGAAATTTTGCAGGAAAGCCCCTGTTTGCAGCTGTATGATAAAGCTGTCCCTGTCCCTGCTGTCCCAACCACCACAGCTCACATCCTTCAGGGATCCAACACCAGAATTACTTGCTTTTTCATATAGAATCATAGAATTGTTAGGGTTGGAAGGGACCTCAAGGATCATCTAGTCTCAACCCCCTTGCCATAGGCAGGGACACCTCACACTAGATCAGGTTGCTCACAGAATGGTGGGAGTTGGAAGGGACCTCCAGTGATCAAGTCCAACTCCCCTGCTAAAGCCCCCCCAACTGAGAGCAGAGGTCTTCAGTTGTTTGAGTGTGAACAACGACCTCCTTGCTGGGGCCAGGTGAGAAAAAAGCAAAGCTGTAACAACCTGGTTTCCCTAAACTGGTGTCCAGGCAGCACCTGGGCTGGGTTACTGATCAAGTTGACTTCCTAGAATTATCAAATGGTTTGGGTCAGAAGGGACTTTTAAAGCTCATCCACTTCAACCCCTCTGCAGTCAGCAGGGACATCCCCAAACCACAGCAGGTTGCTCACAGCCCCAAACAACCTCACCTGGAATGCTGCCAGGGATGGGACATCTCCCACCTCTCTGGGCAGCCTGGGACAGGCTCTCACCACCCTCAGCCTAAAGCATTTCTTCCTTCTCTCCACTCTCAATCTCCCTCTCTTAGTTTCATCACCCTTTGTCCTTTCACAACAGGACCTCAGAAAAACTCTGTCCCCAGCTTTCTTCTAGGCCCCTTGAAGCACTGCAAGGCCACCAGAAGGTCTCCCTGGAACCTTCTCTTCTGCAGGCTGCCCAAGCCCAACTCTCTCAGCCTGGAGCCTCCCAGCAGAGCCCTTCCAGCCCTGCCAGCATTGCTGTGGCCTCCTCTGGACTGGACTTGCTCCAAGAGGCTGAGCCAGGGGGGCCAGTACAGACTGGTGCTGTGCTGCAGGAACTTACAGAACAAACTGGAGCTGTCTCCAGCCAACATACTGCACTCACAGCACCACAAATACTCACTCCTGAGCAACCAGTATGCAAGGGGACAGGACTATGAGGAGGCCAAGCTGTCCAAACCTAAACAAAGCACAGTAAAGGAGCCAGGCTACTGGCTGTGAAATGAAGAGGCAGTATTTTGAGGTATTTTGGGGTATTTTGGGGTGGGAGTGTTTTTTGGGAAGCTCTCTCCCAGCATCCACCCATTTCAGTGTGGATTTGAACATCTGGTCTGCTAACATGGAGCATTGTAGGACTGTAAAGACAGGCCAGTAAACAGAGTAACAAAGTTAGAGCATTAAAAATAAATAAATAAAAAAGCTTTAAGAACAGGGAAAATGGCAAATTCACCCAACAAATGTTCAGCAAGACGTAGCCTCTCCATGGTGAAAAATAATTGAGATAACAAAGCTTTAAAAAGGACATTTTTTGGACACATCAAGAGAGGACTTGTCCAAGGCCAGCACGAATATCCACCACAGCACAAAACTTAGACTCAGTTTGACTTTGCCCCAGAGCACTGACTTCTTATGGGCAAAGAAAGATAAAGAATATTTATCTCTGAAGGCTAACCGCAGTTGTTTTCCTGCACTGAACTACTACAAATACACACTGGAAGAACACTGAATATTTACACAAAGGCTTGCTGAACTATTCCCTTCAAGGTCTTCACATGACCATCAGCTCACAGAGGTGTTTTGGTTCATTTTTAAGACCTGAGGAAGAAAAAAAGAAAACACCAACACTCTTTCCCCCTCCACACCAGTATCCCTGCACAGTGATGATTTAAGTCATAGCACCTCCAACACAACACAACACCTAATGTATTTGCAGGGCTTTCCTTGTACCTCCACAGGTAAATCTTCTGCTCAAAAGGGTTTGCACAAGATTTCCTCCATAAATAATGTATTTTATTGCCCAGCAGCCAGCATTCATGACAAGGGGAATTGCTCCTTCTGGTACCCTCGCTGCTTTATGGTGCTACAAGTTGGAGCAGGGCCAGAGGAGGCCACAGCAATGCTGGCAGGGCTGGAAGGGCTCTGCTGGGAGGCTCCAGGCTGAGAGAGTTGGGCTTGGGCAGCCTGCAGAAGAGAAGGCTCCAGGGAGACCTTCTGGTGGCCTTGCAGTGCTTCAGTGGGCCCAAGAAAGCTGGGGATGGTTTTTCTGAAGTCCTGTTGTGACAGGCCAAGGGGTGAACTGAAAGAGGGAGATTGAGAGTGGAGAGAAGGAAGAAATGTTTGACACTGAGGATGGTGAGAGCCTGTCCCAGGCTGCCCAGAGGTGGGAGATGTCCCATCCCTGGCATCATCCCAGGTGAGGTTGTTAGGGGCTGTGAGCAACCTGCTCTGGTTGGGGATGTCCCTGCTGAGGGCAGGGAGTTGGACTGGAAGAGTTTTAAAGGTCCCTTCCAACCTAAACTATTCTATGATCCCCTAAGTTTCATTCTTCCCATTCACCACCAGATTTCCAGGTTCTCCCTACCAATTCCATGGAGTCAAGGTGGTTTCTAGTGTCTTCAGGGGGAAATCAAGGCTCTCTGCACTTCCCAGAGAGCTGCCTTCATTCAGTGCTGCCTTTAACGACTTGACAACTCCCATTTACAACTCCTCTCTGCCTACACAGATCACCCTCGGCCCTGACAGTCTCCCTTGGCCCGAGGCAGAGCTGTTTTTTCCTCCCAGCGATAAGGTCACCCATGAATCACCACCTCCCATCCCACTTGCACAGGTTCCTCTCCCTTTTCCTGTCTCAGCCAGCTGGGATGAACCTCCTGGCTTTGGCTGCTGCTTCCTACCTTGCTGACAGTGTTCATTTCTCTGAACAACAAATCAGTTATGGACTCATTTCCCTCATCTGGCTTCATCCAGGACAACCTGGGACCTTCCAGCAGTGGCACAGAGATGCAGACAGCCTCCAGCATGCCCACCAGACAGCCACACAAGCAAGAGCTGTTACATTGGGAACGTACCCACCAAGTGCTGCTGCTTCATGGCCACCACTGGAACAGTCCAGCCACATGCAAAGAATGAGTTCACAGAAGGGTTGGGGTGGGAAGGAACCTCTACAACTCATCTGTCCAACTCAAGAAAAGCCATCTACAGCTGCCTGTCCAGGAACATATCCAGATAGCTTTGGAATACCTCCAAGGATGGAGATTTCAACACTCTTCTGGGCAGCCTGTGCCAGTGCCCCATCACCCTCACAGTCAAAAGCTGTTCCCTGAAGTTCAGAGGGAACCTCTTGTGCTTCAGTCTGTGCATGCTGCCTCTTGCCCTATTGCTGGGCACCACTGAGAAGAATCACAAAAGTCTATTCCAACCTAAATGTCTATAAGATTCATTGACCTATTAACCCAGCACTGCCAGGTCCCACCAAACCATGGCCCTCAGCACCACATCACCATGTCTTCCAGACCCCTCCAGGGACAGGAACTTCACTACTGCCCTGGGCAGCCTGGACCCTCATAGGGATAATTAATTGATATTGATCGATAACCCTCATAGGAAAGAAATTGTTCCTAATGCCCAACCTAAGCCTCCCTTGGTGCAACTTGAGGCCATTTCCTTTTGTCCTATTGCTTGTTCCTTGGGAGAAGACTCTCACCCACACACGGCTCCAGCCTCCTTTCAGGACGCTGTAGAGTGTTTCAGTTTGTGCCTACGCCCTCTGGTGTTGTCACTGGGCACCACTGAGAGAAGCCTGCTTCCATCCTCTTAGCACCTTCCCTTCAGCTATTTAGGTACATAAATAAGACCTCCCTGAGCCTTCTCCAGGATAAACTGTCTCAGCCTTTCCTCACAGGAGAGATCACAGAACAGTGTGGGTTGTAAAGGACCTCACCTAGTCCAACACCTCTGCAGTGAGCAGGGACATCTGCAGATGGTTCAAGTTCCTCAAAGCTCCATCCAACCCAGTCTTGAACACTTCTGAGGAGGAGGGGGCATCCACAATCTCTCTGGGCAGCCTGTTCCAGTGTCTCACTCCCACCCCCCCAGTGAATAATTTCTTCCTAATACCTCATACCTTCCCTCTTTCTGTCTGAAACCATCCTTTCAAGATGCTCCCGTCCCTTCATCCCCTTTGTTGCCTTCTCTCCAGTATGTCAGTCTCTTCTCATGGGAGCCCAGCACTGGATCCAGCCTTCCAGACACAGCCTCACCATTGCTGAGCAGAAGGACCACCCTTCCTCCATCTGATAGCAACACTTCTCCTGATGCTGCCCAGGAGAACCCACCAGCTTCTTGCAGCAAGGGCATGTTGCTGCCTCATGGTCAGTTTGGTGCCCAGCAGGGCCCCATCCAGAGTGTTCACTGCTGAGCAGCTTTCTAGGAAATGCACAGCAATGCTCCTCACTGTCCTACAGCTTCTTCAGCTTCTGAGGCCTTGGAAGCCCACAGCTTCAAGTCTCACCTGGCTGTGCTGGGTTAACTATTGGACTCGATGACCTTACAGTTCCTTTGGTTGGAGGAGACCTTTATGATTCTCTAAGTCTTTCCCCACTTTTTTCTAGTGGAAGAAAAAAAAGGCAATTAAAAAAAACCCACCACCTAACCACACTTTCTGTATTCCCTCAGACTCGAGTTGTGAAAACACTGATCTGCAAAAACACTGAGAAATAACTCAGGGCTACAGTTGGCTTTGGATTGGAGCATCAAGCATCCAAACTCCCACCATACCGTCCTCCATTGCCAGCAGCTCCAGCAGCCCTAGGAGAGATTGCCCACTGATCTCATGATGGTCATCAGCCACAGCTTACAAACCTTTGAACCACAGCCTCCTCCTGTGAGGTACAGAGGTGGGACCTAACTGAGAGAGCTGTACTGAGCCTGCAAAGCAGCTTATCTCTCAACATTCAGCCACCATGTACAGCTACAGGGCATGTTCCATCTTGCCTTCAACACACCACAAAGCTACTCAGCAGGTACAGTGGGAAGAGTTTGATTTTTCCTTTTCTTTCTCAAATCAAAACAAGCAGCAGCAGCCAAAAGGCTCTGAAAACCTGTGGCTGTCTTTCAGCAGGTGGGGGTGGTAGTAAATACCTAAAACAACATCTACTTGCAGTCTTAACATGCTGCAAACCCACATGCTCAGCAGGGGATTTGTGGCAGTTTGGGCTGGGTGCCCCCTGCCACTGCTGCATGAGATACACCTCTGGTGTCCTGGGTGCCTACCCAATAGGAGTGGATACAGGAAACGGCGTATTTCTACCCATAAATCCTGCGCCCTATAAAGCCATCTGCAGAGTCATCCTCTTCCTCTTTCTTCCCTCTCTGCTCCCATGGGAGATGTCCTCTCTTACCGGGTCATGCCGGGGGGTATCTCAGGCCTCTTAGGCCTGTCTAGGCCTAATGCCAGGAGGAGAATGGGGGGGGGGGGGCAGTCTCAGACCTGGCCAGCCTGAGACTTGCCTAGCAGTGGGAGGGGGGGAAGGAAGAGCACTGAGGGATTGGGTAGACCCTCAGGTGGGAGGAAGGGAGGATTGGGAAGCTTTTGGGAATTCTGTGAGGGGGTTCTGTATGCCTTAGGATGTTCTTTTCCACTATGCTTTGTAGTTTCTAGTTTTCTGTAGTTTCACCAATTGCTTTTCCATTTAAACTTTTCCATCACTCTCCAATCCGTTTGCGTGTGTCATTCTTTTGTCCCTTTCGGGGCAAGAGATGTTCTGGCTGGCCTCAAACCAGCAAAGGATTCTGGTTGTAGTGGGTTTGTTTCAAAGTTATGTTAAATAAACTTCTCCTCAGAGTTGCCCGAACATGTATTCCCCTGTACAGGGCATTGCTGAGGCTGCACCTTGCATCCTGGGTTCAGTTTTGGGCCTCTCACTCCAAGAAGGACATTGACGTGCTGCAGTGCATCCAGAGAAGGGCAACGCACAAGTCTTGTCAGAGGCAGCTGAGGGACCTGCTGGTGTTTAGTCTGGACAAAAGGAGGTTGATGGGAGACCTTCTAGCTCTCTGCAACTCCCTGAAAGGAGGCTGAAGCCAGGTGGGGGCTGACTTGTCCTTCCCAAGAGAAAACAGCCTCAAGTTGTGCCAGGGAAAGTGTAGGAGGGACATCAGAAAGTTTCTTTCCCAAAAGGATTGTCCAGGCCTGTCCCAGGCTGCCCAGGGCAGTGGTGGAGTGCCCATCCCTGGAGGGGTTTCAGAGCTGTGTAGCTGTGGTGCTGAGGGCCATGGCTCAGTGGTGACCTGGCAGTGCTGGGCTAATAGTTAGCCTCAATGATCTTCCAACCAGAATATGTCTTCCTTCTGTTCCCCAAGCCTAACTCCATAGTTATTTTCCATCCCTAATAGCCAGCATGCATCCTCTGGTGGGATGTCCCCATGCTGACACCACATATCAGTGAAAACAAGGAATCCTGCCCCAAATCCTCCGACTCCTAATGCTTAAACCTCTCCCCTGGGGTCAGTGTGCTGCTGCTCATCAAAATCATGGAGCATCACACACACACCAGGACCACGATGAGGAGAAAGCAGCACCACCCTCTCTTCACCCTTCTCAAAAACAGACTGCAGGCCAAGAGCTTCCTGTGAGCACAACTTCAGCTCTGCACAAATGGATTTAATCAGCTGCTGCCACACTGTTTTGGGTCTGAACAGCTAGTTCTGACACGGGATCCATTTAGTTCAGTATCTGCCTTCAGAAACACCCCCTCATTTCTTCAGAAGCTGTTCCTGGCTCAGCCACCTGACTACATGAAACTTCAGACGCAGCAGAGTGAATAACAAAGCCTGGGGAGAGCTCCTGGGAGGTGGGGACAAAGCAAGCACCTCTTAATCTACCCAGCTTGTTACCCAGCTGAACGGGGAGGGATATGGGCAGGGAGGCCACATGGTTGTGTGCCTCTTGCAGCAAGGAAAAGCACAGGTTGAGGTTCTCCAGCCACAAAAGGACCCTTCCAGTTCCATGGTAAAGCAAACACAGCTTGGTGGTGCCATGCTTTGGTGGAAAATGGAGGAAATGCCTAGTTCATAACAGGAACAAACCAGTCTCCACTGTCCCTGGATGAAGAGTCCTCCAGCTCTGACCTTCTCACAGAGGGGTAACAAAATGGGAAATACTCAAGCAGCTGTAATTACCAGAGGCAATTCTACATCACACCTCTGGCTTCAGAGATATGCAAACTGTAAGACTTGTGATGAGACCAACAAGAATTACAAGCCAGACCCATAACCTGTCCACCCTGTTGGTCTTCTCACAGCCTCAGTAACTGCTGGAGACAGCCAAGGCTAGGCTTGTTTCTCAAGAGGTGTGCAGGGAAGGGTAAAACTTCTCACACACAGCTGCATCACCAGCTGAACACTTCCCTTTTCCTGACCACGCAGAGCCACATCTTGGCTTTCATTTAGCCTGTGAGGCCCCTGACACACAGCAAAGCACATTTTCCTGGAAGTCACTTCAATTCTGCTTCCTGGTTCTGGGCAGAACAGCTCACAGTAAGGAGGAATTTTAGAATCACAGAACTGTCGGGGTTGGAAGGGACCTCAAGGCTCAGCCAGTCCCAACTCCCCTGCCATGGGCAGGGACACCTCACACTACAGCAGGTTGCTCACAGCCACCTCCAGCCTGGCTGCAAAAACCTCCAGGGATGAGGCTTCCACCACCTCCCTGGGCAACCTCTGCCAGTCTCTCACCACCCTCATGGGGAAGAATTTCTTCCTAACATCCAATCTCAATCTCCCCATTTCTAGTTTTACTTCATTCCCCTCAGTCCTATCACTCCCTGACACCCTAAAAAGTCCCTTCCCAGCTTTCCTGTAGCCCCCTTCAGACACTGGAAGGCCACAAGAAGGTCTCCTGGGAGCCTTCTCCTCTCCAGCCTGTACAACCCCAACTCTCTCAGTTTGTCTCCAGAGCAGAGCAGCTCCAGCCCTCTGCTCATCCTCGTGGCCCTTCTCTGGACACCTTCCAGCCCCTCCAGATTTTTCTTGTAATAGAGGCTCCAGAACTGGACACACTGCTCCAGGTGGGGTCTCACCAGAGCAGAGCAGACAATTTCCCCCTCAATCCCACACTCAAGTGGATCACACCAAAGCACCCAGCTCCAGTACCAAGCCCTGGCATCACTCCTATCCAGTGCCCACTCCAGCTCATGTTGCTGAATGATGGAAGGAAAAAAACCGCCATGAGTTCACAGCAGAGCTAGAACTGAACTCATCACTTCCTACCAAAACCCCCTCACACTGGGTCAAGACATCCCATAGCTCTTCCCAGCGGGCCACAACCAATGCCATGACTCCACCAACGGGGTATAATCAAGGAGTCTGGAGGAAAACCTGTCCCAAGCTCTTTCAGAACTGGGTAAACAACTGTCATGGGTTTAAGACTAATGTCTTAATTGTAAGTAAGAGTTTTCTGGAAAATTCAAAAAAATCCAGGGGGCTGAACAGAACGTAAGAGACACCTTTATCCCCTTCCATTGGTCTGCAAAATTTCTATATAATCTGAAGCACAGCTTGTTCTTGCTGTCTTCTGCTTTCCCCTCTGTGCCTCTCCTGACCTTGCTTACCTGGCTTCCTTGCTTCTATTTGGGTTATGGTAAGCACAGTGGTGGGGATGAAAGAGAGAGAACTTGTTAGCTGGCAGTAGCCCTCTGAGCTTCGTCCAGGGGGATGCACAGGGGGTCTGAGCTTTGTTGGATTATATGTATATGTTTATTATCTTTTATATTTAGTTTACTTTTGTACTTAGTCTACTTTCTTAAACATTATTTTCATTTAACTTCCAAGTTCTGAGTACCTGTGGTTATTTACCCTCTTGGGGCAAATTCCACATTCTGCTTGGTGTGGAAAAAAAAACAACACAAAAAACAAATAACAAACAAAAACCCCCAAACAAACAACACCACACCAAAAAAAAAAAAAAAAAAAAAAAAGGGCACAACCACCAGAGCTTTACTTGCTGGGCGTGCTAAAAATAAAGCAAAGCTCTTCATTAAGCAGCTTTTTCCACCGCCACGAGTCAGACTGACCCCATGCCCCACCAGCATCATTTCCCTGACCTGGGGCTGGGAAGAGACCTTCCACAGCACTCCCATTTTCCTGTCAAGTATACAACACAGCATTAAAACCTGGCAGACCTGCCTGTCCTTCACTGTCATAGCTACAAGCAGGATTAAGGGTTTGCCCAAGAACACACAGAGGAAAGGTGAGAAACAGGTCACAGGGCTACTGATGCCCAGACATCTACTCACTCCTTGGAGAGTATCTCCATCCTTTGCTCCTCACTGCAATTTTAATCTCATTAAGGGATTAAAAAAAATTATCCTCTCCACTGGGATGGATTTTTTTTATTATCATTATTTAAGCTGATTTCTCTCTGACTCAGGCTTCAGAGACACCCATTATCAGCACAAGTGATTTCAAACCATCAGAGATACAGGAACTCTTTTTTTTAATGGATAAATTTATGCCTCCTAATAACTAATAATTATTAAAAAGTGATGCCACAAGAATATTGTGATTGCTTGAGCTTCCAGTACACCCTCTCACATCACTCTCACATCACTCACCACATCACCCTCAGTTTGAAAACAAGTAGGTTTTGGTCTTGGATGCAGCAAGGACAAAGGATGTAAGACTGAACACAGAGCATACAGACATCTGGACTGTCTCTCCTCAAAGCAGACATGACAGTAGTACCCCAATGCACATTTAATTCATGCTCCTTGGAAAGTCCTGGGTCACAAATCCAAAGATATTTGCAAAAAAAAAAAAAAAAAAACCTGGTGAGGTGGGGGGAGAAGAGAGATGGGGGACGGCTTTGCTCTGCTGAAGATGTTCTCACCAAGGACCAGGTGGAAAGGCAGAGCCCATCTCTATACTCCAGTCAAGAGGGTACTCTTGCAACCAAATCCCCACCCAGAAACTGTAGTTCACAGCTTTTTAGCAAAGGGGCAGAACCCAGATGAAGTGCTCTCCTAAAGAGCATAAGAACCCTTCTGGAGAGTCAATAAAGCTCCTGAACGACCTGTGACAGGCTCCAATGCACCCCAAGTGTACATGAATGCAAAAGGAGCCAGGGACAAGCTGGGGAAATCCTAGTCCTGGCTTCATCTCCCACAGGAAGAGCATGAAACTTCCACCTTGGTTTAAGATTCTCAGTTTCTTCCCTTCAACCAGCAGGCACTTCACCTGTCTCCTTCAAGAAGCACCATGCAGCCAAGACTCCTCCAAAGACACTGCTAAGAACACTGGAGCGTCTTCCCTCCCTCACCTCTTCCAGGTGATCAGTATCAAACCAGCACCCCTTAGTCTTCACCTCCGGCAGGCCAGCCCCCAACGACCAAGGTAACCACACACTTGGACCCAATTAGTAGGTGCTAAAAAGCAAAACAGGAGGTGGGCAGGTCTCCCACAGCTGGAAGCACCACCCTTGGTAACTGTGTAGTTAAAACAGCCTCAATCAATGCCTCATTTGGGGGGGGTCACTTACACCTACACCACTCCAATCCATCCTAGATATGATACTGAGCCCTGTAGGTGCCAGAGAAGTTGCTTTTCCACTTCATTTAGAAAGCAAAAATCTGTCCTCACTCCTGCACTCTGATAAGGATCAGCAATCCACAACAGAGTTGTTTTTTTTTTTTTTTTTTTACCTTTTTAGGACATTTCTAAGCAATAACCTTTGTCAAAGCAGCAGAGCCACACCAGGTGGTGAATTATTTTCCATAAACATTTCCAAGCTAGGAAGATTTGCAGCACATGATGCCCCAGCAAGAATTACTCCTCAGAAAAAAGCTCTAATATTCTTTGCAAATATTGTGTTCTGATAAGGAACTGGAGCCTCGCAGAGTCACAGCTGTTAGAAATGTTCTGAAAGTGTGTAAAAAAAAAAAAAAAAAAAAAAAGAGTCAGTTCCACGTTCTCCACCCTCCTAAAACCTGAATTCCAGGTTCTGCAGTTCTGCTGCAGGAATGCAATTACCAAAGGTAATGGTGGTGGCAGTGTTTAAACACCACAAGCTTAGGGAGTACCTAGGCTAAAAACACAGGGCTGGTCTGGGTCACCCCAAATGCAGAGGCAACAGGCAGGGAGAAGGATAATTACTGAAGGTCTGTGGATCCAGGGCCAGACTCTGGTCAGTGGTGCCCAGGGACAGGACAAGGGGCAGTGGGCACAAACTGGAACCCAGAAGGTTCCACCTGAACAGGACAAGAAACTTCTTTGGTGCGAGGGTACTGGAGGCATGGAGCAGGCTTCCCAGAGAGGTTGTGGAGTCTCCTCTGAAGAGCTTCCAACCCTCCCAGCCATGGTTGGGCAAGCTGCTGTAGGTGCCCTGCTTGAGCAGGGAGTTGGACTGGATGATCTCCAGTGGCCCTTTCCAACCCCCACCATGCTGGAATTCTGTAATAGCTTCAGTCATGATCAGGGAGCTCCCCTACAGAGGGACCAGAGATGCTTCTAGGAGGACATGAGGTGTTTTTACAAGTCAAGCAATGATGCTACTTTGAACCACAGCTCAGGACATCTCCACACACAAACAGTAGGATCCCCTCGTGTTTCTCTCCAGGTATTTCAAGAAACCTTCACCAAAAACACAGGGAGATCGTATTACTGAAGGTCCATCATGCCAACACAACCTCCAGCACTGTAAAGGGTGGTGACGCTTTCCAGACGTACCCTTCCACTTTCCAGAGTTAACCTGGAAGACAACACAGCACGAAGTGGTGCTGAGCCCCACAAACGGCACACAGGACTGGAAGGGGACAAGCTCCTCAAGGTATGAGCACCCAAACCACATATCCAGCACACAGAAGGTTTAACTGGGGCCCTTCTCCCAGAGCAGCAGCAGCAAGTTCTTGGCTGATGACAGGGTGGTTATGCAAACTTCCCCACGCAGGAGGAAAGCCACAAACTGGTTACCAGAATAATCTCTCCCGAGCAGCCACCCACCCCAGGCCCTGCTGTCAATGCTAAGCGCCCCACAGAGGTGCTCAGGCTCTGAAGTCCACAATCCCACCTTCCTTTTTCTTTTCCCCTACTGATTGCTGGCAAGTCTTTATTGAGGAAGCAATTTGGTAGAGCATCAGAGTAGCAAAACGTCGTTGGAGCAAAGTTCTCTGACGTTTTCTACCCAAGAACTGGGAGGGCAGCATCTGCGTAACATCCTCACCCCACTGCAACCAAACAGCTCCACGTTCCCAGCCACAGCAGGAGCTTCTGGGCTGTTTTAGTGGCCTGTCTTTTAAAGGCTACCTGAAAAAACACCCCCCGAAAAAGCTGCTTGCTCTGTGTCAGACAGACCACCCCCCGAAAAAGCTGCTTGCTCTGTGTCAGACAGACCACCCCCCGAAAAAGCTGCTTGCTCTGTGTCAGACAGACCACCCCCCGAAAAAGCTGCTTGCTCTGTGTCAGACAGACCACCCCCCGAAAAAGCTGCTTGCTCTGTGTCAGACAGACCACCCCCCGAAAAAGCTGCTTGCTCTGTGTCAGACAGACCACCCCCCGAAAAAGCTGCTTGCTCTGTGTCAGACAGACCACCCCCCGAAAAAGCTGCTTGCTCTGTGTCAGACAGACCACCCCCCGAAAAAGCTGCTTGCTCTGTGTCAGACAGACCACCCCCCGAAAAAGCTGCTTGCTGCGTGTCAGACAGACCACCCCCCGAAAAAGCTGCTTGCTGCGTGTCAGACAGACCACCCCCCGAAAAAGCTGCTTGCTGCGTGTCAGACAGACCACCCCCCGAAAAAGCTGCTTGCTGCGTGTCAGACAGACCACCCCCCGAAAAAGCTGCTTGCTGCGTGTCAGACAGACCACCCCCCGAAAAAGCTGCTTGCTGTGTCAGACAGACCACCCCCCGAAAAAGCTGCTTGCTGCGTGTCAGACAGACCACCCCCCGAAAAAGCTGCTTGCTGGGTGTCAGACAGACCACCCCCCGAAAAAGCTGCTTGCTGGGTGTCAGACAGACCACCCCCCGAAAAAGCTGCTTGCTGGGTGTCAGACAGACCACCCCCCAAAAGAGCTGCTTGCTATGTCAGACAGACCACCCCCCAAAAGAGCTGCTTGCTGCTTGCTATGTCAGACAGACCACCCCCCAAAAGAGCTGCTTGCTGCTTGCTATGTCAGACAGACCACCCCCCAAAAAAGCTGCTTGCTGCTTGCTATGTCAGACAGACCAGCCCCCAAAAAAGCTGCTTGCTGGGTGTCAGACAGACCACCCCCCAAAAAAGCTGCTTGCTGCTTGCTGTGTCAGACAGACCACCCCCCAAAAAAGCTGCTTGCTGCTTGCTATGTCAGACAGACCACCCCCCAAAAAAGCTGCTTGCTGCTTGCTATGTCAGACAGACCACCCCCCAAAAAAGCTGCTTGCTGCTTGCTATGTCAGACAGACCACCCCCCAAAAAAGCTGCTTGCTGCTTGCTATGTCAGACAGACCACCCCCCAAAAAAGCTGCTTGCTGCTTGCTATGTCAGACAGACCACCCCCCAAAAAAGCTGCTTGCTGCTTGCTATGTCAGACAGACCACCCCCCAAAAAAGCTGCTTGCTGCTTGCTATGTCAGACAGACCACCCCCCAAAAAAGCTGCTTGCTGCTTGCTATGTCAGACAGACCACCCCCCAAAAAAGCTGCTTGCTGCTTGCTATGTCAGACAGACCACCCCCCAAAAAAGCTGCTTGCTGCTTGCTATGTCAGACAGACCACCCCCCGAAAAAGCTGCTTGCTGCTTGCTATGTCAGACAGACCACCCCCCGAAAAAGCTGCTTGCTGCTTGCTATGTCAGACAGACCACCCCCCGAAAAAGCTGCTTGCTGCTTGCTATGTCAGACAGACCACCCCCCAAAAAAGCTGCTTGCTGCTTGCTATGTCAGACAGACCACCCCCCGAAAAAGCTGCTTGCTGCTTGCTATGTCAGACAGACCACCCCCCGAAAAAGCTGCTTGCTGGGTGTCAGACAGACCACCCCCCGAAAAAGCTGCTTGCTGGGTGTCAGACAGACCACCCCCCGAAAAAGCTGCTTGCTCTGTGTCAGACAGACCACCCCCCGAAAAAGCTGCTTGCTCTGTGTCAGACAGACCACCCCCCGAAAAAGCTGCTTGCTCTGTGTCAGACAGACCACCCCCCAAAAAAGCTGCTTGCTCTGTGTCAGACAGACCACCCCCCAAAAAAGCTGCTTGCTCTGTGTCAGACAGACCACCCCCCAAAAAAGCTGCTTGCTCTGTGTCAGACAGACCACCCCCCAAAAAAGCTGCTTGCTCTGTGTCAGACAGACCACCCCCCAAAAAAGCTGCTTGCTCTGTGTCAGACAGACCACCCCCCAAAAAAGCTGCTTGCTCTGTGTCAGACAGACCACCCCCCAAAAAAGCTGCTTGCTCTGTGTCAGACAGACCACCCCCCAAAAAAGCTGCTTGCTCTGTGTCAGACAGACCACCCCCCAAAAAAGCTGCTTGCTCTGTGTCAGACAGACCACCCCCCGAAAAAGCTGCTTGCTCTGTGTCAGACAGACCACCCCCCGAAAAAGCTGCTTGCTGTGTCAGACAGACCACCCCCCGAAAAAGCTGCTTGCTGTGTCAGACAGACCACCCCCCGAAAAAGCTGCTTGCTGTGTCAGACAGACCACCCCCCGAAAAAGCTGCTTGCTGTGTCAGACAGACCACCCCTCGAAAAAGCTGCTTGCTGTGTCAGACAGACCACCCCCCGAAAAAGCTGCTTGCTGTGTCAGACAGACCACCCCCCGAAAAAGCTGCTTGCTGTGTCAGACAGACCACCCCCCAAAAAAGCTGCTTGCTCTGTGTCAGACAGACCACCCCCCAAAAAAGCTGCTTGCTCTGTGTCAGACAGACCACCCCTCAAAAAAGCTGCTTGCTCTGTGTCAGACAGACCACCCCCCAAAAAAGCTGCTTGCTCTGTGTCAGACAGACCACCCCCCAAAAAAGCTGCTTGCTCTGTGTCAGACAGACCACCCCCCAAAAAAGCTGCTTGCTCTGTGTCAGACAGACCACCCCCCAAAAAAGCTGCTTGCTCTGTGTCAGACAGACCACCCCCCAAAAAAGCTGCTTGCTCTGTGTCAGACAGACCACCCCCCAAAAAAGCTGCTTGCTCTGTGTCAGACAGACCACCCCCCAAAAAAGCTGCTTGCTGTGTCAGACAGACCACCCCTCAAAAAAGCTGCTTGCTGTGTGTCAGACAGACCACCCCCCAAAAAAGCTGCTTGCTGTGTGTCAGACAGACCACCCCCCAAAAAAGCTGCTTGCTGCTTGCTATGTCAGACAGACCACCCCCCAAAAAAGCTGCTTGCTATGTCAGACAGACCACCCCCCAAAAAAGCTGCTTGCTATGTCAGACAGACCACCCCAAAAAAGCTGCTTGCTGTGTCAGACAGACCACCCCCCAAAAGCTGCTTGCTGTGTCAGACAGACCACCCCCCAAAAAAGCTGCTTGCTGGGTGTCAGACAGACCACCCCCCAAAAAAGCTGCTTGCTGTGTGTCAGACAGACCACCCCCCAAAAAAGCTGCTTGCTATGTCAGACAGACCACCCCTCAAAAAAGCTGCTTGCTGTGTCAGACAGACCACCCCCCAAAAGAGCTGCTTGCTGTGTCAGACAGACCACCCCCCAAAAGAGCTGCTTGCTGTGTCAGACAGACCACCCCCCAAAAAAGCTGCTTGCTGTGTCAGACAGACCACCCCCCAAAAAAGCTGCTTGCTATGTCAGACAGACCACCCCAAAAAAGCTGCTTGCTATGTCAGACAGACCACCCCCCAAAAAAGCTGCTTGCTATGTCAAACCACCCCCAAAAAGCTGCTTGCTATGTCAAACCACCCCCAAAAAGCTGCTTGCTATGTCAGACAGACCACCCCAAAAAAGCTGCTATGTCAAACCACCCCTAAAAAGCTGCTTACTATGTCAAACCACCCCTAAAAAGCTGCTTGCTATGTCAAACCACCCCTAAAAAGCTGCTTGCTATGTCAGACAGACCACCCTGAAAAAGCTACTTGCTCTGTCAAACCACCCCGAAAAAACCTGTTACTATGTCAGACAGACCACCCCAAAAGCTGCTTACTATCTCCAAAACAGTACCCCGAAGAAACAGCTACTATCTCAAAATTACTACCCAAAAAGTCTACTATCTTAAAAACATCCTGGGGAAAAAAAAAAAAAAAAAAAAAAAAAGACAGACTCCAACACCATATTTTATCTCAGAAACATTAAAAAAAAAACAAAACAACTTCTTGGGTTTTTTTAAGTATATATACATGGGGTTAGCTATAGAAATGAGTAATAGAGCTGCTTAACAGTAAATTAAATGCTCGATTAACTCTGGCAACCCCAGGTGAGCAGAGCCAGGTCACGCAGCACCGTCCCCCCTTCACCGCACCCAACCCCCAGGGGTCCCGCTGGGTATCCCCCGTCCCATCAAGCCCCTCTCCGTACCCAGAAGGCGAGGCTGAGCAGCAGCAGCACGGTCTTGGAGGTGATGACGCCGCAGTCCATGTCGGGGATCAGAGCAAGCAGGTCCGGACCCACTGAGCGCACAGCGGCTTTGAGCCCTGCCGGGATCCGCCCCCGGGGTCCGCCCCCGGGGTCCGCCCCCAGAGCCGGGGCTCACCCCGGCGCTTCGCAGCGTGGGGCAGGAAGTTGGTGGTTCCCGGCGTACAAGGAAGTTTCGCACGCGGAAGGGTTGGGAAAGGCGAGGGCAAAACGCCGAAGCAAATTATCTGTTCAGTTCACGCGTTGGGATTTTGGGTGTTTTCGGTTTTTGGTGTTTGTTTTTTTTTTTTTAAACTTTACTTTTAACTTTCAGGGTCAGAGAAACGGAGCTCCTGTGAAACACTCTTAACAAGTTTCCATCAAATCTGCCTTCCAAATTCCGGGCATGAGCCGGCAAGTCCAGAGCCAGCCCTGTGCTGGGCTGATCCCCAGCAGTGTGGGCAGCAGGGGCAGGGAGGGGATTCTGCCCCTCTGCTGTGCTCTGCTGAGACCCCCCCTGCAGTGCTGGGGCAGCTCTGGAGTGCTCAGCACAGCACAGACAGGGACCTGCTGGAGCAGGGCCAGAGGAGGCCACAGCAACGCTGGCAGGGCTGGAAGGGCTCTGCTGGGAGGCTCCAGGCTGAGAGAGTTGGGCTTGGGCAGCCTGCAGAAGAGAAGGCTCCAGGGAGACCTTCTGGTGGCCTTTCAGTGCTTCAAGAGGCCTAGAAAAAAGCTGGGGACAGAGTTTTTGTCAGGTCCTGTTGTGACAGGACAAGGGGTGATGGTTTGAAACTAAGAGAGGGAGATTGAGAGTGGAGAGAGGAAGTAATGCTTTAGGCTGAGGGTGGTGAGAGCCTGACCCAGGCTGCCCAGAGGTGGGAGATGCTCCATGCCTGGAACCACTCCAGGTGAGGTTGTCTGGGGCTGTGAGCAACCTGCTCTAGGTGAAGATGACCCTGCCCATGGCAAGGGGTTGGGAACTACATGATTTTTAAGGTCACTTCCAAGCCATTCAATGGTATGCCCCAGTCAGTGAAATGGAAGGCTTATCAGCTGCAGGTGACTGCAGAGGGCTGCCTCTGTTGCTTTGTTTCCATCAGCTCAGTCTCTTGCTGTTACAAACACACACGAAGTCTTTGGATCATAATTGAGGGGTTTGTTTAGCAAAGCAAACTCTGGCAACCCAAACTGAGCTGAACTCAGCTCTCTGATGAGTTGCAGGATGCAACAATGACAAGTTTCCCATCTTTACCCTTTTCCAGTAAAAATAAATGTGAGCTGGTTTCCTCTGGAGGATGTGGATTTGGGGGGGACTGTGCTGAAGCAGCTTTCCAGCAGGAAATCAGGGGAAGTGAGATTGTGGACAGTCTCTGCCCATTAAGTTCAGCCACAGCTGCTTTGAGAAGCAGCAGAAGGACCTTCCCCAGCTGCCACCATAGCAGAAATCCCCACACAGAAACTGGGGTGAAGATGGTTCTTTTAAAGTAAAATGATATTAAAATCAGCAGTGGCTGATTTCTTATTAAGGTGGCCAGGCAAATAGCTTGCCAGAACAAGGATGATGTGCCTGTGGGGACATATCCCAGCCATCTCAGACAGCCCTGGTATGATATTCCACACTCCAACAAACTAATCCTTAAAGATGCCTGATTGTGAAACAAGCAGTCATCTGTAACCACCTTGTCATCACCAGCCTCTGATCATCTCCTGCTGCAGATCCAAAGGTGTTGGGGAACTTGCTTGTCAGGAACTTGTCAGGGAGAACCCATGGCGAGGGCAGCGAGGGAAGACCCGCACAATCAATATGATTGATAAGCAAGTCTCAACTTTATTGTTCAAAAGCACAGCTTATATAGCATCTTTGGCTAAATATGCACAAATGGCATAATTCTATTGGTACATCTTAATTGAATATACCAAGTGTCATCATTTAATTGGTTTAAGGTAAAAAGCTCGATTATAATGTCACGCCTACTTGCAATTAATTCTACGTGCAGTTCCACAAACTTCTCTCTCATTAGGTATTTATTTTCATCCTGTTAAACACAGCTGCAAGGACAACCACAAGGCCATAGTAACCTTGGCACATCCTGTAGTTCGATAACACAGCTGCAACATGTCAGCCTAAAAGCTATCTGTGAGCAATAAGCAAAAAGATGGAGTACGGCCTACACATTTTGCTCAAACAGTTGTTCCATAGATCCATGTCCCTTAGATTCGAGCCATTCTCCAACAATTCCCCCACTTTTCTTTTGTACGAGAAAAGCTCAGGATGTGACCTCATTGACACTTCGCATGATACATCCATATGTAATACGCAGAACCATCAAAATCAACAAACCAATACCAATCCAACGTAAACCTTCTTTGAGTAGGCCCACTAACCAAGGAGACATATTCCCAAACCAAGATTGAAACCATTGATCAAAAGGATTTACATTTTTAACAATTGATTTGGTATGGTTTTCCAACCAAGCAATCTTTTGATTGACTGTGATCAGACAAATTAAAACAACACATGCCTTCAAAATCTTTACAGCTGTGACCATGAGCTAAAAGCAAAAAATCAACAGCAGCTCTATTCTACAAATATGCATGTCTTAAGCTATTTTGATCTAAAAGCAATTGGTTCAAAATTTCAGTAATAACATTAGCTTGTTTAACTGACCAGCAAGCTAATTTCTCTTAAGAAATCAATTGATTAAGCCTTATAGACATTACAATATGCAGGATAAAAAGGTAATAAAAGAAGCAAAACAGCAAAAGCATAAATGATTGTTTTAGCAAGACTACGAAGCTAGCCAAAAATGGTTAAAGGACCGAGACTGCAAAGTCCTCCTCTGATTCATGAGGGCAGAGCTGGCCAGGCTCTATCTCCACAAATAAGGAAAACACCTGCAGGCAGACAATGAGGATGGGAATGCCTCTTCATTTCTATAAATTCAGCTTGATTGCACCATGCAGTATAATTTCTGTACCTCTTCCCTGCTAGAGTAACATCCTGAATATCTGTGGCCTTGTCTGATGTAGAATTAAACACAACACAGTAATCCATTCTTACCAATCCTAACATACTTATCTCTTGAGGCTAGTCAGATTTGTCTTTTCAAATCCTTTACACCCAAAACTATGAAAGCTTTTAAGTGTGCCAGGAAGCACATGTAGAATGATCTTTTCAAGTTCAGTGGGTCAATTTTTTCAGTGATGTCCCTTTACCCATTCACTGATATGCCCACCAGACAGATGCTGAAGGGATTGGCAGGTGTTGATACAGAGAGGCACAGCATGTCTCGTCCTATGGCCTTGGCAAGCATGACCCACACATTTTGCTGTGGTTGCTTTGGGATCTGCAAGGCTGCTGCTGCAGTCAGCATCCAAAGGATGATGAAAGCACTGGGACCCAATATGGTCCAAAACCTGTTTAGATACAAGCATATCCTCCACCCGAGGTTATTAATGCACTGGTGGTAGTCAAAGAATTAAAATGACGTGTCATTGGGGTTTCCTGGGAATCATTAGGAAGCTGTAAAAAATTTAAATTTTAAAATGTAAGACATATGTTTAACCAGGACTCTGAAGAGGCCCCTACCATTCCCCTTAGTTTTTGCAAAAGTCACTTCAGTATACTGTGTGAGGGAATAAAAAATACAGGGAACATGAGCGATACCCCACAATTGCAAGAATGAATTAATTTTACCAGATACATAGGCTGGGCTATTTGTCTATTCCTGGGTAACCACTGTTTAACTATAACATTCTGGTGAGTTAACATATAAATCTACATAAACATATTCTCTAATTACATGACATTAAGGCATTGAGGCATTCAGTCCCGAATGAAATGTTTCCTCCGGGGACACTCGTGCAGTCAGCTTCAGATGGGTGCTTCTGATCTCAGTTAAACAGGCACTGTGGTCAGACTCAGTGGTCAGCTGATTGTCAGCTTCATGGGCACTGCTGTTTGTCCTATCCTTTGAGTCTTGCGCTGGGCCTTGCCATGCTGGCATCAGAAAAACCTCTAGGTGGGAAAAGATGAATCCCTTTCCAAGCCCTGAGTTTTCCCTAGGGTAAACCTCTGTATCAAAAAGGAAAAGAATTTTTTTGCTTGTTTGTTTGTGTCGCTTTTCATAGTCTTATAACCTTATCTTAAAACCTTTATAAGCACAAAAACAATAGAACACTCTATAACGTTCCTAAAATAATCTTATGTCCTACTAATATAAAAAAAAAAAGATCCTAAAAACTTAAAAAACTACACAAAAGTTAAACCATCAATATAATATACAAAAAAACACACACACAAAAAAAGATAATGCGCGCTTTTCAAAATAAAAACTTATTTACCATATAGAGCTCTTTTTAAAATTTTGCCGGCAGACGCAAAAAAAAAGAGAGGTTCGAACCAGAAAAAGGAAAAAAAGAGAAACCTTAACCTATAAACTCATAAAACCAATAACACTTATACGATATTATGCTTGTTGATTAAAAAACATACTTTAACATAATCACTAAAAGCTTATAAACAAACATCATTCTCTATAACACTCAATATACCTTATCACAAGTACCAAATTTGTTTTTTGGGTAGTCAATAATTATCATACTTATTATAAAAAACACAACAATTACAAACACTAAAATAATAAACTTCCAAAATGCCTTACAATCAGAATTAATGATAAAAACAATACATAGATATCAGTTGCATTCATAAAATGGTGAAATACCTTTCTTAACAAAACTTAACACTGTTACTTTAAGACCAAAACACAGCTTTCTGCAGACCAACAGCTGCAAACCAAGGGAGTGAGATAAGGAGGGAGAAGGAAGCGGGGGGAGAGACAAGCAGGGTAGCAAACAGCAGTGGACAAGACACTTTTTTCTTTTTTTTTCCTTTTCTTTTCGTTGTTCGCACGCTGTTGTCTTCAGAAACGTGCAGATTTTCAAACTTTGAAGTGAAAGTTCTGACTGCATGAGCACTGCCTTCAGCTCCAAAGTTGCTTTTTCACTAATTTCTTGATGAAAAAACTGTGACATTTCTTTAAAGAATCAAGAGCTGTAAATGCTACTGCTGCTGCTGCTATAACAAAATCTCGGGGACTTTTCCACTTCATAGGGATTTTAAGTTGCTCATTAGGAAGAGGATTTCCTACTCTCCTTCTTGGTCTCAAGGGCACATTGCTGGCTCTTGGTGAACTTGTTGCCCATTGTCACTCTGTGGTCCTTCTCCACAGAGCTGCTTTACAGCAGGTCAGCTCCTCACCTGCACTGGTGCAGGAGGTTGTTCCTCCCCAAAGGCAGGACCCTACACTTGCCCTTGTTGAAATTCATGAGGTTCCTCTCTGCCCAACATTCCTGAAATTAAACCCCAGAAGTGGATGCAGAAGCACAGGTGACAGCAAACATCGGGTGACTGTCCCTAGGCTGGTCATCACTCCTGACAGGCAGAGGGCATGAAGCTGCCATGTGGTGCAGGGAGCTGCTAAAGGCCTCCATCACATGACATTTACTGCTTCTGTTCCCACTAGCTCTGTGATGCATCACAGAAGGAAATGAGGTTAAAGTGAAACCATTTGTCCCTGACCGACCTCTGCTGGTTGGCCTTCATCTCTGTATTCTGAGTTGCTTATGACTGATTTTACAAATAGTCCACAGTCTTTCTGATTTTTTTTTTTTCAAGGGCTGAAGTTAACCAGCTTCTGATTCCCAGTTTAAAACTGAGCCTATATTCCACCTGTCTCAGCCTGCCAGCACCTCACCTCCCTCCCTAAACTCCACCTGCAAACAGCTCTGCAATGATTGGAAACACTTCGAAAGTCCTCCAGGATAAACTCCATCACCCAAAGTTCATTTGAGAGCCACCAGTTCATAAAACCTCAGCATGACCTTCCTTATCCTCATCATCCTATTTGGCTCTAATCCTTTATCCCTCTTTCCTCCTGTGCCAGCTGCCAACTGTGCCAGACGTTTTGATGATCAGTGGTGCAGCGGAGAAGGAGAATCTGTCTCCTGTGGCTGGCATGTGAGGGTGACACAGAAGCAGCTTTCATAGTAGATGATCTTATTTCTCAAAATCAGTTGGGTCTTCTGATAAGACTTGTGTAAAAATGACAGAAAGGAAACAGCAGTCAGCAGAAAGGGCTTTTTAGTTAAGAAACATTGAAATCATCTTTTATGGAGACCACAAAATTAGCAAAGAGTGAAGTTTAACCAACTTGAACTTCAAATACTTTCAATTCCTCTTTAAATACTCCAGCTGGTGACTCATTTCTCCCAGTTGTGAAGAAATGTGTTTCCCAGTAGCAAGGGTCATGGTTGGGCTGGCCACCAGATAACTGACAGAAGCTCCACAAATCTCTCTGCCTTCCCAAAGGGAAGAGAAAAGGAAGATGGGAGAGAGACTGATGGGGCAGGAGAGAAACTAACCCAGCTGGGATGGAAAGAAGAGTAATGTCATGGAATAGAGACAAAGAGACACAAACCAATATGGAACCCAACCCCTGATGGCAGTGGTGGCACCACTGGTACCACTCGTGCTGGGGACAGGCACTGGGGAAGTCCCAGACTGGACTCAGCAGCAGAGGAGAACAGGATTCAGGAGCTGGATTCTGGAACGCATGGATCAGAATCGAAGACAGAAGCACAGAGTCCTCCTGGACCATTGAAGAAGAGGCCTGACCCTGGGGATGCCTCAGCTTTCTCCTGAAGATGCCATCCATAGGCTGCAATCCCTTCTTGGGCAGTTGAGGGTCACCTCTCCTGTCTGCTCCTCCCTGCAGATGCCAACTCTGCCTTCCTGCCTGCCATGGGGTGGCACAAGCTGTGGCAGTGCCCTTGGTGTGCACAGGAACAAGTCTCAGGCAGAGCCTTTCTGCAGCCAGCCCTTGGCAGGAGCTCTCCCCTGGAGCAGCCCCTGGCTGTGCCAACCTGCCCTGAGCTGCAGAAGGAGCCCCACTGAGCAGAGACTGAGCTGGGAAGTCACAGCACTGACCAGAGCTAGCTCTGCTCCAGCTTAAACCTGAACATCCAGCAACAAATATTCACATTTTCTCATTTTTCCGCTGGGGAAGTTGTTCCCATGTGGAATTTAATTAGGAAGGCAAGGGCTCAGCATGGGTCTGCATCCCACAGCAGCAGAGAGCCTGCCACAGCAGCTCTATTCATCCATGTGCAGCTTAGATCTTGCCATAGCACAAGACATGGAATTTGGATTTCAGCCATAGAATCAGAGTGGTTTAGGTGAGAAGGGACTTTTAAAACACCTAGTCCAACCCCCTGCAGTCAGCAGGGACATCTGCAGCTCGAGCAGGTTGCTCACAGCCCCAGACAACCTCACCTGGAATGCTTCAAGGGATGGGGCATCTCCCACCTCTCTGGAGAACCTTGGCCAGTGTCTCAACACCCTCACAGTGTTTAATTTCTTCCTTCTCTCCAGTCTGAATCTCCCCCTTTTGGTTTAAACCATTACTCCATACTCGGCTGAGTAGGTTCTACAGATAACAACTGCAGCAACCCTGTGACAGCATCAGTTTCAATCCTCACACTCCACTCCATCCACCCTGATGTGCTGGGTGGGGTATTTGGACCAGACCATCAGTCTTACCCCACTTGCTGATCCAGGACAGCCAGGTGATGAAACCCTGAGACATGCCTGCTTAGTTCCTCTGTCATATTTCATTACAGTTACAACATAGAGCTCAAGCCACTCAAAGATATTTTGGTCCCTGGATCTCAGTGTGAAAGGTTGACACCTAAAAGCCAGGTGAGGGTCTGGGGCTGTGTCCAGCTCAGGACTGAAACCAGTAGATCAGGAGGGACAGGCATACTGGCAGCACTGAGCAGTGGCAAGCCCAGGCAGGACAGAGTCTTCCCAGTGAAACCTGCAGGAGAGTTCTGTTGAGGAGAGCATTGGCAGGTCAGCTCTTGTGGCAGGGAGGTAGAGGACAACAGGCAGCTTTTTAGATAGAAGTGCTGGGTCCATCACAGGGTGCAAATCAGCTGGTGGGGAAGCCCCAAGATACACTGTCCATGTTTGTGGTGATCTTCTCATGATGAGATTATTCACCCCTTCCTTCCCTTTTTTTGTAGTTACTCTTTGCTCTTTCAAGGCTGATAGAGAAAGAGAAGAACATCTTCTAGCCCATGGGTGTGGAGAGAGGGGAGCAGCTGACATTTTCTCCCACTCACCTATGCTCTGCAAGGCAGGGGTGAAAAAAAGAGCATTTTTCTGATGGCACCTGGATCAGATGTGCATGGGGAAGGGCTCTCTGGTCTTTGCACCTCAACATTTAAACCACAGTGACCAGGCATGACCCATGGCACCACCAGCCAAGGCCAAACAGATCAGTCCATCAGCTACTTCCTTATTTGCTCAGAAAGTTCAGAGATCTCTTTTCAGCTGTTCAATATTAGGAAGATACTAAGATTAAATTTTCCATAATGTCCAACCTAAGCTACCCTGGGGCATTTTCTCTGGAACATTTTCTCTGGTCCTGTCTCTTGTTACTTGGGAGAAGAGACCAACCCCCACCTGGCTCCAACCTCCTTTCAGGGAGCTGTAGAGAGCCAAAAGGTCTCCCCTCAGCCTCCTCTTCTCCATGCTTCTCCTCATCCCTCAGCTGCTGCTCACCACACCTGTGCCATAGACCCTTCCCCAGCTTTGCTGCCCTTCTCTGAACACACTCTAGCCCCTGAATGTCTTTCTTGGAGTGAGGGGCCCAAAACTGAGCCCAGGATTCAAGGTACTGGAGGCACGTTTGTGTGGTTCTGTCCCTATTCTTGACTCAGCCAGTCTGATAGTTTTAAGACTATGTTTTTAATTTCTTCTCACAAAGTTCGAACAGAAAAGTGAAAGAATGTAAATAAATCACAATTGGGTGTAAGAAAGCAAATAATGATTATTCTAAACACTTTCATTGGAGAGAGAGAATTGTTTAAGAGTCAGTACTCATAGTTGAACAGTCTGGCAGTTTTTCTGTCAGTCTGTCTGCCTGCTTCTTCTCTCTCCTGGCTGAAGATAACACACACCCCCAAGCTTGACCTTGACAAGCTAAGTCTAACAGCCTTGCTGCTGCTTTTTTTTTTTTTCTCTCTCTTTGCATGCCAGCTTTGGGAAGGGAGGGGGAAGGAGCAGGTGGGAAGAAGCTAGGCCCCTCAGGGGGGGCCAAGGGGCTTGGTTGTGCTTTTCTGTTGATTGTACATATTTGTAAATGTTAAATGTTGTGACTAGTGTCTATTTGTACATATTCATTGCATTTCATCATAGATTGTAGATTTGCTTGTAAATATAGCTTCATTTGCTTCCAGGCTGAGTTAGCCTGGTTGTTGTCAGTGTGGGAGGGGGATTCCAGCTCTCCACTGTATCAGCCAGTCATGTGCATCTGAGCAAACAGAAAAGCCTTTAAAAAAATTATAGCTGTATTCAAGAGACATAAACTCCACCAGTCATGATTTCCCTAAGCAATTTTGAAGATTGCTTGAAGGTGCTGGCAGGAAGGATTAGAAGGCAGCATGACTGGAGGAACCTGATAGAGTCTGGAGCGTGACTGGTGAGGAAACCCCAGGGGAACTCAGAACCAGACAGGAACTGGCAACTTCTCAGAGCCCCAGCCTGGGAAACCCAGGGCATCTGCTGAGGGAGAGAAACATGTTTGATCCTGTAGGAAGAAGGGTCCTGGCATGGCCAAGTGCTGGCTCATGGAGCCACCACAAACCCAGACAAAAGAAATGGCCACTGTAGTCAAAGGCTTCACTTTTATGAGGGGTGGGGATGACTTCAGTTCCCTTAACTGGAGTTAATTTTTATTCTGCAAGAAGAAAACGTTTCTTCTGTCGCTATCAATCAACTTCTTGCACTTCCTCAAAGAGCTCAAAGGTCCCACTGTCCTTGCTGGATTTTCCCACCACAGATTTGCTGAGGTGCTCTTGCTTATCACATGGTGCTGTCCTGTTCCTGACTCACTCCCAGCCCTTCCCTCATGCTGACCTTTACCATTCTTACAGCTGAGCCCAGGCAGAGTGGAGCCTGTGGAGTCTCCTTATCTCACTGTTAGGGTTTAGCTACAAGAGTTGATCCATCAGAGTGGGGAGAGAAAGGGGACATGACTCTAGCTTCTTAAAGTGGGTTGAAACCTCAGCCCACACCTAAAGCTCTGATTTTTGTGCAGTTGTTGACACTCAAGTGTCAAATGGATGTTTTTCCCTTTAAAGTCCCTTGGTTGTTCTTTAGAGAGAGGATTCAGGAAGGAGAATCCAAGTCAAGAGAGACCATACACTACATATATCCTCTAACATATATCCCCAAATGAAGAGAACATTGCAGTCACCAGGATCCTCTTTGTCACATAAGTTAAGCAGAATCTGTGAAATAAGCTCAAAGTCAGAAGCCACTTGTCAGGCCTTTGGACTCAAATGAGCTTTTTCAGGAGCAGATGGTTTCAAAGGTGGAGGTTTTGTGTAAATGTTAAGACAAGGCAACAATTCTCATCAAACATCCCATAAAATATTAGGTAAGACTATAATATACCAAGACATTCATCCCACCCAACACTTAAATATGAAAGTTCTCAGAGGGAAAACCCACAGCTCCTGGCTGTGAAGTCATTTCTCTCTTCCAAACATCACAGGAAAACTTAGAAAGGACTCCTGGAGATCATCCAGCCCAACCCCCCTGCTCCAGCAGGGCACCCACAGCAGCTTACCCAGCAGCACAAGGACCAGGGGAGGTTGCAAGCTCTCCAGAGAAGGAGATTCCACAGCCTCTCTGGGCAGCCTGCTCCAGGCCTCCAGCACCCTCACACCAAAGAAGTCTATCCTGCTGTTGAGATGGAACCTCCTGGGTTCCAGTTTGTGCCCACTGCCCCTTGTCCTGCCACAAGGAACCATTGAAAAGAATCTGTCCCCATCCTCTCGACCCCTGCCCTTTAGCTACTGATGAGCTATTGATGACAGATCCCTTCCAACCCCACTGTGAAGACCCCCTCTCAGGTTGTGGGTCTTCAGGCTAAGCAGCACCAGGTCTCTCAGCCTTTGCCTGTGACTCAACTCTAAACATTGACCTTTCTTTATCTGGATAATTTGTTTAACTTGTTATTAGACAAGTCCCAGTTATCTGCAGGAAGCCAAGTTCTTAGCAGTATCCATGCTCCTGGGCTTCAAAGCTTCAGCAGCAGCTTTGTTCCTGTGACATCTCTGGAAAATCAACTCAGAGCAATCACTGCTCCACGTCCAATGTTTCATTTCCCATTGTTCTTCACCCTGGGTAGCTCTGGAGGCCTTTACCAGGGTCCTGTTAATCCTGACCAACCAGGGACCTGATGCTGTGGGGTTTACACAGTGACCATCAACCTGCAGGCAAGGAGAAGGAGAAGGAGAAGGAGAAGGAGAAGGAGAAGGAGAAGGAGAAGGAGAAGGAGAAGGAGAAGGAGAAGGAGAAGGAGAAGGAGAAGGAGAAGGAGAAGGAGAAGGAGAAGGAGAAGGAGAAGGAGAAGGAGAAGGAGAAGGAGAAGGAGAAGGAGAAGGAGAAGGAGAAGGAGAAGGAGAAGGAACGGGAGGAGGAGGAGGAGGAGGAACAGGAGGAGGAGGAAGAGGAGAAGGAGAAACCTCCATCTTCAGCAAACCTCCCCTTTACACTAAGCATAACATTTATGGTCTGGGAGCCTAACTGGGCCAGCTGCCCTGGCTGACACCAAACTGCCTGTAAACCATGGCTGGCCTAGGATTCTGTCCCAGCAAAACTCAAAGCTCTTGCTGTCTTGTATCCATATGTGCCAGCTTCTGCTCCCACTAGATGTCATCAGCTGCATGAGCTGACACAAGGGAAAACACAAAACCATAGAGGAAATGGAGAGTAACTGTCTTCTCCTTACATTACAGACTGGAGATCTCCTCAGCAGCATCAGGGTGGAGGCACACAAGTGGGGATGCTGGAACTGTGGGGCTTGGTACTTGCTGGACAGCAAAAAAGGTTTCAAATGTGTTGCTTTTCTGGGTGGAACAGGGATTGTTGCATGTGTACTTTTCCACTGTGACATGGAAAGGGGCTTCAGGGTGTTGGTTGACAGCCAGGTGGAGCTGAACCAGCATGTGCCCAGGAGGCCATAAAGGCCACCAGTATCCTGGCTTGGTTCAGCAGTACAGTAGCCATCAGGAGTAGAGCAAGGATTGTCCCCCTCCACTTGGCACTGATGAGGCCACACCTTGAATCCTCAGTTCCACTTTGAGTCCCTCACTCCAAGAAAGGCATTGAAGGGCTGGAGCATGTCCACAGAAGGGCAACCAAGCTGTGAAGGGTCTAGAGTGAAAGCCTGGTGAGGTGCAGCTGAGGGACCTGGGTTTGTTTAGCCTGGGGAAAGAGAGGCTGAGGGGAGACCTACCATCTCTCAACTCCCAGAAAGGAGGCTCAAGCCAGGTGGGGGCTCGTCTTTTCTCCCAAGGAAAGAATGATACGACATCACTGAGGGAACAGCCTCAAGTTGCACCAGGAGACATTTAAGTTGGATTTGATGAATATATTAACTGAAAGATCATCTAAGCCCGGTCCCAGCCTGCCCGTGGGAGTCCCTATCCCTGGGTTTCAAAGCTTGTGTCAATGTGGTGCTCAGGGATGTGGTTTAGTGGTGACCTAGCAGTGCTAACAGTTGGGCTTAATCGTGTTAAAGAAAGGATTATATAGCTGTCCCTAGAACAGGGCAGCAATCTCAAGCGTTTGATAAGGTGTCTCTGAATCTGTAACAGACCAGTGCCAGCTGAACACGAATGCCTCATCTGTCAGTCACAGGATATACAAGGACATTATCTGTGGTTTTGCCGAGCTGCAAGTCACTCCAGCGTGTTTACAAACTTCGTCGCCGACCTTCCCTTATTTTCTCACAGCAGCACCTCACACCACGGTAACACTACACTTACCGAGGGGACACCGAGGGCCCTTACTTATGCGTGACAGGGCCGGAACCCTGTGCGCTGTACCACGCTCAGAGGACCAGCATCCTCAGTGCTCAGCGCCCACACCGCTGCAGGGCTGAGAGCAGTGACAGAACCGAGGCGGAGGCGCAGGCGCCACTGGCTCCCTCAACCTGCCCTGAGCGGCTTGGGCATCGCACTTCCTGTCTGAGCATGCGTCAGTGGCGTCATGAGGTCACTTCCGCCACTCGGCGTTGCCTTTTCAACGCATTGTGCGTCCAACAGGCCCTGCCCTCCCGTACAGGCCGCGGACACGGCGTCATGAGGTCACTTCCGCCACTCGGCGTTGCCTTAGTAACGCGTGGCGCGTCCAGCTGACCCTGCCCGTTGGTACAGGCCGCGGCCATGGCGGCTCAGCGGCGGGTGTTCTGGGAGGTGCCTGGGCCTTACCCGCACTCCTTTGCAGTGGTGAGAGGACTCTCCAGAGAGGATGGTGCGGGGTCCTTTAGCTGGCGCCTCAATGGGTGGTGGTTGGGGCAGGGCCCTCTGAAAGGAGTAGGGCGTGCACTTCCCTGGCGATGCTGGTGCCAGACGGGCTGAGGAGGAATTCTCTCTAGAGGAACTGATTTAACTGTGGCCGTGGGGGCAAAGTCACCCCTTTGGGGGTCCGTGGGTCCTGCGTGTGTGCAGCGGAGTGAGGCTGTATGTCAGGACCTCCAGGGAGCTGTGCTAGACATGGAGGTGGCTGGAGGTTACCGGTGGGGAGAACATTTGTTTTGGTTGGAAAAGCCCTTTAAGATCATAGAGTCCAACCATTCTCTAAATCTACCAAGTCTGGTGCTAAACCATGTCCCTCGGCACCACATCTCTGCCTCTTTTAAACACCTCCAGGGATGGTGTCAAGCAGACTGTAAGCAGACTGTAACTACCCCCTTGGATATGTAAGGTAAGATCTAAGCTGTAGTCTGGGCAACAGACAGGTGCTGGCAGATGAAGGTAATTCATATTCTTGTAGTGCTGGTAAGCTCTTCAGTGCAAGGATTTACCCCTAAGTGCCCTCAAATCCCATCATTTGGTGTTAAGTACATATTTTTCCACTGAGAACCAGCCCAGAATAACAGGTGATGTTTTCACTGCTGACCTGTGCTTTCTCTGACAGAGAGCCAAGCCTCTGAAAGAACAAAGAAATGAAGATATTTTCTTAGCCCAGAGAGAGAAAGACAATGAACTTCTTGAACAGGCTAAGCTGCTAAAGCTGTACCACCAGTGTCGCAGTGTGCAGGAGTGGCACCAGCGGACCCAGCAGAAATGGCTGCACTGTGCTGTGCAGAGGAAGGTGGAGGCCACAATGCAGGAGTACCAGGCAGAGACTGAGGAGAGACGAAAGAGGTAGCAAACCACTGGCTGACACCAATGTCTGCCCTGCTGTGTTCCACTGAACTGTGTGCTGTGGGAAAAGCTCAGCTCTGTACGTTACATTGTGCCTTGTGGAGTGGTGCATTCATTTGTAACGGAAAGAATGGTGGGTGCAGAGCTAGGCATGAGCTGGCACCAAGCACTGCCAGCCCAGAGCCAGCCCTGTGCTGGGCTGATCCCCAGCAGTGTGGGCAGCAGGGGCAGGGAGGGGATTCTGCCCCTCTGCTGTGCTCTGCTGAGACCCCCCCTGCAGTGCTGGGGCAGCTCTGGAGTGCTCAGCACAGCACAGACAGGGAGCTGGTGGAGCAGGGCCAGAGGAGGCCACAGCAATGCTGGCAGGGCTGGAAGGGCTCTGCTGGGAGGCTCCAGGC
The DNA here is from genome assembly GCF_027791375.1 of Indicator indicator. Classification (NCBI taxonomy): domain Eukaryota; kingdom Metazoa; phylum Chordata; class Aves; order Piciformes; family Indicatoridae; genus Indicator; species Indicator indicator. The sequence goes on along the minus strand of NC_072024.1, from coordinate 5,733,900 downwards.
TGAGAGAGTTGGGCTTGGGCAGCCTGCAGAAGAGAAGGCTCCAGGGAGACCTTCTGGTGGCCTTGCAGTGCTTGAAAGGACCTAGAAGAAAGCTGGGGACAGAGTTTTTGTCAGGTCCTGTTGTGACAGGCCAAGGGGTGATGGTTTGAACTGGAAGAGGGAGATTGAGAGTAGAAAGAAGGAAGAAGTGTTTGAGACTGAGGGTGGTGAGAGCCTGTCCCAGGCTGCCAGGAAAGGTAGGAGATGCCCTATCCCTGGCAGCATTCCAGGTGAGGTTGTTCAGAGCTCTGAACGACCTCCTCTAGATGCAGAGGACCCTGCTCAGTGGAGGTAGGGGTTGGGCTAGATGACTTTTAAAGGTCCCTTCCCAAGCTCAAGTATTGCAGGATTCCATAATTGTGTGAAGCAAATTACATTAATTTTAGGTCCTACAAGTAATGCTTTACAGGACAAAAATACTTTCTTGTGTTCAGATGGAATTTCACGTTTTTTAACTTGTGCCCATTGCCTCTTTGTATCACTTGGCACTTCTGAGAAGACATCTCCCTTTTCTGTATTCATGCCCTGCAGATATCTACATGCATTGGTAAGATCCCCCTCAGCCTTCTCTTCTCCAGGCTGGACAGTCCCAGCTCTCTCAAGAGAGAGGGTGCTTTAGGAGAAATTCTTTTTACAGGAGAAGTAGTCCAGTCCCTTAATCATCTTCATGGCCTCTCACTTGCTGGGCACCACTGGCCTCATCCTCGTGCTCCCCAGCCTTTATCTCTTGCTGAGAATTGCTCAGATCCCCTCTGGGGCTGCTCTTCTGCAAGCTCAACACCCCCAGGGCTCTCAGCCTTTGCTCCTCACAGAAATGCTGCAGGCCCCTCAGCATCTTTGTAGCCCTGGCTTATGTTCTTGGTTCATGGTAAAGACAGTGAGATTCAGCTCCCTGATTTGGTCAGTCTTTGGCTTTGCTGCTGTGACTTCCACCAGCAGTGCCAGAGTAGATCCATAGTACTGTTGTTTGTACAGTAGCAGGGACACCCCATAGCATAAAAGTGAGAGTAATTTCCTAGAAGCTGCTGTGACATTTGGGATGGAATCATGAGTTTCTGGGTTCCTGAGTTTCAATGAAGTTACACTTCTGTATGTATAGAGAAGAGTGGTAAATACCAGGGAGGGATTGTGCTGAATGACACAGTAGTATGAGATCAAATTTATATCAACCTGGAAATCAGAAGGCTTCGTTTAACAGGGGGCTGGAGTTGTAAGGCAGCACTGGAAATGGATTTGGAAGACCTTAAATTGTCATATGCCAGGATCACCTTCATGTGATCCCTCCATGGGCAGGGATCCAGGAACAATCCCTGAGTTAAACTTAATGCTCCATTCTGCAGCATTGGCAAGAAGTGTTGAAGGGAGCACACTGCCCATTTTGTCTTCCTAACAGATAGAATAGTTCTTTTTCATCCAACACTAGGATTGTTTTAGCTTTGATTTTAATGTTTTCATTACAGGCTTCGTGAGCTGCTGGAGGCAGAGGAAAGTAGGTTCTTTGCTGAGATGGAGGCACTTGAGGAAACAGTAGAGGAGAAAAAAGTGAAGATGAGGGAGAGAGCAAAATTCCTGAGAGAGAAGAAAGAAAAAGAAAGGCAAGAACTGGTGGCTGAGAAACGAGACCAGCAATTCAGGTATCTTCTCAAGGAGAATTTGGGTCAAGTAAAAACAAAGAGGCAATTTGTGACTTAGGTGACAACCACCCCATGGCAAGTTACAGACCTGAGGGTGTGTGGTTGGGAAGCTGCAAGTTGGAGAGGGTCCTAGGGCTGTTGGTTGATAGTCAACTGAACATGAGCCAGCAGTGTGCCCAGGTGGCCAAGAAAGCCAATGGCATCCTGGCTGGCATTAGAAACAGGGTGGGCAGCAGGGACAGGGAGGTGATCATCCCCCTGTGCTCAGCACTGGGGAGGCCACACCTTGAGTGCTATGTTCAGTGCTGGGCCCCTCACTCCAGGAAGGACATTGAGGGGCTGGAGTGTGCCCAGAAAAGGGCGACGAGGCTGGAGAAGGGCCTGGAGCACCTGGAGGGGCTGAGAGAGCTGGGGGTGTTCAGTCTGGAGAAGAGGAGGCTGAGGGGAGACCTCATTGCTCTCTACAGCTGCTTGAAGGGAGGTTGGAGCAAGGAGGGGGCAGCCTCTGTTCCTTGGTTGCAAGGGTCAGGACCAGAGGAAATGGTTCCAAGCTGCACCAGGGGAGGTTCATACTGGATGTTAGGAAATACTTCTTCACTTGAAGGGCTCTCAAACACTGGAATGGTCTGCCCAGGGCAGTGGTGCAGTCACCTTCCCTGGAGCTGTTTTAGCAGCCTGTGGAGGTGGTGCTTAGGGACATGGTTTAGTGTTGGCCCTGCAGTGCTGGGTCGAAGGTAGGACTGGATGAGCTTGGAGGATGAGCTGTGAAGGTGACAGTAATAAACTAAATGAGTGCCAAAGACTCTCCATGGAGCCTTCTGCCTTCCCAAAGGGAAGAGAAAAGGAAGATGGGAGAGAGACTGATGGGATGGGAAAGAAACTAACCCAGCTGGGATGGAAAGAGGAATAATGCCATGGAATGGAGATAGAGAGACACAAACTGACAAGGAACCCAACCCCTGATGGCAGTGGTGGCATCATTGGCACCACTGATGCTGGGAGCAGGCACTGGGGAAGTCCCAGACTGGACTCAGCAGCAGGTGGGAAGCAGATTCAGGAGGTGGATTCAGGAACACATGGATGAGGATTGAGGGCAGAAGGGACAGAGTCCTCCTCTGGCAATTGAAGAAGAGGCTTGACCCTGGGGATCCCTCAGCTTGCTCCTGAAGATGCCATCCATGGGCTGCAATCCCTTCTTGGGCAGTTGAGGGTCACCTCTCCTGTCTGCTTCTCCCCACACCTGTAACCTCTGACTTCCTGCCCCCTAAAGTGTGGCACAAGCTGTGGCAGTGCCCTTGGTGCACCCAGGAGCAAGTCTCAGGCAGAGCCTTTCTGCAGCCAGCCCTTGGCAGGAGCTCTCCCCATCAGTGTGGTCACTGCTGGGAGCAGCCCCTGGCTGTGCCAACCTGCCCTGGGCTGCAGAAAGTGCAGAGGAGAACTCTGTCCCTTCTGTCTTTGATCCTAAACTGTGTGTTCCTGGATGTACTTCCCAAATCCAGCTCCTAGTTCCCATCTGCTGCTGAGCCCAGCCTGGGACTTCCCCAGCACCAGTGATGTTGGTGTCACTCCACCAGTTGTGATGTACATTTACAAGCCATGTGCCAAGCTGTGCCTTACTCCAGAGCACTAAAGGCAGCTCCTTCAGCACCCATGTGGCTTCCTTTGTAGCCTGAGGATTTAGATTTAATCCTTCTCAGTCCTGATGTTAGCCAGGAAGATTCCTTTGTTACAGTGTCCTTGGACCACTGAGTCCTGATGGATTTTATTCTCATGAAGGGCTACAACTTGTCTGGAAAGATACTCAGCCAGTTTCAGCCCAAGGGCATGTTCATCATTGGGATCTTTAAAGCAAATTGCAACACCTTAAAATCAGCATAAAGCCAAAATTACATCCTCTTTCTAGTGATAACATCAGAAGCATCCACACAGAGGATGTTGTTATCACAGCAACTTTGTACTGCAGCCATAAAATGAATTTTTTAAAAAAATGGGGGAAGGGGGATAAATGTAGTTTGTCTTTGGGAAGTAGCAGCATCCAGACACAATTTTGATGTTAAGAAGCTTAGGAGAGCAAAGTGAGGAAGCAAAACAGCCATCTGGGGGAGCAGATGTTTATAGGTTGCTGTAAAATCTGCTTTGAAGGAATTATTTTGATGAAATCAAGCAATTACAAAGTGATTTTTCTATTAAAATTCTAACCCTGCCCAACTTTTATTCACCTTCTCTTCCCCTCTGGGAATTCAGTTGAGTTGGAATTCAGATTAGTTGATCATGGTGGGAAAGAAGCCTGAATTCTTTATTCCTTCACTGCTGAGAGAACTTTGAGCCCATTGTGTTAAGGTAACCTTTGTAATGGTAGATGATTTCAAGGCTTAATAACAATGTGTTTCCCTCAGAACAGCTGAGGAATATGTTCTTCATCAACACTAACTGTAACAGGGGGGTGTAATCACCACTCTCTCCTGCCCACGGGTTGGGAGCAGGAAAGCTGGCAACGGTTTAGTGTTTTATTCACCTTGCTTGAAGGCAGAGGCACCTCCTGGAGAGTGCTGTGGCTCCAGGCATGTGCCTCATTGTGCTGCTTTCTGCTGTTGTGGGGACAATCTGTACTCAGAAGGTTCCCCTCGCATACAAGGAAGTAAAACAGCTGTGCTGGTGTAGGCAGCAGGGGCAGGGAGGGGATTCTGCCCCTCTGCTGTGCTCTGCTGAGACCCCCCCTGCAGTGCTGGGGCAGCTCTGGAGTGCTCAGCACAGCACAGACAGGGACCTGCTGGAGCAGGGCCAGAGGAGGCCACAGCAATGCTGGCAGGGCTGGAAGGGCTCTGCTGGGAGGCTCCAGGCTGAGAGAGTTGGGCTTGGGCAGCCTGGAGGAGAGAAGGCTCCATGGAGACCTTCTGGTGGCCTTGCAGTGCTTCAAGGGGGCTGGAAGAAAGCTGGGGACAGAGTTTTTCTGAGGTCCTGTTGTGACAGGCCAAGGGGTGATGGTTTGAAACTAAGAGAGGGAGATTGAGAGTGGAGAGGAGGGAGAAATGTTTGAGACTGAGAGTGGTGAGAGCCTGTCCCAGGCTGCCCAGAGATGGTTGTAGATGCCCCATCCCTGGCAGCATTCCAGACTTGATATTGATGAAAGAGGATTCAACAGTTCACAGTTAACTGTTCCTGGCTGAGAAGAAGTAAGAGGTTAGAAAGGCCTTTTAGATATCAATCAAATTGAGCAAAATGAGAATTTTGATGGGATGGCAATGCTCTCCATTTTATGACTCATGTGTAATGCTCAGCATGTTTCACCTCACCCCAGGAGCATAGAGCTGAAATGTGAAGCATGGGACAGTGAATGCTCACAGGAAGAAAATCATAGAATTATAGAATTGTTTAGGTTGGAAGAGACCCTTTAAGATCTCTGAGTCCAACCATTACCCCAGCACTGCCAGGTCACCACCAAGCCAGGTCCCTCAGCACCACAGCTACACAGCTTTGAAAGTGCTGCAGGGATGGGGACTCCACCACTGCCCTGGGCAGCCTGGGACAGGCTTTGACAGCACTTTAGGGGAAGAAATTGTTTCTCATGTCCAGTCTAAACCTCCTCTAGTGCAACTTGAGGCCAATTCCTCTTGTCTTGTCACTTGTTCCCCAGGGGAAGAGACTGACCTCCACCCGGCTCCAACCTCCTTTCAGTGAGTTGCAGAAAGCCAGAAGGTCTCTCAGCCTCCTTTTCTCCAGGCTGAACAACCCCAGGTCCCTCAGCCACTCCTCACAGGATTTGTGCTCTAGACCCTTTAAAACATGAGATCTCTGCGTCTGCATGGAATTAGAGGTGGAGCATTGTGTTCTCTGGCTGTGCCTCACTCCTGCAGCACTGGGGAAGACCAAGGTGTCTCAGTGCTTCCCCTCCACTATCAGAGCTGCAATTTTGCTCTGCTGCACTGTCAGTGTGGAGTTCTCACTGTGACACTAAGAGTATGGTCAGGATGGCTTTTGGCACTGTCCCTTTTTCTGTCTGTCAGCAGCTTGTTCAGCTGCTCCTTCCCCAGAGGAGGGCTGTTTGGGGAAAGGCTCTTTGTGGTTTATAAGCCCTGAGACATTTTTTTGGGCTGGATCAGCATGGAGCTTTATTGGGAAAGCTTCAGAAGATCATAGAATCACAGAATTGTCAGGGTTGGAAGGGACCTCAAGGATCATCCAGTCCCAACCCCCCTGCCATGGGCAGGGACACCTCACACTACAGCAGGTTGCTCACAGCCACCTCCAGCCTGGCTGCAAAAACCTCCAGGGATGAGGCTTCCACCACCTCCCTGGGCAACCTCTGCCAGTCTCTCACCACCCTCCTGGGAAGAATTTCTTCCTCACATCCAATCTCAATCTCCCCACTTCTGGTTTTGCTCCATCCCCCCACTCCTATCACTCCCTGACACCCTACAAAGTCCCTCCCCAGCTTTCCTGTAGCTCCCTTCAGATCCTGGAAGGCCACCAGAATGTCTCCTCAGAGCCTTCTCCTCTCCAGCCTGCACAACCCCAACTCTCTCAGTTTGTCTCCAGAGCAGAGCAGCTCCAGCCCTCTGCTCATCCTCATGGCCCTTCTCTGGACACCTTCCAGAACCTCCAGATCCTTGTTGTAAGATCTAAAGCCAAGGAATAGTGATTACATGCTGGCAGTTACTTCAGCCACAGGTTAATGACATCTGGAGTGGTGCTTATTCTCTGTTTGTTAGCAGGAGGTGATCAAGGGTCAGGTTCACAGGATCCCAGCATGATGGGGGTTGGAAGGCACCTCAGGAGATCATCTAGTCCAATCCCCCTGCTAAAGCAGGGCCACCCAGAGGAGCCTGCTCTGGATCATGTCGTGGCTGTAGTTATGAAAAGTAAATAATTCTGGTGCTGTGGAGACTGACAGTGCTGTGAGACAGCTGATGAATAATTAATGTTTGTGCCCTGCAGAATTGTCAGCTAAACATGGTCTAAAGGGGTAGTGTGTGACCAATTACAAGGAACAGCAGGTGTCATGCACTGCTTCCAGAGTCAATCAGTGATGTATTGAGATGTCAGCTGTTGTGGATGAGGTCACCATGAGCCAGCAGTGTGGTCTGGTGGCCAAGAAGGCCAATGGTCTCCTGGGGTGCATTCAGAACAGTGTGGCCAGCAGGTCAAGGGGAGATTTCCCTCACCCTCTACTCTGTCCTACATGAGCCACACCTGGAGTACTGGGTCCAGTTCTGTGCTCTGCTTGAAGAGAGACAGAGAACTGCTGGACAGAGTCCAAGAAGGCTCTGAAGATGCTGAGGGTCCTGGAGCATCTCTGTGAGGAGCAAAGGCTGAGAGCCCCTGGGGCTGTTGAGCCTGGAGAAGAGCAGCCCCAGAGGGCATCTGAGCAATGCCCAACAAGAGCTAAGGGGTGAGGGGCAAGAGGCTGGGACCAGACTCATGTCAGTGGTGCCTAGGGCACACAGGACAGTGGGCACAAAGTGAAACCCAGGAGGTTCCACCTGAACAGGAGGAGAAAATTCTTTGTGGTGAGGGTGGTGGAGGGCTGGAGCAGGCTGCCCAGAGAGGTTGTGGAGTGTCCTTGTGTGGAGAGCTTCCAACCCCCCCTGGTCCTTGTGCTGCTGGGCAAGCTGCTGTGGGTGCCCTGCTAGAGCAGGAGCTTGGACTGGATGATCTCCAGGGGTCCCTCACAACCCCTCACCATGCTGGGATTGTTGTCATCTGTAGAAAAGGCTTTCACTCCACATGAGGTGGTGAGGGGTTTTTGTACTTCAGAGCATTCATATGTTTCTATCACACATTCTAAGAGTTTATAGATCCTTAACACTTGTAGATCTTCAGCATTTTCTGCTAGTTTCACATTTGGATAGTATGAAAATTTGTATCCTCCTGCTTAGGAGCAGAATTGAAATCCCTGTGTATTACCCAAGCTGTATATTGGTTTGACAGCACGGATTGATCTCATTGGTGCTTTGTCTGCACAAATAGAAGCAGAGTCTGCAGGTAGTGTAGTATCCATCACCCTGGTGGACTTGGCAGTGCTGGGTTAAAGGTTGGACATGATGATCTTCAAGGTGTTTTCCAACCTGAACATTTTTTTCTTGTTGTATTTGTGTCTTCTGAGCTGGAAGCCTCCATCCCTCACAGCCTTCCAGGGCTGCTTCTCCTTTTGAGGTCTTTTCATGTGGCCTTTCAGAGAGCAGTGCGAGGAGCTCCGCATAGAGTTGATGAAGAAGCATCAGAAGGAGGTGTGTGAAGACCAGCTGGCACAGTTAGCTCTGAAGGAGGAGCTGAGAAAGCAGCAGAAGAAGGAGGAGCAGATGTTTGCAGAGCTCTGGGAAGAGGACAGGCTGGCTAAGGAGAGGCACGAGGCAGCTGAGCTGCAGAAGTCAGCAGAGGAGAGCCAGGAAGTGCTGAGTGCGCTCAGTGCCCAGGTGGCAGAGCTCAGCCTGCACAGAGAGGAGGAGAGGAAGCTGAAGGAGGAAGAGGCTCGACTGCTGGTAATGTCCATGTCCCTCCCAGTCCAGGGCTGTGTGTAAGGCCCTCTCATGACAGGCTTACTAGACATTGAGATTAATCCACACCTTATCTGTGTCTTCACTGATTCCATTAGTATCTGAGAATGTCCTGTCGGGCTAAGCCTCTTTTCCAGAGCTGTGGCAAATGTGTTCCTGTTCACAAAGGGAAAATACATCTTGCAGAGCAGCCTTGTGAAGGGTTTGGGAACCCAACGTCTCTCAGAGCCTTTGTGGGAGATGTTTCTATGCTTTTGCCAAACATCTTTGCAGTTTTCTGATTTCCAGTTTCCTGCAGGGTAGCTATTGAGTCTTGTGTCCCTGCTGTGATGTGTGACACCAGATCACAGACCCTATCCATTGAATGGTTTGGGATGGAAGGAACTTCAAAGGTCACCTAGTCCAGACCCCCTGCAGTCACCAGGGACATCTTCAACTAGAGCAGGCTGCTCACAGCCCCAGACAACCTCACCTGGAATGGTTCCAGGGATGGGACATCTCCCACCTCTCTGGGCAGCCTGGGACAGGCTCTCACCACCCTCAGTGTCAAACATTTCTTCCTTCTGTCCACTCCATCTCCCTCTTTTACTTTCAAACCATCACCCCTTGTCCTGTCACAACAGGCCCTGAGAAAATGTCTGTCTCTGGCTTTCTTCTAGGCCCCTTCAAGTACTGAAAGGTCACAAGAAGGTCTCCCCAGGCCTTGTGTATAATCATCATGGTAGTGCAGTGGGAGGAAGCAGCAAGGGTGTGCTGCTCCCAGGAGAGAGGGTGAGCCAGGAGCCAAAAGTGAGAGCAGGACTGACAAGTCTGTTGTCGTCCCTGACCAGAGTCTCCCTGTACTTGAAGAAACAGCGCAGCACAAATTTGCTGACACTAACTGAGGTTGTCTAACAGTCCAAATGCCTGGACAGGTGTGTAGTGATGAAGTCCAAGATGAAGCCAGGAAGTCAAGTCAGCAGGTGTCAGTCAGGTGAGGGTTGGTTTCTTCTCCCAAGTAGCAAGCAATAAGACAAGAGGAAATGACCTCAGGCTTGGCCAGGGAAGGTGCAGCCTGGACTTGAGGAAAAAATTCTTCAAGGAAAGACTGCCCAGGGCAGTGGTGGAGTCCCCATCCCTGCAGGGATTTCAGAGCTGTGTAGCTGTGGTGCTGAGGGCCATGGTTTGGTGGTGCCCTGGCAGGGCTGGGTTAATGGTTGGACTCAATGATCTTAAAGGTCTCTTTCAACCAGAATGATTGTGTGATTGTGTGAGGAAAGGCTGATAGACCTGGGGCTGCTCAGCCTGGAGAAGAGCAGCCTGGGAGGGGAATCCCCCACCATGCTGGGTTTCTGTGTTTAAAAAAGCAGTGGAGTGCATATCTTCTTAACATCAGCTCCTAGTGCATGACAGAGCAATCACCACTGGGCAGTCATCCAATCACCACAAGTTGAATCCCAGCATGGTGGGGTTGGAAGGGACCTCTGCAGATCATCCAAACCCCCTGCTAAAGAAGCTTGCCCAGCATCACAATGGCAAGGTGGGGTTGGAGGCTGTCCAAACAAGGAGACTCCACCACCTCTCTGGGCAGCCTTCTCCAGGCCTCCAACACCCTAACAGCAATGATTTTTTTCCTCCTGTTCAGGTGGAACCTCGTGGGTTCTGGTTTGTGCCCATTGCTCCTTGTCCCATCCCTGGGCACCACTGAAAAGAGTTTGGCACCATCCTCTTCACATGTGTCCTTCAGCTATTGATCAGCATTGAGAAGACCATTGATATTTAATATTTGACAATATGAAATGCAAAGCTCTGAGAAGCTGGGCTGTAGAACAGTGGACTCCTTATTCCTAGACTGTAGAATTTTACATACTTCAAAACAAGCAGAATAAAATTATTTTCTTGGAACAGCTGTGAGGTGCTGCCAACCCTCCCAGGCAGAGAACAATTCTCCCTAACTGAGCTTTTCAGAAAGATGCTGTTAAAAGAGAGGACTTTGAACTTCCCCTGAAGACAGCTGCCTTGGGCTCTGTTGTGGAGATAAATTTCTGGTGAAGTGGTTTAAGTCTCTGGAAAAAAACCCCACAAAACCCTTTCTTCAAAGGACCCCTAAATGAGAGTTTGTGTGGTAAATGGGATGTAATCCTTTTTCAGCAGGACAGGGATGTGGCAGATGGCCTCATTACAAGTTTGTTTTTTTTTTTTTTGACGCAGAGTTGTTTGTCTTTGATGATCAGGTGTTTCATCTGAGTGCAGGACATGGTGTGGACAGCTTGGCATCTCTGTGTAGAATGGATTCTTTGCAACCTGCTGTGGGAGCCCTGCTTTAGCAGGGGGTTGGACTGGATGATTTCCAGAGGTCCCTTCCAGTCCCCACTGTGCTGAGATTCTGTGGTTCTTCTGGGTGTTGCAATGGGCAGAGATCACTCAAGGAAGCAAAACAGCACTTTGCTGTGATAGACCATGTGTGTGCATCAAGGTATCTCAGGCTGGATGACAAAACAAGGTCTGCAGTTGTTGTATTAGCTGCATTACCCACATGAGATTCCTTCCTTCCCCTCTCCCTTCTTTCTTCTCCCTTAAAGAATTGTGATTTCTTGTGAAAGTGATGGAAAGCATGTTCTTCTGACTGTAGTCTCACAAAAGACTCTGCCCCTCTGCTCTGCTGAGACCCCCCCTGCAGTGCTGGGGCAGCTCTGGAGTGCTCAGCACAGCACAGACAGGGAGCTGGTGGAGCAGGGCCAGAGGAGGCCACAGCAATGCTGGCAGGGCTGGAAGGGCTCTGCTGGGAAGCCAGGCTGAGAGAGTTGGGCTTGGGCAGCCTGCAGAAGAGAAGGCTCCAGGGAGACCTTCTG